>NW_003852420.1:15878790-15901634 GCF_000181295.1 Otolemur garnettii
AAAAAAAAAAAAAAAAAGATCCACAAGGAAAATGACCATAAAGTCAGCACTGCTGACCAGGGTTAAAAACACACAGCTTCTATACATTCTTTCCTTTTGGACATGACCTTAAGTATATTATTTTATTACTCTCAGCAGAGCTGAAAGTCAGGTCTAAGGATTAAAATAAGCCCTAGGAGCTGGAAGCCTTTATGGAAAAGAATAGAAATAAGAGAATAAAATAAGCCCAGACACCTGGTTCTGTAATTCTTCCTATATTATTTCTTAGACTTTTCAGCCCCCAAACAGTATCTGGGATACATGGAGTATGAGCCATATTCCTTGGAGGGGAAAGAGAGGAAGGAATGAAGTTGGCCATCACAGATGGGAATGTGGCCCAAGTGATGGAGGGTCTAGCCTTCGGGTCTAAGAGAAGTGTGATATTTATAACAATAATTGTGTTGGCAGCGCCTGTGGCTCAAAGGAATAGAGCACCAACCCCATATACCGGAGGTGGCAGGTTCAAACCCAGCCCAGGCCAAAAAAACCCAGTAATTGTGGTGAATATGACAAGCAGAGGAGCTAAGTGTCAGGTCCAAAAAATAAAATCAGACTCTAGAAATTCTCATTTAATGGTCGGGAGGTAGGATGATGAGAAATAGTCTGGGAAACAAAGTCCTGTTTAGGTCAGGGCGAGCCAAAGTTATGGACATTTTGAGGATGTTGGAAGCCAGCTGGGGGTGGGGCTACTCTAGGAAAGGCTAGTTCTGGTGGCCTGAGGCCCAGCAGGACTGAACAGGACCATCCTTCCAATTGACTTCCACCCGCGTCATCACTTAGCACGTCCCAGCCTCCAACCTGCCTGACACTCTTCTGATGAATCTAATAGATACCCTCAAAACGGCAGACCGAGGGCCGGTTCTGCCTCCTTTCTGTCCACTCACCTTGGAGAATGTAATGAGCCTGTCTAGGTTAACATGTTTTATTCACGTCCCAAGCTGGAAGGATATAACCAAGGAAGTAAATCCTAAACTAATAGAAGTTGAATGTAATGTAAAATAGCAATTAATCTCTGTCATGGAGAGTAAGAAAAATTAACAAACCGCTGCTCAAATATTTATTGGCAGGAGAGACTGGACAGATAGATATCCTTACTCTATGACTGGGAGCAATTGAAACACAAGGAAATTGTCCTGCTCGTAAGTGGGGGGCAGAGGTAGCTTAAGAATAATACCTGGAATCCCTGGCATCCCTGGGGATGCTGCTTCTCCCCTGTCCTAGCTGAGATCAGATTATGGGTGTTCGGCCTGGCATGACTGTCATCTTTGACACATAGAAGAGGTTCTGGCTCTGCCCCTGTGCAGGGGCTAAGTTTTAACTTTCCTCTGCCAGCCCTCTGCCACAATGGTCCCTTCATCTACAGCAGTTCTCAACCTGTGGGTTGCGACCCCTTTGGGGATTGAATGACCCTTTCACAGGGGTTGCCTAAATACATCCTGCATATCAGATATTTACATTATGATTCATAACAGTAGCAAAATTACAGTTATGAAGTAGCAACAAAAATAATTTTATGGTTGGGGGTCACCACAACATGAGGAACTATATTAAAGGGTCGCTGCATTAGGAAGGTTGAGAACCAGTGATCTACTCCTTTTTTTTTTTAAGATAGAGTCTCACTTTGTCAACCTCGGTAGAGTGCTGTGGCGTCATAGTTCACAGCAACCTCAAACTTTTGGGCTCAAGTAATTCTCTTGCCTCAGCCTCCCAAATAGCTGAGACTACAAGCACACACCACAATGCCTGGCTATTTTTAGAGACAGGGTCTTGCTCTTGCTCAGGCTGGTCTGGAACCAGTGAGATTAGGCAATCCACCTGCCTCTTACAGGCGTGAGCCCCCACGCCTGGCCTATCTACCCCTTCTTTTTGATGGCCTTGGCAGTGCTTGACCATTCTGGATTTTCGCTACAAATGCTGGGACATTCTCACAGGCGTGACTATTTGTCTGCTTCTCCACACTGGTTTCCCACCTAAGAACTGATAGAGGTGGCTATAAAGGCTGGCATTTGAAAGATAAGAGTCCAGACTCTCTTTCCCAACTGTGGAAGATGACTCCATAGTTAGCAACCAGCACTCAGTCCCTCCCATCCCTAGGGACACATGTGCTCCTCCTATCAAGAGATGGCACCATTTCTCCTCCCTGGAATCTGGGCTGCCCTTGTAGCCTTTCACCTCCTGTGGTGCCAATTCCAGGCCTAGAGCTTAAGAGGCCTGGCAGCTTTAACTCTCTTGGAATCCTAAGCCATGGAAAAAGAAGTCCAACGAACCTGCTGGAAGGTGAGGCCCAGCCAGCCAGGATAGTGGAGAACAGAGATAAAGGGAACACACAGGCAGGGCAATTGGAGGAGCAGTTTAAGGCTGAGGTTCAGGACTGAGGCCCTGGATGGGAAAGGGAAGAGAACCTTCCTATGAGTGCCAGTTGAGCCCCCATCTGAATGAAGGAGCAACTACTGCAGGCACCCAGTGGAACAGATGTTTGATATTGTAAGAAATAATAAATCACTGGGTTTTTTCTTTCTTTTTTTTTTTTTTTTGCAGTTTTTGGCTGGGGCCAGGTTTGAACCCACCACCTCTGGTGTAGCTGGCGCCCTACTCCTTTGAGCCACAGCTGCCGCCCAATCATTGTTTTTTTGTTTGTTTGTTTGATTTTTTTGAGACAGAGTTTCAAGCTGTCACCCTGGGTAGAGTACCATGGGGTCATCATAGCTCACAACAATCTCCAACTGGGCTCAAGCGATCCTCTTGCCTCAGTTTTTATATTTTTAGTAGAGACAGGGTCTCGCTCTTGTTCAGGCTGGTCTCCAACTCAAGAGCTCAAGCAATCCACCTGCCTTGGCCTCCCAGAGTTCTAGGATTACAGGCATGAGCCACCATCCCTGGCCCTTAAATCATTGTTTTAAGCCTTTAAGGGAGAGAGTGGCTTGTTAAAAAGCAGTAGACCACTGGGACACCAACCTGCCATTGTGAATGTTGGAAACTATACTTTGCCAACTTCAGGATCCCCAGTTGACGTCCCTATGACATCTCTTAATGCTGATCCCCTGGGGCTGCCTATCCCACTGCAAGCCCAAGCTCATTTAGTTGCTCAACAAACAGAGTTATACCTACTAATTAAACCAAGCCCTGTCCTGACCACTGAGGATTGATACTCCTGGCCTCCAAGGAGTTCATGAGCCCATGGGGAGATAAGCAAGAGTCAATACTCGAAAATTCAGTGTGCAGAGTGCTGCAATAGTAGTAGGACCTACTTCATGAATGTGAGGAAGGTGGGGGTGGCAGCCATGCCCAAATAGGCTTCATGGGGGAGGGACATTTTTGAGTGGTCAGTGGGAAGTTCTCCAGGCAGGTCATTTCCTGGTCATTGTAATTCTGTACTTTCTCCTGTGGTCCTACTAAAGGCCACTGTCTGCCCAGCCCTGGGGGCAGACATGCCCCACCCCTGCAGGCTCTGCCCTCCCTGGAGCCAGGCTCTCTAGCCAGTGGAGGGTTCTAAGCAGAATGATGTGATGGCTGCTGTTAGGAGTGTATTTGAAAGAACCAAAGACCTGGCTCAGTGACAGGTGGGTGCAGTGGTTAAGGTGAGAGATTCCTCAGCACTTTGGGAGATCAAAACAGGACTATCACTTGAGGCCAAGAATTTGAGGCAACAAAACTAGGCAACATAGTGAGACTTATGAGTACAAAACATTTTGAAAATGATTTTTATTTAATTTTATATTTTCAGAGATGAATCTTGCTGTCACCAAGGCTGAAGTGCATGATCATAGCTCACTGTCACCTTGAACTCCCAGACTCAAGTGATCCTCCTACCTCAGCCTCCTAAGTAGCTGGGACTACCGGTGCAAGCCACCACACCTGGCTAATTTTTTCTGTTTATTGTGGAGACAGGGTGTCATTCTTGCTCAGGCTGGTCTTAAACTCCTGGCTTCAAGTGATCCTCTGCCTCTGCCTCCCAAAGTGCTAGAATTACTGGCGTGGAGCCACTACCACCCAACCGACTATTCCTATTGTACAGTTCAGCAGTGAGTTTCAGAAAGGTCAAATAAGTACCCCAAGGTCACCCAGCACATAGGTAGAATGATTTGAATCCAGGTCTGTCTTATTCCAAACACCATGCCCTTTTTTTTTAATATCAAGGAGCAAGAAGAGGACAGGACAGTCATGGAATTACCTGAGAGCTTTCAAAACACACAGTGCCCAGACCCTGCAGGCCCTCAGAGATTCTGATTTAACTGACCTGGAGTGGAGCTTTTTCTCTTAAGAGACAATTGTGCGGGCCAGGCAAGGTGGCTCATGCCTGTAATGCTAACACTCTGGGAGGCCAGAGTGGGTGGATTCCCTGAGTTCATGGGTTCAAGACCAGCCTGAGCAAAAGCAAGATCCCATCTCTAAAAATAGCCAGGCATTGTGGCAAGCACTTTTAGTCCCAGCTACTAGGGAGGCTGAGGCAAGAGAATAGCTTGAGCCCAAGAGTCTGAGGTTTCTGTGAGCTATGCTATAATACCAGAGTACTCTACCAAGGGTAACAAAACAAGACTCTGTCTCAAAAAAAAAAAAAAAAAAAAACACACACAAAGAGAGAGAGAGAGAGAGACAATTGTGTTCTACTAGACTCAGAACAATTGTCTTAACTGGAGTCTCACTCATTTCTCCCAGATCAGCCACCACGGGGTGACCTTTCAACTGTGCTTTATGTTACTGAATTTCTTTCTTTTAGGACAATGACTTTGTGAGAAGTAAATATTTATTAAAGTCTGGATGCACTTTGGAAAAGTGGCTCACAAAGTCAGTCTCAAATTTGGGTTCCCATTTTCTCCTTGTTTTCTTATTAGAGCCTGTGAAATGTGCTCTTCAGGGGAAAAAGAAATTTCCCTGAGAAGTAACAACCATCAGAAATAATTCAATGGATTTTAAAGTCCGATTTCCAAGCCTTCTGGAATTTGGGAGCCAACTTGCCTTTTGCCATGCTTGTATCACCACTGCTATCTTACTTGGTATTTTACTTCATGTCAACTCCTATTTCATGAATATTTATATTTATTTATTTATTTTGTATCTTTTTATCTTTTTTTTTTTTTTAGAGACACCGTCTTACTTTGTCACCCTTGGTAGAGTGCTGTGGCGTCACAGCTCAAAGCAACCTCAAACTCTTGGAGTTAGGTGATTCTCTTGCCTCAGCCTCCTGAGTAGCTGGGACTACAAGTGCCTGCCACAATGCCTGGCTATTTTTTGGGTGCAGTTGTCGTTGTTTAGCAGGCCCGGGCCAGGCTACAACCCATCAGTTTCAGTGTATGTGGCTGGCACCCTACTCACTGAGCTACAGGAGCCAAGCCTATTTATTTATTTGAGACAGAGTCTCACACTGTTGGGTAGAGTACTGAGGCATCATCATAGCCCATAGCAACCTCAGACTCTTGGGCTTGAGCAATCCTCTTGCCTTAGCCTCCCAAGTAGCAGGGACTACTGGCATGCACTACTACACCCCGCTAGTTTTTCTACTTTTAGTAGAGATGGAGTCTCACTCTTGCTCATATTGATCTCGAACCCCTGAATTCAAGCAATCCACCTGCCTTGGCCTCCCAGAGTGCTAGCATTACAGGCATTAGCCATCACACCCAGCCTTAAAAACTTTTAAAAATGGGTGATGCCTGTGGCTCAAGGAGTAGGGCACTGGCCCCATATGGTGGAGGTGGCGGGTTCGAAACCAGCCCCCACCAAAAAAAAAAAAAAAAACCTAAAAAAAATTAACTATATTGAGTGGTGCCCATAGCTCAGGGGGTAGGGTGCCAGCCACATACACCCAGGCTGGCAGGTCGAACCAGGCCCTGGGCCAGCTACAACCTCAAACTCTTGGGCTTACGTGATTCTCTTGCCTCAGCCTCTGGAGTAGCTGGGACTATCAGCACCCATCACAACACCAGACTATTTTTAGAGATGGGGGTCTGTCTTTTGCTCAGGCTGGTCTCGAACCTGTGAGCTCAGGAAATCCACCTGCCTCAGCCTCCCATAATGTTGGGATTACAGGGGTAAGCCACAGCACCTGGGAAGACTGAAGCTTTTAGATAAAATCTTTTTTTTTTTTTTTAGAAACAGAGTCTCACTTTATTGCCCAGGGTAGAGTGCAATGGCATCACAGCTCACAGCAACCTCCAGCTCCTGGGCTTAGGCGATTCTCTTGCCTCAGCCTCCCAAGTAGCTGGGACTACAGGCACCTGCCACAACATCCAGCTATTTTTTGTTGCAGTTTGGCTGGGGCCAGGTTTGAACCTGCCACCCTAGGTATATGGGGCTGGTGCCCTACCAACTGAGCCACAGGCGCTGCCCCTTTTTAGATAAAATCTTAATGAATCCTAGGTCACTGCTCACCTGGATTAAGGCAATATCCTCCTAACTCACCTCCCTGTTTCCACACTCACCACCCCCATCTCCCATCTATTTTCTTCCCAGCAGCCAAAGGATCCTTTAAAACATTATCAGATCTGGTTCTGTGCCCATAGCTTAGTGATTAGGGTGCCAGCCACATGCACCAGGGCTGGTGGGTTCAAACCTGGCCAGGGCCTGCTAAACAACGACAACAATAACAAAAAAATAGCCAGGCATTGTGGTGGGCTCCCGTAGTCCCAGCTACTCGGGAGGCTGAGGCAACAGGATGGCTTGAGCCCAGGAGTTGGAGGTTGCTGGGAGCTCAGACGCCTGAGGGCAACATAGTGAGACTCTGTCTCAAAAAAAAAGAATGACCCGCTTTGCTAGTTTGAGAGCATAAATATGACCGCTTTTATTTTCATTTTCCAATACTGTATTTGCAGCAGAATAGGTGCTTAATAAATACTGCTTAAATCAATGAATGAATGAAGAAATGCATACATATATAAAGAAATGAAATGTGTCTGAAGCAATGGAGAGACAAGACAGAGAAAGTGGTTTCCAGATACAGAATCTGAACACACCCCTTGAGAGAGAGATAGTGGATACTAGTGCTTCTACCGCCCACTTTGCCTATGGGGTCTCTAATCAATCACATCATTCTTTCTTGTTGAGGCTAGAGATAGTTTACAAATCCTCTCGGTACAGTAGTAGTTCACCCTTCTCTCAAAGTGAATCAGAGGAGGCAGACAAAATGAAACTTTGTGGTAACAGGGTGCAAGGAAAGGGTTGCATTGTGGCAGTCTTAAATACAGGCCCCAAATTATTTGACACTCCTTCTTTTGAATAGTGGGATCTAGGACCCCTCCCCCTGAGTCTGGGCTGTGCCAATGCTTGACTAATAGAATATGGCAGAAATGATGTTCTACCAGTTTCCAGGAACTTACAACTTAGGCCGGGCATTGTGGCTCATGCCTATAATCCCAGCACTCTGGGAGGCTGAGGCAGGTGGATTGCTTGAGCTTAGGAGTTTGAGACCAACCTGAGCAAGAGCAAGACCCCGTCTACAAAAAAATAGAAAAACTAGCTGGGTGTAGTGGCTCATGCCTATAGTCCCAGCTACTTGGGAGGCTGAGGCAAGAGGATTGCTCAAGCCTAAGAGTTTGAGGTTGCTGTGAGCTATGACCCCACAGCTCTCAACCCAGGGTGATAGAGTAAGACTCTGTGAAAGAAAGAAAGGAGGAAAGAAGGAAAGGAAGGAAGGAAGAAAGAAAGAGGCAACTTTCAGTTTCTGTCTCTTGAAACACTCATTCTTGAAACCTAGCCACCATGCCACGAGGAAGCCCAAGCTGCTTTGAGAAGAGGACCACGTGGAGAGGAATTGGCCTCCAGTGCCAGCTGGCCAGACATATGGGTGAGCCATCTTGGAAATGGACCAAACCCCAGTGGAGACGTCTCTGCTAACGTTGCATAAGCAAAGAAGAGCTGTCCCTGCTGAATCCTGCCCAAATTTCAGCCTCATGAGAAAAATAAATGGTTTCTGTCTTATGCCACTAAGTTTAGAGTGTTTTATTATGCAGCAATAGTAACTGGGACACTCTCTGAACTTCAGCTTAAACGCTCCCACTCTGGCTCAGTCTCCACAATCAAATTCTGTCTCAGTTTCTTTGCTCCACATATCCCCCTCTGAGGCTGCAGCCTTGAGAGGCAGCTGACATTCTATGCCATCCTTGGCATGGACGGTGGGGGGCTTATTCTGCTCCCTATTTCCCCAGTCCAACAGAAGGATTGTGTAGCCAGTGAGACCACCACCTACCTCACCTCTCTAGCAGTCCATGCTGAGATCTTGACTGTTTCATGGTAGACTGCAGACTGGGGGCTTAGGAATGAAATGTGGGGGTCGTTTTGAGCCAGTTCCCATCCCTTGCATTCCCAGGACTGTATTTGCCAACGCTGAGCAGAGGACCTGCCCTCCTGGGTTGGTTGGGGAAGCTGCGTGCCATGTCCAGTTCACTGCTCCCCTGTCACTTCCCTGTTACTCCTCATGGATGCCGACTCCCTGGCTCCCTAGACTCAGGGGACCCACCTCTGAAGTCTCTGCTAAGAGGTTCTCAAACATGTTTAGATGCCATTTAGCCGCTTGGATGAGCCAGCAACTGCCTCATTAATCTGACAAACTGTTGGAAACGACTTGCTTGCTTCCTTCCTTCCAATGCTGGGCACCAGCAGCCTCCTCACCTTGAGGACACTTGGAATTTTAGGAGATGAACAGAGCCTGGCCTGAGAGACAGGCAGATGTGAAGTCAAATTCCAGCATCTCAATGTGAATCTCTCCCTTTCTTGTTACCTTGGATAGGGGCTGTCACCTCCCTGAACTTGAGGTTCCACAGCTGTTCCGTGCAGATAATAACAGCCTCAGAAAGTTGCTCTGAGAAGTCAGTGAAATACAGTACACAGCACACAGTTTGGTTGGGCCTATCAGGCCCTTGAGATCAACACAACACGAGTTCAAATCTCCCACTTGCCCTTCTATACAGATGAATGCTTGTTAAGGGCTCAGAGCAGTGCCTGTTAGAAAGCACTAATCACAGGGGTATCTAAATGTTTGGCTTCTCTGTTCCACATCAGAAGAAGAAGAGTTGTTCTGGGCCACACATTAAATACCCAAATGCTAACAATGAGCCAAAAGAAAAAAGTCTGCACATAATTGTTGTGATAGCCATTACCACAGATAAGCAAAAAAGTCCTCACAAAATGTGTATTCAGCCCATGGGCTACCATTTGGAGATCTCTGTGACCAGAGAGAGCCCTGTGAATTTTGTGGATCACTGTGTGTGCCTGTAACTCCAACCTTCTAGAATGTCTGTCTTGAAAGGTGATGAGGTGGAGTGTAGACTTTGAGCCTGAATTTCCTGGGTTTAATCTCAGCTGTCATGCCTTTTTTTTTTGAAACAGAGTCTTACTTTGCTGCCCAGGTAGAGTGCCATGGCATCATAGCTCCCAGCAACCTCAAACTCCTGGGCTCAAGCAATTCTCTTGCCTCGAGTAGCTGAGGCAAGAGAAACTACAGGCGCCCACTACCATGCCTGGCTAATTTACCTATTTTTAGTAGAGACAGGGTCTCACACTTGGTCAGGCTGTTCTCAAACTCCTAAGCTCAAGCAATTCACCCACCTTGGCTTCCCAGAGTGCCAGGATTATAGGCCTGAGCCACAGCTCCCAGCCCTCAGCTCTCATGCTTACTATATGTATGATCTTGGACAAATGGGCCTCTCTGGGCCTCAGTTTCCCTATATGTAAAATGGAGATGATAATGACACCTGTCTCTTAATGCTGTTAAAAAGATTAAAGAAATCTCTGAATGTACTATGTTGATGCAGATGTGAAATCTCATTTCTTTCTTTTATTTCTTTCTTTCTTTCTTTTTTTTTTTTTTTTTGAGACAGAATCTCATTCTGTTGCCCAAGCTAGAGTGCAATGGCATCAGCCTAGCTCACAGCAACCTTAGGTTCCTGGGTGCAAGTGATCCTCCTGCCTCAGCCTCCCAAGTAGCTAGGACTACAGGTCCCTACCACAATTCCCAGCTATTTTACAGATGAGGTCTCACTCTGGCTCAGGCTGGTCTCGAAACTGTGAGCTCAGATGATCCTCCTGTCTCAGCCTCTCAGAGCGCTAGGATTCCAGGCATGAGCCACTGTGCCCAGCCTACATAATTATTTGAAAGAGAAAATTCTAAGTTTTGATAATGTGATCTACCAAGCTGATGTGGACCCTTATCTCAAGTACAAACATAGGAAAATGGTGAATAAAAATCTTTTTTTGAGACAGAGTCTTACTGTGTCACCCTTGATAGAGTGCTGTGGCAACATAGCTCACAGCAACCTCAAACTCCTGGACTCAAGCCATCCTCTTGCTTCAGCCTTCCAAGGAGCTGGGACTAAAGGTCCCCACCACTATGCCCAGCTAGTTTTTCTATTTTTATTTTTTATTTATTATTTTATTTTATTTTATTTTATTTTTTTTGAGACAGAGCCTCAAGCTGTCCCCCTGGGTAGAGTACCGTGGCATTACAGCTCACAGCAACCTCCAACTCCTGGGCTCTAGTGAGTCTCCTGCCTCCGCCTCCCAAGTAGCTGGGACCACAGGCACCCGCTACAACACCCGGCTATTTTGTGGTTGCAGCCGTCATTGTTGTTTGGCGGGCCTGGGCTGGGGATTCGAACCCGCCACCTTAGGTGTATGTGGCTGGCGCCTTAGCCGGTTGAGCTATAGGTGCCAAGCCAGTTTTTCTATTTTTAGTAGACACAGGGTCTTACTCTTGCTTAGGCTGGTCTCAAACCCCTGAACTTAAGCAATCTACGCACCTCAGTCTCCTATAATGCTGAGATTATAGGCACAAGCCACTGCACCTGGCTCTGAATAAAAGTCTTAAAAAGGTATATTTTTAATATATAGCTGAGTTGAGAAGCAGGAAAAAGAAATCCCTAAGTGCCTGAAAATCTTTAAACAGGAACAGTAAATTCATAGCTGATGTTGCAGCGAACCTCAGGACACATCCATGGACTTCAGGGATTAGGAACAAGTGTTTTAATTCTCACAAGGGTCCAGAAATGTGGCATTGTAGCCCAGTAATTTAGTTCCAGAGCCAGAACTAAGATCCAGTGGATTAAAGGTGGGGCTTGGAAGGACTCTCTTTCTTTTGAAATAGGGACTAGAAGTTCCCTAGCCCAGGCCCAGACTGAGGACAGGTCAAGTGACAATGACAGGGATACAGATGCATGGGGCAAGTCACAAGCCTATTTCTCAGTGTGTGAGCGCAAGATTAGGGCAGAATCAAGGCAGAGTATCAGAGTACAAGAATGAATAATAACAATGAGAATAACAATGACCATTTATTGTGCAACCTACTGTGTGTCACACACCTGAGGGGTCCTGCAGATGTTACCACCGTGAGGCTGAGTTGGTGGATTTGGACAATGTCAGTATGAGAAAGTAATTGCCTACTGGGGTTTTGTGGGATAGGTAAGAGGGGCATTCTGGAGACAATTTTTCAAACCAGTGGCTTTTAAACTGTGCCTGTGGAAGTTCAGGGGCTGGCCCTAGGTAGGAAGGTCTTCTCTCTCTTTGAGGCTTTGTCCCAGCCCCCCTTCAACTGGATTAATTCCATTTATATGTATTTTATATGTTGTGCTTCTCCCTCATGAGATTTGCTCCACTAAAAGGGCTCAGGAGAAATAAATAAATAAACTACAAGTAAAGTAAAACAAAATAAGAATCCAAACAAATGACAATCAGACAAGGCATCTATTGCTGTCACACAGCCTCTTACAGCAGCCCACAATGGTAATTATGTCATTAGCACTTGTTTGGCTGCCACTGGGCATAGGCTGTGTAGGGACCTTATTCTCCCCAGCATCTGGTCCAGAGCCGGTGCTCTGTAAACATGGAAGAGGGCATCTCATGGGTTTTCTGTGCTCCCTGGGCCAACCCAGGAGTTCAAGGGTATAAAGGCAGGACAGGGTTTTGTCCATGGGTTGTGGGCTGCTTCCTCATCTCTGGACACCCCATGCATAGCTAGGAAGAATAAGGGTCTGAGGCTGGGCACAGTGGCTCATGCCTGTAATCCTATCACTTTGGGAGGCCGAGGTGGGTGGATTGCCTGAGCTCATGGGTTTGAGACCAGCCTGAGAAAGAGCAAGACCTTATCCTACTAAAAAATGGAGAAACTGGGCAGTGCCTGTAGCTCAATGGGCAGGGTGCAGTGGGCCCCCAACCACTGTGTGACATCGAGGCTGGTGGTTTGAACCGGGCCTGGGCCAGCTAAAACAACAATGACAACTGCAACAAAAAGTAGCCAGGCACCTGTAGTCCCAGCTACTTGAGAGGCTGAGGCAAGAGAATCACTTAAGCTCAAGAGTTTGAGGTTGCTGTGAGCTGTGACACCATGGCACTCTACCAAGGGCGATGTAGTAGAACTCTGTCTCAAAAAAAATAATAAAAGAGAATAAAAAATAGAAAAACTGAAGCAAGAGGATTGCTTGATCCTGAGTTGGAGATTGCTGTCAGTTATGATGCTCTACCCAGAGTGACAGCATGAGACTCTGTCTCCAAAAAAAAAAAAAAAAACACCCCATCTCTAAAAATAGCTGGGCGTTGTGGCAGGTGCCTGTAGTCCCAGCTACTCAGAAGGCTGAGGCACGAGAATTGATTGAGCCCAAGAGTTTGAGGTTGCTGTGAGCTATGACACACCATGGCACTCTACCCGAGGGTGATAAAGTGAAACTGTGTCTCAAAAAAAAAAGAACAAGGGTCTGATTCCCGTTTATCTGCCTTTGGAAGCCCCTTAATTGCAGCCTTATAAAGTGTTCCACATGCAGAAAAGGAGGGAAATTAATTGGTCTTCCAGGGAGCAGTTGAACGAGATCTGGTAATTGATTTTCACAATGAATGCCTCCCTCTGGGTGGCTTGTGTGTGATCTGGAGTGGGGATTTGAGGTTTTCCTCATATAAATGGCTTGGGCTCGTCAAGGTTTACATTTTTGAGTGGACATTACCCATTTACACTTTCATCCTGGACAAGATGAAGGGAAATTTACATCATCTGACAAATTCTAAAATGGTAGAGGGGAGTAAAAAAAGGGGCGGGGCCTGTCCTCATCTTGAGATGCCATTTGGCAGATCCTTTGCTGAGGTTGGGGAAGAGCCAGTTCAGAGAATAAATGACCTCAAATGCAGGCTGCCTCAGAGTGAAGCTGCAGACCCTTTGTTCCAAAATGAGTTATGATAGGTAAGATCAGGAGAGGCAAGGAACACACCAGGCCATAATGATAATTAATACCTTGAACTGATAGATATATACTGAGATGCCCCACTAAAGATTTAACTAGCACAGTGCCCCAGTAGAGACTGCACTTGAGCATTTCCTGTCTATAGTAACTATAAAATAGTTACTATTAAATCACTCTGTCCTTGGGCTGGACGTGCATGGTAACCCCCAACCACTACTATTACCAGGGTGGCTATTGGACCACTTAGGTTTCTGAAGTTCAAGTCAGCACTAGAAATATACGATACATTTCTAGAAATATAGAGCACATTATATATTCTATATATATCAGATTCTATGTAGAATATGTAGAACTACATTATGAGCTACAAATGCAAGTCACATATATAAATTGAAAATAAAAATTTTGGATATTTTGAGACAGAGTCTCACTCTGACACCCTGGGTAGAGTGCCATGGTGTCCTCATAGCTCGCCTCAAATTCTTGGGCTCAAGTGATTCTCCTACTTCAGCCTCCCTAGTAGCTAAGACTACAGGAGCCCACCACAACACCCAACTAGTTTTTCTATTTTTAATAGAGATAAGGACTTACTCTTGCTTAGGCTGGTCTTAAACTCCCCAGCTCAAGTGATCCACCTGCCTCAGCCTCCCAAAGTGCTGGGATTACAGATGTCAGCCACTGTGCTTGCCCTCTTAAAAAATTTTTAATAGCCACATTAAAAAAGTACAAAGAAGCAGCTGACATTGACATAATGATATATATATATATATATATACTTTTTTTTTTTTTTGAGACAGAGTCTCACTTTGTTGCCCTTGGTAGAGTGCCATGGCATCACAGCTCACAGCAACCTCAAACTCTTGGGCTTAAGCGATTCTCTTGCCTCAGCCTCCCAAGTAACTGGGATTACTGGCACCTGCCACAATGCCTGGCTATTTTTATTTTTTGGTTGTAGTTGTCGTTGTTTGGCAGGCCCGGGCTGGATTTGAACTCGCCAGCTCTGGTGTATGTGGCTGGCACCCTAGCTGCTGAGCTACAGGTGCCAAGCCCCTAACAATATATTTTACTTAACCCAATCTAGCAAAAATATAATTTCAGACTTGATACCTGTAGCTCAGTGATTAGGGTGCCAGCCACAGACACCAGGGCTAGCAGGTTCAAACCCAGCCTGGGCCTGCTAAACATCAATGACAACTACAACAAAAAAATAGCCAGACGTGGCAGGTGCCTGTAGTCCCAGCTACTAGGGAGGCTGAGGCTGAGGTTGCTGTGAGTTGTGATGCTACAGTACTCTACTGAGGGCGACAGAGTAAAACTCTGTCTCAAAACAAACAAACAAACAAACAAACAAACAAAATATATATAATTTCAACATACTCTCAAAATAAACATTATTAATGAGATGTAAATTAATGCATAGAGTAATGCATTTAATGTAAAAGAATTTACATTGTTTTAAATTTTTTATTTTTACTTATATTATTTCTTGTTTTATACTAAGTCTTTGAAATCCAATATGTATTTTAACTTACAGCACATCTCGATTCATACTAGCCACATTTCAAGTGCTCAATAGCTATATGTAGCTAGTGGCTAGAAATTGAACTGTGCAAATATAGTCCTTCCTACAGGTAGTAAAGGCAAAGAAATAGAGTGAACCTCTGGTGACTCAAGAGTTACAAAGGAAACCAGAGAGGATTCCTGTTGGGAAAGCCAGCTGACATGGCCTAATGGTATGTCCCTTTCTTAACATTTAAAAATAAGAGCACAAGATAATAAACGCAGGAAAAAATATCCAACTACAAACAAGAAAATGAAGCAAAACATACAACAACACAACTCTAAGGGGTTGTGACTCCAAAAATTCCCATGTTGAAGTCCTAACCCTTAGAATGCCTTAGAATGTGACCTTATTTGGAAAGAGGGTCTTTACAGGGGTAATCAAGTTAAATAAGGTCCTTTAGTGTGGACTGTAATCCTGTATGACTGGTGTCACCTTCCAAGGGGAAAATTTGGATACAGAAACAAGCATAGAGGGAAGGTAACATGGGGAGAAGATGGCCTCATCTAAGCGAAGGAGAGAGGCCTGGAACAGTCCTTCAGAGTCCTCAGAAGGAGCCAGCTGGGCTCACATCTTTGAGATGGGGAACTGGCAGGCACTGCTTTGGCCATTGCTGCAGCATTGCTTAACGGAGTCAAGAAGTCTCAAAACCAAATTTCTAACCATCCTACTTAAAACGGGATGAAGGGCAAGTTCCAACAGTTAGAACCAAGATGGTGGAGAAATCAGCCACCTCTTGACCTTACAGTTTTATTATACACCTCATTACCATAAAAGTTTCTAAGAAAACCTCCCCTCCCCATCACATACCTCACACCGCGACACTTTCTGTTCAACCATATAGTGTCAAAAGGAGGGTATACCCCTAATTCCAGGAAAACACCGCCCCTCTATGAATATTCCTCCCCTTGCTTAGCCCATAATTAAGCTGTTGCTTAAACAGAGGGCAACTAGACCAGGTGGGGGTGGGGAGAACCCGGGGTGGGGGCAGAGGACAACTGAAACCAGGGAGCAAATTCTCTTCTGGAGGAAGAACTAAGTTCTACTCTGTCTGTGGAGTAGACTTCCTATACCTCTTTTTTTTTTTTTTGCAGTTTTTGGCTGGAGCTGGGTTTGAACCTGCTACCTCCAGCATATGGGGCCGGTGCCCTACTCCTCTGAGCCACAGGCGCTGCCTGACTTACTATACTTTTTGAATAAATTTTGTTTTCAGTTGACACTGTCTTCTGGTTCCTGAATTCTTTCTTGTGCAAGCCAAGGACCCCCTTGGATTTCAAGTAGTTCCCAGCATTGGGGGTCACTCTTCTGTGCCGCCTAGATTTTGGACTTCTAGGCTTTAGAACTGTGAGACAATAAATTTCTGTTGTTTAAGCCACCCAGTTTATGGTACTTTGTTACAGCAGCCCTGGCAACAATAAACAAACAAGGAAAAGGCATAACCTAATGTAATAAATTTACAAAATTGGTTATGTAGGAAAGAAATAGAAGATCCTGGAGCAAACCCAGAGCTTAAAATAATAGTGGGTAGACAAAAGATTCAACAGAATCTCCAGAACACTAAAATGTGGAGAAAAACAAGCAGATTGGGTGTCCTCATCTCTTTCTTCTTCTAAGGAAATAATGATAGTAGAGATGGCTACTGGGGAGAATCCAGTGAAACAAAGGAAGTGGACAATAGTGCTGTGTCTCACTGATGGAGAAGTGAAGGCTCCAAAGAACACACAGAATCAAGAAAATGATCTTTGAGGCTTGGCGCCCGTAGCTCAGTGGGTAGGAAACCAGTCATGTACACCAGGGCTAGCGTGTTCAAACCTGGCCCGGGTCTGCTAAAAACAAAAGTGACAACAACAACAACAACAACAACAACAACAACAATGCCCAGGCATTGGGACAGGCACCTGTAGTTCCACCTACTCGGGAGGCTGAGGCAAGAGAATCGCTTAAGCCCAAGAGTTGGAAGTTGCTGCAAGCTGTGACGCCACAGCACTCTACCAAGAACCAAGGGCAACATAGTGAGACTCTGTCTCAAAAAAAAGAAAGCAAATGATCTTTGGGTTCTTTGTTTGTTTGCTTGCTTTCAGACAGTCTCATTGTGTTGCCCAGGCTAGAGTACCATGGCATCAGCCTGGCTCACAGCCTCCTTAAACTCCTGGGTTCAAGCAATCCTCCTGCTTCCGCCTCTCAAGTAACTTCACCACAAGCTTGTATTTCAAGCTTCACCACAAAGCCTGGCCAATTTTTCTATGTTTAGTAGAGACAGGGTCTTCCTCTTGCTCAGGCTGGTCTCCAACTCCTGAACTCAAGGGATCCTCCTGCCTTGGCCTCCCAGAATGATGGGATTACAAGTGTGAGCCACCGTGGCCATCCTTTCTTGTAATTTCTAGATCACAAAATTTTGTGTGATTTTTTTCACCTTCATTTTACTTTCACCTTCATTTATTTCTGTATTATTATAATTCTTCATATTAGTGTTGTGTTATTTACCCAGAACAATAGAGATAATTTTCTAAATAACCAAAGGAAAACATGCCAAGACAGATTAAGGTGAAATACAAATTACATTTTCCTTGACATTTTTCTGTATTTTAATTATTTATTTATTTATTTTCAGACAGTCTCACTATGTCACCCTCAGTAGAGTACCGTGGTGTCACAGCTCA
The DNA here is from genome assembly GCF_000181295.1 of Otolemur garnettii. Lineage (NCBI taxonomy): Eukaryota > Metazoa > Chordata > Mammalia > Primates > Galagidae > Otolemur > Otolemur garnettii. Next base: position 15,896,202 of record NW_003852420.1, read on the forward strand.
CAGTAACCTCAAACTCTTGGGTTTAAGTGATTCTGTTGTCTCAGCCTCCCAAGTAGCTGGGACTATAGGCACCCGCCACAGCACCCGGCTATTTTTTTGTTGCAGTTGTCATTGTTGTTTAGCTCACCCAGGTTGGGTTTGAACCCACCAGCCTTGTTGTATGTGGCTGGCGCCCTACCCACTGAGCTACAGGCACCACCCAAATTATTTATTTATTTTGAACCAGGGAACATAGATTCAAATTGCCAATATTTGCTGTCACATTTTTCTGTATTTTTAAAACTCTAATGCTCATCTTCCCCAAAGGAAAATGACCCAACTTTTAGACTGGAAAGAGAAAATAACCGTGATTTTTTTTTTTTTTTTTTTTTTTGAGACACAGTCTCAAGCTGTTCCCTGGGTAGAGTGTTGTGGCATTATAGCTCACAGCAACCTCCAACTCTTGAACTCAAGCCATCCTCTTGCCTCAGTTTTTCTGTCTTTAGTAGAGACAGGGTCTCGCTTTTGCTGGTTATCGAATTCTTGAGCTCAAGCAATCCATCCTCCTTGGCCTTCCAGAGTGCTAGGATTGCAGGCGTGAGTGACCATGCCCAACCTGTGATTTTTTTTTTTTGAGACAGAGTCTCAAGGTGTTACCCTGGATGGAGTGCTATGGCATCACAGCTCACAGTAACCTCCCACTCTTGGACATAAGCAATTCTCTTGCCTCAGCCTCCCAAGTAGCTGGGACTACAGGCGCCCACAATAACACCTGGTTATTTTTTGGTTGTAATTGCCATCGTTGTTTGGCAGGCCCAGGCTGGATTCGAACCTGCCAGGTCTGGTGTATGTGGCTGGTGCCTTAGCCACTTGAGCTACAGGCTCTGAGCCCCAGACTGTGATTTTTTTTTTTTTAAAGTTTGTTCAGCCCTCATTATTTATGTATTTACTTATTTACTGCAGTTTTTGGCCGGGGCCAGGTTTGAACCTGCCACCTCCCATATATGGGGCCAGTGCCCTCTCCTTTAAGTCACAGGTGCCGCCCTAGCCTGTGATTTTTTTTTTTTTTTTTTTTTTTTTTTGTAGAGACAGAGTCTCACTTGCCCCCAGTAGAGTACTATGGAGTCACACAGCTTACAGCAACCTCCAACTCCTGGGCCTAGGTGATTCTCTTGCTTCAGCCTCCCAAATAGCTGGGACTACAGGTGCCCACCAGAACACCCGGCTGGCCTATGATTTTTATAAGGAAAAAACTATTTAAATAGCTTTGGTCGGCCAGGTGTGGCAGCTTACACCTATAATCCTAGCACTCTGGGAGGCTGAGGCAGGTGGATTACTTGAGCTCAGGGGTACTAGCCTGAGCAAAATCAAAATCCCGTTTCTAAAAATAGCCAGGCATTGTGGAGGGGGTGCCTGTACTCCCAGCTGCTTGGGAGGCTGAGGCAAGAGAATCTCTTGAGCCCAGAAGTTTGAGGCTGCTGTGAGCTATGATGCCACAGCACTCTACTAAAGGTAACAAAGTGAGACTCTGTCTCAAATAAATAAAAAATAAATAAATGAATAATAGCTTTGGCACAAAACCTCTCAGGCTTCTATATGCTGTTGGAGGATGGTTGACTGGGTACAAGAGCTGTGACTTGGGTACGTGGTATCTAACTGTGGCCCCAGAGTAGCAGAGGAACCTCCTTCCAAGGACCTCAATTGTCCATGCTGGGACCTGGAACTAGTGAGATGATGTTGCAGCCTAGACCAGCAACACTCAAGGGCACAGGAGGGCCATGATGTGATAGCGCCTTCTCCTGGATGGGAGCTGCAACCACAGAAACAGCCCTCTGGGACTCTGGATTTTGTTGCTCCCATTTTGGATTGAATTTTAAAAGGTAGCTAGCTGTGTGATCACAGTTGTGCAACAGTTGTTCCCTAGAGTTAAGGAATAGTTTACAACTGTTCCATACAGAGCCTTCTAGGTTGCAAGTCTGCTGCCACATCCGTTATTTACTTAATCCTTTCAAACAGTTCAGTGGAGAAGGCAAGATTGATGATCCATATTTTATGAGTGAGAAGACTGAGGTTCAACAGAGTTCAATGACTTGTTCAAGATCACACAGCTGGTTTGAGACTCAAAGCCCTGCTCTGTCTATATCACTGTGGTGGCCAGGACAGGAATCTAGGTAAAGTATACCTACATTTAAAGTTCTTGGAGAGAACATTTATCTAGGGAGACAGCAGGTGATTGTGAATTGGGCACCCAAAGTGAGCAGGGGTCCCAAGAGGAGAACCAGGGAGAGTTCGATGAGCTTAGAGTGAGTTTTCTCTTCACTCTTAACTCACCCACAGCCCCTCTGCTCAGTTCTGGGGTTTTCTGTTCTCTCATCAATGCTCACAACTCAGTCATTTCCAGAAACTTTCCATTAAATGTGGATGGGATTATACATGGTATGAATGAAAACTCTCCATAGCAAGCCTGATCATGCACGCTGGGAAATTAGCAAAGAGAAAAGTCGGTATTTTATTTTATTTTTTTCTTTTGAGACAGAGTCTCACTATGTTGCCCTAGGTAGAGTTCTGTGGTGTCACAGCTCACAGCAACCTCAAACTCTTAAGCAATTAAGTGATTCTCTTGCCTCAGCCTCCTCCCAAGTAGCTGGGACTACAGGCACCCAGCATAATGCCTGGCTATTTTTTGTGGCAGCTGTCATTGTTGTTTAGCTGGCCCAGGCCAATTTTGAACCTGTCAGCCTCAATGTTTGTGGCTGGTGCTGTAACCACTGTGCTAAGCTGGAGTTGGTATTTTTTAACTACTCATTTACCATATGAGAACTGCTTGCCTCTGGTGTCAAAGCCTGTAACAATTACACATGCGACCCAGATGTTCCCTAGGGTTCCTTGCTGTAGGTGATCTCAGTAAGATGAACTCAGATTCCAGTTCTATGGTCTAGAGGTCTAAGAGCCCTCCCCAAGAGTCTGGAGACCCCACGGGACTCACATGCTCAGTTACATTGCCTCTGGGGTCCTGAGTCTGGCACGAATTTCTGTGACCCAGATGTGAAACTCAGCCACACACAGAGACAAATAACCACTCAAATCACTAAAAGCATTCATGGGTATAATTAGATTTTTTTCTCAGTTGGTAAAAATTTTAAATACAGAAAAAAACACAGAGTAATCTAACAAATACCCATGCCCTCCAACTGTCAGAATTTAACAAATTCCCATGCCCTCCGAATGTTATCATTTTATAGTATGTTTCTGAGTTTTCTTTTTTTCTTTTTCTTTTTTTTTTGAGACAGAGTCTCACTTTATCACCCTTGGTAGAGTGCCATGGCATCACGCAGCTCACAGCAACCTTCAACTCCTCAGCCTCCCAAGTAGCTGGGACTACAGGCGCCCACCACAATGCCCAGTTACTTTTGTTGTTGTTGTTGTTGTTGTTGCAGTTCGACCAGGGCCAGGTTTAAACCCACCACCCTTGGTATATGGGGCTGGCGCTCTACTCACTGAGCCACAGGTGCTGCCCCTTACTATTTTTTTATTGCCGTTTGGCCAGGGCTGGGCTCAAACCCGCCACCCTTGGTATATGAGACTCTACCCACTGAGCCACAGGCACTGCACTGCTTCTGATTTTTTTATTTTCTTGAGACAGAGTCTCAAGTTGTTGCCCATGGTAGAGTGCCATGACATTATAGCTTACAGCAACCTCAGACTCTTGGGCTTTAGCAATTCTCTTGCCTCAGCCTCCCAGGTAGCTGGGACTACAGGTGCCCGCCACAATGCCTGGCTATTTTTTGTTTGTAGTTGTCATTGTTGTTTGGCAGACCTAGGCTGGATTTGAATCTGCCAGCTCTGGTGTATGTGGCCAGCGCACTAGCCACTTGAGCTACAGGTGCCGCCCTACTTCTGAGTTTTTTAATTTAATAGGGTTAAAAGTGAAATCTCCCATGTACTCCTTCCTCCCCAGAGGAATCCACCATTAAGAATCTGATGTGTTGGGCGGTGCCTGTGGCTCAAAGAGTTAGGGCACTGGCCCCATATACTGGAGGTGGCAGTTTCAAACCCAGCCCTGACCAAAAAAAAAAAAAAAAAAAAGAAGAATCTAATATCTGGCTTGGTGCCTGTGGCTCAAGCAGCTAAGGCGCCAGCCATGAGCTGGCAGGTTCATATCCAGCCAGGGCCACCAAATAACAATGATGGCTACAACCAAAAATAGCTGGGTGTTGTGGCAGGTGCCTGTAGTCCTAGCTACTCAGGAGGCTGAGGCAAGAGAATCGCTTGAGCCCAGGAGTTGGAGATTGCTGTGAGCTGTGACGCCATAGCTCACAGCTTGAGGCTCTGTCTCAAAAAAAAAAAAAAAAAAAAAAAAAAATCTGGTGTCTGCCCTTCCAAATCTTATTTTTATACCTTTACTGCGTATAATATATCCATAAATGGTCATCTTGAATGGTTTTAAAATGCACATAAATGGTACCATATTTTATTTACTGCAACTTGCTTTTTTGTGCAATAACGTGCTTTTGAAAACTATCTTTAATAATATATATAGACATAGATTTATGTAGATAGACATGTAGTTCATTTATATTAACTGTTATGTAGTATTTCATAGTATGAATATTTATAAATCCATCTCTCTAAAGCTCTACTGTGGACAATTAAGGATTTTCCAAAATTATTTTCTCTATTATAGATGATGCCACAAAGAGCAAACCATTTTTTTTTTTTGGAGACAGAGTCTCACTATGTTGTCTCTGGTAGAGTGCCATGGTGTCATAGCTCACAGCAACCTCAAACTCTTGGGTTCAAGTGATTTTTTTGCCTCCTGAGTAGCTGGGACTAGAGGTGCCCCCCACAAAGGGGTGAAAAATAGAGGAGCCTCCTATTTTTTTCTTTTTTTGAGACAGAATTTTACTTGGTCACCCTTGGTAGAGGGCTGTGCTGTTTTAGCTCAGAGTAACCTCAAACTCTTGGGTTCAAGTGATCCTCTTGCCCTAGCCTCCCAAGCAGCTGGGACTACAGGTGCCCACCACAAAGCCTGGCTATTTTTTTAGACACAGGTCAGGGGGGTCTCCCTCTGGCTTAGGCTGGTCTCGAACCTATGAGCTCAGGCAATTCACTCTCCTCTGCCTCCCAAGTGCTGGGATTATGGGCGTGAACCACAGCACCCAGCCTACTCCTGGTGATTTTTAGACACGGGGGTCTTGCTCTAGCTCAGGATGGTTTCCAACTCATGAGCTCAGGCAATCTGCCCACCTTGGCCTCCTGGAGTGCAGGGATTACAGGCATGAGCCACTGCGCATGGCCTCTTTTTAAAAAATTAAATCCAGGCTCGGTGCCTATAGCTCAACTGGCTAAGGCGCCAGCCACGTACACCTAAGGTGGTGGGTTCGAATCCCCAGCCTGGGCCTACCAAACAACAATGACGGCTGCAACCAAAAAATAGCCGGGCGTTGTGGCGGG
>NW_003852420.1:15901756-15911433 GCF_000181295.1 Otolemur garnettii
AAAAAAAAAAAAAAAAATTAAATCTGAGGAGCGAACATTCTTGTGTATATTTATTTCCTGGTGTATAATCTCCCTATAAATTTCTACAAGTGAATATGCCAGGTCAGGGCGGGCACAGTGGTCAGCTAGGTGGCTGTGCTTCTAGGGTTGGTTGACTGTCAGCTCAGGCAATAGTAACTACTTGTTCTTGAGGCAGCAGCAGGGCTCCAAGAACGGGAGCAGAAGGCTTCCAGAGGCTCAGAATTGGTACAACGTCATTTCTGCTCATTCTGATGACAAAAGCAAGTCACAGGCCAGCTTAGATTCAAGGTGTGAAAAATAGACTTCATCTCTTGATTGGAGAAGCTGCAAAGTCACATTCCAAGGGGCCTGGACACAGGAGTGGAGGGTTGAATGTTTGGCTTTTTGTGAAGCAGATTCTGAGACAGATTAGTGTGCAGAAAGTTACTAACATGCTCTTGACTCCAACACTTGTAGAAAAGAGGAGAGAGGAGCAGATAGAAGGAAGGAGAAGTTAAACTACAATGTCAGAACAGAGGCTTCAGCTGACCCCATAGGGTACTGGGAAGCTGGGACTGGTCTTCAAAGTTGTCCTGACTTGGAGGAAAGGGACCAGGCCTCCAAGCTCCCTAGTTGATCAATTATTTCTGCAGACTGATCTAAAAAGGCAGCAGGCAAGGAAATTCCCAAAGAGGACTTACTGGGCATTGTGGCTCACACTTGTAGTCCCAGCACTCTGGGAAGCTGAGGCAGGAGGATCCTTTGAGCTCTGCAGCTTCAGACCAACGTGAGCAAGAGCAAGAACCTGTCTCTACTAAAAACAGAAAAACTCCTTGGCACCCGTGGCTCAAGGAGTAGGGCGCCAACCGGAGGTGGTGGGTTCAAACCCAGCCCAGGCCAGAAACTGCCAGAAACTGCAGGAAAAAAAAAAATTAAAAATAGAAAAACTAGGTAGCCAGTGTGGCAGGCACCTGTAGTCCCAACTATTTGGGAGAGTGAGGCAGAAGGATGGCTTGAACCTAAGAGTTAGAGGTTGCTGTGAGCTATGATGACACTATAGCACTCTAGCCTGGGGCAACAGAGTGAGACTCTGTCAAAAAAAAAAAGAAGGAAGGAAGGGAGGGAGGAGAAAAAAGAAAGGGTTCAACACTATTTCTGGCAGCTAGTAGACTAATTCTTCATTCCTCGGGGTATCTTTTATGGAACATCAGAGTCCATTCCACTGCCACATCTCCCTAAAAATGCTAATGCTTATGATAACATGATTGTCACTTGCTATGTATGTATACATTAAACATTTATTAAATGTGTTGCCCTAACTATGTACAGATTTTATTTGATCATCATGTTAAATGTCACTCCTTTGAGCTTAGTCTTCATAGCCTTATTGCTCATTTATCTAGATCATCCACTCAAACTTAAAAGGATAAGAAGAAACTGCTTCTCCCATCAGAAATCTAGGCAGGAACAATTTCAAACCTTGCTGGTAGCAGAGTCACCAAATTGCAGTTAGAACAGAAACATGATGTTCTTTGTAGTTCTTTGGAGAGAGAAAGGCTGAGATCTGGGTCTTCAAGAGATATCATTCTGTGGGGAATATGAGAAGCTGGGATGGAATTTGGCTGGAGGATCAAGTCATGAGAGAAAAAAAGATCAAGTGAGGCATTAAAGGATAAAGAAATAACCCCATGAGAGCAGTTCTGAAAATCTGGGAAGACATGTTACGCCTTGAAAAGGTAAGTTGCTGGTATGACAAAATTCCAGGGGAGTCACCAAATCAGAATTTGGGGAGCAGGACAGAAATTAAGTTTCACCTGCCAACAAACAGGGATTAAAAGATAAAAGACCCTGCTTTTTGAAAAGTGAAAGCTTTGACCTTCAAATGGAGGCTTACACAGGGACAAGCAGGACAGGCTAGAAAGGAAGTTATAGGAGAAGTGGCCAGCAGGGAAAGCCTGAGAGAACCACAAAACCAGGACTCCTCAATTAACGTGGAAAAGCCCATTCGGAGTGACTAAATGGTAAGATCACAATCACAGCATGGGTTGTTGGCTATGCTGTTTTGCCCTCCAGATACACCCTTCAGCCCCTCTACTGAGGGTGGTGCTGTGCCTCAGAGGCTCACTTTTGTGGAATATGTCAGCAGGATCTTTTACTCTCTGGCCTCTTGGGTTTGCCTCATGGGAGACACCTGTAGGAGACTAGAAGATGGAAATAAAGAGAAATTAGGATATTTATTCCCCCAGCTCCTTCCCCACTGGGGCCAAGACTGCAATCATTATGGAAGACTCTTTCCATACTCTGGCTCTTTCCACATTTCCATATGCACCCCCCTCTTCTCTCCCTTTCAGGCCTAGAAACATAACGCACCTGCTGTCTCTACCTCGGCTGTTGCAACCTCTGGGGTGTTTCACGATCTCTTTTGTCATCCCCTAACCCTTCTTGTACCTTTATAAATACTGTCCTAGATCATTCCATTTGAGTATCGTTTCTTTCCAGATGCAACTCTGAGTGATAACAATCACTTGAGTTAGCTTTTTGGAAAGGGGACACCTGTGAGTTTTCATGGATATTTGTCCCTTTCAGCTTCCCAGCTTCAGAAACCCATACTCGTTTCTGGAGATATTTTCCATCATATGAGTCTTATGGGAAATGGAGCTCCAGCCTCCCTTGCAGCTAGGGTTTAGGCATATGATCTAGGGTCAGCTGGTCAGAGGCACAAACTAGACTTTGAATGAGGAGCCAGGGACACAAAGATAGCAGGACAGCAAAGAGACCCAGTGAGGTGCCACTTGAGCCCTAGAAACAGCCATATCTTGTTTCTGATGCAGCATAGGCAGCAGGGCCAAGATTAATTCCTAGTGTCTAGAGGTGGAGCTTTATCAGTGTCAGCGGAGCAAGCTGATGGGTGTAGCACTGTGCGTTGGTGACAGCAGGGTCCTTACCAGATAAGCCCTGGGTATCTGCCATTATGGTGTCCAGATCTGTTTCTCCAGGTTTCCCAGTGATGCCAAAATCTCCCTGGCATCTTTTCCACTGCAGCTTCTTCTGATTCAATCTACTAAAGTCAGTAAACCCCAAATGAAGGTTTGCTTGCAACCCAAGTGTGGATTACAGCTGGATTTCACAAGGAAACAGAAAACAGCCAGCTGCCAAGGCAGCCACGCCCTCTACCTCCCACTCTAGTACCTCAGTCTCTCTCTCTCCATCTCTATGTGGGACACCTACCACATTATTCCCCAGCTAGGGGTTTATCTTAATTAATGGTAACACATCACAGCCTGCAGGTTGGAAAGCACCGACTTTGAGGTCAAAATGCCTGAATTCAAATCCCAGATATACAGTTTGCCGACTGTGAGTTTTTTGTTTGGGGGGGGGGGGTTTGAGACAGAGTCTCAAGCTGTCACCCTAGGTAAAGTGCTGTGGCATCATAGCTTACAGCAACCTCCAACTCAGGCTCCAGCGATCCTCTTGCCTAAGTTTTTCTGTTTTAAGTAGAGACAGGGTCTTGCTTTTGTTCAGGCTTGTCTTGAACTCGTGAGCTTAAGCAATCCACCAGCCTTGGCCTCCCAGAGTGCTAGGATTATAGGTGTGAGCCACCTCACCTGGCCCTTGTGAGTTTTTTGTTATTACATCTCTCTGGGCTCCGAACAATGGGCATAAGAGTAGACTCTTTTGGCCGGCGCCTATAGCTCATCCGGCTAAGGCGCCAGCCACGTACACCTAAGGTGGCGGGTTCAAATCCCCAGCCCGGACCCGCCAAACAACAATGACGGCTGCAACCAAAAAAAAAAAAAATAGCCGGGCGTTGTGGCGGGCACCTGTGGTCCCAGCTACTTGGGAGGCGGAGGCAAGAGACTCGCTTGAGCCCAGGAGTTGGAGGTTGCTGTGAGCTGTAATGCCACGGCACTCTACCCAGGGGGACAGCTTGAGGCTCTGTCTCAAAAAAAAAAAAAAAAAAAAAGAGTAGACTCTTTTTATTTTGAGGACAAAATATGACTATGTATGTAAAGGCTTCACCAAGCTACTTGGGCCATAGAAACCATTGATAACTGTTGCTATTGTTGTCTTGATCAGCAGCATTGTTATCACCATGATTCAGGGGCCTCCCGGAAACCACTTAGAGCAGGTGTCTTCAACTTCAAATGCCAAGAGGAGCAAGGCTGGCAGCAGGAATGAGTGAAAGGGAGCTGGGTATAAGAATCCATTGGGGCAAGGGACTATAAAAAATGGGAGAGTGTGCACCTGTCTAGAGGGGGAAGCTGCCTCCTGGCAACAGCCACTTACTGCTGTGTGGAATGTGAGGCCAGGGATGCCAGACTTTCCATTATTTTAAGAGAAGCCAAATATCCAGATATTTGGGGGAAACGATGTTTTTTAAAAATCTAAGAAAGCAGCCAGGCACGGTGGTTTATGTCTGTAATCCCAGTGCTTTAGAAGGCCAAGATGGAAGGATTGCCTGAAGCCAGGAGTTCAAGAGCAACCTGGACAATGTGGTAAGACCTCACCTCTACAAAAAATTTAAAAAGCCAAGTGCGGTGGCTCATGCCTATAATCCCAGCATTCTGGGAGCCCAAGATGGGTAAATTGCCTAAGCTTACGAGTTTGAGACCAGCTTGAGCTAGAGTGAGGTCTCGTCTCTAAAAAAAAAAAAAAAATAGGTGGACATTGTGGCAGGGGCCTGTAGTCCCAGCTACTCAGGAGGCTGACGTAAGAGAAATGCTTGAGCCCGAGAGTTTGAGTTGCTGTGAGCTATGACTCCAGGGCACTCTACTGAGGGTGACAAGTGAGATTCTGTCTCAAAAAAAAAAAAAAAAAATAGCCGGGCATTGTGGTGAGTGCCTATCCTCCCAGCTACTTGGGAGGTTGAGGCAAGAGAATCGCTTAAGCCCAAGAGTTGGAAGTTGCTGTGAGTTGTGATACCACAGCACTCTACCTGGGGTGACAGCTTGAGATTCTATCTAAAAAAAAAAAAAAAAAAAAGTAGAGAGCCAGGCGTGGTTTACCCTTGTAATCATAGCATTCTGGGAGGCCAAGGCTGATGGATTGCTTGAGCTTGGGAGTTTAAGACCAGCCTGAGCAAAAGTGAGACCCTGTCTCTATTAAAAATACAAAAACTACCCAGTCATAGTAGCAGATGCCTGTAGTCCCAACTACTCAGGAGGCTGAGGCAAGAGAATTGCTCAAACCCAAGAGTTTGAAGTTGCTGTGAGCTATGATGCTATGGCACTCTACCCAGGGTGATAGAGTGAACATAGTGGCACACACCTATCAGCCCAGCTAGTCAGGAGGCTGAGATGGGAGAATTACTAGAGCCCATGAGTTCAAATGCCACTGCACTCCAGCTTGGGTGACATAGTGAAACCCTATCTCTTAAACAAAAAGTCTAAAGGCACTGTATAAGCCAAACAAAACCAAGGTCAAGTTCATTCCATTGGCTCAATTAGCGATGGCCATAGCCTGCCACCTACCCAGGGTGGAAATGTGGTGGGAATTCTCTGATAATGGGATATGGGCAGAAATGTGGTGGCAAGCACACTATAAAGAAGAGAGTCAAGGACTGAGGGCGTGCCCTAAGAATTGCTTCTTTGTAGATGACAGTTTCATTGAAAACAAATGCATTTGGACTGTGATAACTGATAATTCCAGGGTTAATAAAATAGGAGCTTATTATTTTGCATTTTATTTAAATAGTATGTCTGAGGCCAGGCGCCTCACACCTGTAATTCTAGACCTCTAGGAGGCTGAGGTAGGTGAATTGCTTGAGCTCATGTGTGGGTAATGGGCTATGAGGTAGCAGGGCCCCCACAACCAGGGAAACACACAGGGAGGGACCCCTAACCACTTCTCCTCCTTTAATAACATTCTTTTCACCTGCCATAAGTCACATAGGCCATGGATACCTTTCTTATTATTGGCAAGCACACAGTTTGAGGTCAACTTCTTTTTTTTTTTTTTTGAGACGGAGCCTCAAGCTGTCCCCTTGGGTAGAGTGCCATGGCATCACACTCACAGCAACCTCCAACTCCTGGGCTGAAGCGAGTCTCCTGCCTCAGCCTCCCAAGCAGCTGGGACTACAGGCACCTGTCACAACGCCTGGCCATTTTTTGATTGCAGCCATTATTGTTGTTTGGCGGGCCTGGGCTGGGGATTCGAACCCACCACCTTAGGTGTATGTGGCTGGCACCTTAGCTGCTTGAGCCATAGGCGCCGAGCCAAGGTCAACTTATTTAAGGTTGATCTCGACCCCATGTGCTAAGATTTATACAACCTTGTTAAGATACTGTGTAAATAAAGCTGTTTCCAGGGTTTGGTGCTGGTTGGCTGCAGCCATCAGCTGCGTCAGCCCTCCTGAGCCCATCCTATCTCTTGTCTCATGTGTGTTTTGGATCTCTCGAGTGTTTTATATCCTCATTTCCCACCATTTCCACTCAGGTTATTTCTCCTTCCTCGTGTTGGTCTGAGAGACTCATGAGTTCAAGACCAGCCTGAGCAAGAGTGAGACCCCCATCTCTGAAAAATAGCCGGTTATTGTGGGGGGCACTTGTAGAACCAATTACTTGGGAGGCGGAGACAAGAAAATTGCTTGAGCTCAAGAGTTTGAGGTTGCTGTGAGCTATGACGCACTCTACCAAGGGTGACAAAGTGAGACAAAAAAATAATTAATTAAATAATATAAATAAATAGTGTGTCTGGAGGGACTTTACCTAACAAATGCAATCAGTGAAACCTGGTTTCTTGTGCCCTCAATGAATCCCCAACAATAAAAATAAATAAATAAATAAATAGTGTGTCTGGAGTAGGGTACAAAGGCTTAGTATATGTCTGTCCACATGACTTCTTCCATTTTTTTTTTCTTTTTTGAGACAGTCTCACTTTGTCACTTCCAGGATTCCAGGAGAGTGCCTGGCATCATAGCTCACAGCAACCTCAAACTCTTGAGCTCAAGTGATTCTCTTGTCTCACCCTTCCAGAGTAGCGGAGACTATGGTGGCTGCCACCATGCATGGCTATTTTTTTCAGAGATGGGGGTCTCATCTAGCTCAGGCTGGTCTCAAACTCTCGAGCTCAGATAATCCTTCCACCTCAGGCTCCCAGAGTGCTGAGGTTACAGGTGTGAGGCATCGTGCCCAGCCACTTCTTTCATCTTTTTACCCCTTTATCTTAGTATGGAGGCCCTGTCCTCATGCTTGTCCGCATGGTTGCAAGATGGCTGCAACCGTGATCATCACTGTTATGTTCTGAGAGAGAAAAGGAAATGAGAAGGGATGGATTTCCCAGAAATATTAGGGTTTTCTAGAAATCCCCAGCATATTTCTTTTTCCATCTCATGGGCCAGAGCTAGTTCCTGTACCCATAACCTAGCCACAAAGGAAATTGCAATGGTGGGTATTTTTACCTTATTATATATTGGACCCCCAAACAACATCAGGGTTCTTTAATTGACACAAGAAGAGAATAGACCTTGAATAGCAAATCAGCAGCCTCTGCCATCTCTGCCACCTCCTCTAAACATGTACAATGTGCCAGACCCTAGCTAAGAACTTGGGATCCTGGGCTGAAAGGCACGGCCTGCATAGCAGGAAAATACAGAAGTAGATGTGGGTTGGCTTAGTGCCTTTAGCACAGTGGTTATAGCACCAGCCACATGCAGTGAGGCTAGTGGGTTCAAACCCAGCCTGGGCCAGCTAAACAATGACAACTGCAACAAAAAATAGCCAGGTATTGTTGCGGGTGCTTGTAGGCTCAGCTATTTGGGAGGCTGAGGCAAGAAAATCACTTAAGCCCAAGAGTTTGAGGTTGCTGTGAGCCATGATGCTACAGCACTCTACTGATGGAAATATAGTAAGACTCTGTCTCCAAAAAACAAAAAAAGAAGTAGCTGTGGAATCCAACACAGCTGGGGTTGGTTCCAAAGTGAGAAAAATCAGCTTTTGGCACTTTATAGGCCTTGTAGGCCTCCCATCCCCGACACTTCCCTGACCTTCCTGCTGTCAACGTGGCCCCAACAGAGGCCAAGTTGAGTAGGAAGAATGTGTGGTTAACACAAGTAGCAGTTTCAGGAGGCACTTAAGAGTTGTTCCAGAGAGAAATATGTAACTGGCACATCTGGTTTATAATGTATATTAACTCCTGACATGTAATTTGAGTAATATATATAAAGCAAAAAGTCCAAGTCCTGATTTAGGAGCCTAGTTATTACCCTGTCTGCAGAATTCATGTTCTATTTGCACAGTGCTCTGGGTCCAGCATCTCACCTAGGGCAGCAGTAAGGAGATGGCTCTCTGACGGGGGCCAACTGACAGCAGAGGCCCGTATTGACAGGGATGAGGTATCATCAGTCAAGTGCATGAGGCCCCTAGTAGGGTTGGCAAGAGCTCATCTGGCAAAGAAAACTGTGGAGCTAGACCAATTTCCAGCTGAGGCCAGGGGCGGATCCATCCCTACCCCTCAAAGGCAGAAATAGCTTGAAGTCTAGAAAAATGTGGGCTTTGGAGTTCAAATCCAGTTCTGCCAGTTTATCATCATAGGACTTTGGACAAGATACTCTAGCTGCCCCAATTTCTCCATCTGTAAATAAGAATCGTAATGGCACCCACTTAACAGGGACTTTGTGAGATTTACATAGAAATAACAGGTGCTGAGTACTGACTATGGGCCGGGATAAAGTTCCAAGTGTTTGACATATGTTATCTCATTGACTCCTCACAGCAACCTCATGAGGTAGATTCTGTTATGATCCCCTAAATTGGGAATTGTTATACCCAAATCAAATGAGGCACAGAGTGGTGAAGTAACTTGCTCAAGGTCACATAGCTAGAGACAGGCAGAGCTAGGGTTCAAACCTAGACTGGCCCCAGAGCACACCCTTTGAGAAGCTTCAACAGACTGCTAAATTTTATATTAAGCACCCAGGAAAAAGAGTAATTCTCTAAGCCAGTGAGGACCAGTAGAAATTTCTGTGATGAAAATATTTTATAATTCTATGCTGTCCAGTACAGGAGCCATTAGCCACAGATGGCTAGCTTGGCAGGGCCTGTGCTAAATGGGTAGGGCACTGGCCACATACACTGAGGCTGGTGGATTCAAACCCAGCCTGGGCCAGTTAAAATCAACAATGACAACTGCAAAAAAAAAAAATAGCCGGGCGTTCTGGCAGGCTCCTGTGGTCTCAGCTACTTGGGAGGCTGAGGCAAGAGAATGGCTTAAGTCCAAGAGTTTGAGGTTGCTGTGAGCTGTGATGCTACAGCACTCTAACAAGGGCGACATTATGAGACTGCATCAAAAACAAAAAGAAAGAAAGAAATATGGCTAGCTTGATCAATGACCTGAATTTTTAATTTAATTTTAATTACTATTATTTTTATTTGAGACAGAGTCTCGCTTTGTCACTCTGGCTAGAGTACAGTGGCATCATCATAGCTCACTGCAATCTCAAAGTCTGGGTTCAAGTGATCTTTCTGCCTTATCCTCCCAATAGCTGGGAATACAGGTGCCTACCAGTACACCCAGCTATTTTTCTTTTTTCTTTTCTTTTTTTTTTGAGATAGAGCCCCATTCTATTACCCTGGGAGGAGTGCCATGGTATTATCATAGCTCACAGCAACCTCAAACTCTTGAACTCAAGCCAGCCTCTTGCCTCAGTTTTTCTGTTTGTTTTGATTTTTTTTTTTTTT
>NW_003852420.1:15912111-15927591 GCF_000181295.1 Otolemur garnettii
GCCACCTTAGGTGTACGTGGCTGGCGCCTTAGCCGGTTGAGCTATAGGCGCCGAGCCTACTGTTCCTTAGTTTAAATAGCCATTGCAGCTGGTGCCTCCTGTGCTGGACGTGCTTCTCTAGGCTTCCCTGCCCACTCTTACCCCTGCTGGAAGGGTTTAACTCCTTGCAGCTGTTGGTCTAGAACCTCAGGGAGATTGATCAGTGGCCTGCCTAGATAGGGCTCCAGTGATAGGGTTGTATGAACCAAACAAGAAGGGGATGGTGAAGCCACTCCTTGTGCTGATTAGAACATGCTCTGGGCATCACCATTCAGAATGCAGCTACTTTTTCTTTTTTGACACAGAGCCTCACTCTGTCACCCTAGGTAGAGTGCTATGGCATCATAGCGCAGAGAAACCTCAAACCCTTAGGCTTAAGCAAACCTCTTGCCTCAGCCTCCCAAGTAGCTGGGACTATAGGCATGCACCACCACGACCTGGTAGTTTTTCTATTTTTTTTTTTTTTTTTTTTGGCCAGGGCTGGGTTTGAACCTGCCACCTCCGGCATATGGGGCCGGTGCCCTACCCCTCTGAGCTACAGGCACTGCCCCAGTTTTTCTGTTTTTTAGTAGAGACTGTGTCTCACTCTTGCTCAGGCTAGTCTCAAACTCCTGAGCTCAAGCAATCTACCTGCCTAGACTCCCAGAGTGCTAGTATTACAGGCATAAGACGCTGTGTCTGGCCTTAAAATGCAACTACTGTTAAACGAGTAGGCACTTTGATTCTAATGTTTGTGTCCCCTCCAAAATTCATGTTGAAACTTAATTCCCAGTGTAAGGATATCAACAGGTGGGGCCTTTAGGAGGTGATCGACCATGAGTGCGCTGCCCTCATGAGTGAATTATTGCTCTATAAAAGGGCTTGAGGGGCCAAGTTCACCCCTCTGTCCCTTCTGGCATGTGAGGACACAGGGCTTGTCCCCTCTGGAGGATGCAGCAGCAAGACACCACTTAGGAGGTAGAAAGAAGCCTTCATCAGACCACAAATCTGCTGCTGCCTCCATCTTGTACTTCCCAGCCTCCAGGGCAGTAAGGAGTAAATTTCTGGTTTGCTTTTGTTTCTGTTTATTTGTTTGCTTTTTGATACAGGGTCTTTCTGTCTTGTATAGGCTAGCCTCAAAACCCTAAACTCAAGCAATACTCCCATCTCAGCCTCCTGAGTCGCTGGGACTACAAGTATGTGCCACCAAACCTGGCAAAATTCTTATTTTATTTTCAGACAGTCTCACTTTGTCACCCTTGGTAGAGTGCCGTGGCATCAGAGCACAGAGCAACCTCAAACTCTTGGGCTCAAGCAATTCTCTTGCCTCAGCCTCCCAAGTAGCTGGGACTGCAGGCACCTGCCACAACACCCAGCTACTTTCAGAGATGAGGTCTCTCTCTGGCTCAGGCTGGTCTCAAACCTGTGAGCTCAGGTAATCCACCCGCCTTGGCCTCCCAGAGTGCTAGGATTATAGGCATGAGCAACCGCACCCAGCCAAAATTTTTATTGTTTATAAATTACCCAGGCTCAGGATTTTGTTATAGCAGCCCAAATGTACTAAGACAGCGGGAGTTCAAGAGCCCAAGCTTTAAGTTCCAGAATCCTAGGCACTGTCCCCATCCATGAGATTATATGGCAGACATGGTCCCTACTCTTCTCCTGCAACTAGCAGTCTAGTGGGGAAGAAGGATAGTAAACATATGACCACTCAATCAATTATTTAATAACAATTAACTAATGTCACACCTGAGTGTATGTCAATGTTGCAAGGGATAAAGTAGCAGTTAGGGAAAGTATTTTAGGAGACCTAACAGAGCAATTAATTGTGTCTGGGGCTTCAGGAGATGGATCAGTCAGGGAAACATACAAAAAGGGGAGAACTTTGAATTTGGCCTTGAAGAGATAGAGATTTCGAGGGTAAAGTGTACAGGAAGGGCATTCCAGACGGAGGGACAGCACAGGTGAAGGCCTGAGTGGGATAGTACTTCAAGTGTTCAGATAAAAGAGAGCATCATGACTCATGGGGCAGTGGGAGAGGAAGAGCCTGGAAGGATCATCTGGGCACCAGGTTGTGAAATGCCTCCAATGCCTGCTAGCAGCTGGCTTTTATCTCATGGGGGATAAAGGTGTCTAAGCAGGAGGCAGCTGTCAGATCTGTTTTAAAAGGCAAGGTAGGCAGCATTGAAGAGTGTCTGGCTCTGCTGTTCCCTAGCTGGGCGAGGGTGACGCCTCCTTTTTTTGTTCTTTCTGATCCACTCTCCACACAGCAGCTAGAGGGATCTTGTTAATTTTTGACTTTTTTATATGGTTCAAAAGCCAGATATTATAAGAATGTATACACCTCTCCCACCCACTCCTGTTCTCCACCACCTCTTCCCACCTTCTCCCTCAGGGAATCACTTTAATTAGTTTCTCATGTACCCTTCCAGGTTTCTCTATGCATGCCAATACCCACATTCTTTTTTTTTTTTTTTTTTTGCAGTTTTTGGCCAGGGCTGGGTTTGAACCCGCCACCTCTGGCATATGAGGCCGGCGCCCTACTCCTTTGAGCCTCTGGCGCCGCCCAATATCCACATTCCTATGAACTTCTTTTCACTCACTTAACAGTGAGCTCTTCCCATTCCAGTATAGAAGCATTCTAATTCTTTATATTTTCTTACAGAAAACTTTTATTTTGAGATGATTGTAGATTCACATGGAATTGTAAGAAGTACAATAAAACAGAGATTTGGGGCTCTGCACCTGTGGCTCAAGCGGCTAAGGCGCCAGCCACATACACCTGAGCTGGTGGGTTCAAATCCAGCCCAGGCCCACCGAACAACAATGATGGCTGCAACCCAAAAATAGCCAGACATTGTGGTGGGCGCCTGTAGTCCCAGTTGCTTGGGAGGTGGAGGCAGAAGAATTGCTTGAGCCCAAGAATTGGAGGTTGCTGTGAGCTGTGATGTTACAGCACTCTACCCAGGGGCAATAGCTTGAGGCTCTGTCTCAAACAAAACAAAACAGAGATTTGGATTCACAAAAGATGTGACAAAAAGAAAAAAAGTTGGCCGGGCACAGTGGTTCACACCTGTAATCCTAGCACTCTGGAAGGCTGAAGCGGGTGGATCATCTGAGCTCAGGAGTTCAAGACCAGCCTGAGCTAGAGTGAGACCCCATCTCTAAAAATAGCTAGGCACTGTGGCAGGCGCCTATAGTCCAGCTACTTGGGAGGCTGAGGCAAGAGACTCTCTTGAGCCCAAGAGTTTGAGGTTGCTGTGAGCTATGATGCCACAACACTCTACAACAAAGTGAGGCTCTGTCTCAAAAAAAAGAAAGAAAGAAAAAGTATAGAGAGCTCCTGTGTATCATTTACCTAGTTTCTCTCAGTGATGTCATCTTGAAAACTGAAGTACAATATCACAACCAGCATATTGACGTGGAAACAGTCAACATACAAAACAGTTCCAACACCACAAAGATTGTGTGTTGTCATTTTATAGCCATGCCCGACTTCTTCCCCTCCTTTCTCCTCCTCTTCTCCTCCCCATACTCCTGTCAGCCAATAATCTGTCCTCCATTTTTAAAATGTTGTCATCTGAAGGCTGGGCAAGGTGGCTCATGCCTGTAATCCTAACACTCTGGGAGGCTGAGGCAGGTGGAAAACTTGTCCTCAGGAATTCGAAACCACCCCGAGCAAGAGTGACACCCTGTCTCTACTAAAAAAATAGAAAAAAATTAGCTAGGCCTCATGGCACATGCCTGTAGTCCCAGCTACTGTGGAGGCTAAGACAAGAAGATAGCTTGAGGGCTTGGCACCCATAGCTCGGTGGTTAGGGCACCGGCTGCATACACCGAGGCTAGGGGTTCAAACCCGGCCTGGGCCTGCCAAACAAAAATTACAACTACAACAGAAAAATAGCTGGGTGTTGTGGTAGGTGCCTATAGTCCCAGCTACTTGGGAGACTGAGGCAAGCAACTCGCTTAAGCCCAAGAGTTTGAGGTTGCTGTGAGCTGTGATTTCATAGCACTCTACCCAGGGTGACAGTGTGAGACTCTGTTTCACAAAAAGAAAAATAATAATAATTCTGTCATCTGAAGAATGTTATATAAAGAAAATCATGCAGTATGTAATCTTTTGGAATTGACTTTTTAATTCAGCACTTGGTGATTGCCCAGGTTGTGGCATAGTATCAATAGTCTGTTCCTTTTTATTTCTGACCAGTATTGTCTGGTCAGAAATAAATTGCTATGAACATTTGTATACAGATTTTGGTGTGAACATAAGTTTTCATTTCTCTGGAAGAAATCCCAATTGCTAGGTTGTATGGTAGTGCCATGTTCAAGTTTTTAATTAATTTTTTTTAATTGTGGTAAAATTTACGTAACATAATTTACTTATTTTTTAAAGACAGAGTTTTACTCTGTTGCCCTAGGCTAGAGTCCTGTGACATCATAACTCACAGCAATCTTAGAATCCTGGGCTCAAGTGATCCTCTTGCCTCAGCCTCCCAAGTAGATGGGAGTACAGGTGCCCATCACAACGCCTGGCTAGTTTTTCTACTTATAGCAGAGATAGAGTCTCACTCTTGCTCAGGCTGGTCTCAAATTCGTGAGCTCAAACAATCCATCTGCCTAGCCTTCTAGAGTGCTAGGATTACAGGTGTGAGCTATCGTGCCTGGCCTTCTTTAGCTTATTAATATGGTGGATTACACTGATTGATTTCAAATATTGAACAAAGGGCCAGTGGCATAATGGATAACGTGTCTGATTATGAACCAGAAGATTCAAATATTGAACCAGCCTTACATACTAAAAATAAATCTCACTTGGTCATGGTATGTAATTCTTTTCATATATTGCTGGGTTTGAGTTGCTTACATTTTTTTTTTTAGAGACAGAGTCTCACTTTGTCACCATCGGTAGAGTGCTGTGGTGTCACAGTTCACAGCAACCTCAAACTCTTGGGCTTAAGCAACTCTCTTGCCTCAGCCTCCCAAGTAGCTGAGAATACAGGCGCCCACCACAATATCTAGTTATTTTTGTTGTTGTTGTAGTTGTCATCATTGTTTACCAGGCCCAGGCTAGGTTTGAACCCAGTAGCCCCAGTGTATGTGGCCAGCGCCCTAACCACTGAGCTAAAACAAAGTTTATTGAAGAAGAAAAAAATAGGTTACAGAGTAAGAGCAAGGTATAGGCTTACAGAGCAAGATATGTTTGCCATAGATAGCGCCATTGCCAGGGCAAGTAGGTAAAGAGGTTCCTCAGTTGCTAATATTTCATTGAGGATTTTTACATCGAAGTTTATGAGAGCTATTGGTATGTAGCATGCCCTTCTCCTTTCCACCACTAATAGTTACTATGTTATCTCTAAGATTTTTTAGTTGTAAGAGCCCCAGGAGAACACTTAGATTCTTTCTAATTATTTGTCATTATGAACAATGCCACAATGAATAAGCGTGTGCTAATCAAATGGTGAAAAATGGCAAGTCAGTGTGTTTTAGTTTGCATTTTTCTTATTATGAATCAAATTGAGCATCTCTTCATGTATTTTCTGGAAACGATCTGTCCTATTTTTTGCCCATTTTAATATTGATTTCCTGGAGCTCTTTATATATAAGAGAATTAGACTTTTGTCTGTGGTATGTGTTGCACAGAAAACGTTTCTCCATTTATTGTTTATCTTTTAAATTTGCTTCTGGTGTTCTTCCCAGATAGAAGGTTTTGGATTTTTTAGGTCAAATTTATTTGAATTTTAAGCCCTAATTAGGCCTTTTCCATGCCCTCAAAATAAAATAATGTTCCCATACATTCTCTCAATATCTTTACTTGTTTTTTTAAATCTTTGATCCATATAGAAAGTATCCCAGTGAACAGAATGAGAAATAGATTTAACTTTTTTCCCTGCCATATGGCCACGCTACCCAGTTGTCCCATCAAGTCTCTTAGAATAGTCTGACTTAGCTCCTCTTGTGTGAGATGCCACCATTACTATGTACTTCACTCCTGTACATATTCTAGGAATATTCTGGGCTTTCTAGTCCATATACTAGTCATCCATCTATTTATATAACAAAACTACCCTGTTTTAATTATTGTGTTTTTATAAGTGTGAATTTTTTTTTTTTTTTTGAGACAGAGTCACACTTTGTCACCCTGGGTGGAGTGCCATGGCATCATTACTCATAGCAACCTCTAACTCCTGGACTTAAGTGATTCTCTTGCTTCAACCTCCCAAGTAAGTAGGACCACAGGCACCCACGGACACCCGGCTATTTTTAGAGACAGGGTCTTGCTCTGGCTCAGGCTAGTCTTGAACCTGTGAGCCCAGGCAATCCACCTGCCTCGGCCTCCAAGTACTGGGATTACAGATAAGAGCCACCTTGCCCAGCCATAAGTGTGAATGTTTGATAGGGCTAGTCCTCTCCTTGTCTTCTTTTTAGGGTTTTCCCAGTTACTCTTATTTTCCTTATTTATTTATTTTTTATTTTTTTAAGAGACAGAGTCTCATTTTGTCACTCTCGGTAGAGTGCTGTGGCATCACAGCTCACAGTAACCCCCAGCTCTTTGGCTTAGGTGATTCTCTTGCCCCAGCCTCCTGAATAGCTGGGACTACAGGCGCCCGCCACAATGCCCAGCTATTGTTTTGTTGCAGTTTGGCCGGGGCCGGATTTGAACCCACCTCCCTCAGTATATGGGGCTGGCGCCCTACTCACTGA
This sequence comes from Otolemur garnettii, assembly GCF_000181295.1. NCBI lineage: Eukaryota > Metazoa > Chordata > Mammalia > Primates > Galagidae > Otolemur > Otolemur garnettii. The sequence goes on from NW_003852420.1 coordinate 15,918,832, forward strand.
GCCACAGGTGCCACCCTTATTTATTTATTTTTGAGACAGATTCTCACTCTGTAGAGTGCTCTGATGTCATAGCTCACAGCAACCTCAAACTCTTGGGCTCAAGCAATTCTCTTGTCTTAGCATCCCTAGTAGCTAGGGGCATCACTCTTGCTCAGTCTATACTTGGGAGTGGGAGCTCAAGCAATCCACCTGTCTCAGCCTCCCAGAGTGCTAGGATTACAGGTGTGAACCACTGTGCCCAACTCTTCTTATGATATATAGCATCACCTTGTTTAGTTTTTTAACAAAAACTCTGTTGGGTGGTGCCTGTGGCTTGGTGAGTAGGGTGCCAGCCCCATATACTGAGAGTGGTGGGTTTGAACCCAGCCCCGGTCAAACTGCAATAAAAAAATAGCCGGATGTTGAGGCAGGAGCCTGTATTCCCAGCTACTTGGGAGGCTGAGGCAAGAGAATCACCTAAGCCCAAAGAGCTGGAGGTTGCTGTGAGCTGTGACGCCATTGCACTCTACTGAGGGCAACAAAATAAGACTCTGTCTCTAAAATGAATAAATAAATAAATAACTGTGTTGGTACTCTGATTGGCATCAGCTTAAATATAGTTATACAAACCTAACAACGTGGCCAGGTACAGTTGCTTACACCTGTAATGCTAGCACTCTGAAAGGCTGAGGTTCACAGGTTTGAGACCAGCCTGAGCCAGAGCAAGACCTCATCTCTAAAAATAGCCAAGCGTTGTGGCAGGCACCTGTAGTGTCAGCTACTTGGGAGGCTGAAACAAGAAAATTATTTAAGCCCAAGAGTTTGAGGTTGCTGTGAGCTATGACACCGTAGCACTGTACGGGGGCGGGGTGTGTGTGTGTGTGTGTGACAAAATAAGACTCTGTCTCAAAAAACAAACAAACAAAAACCAAACCTAACAACGTTGTAGTTAATGACAGACCTCTTATTTGATGGCGGTTCCATAAGAATATAATGAAGCTAAAAAATTCCTATTGTCTAGTGATATCATAGCTGTCATGACGTCATAGTACAACGTATTACTCATGTGTTTATGGTGATGCTGGTGTAAACAAATGTACTGTGCTGCCAGTCACATAAAAATGTAGCACATACAGGGTGGTGCCTGTAGCTCAGTGGGTAGGGTGCTGGCCATATACACTGAGGCTGGTGGGTTTGAACCCGCCCGGGTCAGCTAAAACCACAATGACAATTGCAACAGAAAAATAGCCAGGTGTTGTGGCAGGTGCCTATAGTCCTAACTACTTGGGAGGCTGAAGCAAGAGATTGGCTTAAGCCCAAGAGTTTGATTTGCTGTGAGCTGTGACGTCTTGGCACGCTACCCAGGGCAACAGCTTGAGACTCTATCTAAAAAAAAAAGTATATATATATATATATATATAGATAGATATATATATCACATACAGTTGTGTACAGTACTTAATACTTGATAATGACAATGAATGACTATGTTACTTGTTCATGCATTTACTATATTATACTTTTTGTTGCTATTTTAGGATGTACTCCTCCCAGTTATATAAAAAATTAACTTAAGGCTGGGTGTGGTGGCTTATATCTTTAATCCTAGCACTCTGGGAGGCTGAGGTGAGTGAATTGCTTGAGCTCATGAGTTTGAGATCAGCCTGAGCAAAAAGCAAGACCCTGTCTCTACTAAAAATAGAAAAATTGAGGCAAGTGAGTCCAAAATTGAATCCAAGTTGGAGGTTGCTATAAGCTATGACACCACAGCACTCTATTCAGGCGGACAGCTTGAGTTTCTGTCCCCCCCAAAAAATAAAATTAACTTAAAACAGCCTTAGGCAATTCCTTCAGGAGGTATTCCTGAAGAAGGCATTGTTATCATAGGAGATGACAGTGCCACGCATGTCATTGCCCCTGTAGATCTTCCAGTGGGCCAAGATGTGGACGTGGAAGGCAGTGATATCAATGATGCTGACCCTGTGTAGACCTAGGCTAATGTGTGGGTTTACGTCTTAGGTTTTAACAAAAAAGTTTTAAAACCAAGCCAGGGCTCAGCCCCTGTGGCTCAAGTGGCTAAGGCACCAGCCACATACACCTAAGGTGGCGGGTTCGAATCCAGCCTGGGCCCGCCAAACAACAATGATGGCTGCAACTGAAAAAAAATAGCCGGGTGCTGTGGCGGGTGCTTGTGGTCCCAGCTACTTGGGAGGCGGAGGCAGGAGACTTGCTTGAGCCCAGGATTTGGAGGTTGCTGTGAGCTGTGATGTCACAGCATTCTACCCAGGGGGATAGCTTGAGCCTCTGTCTTAAAAAAAAAAAACACCAAAAAACAAGCTGGGTACAGTGTTTCACGCCTGTAATCCCAGCACTCTGGGAGGCCGAGGCAGGGGAATTGCTTGAGCTCAGGAGTACTAGCCTGAGCAAAAGCAAGACTCTGTCTCTAAAAATAGCCAGGCCTTATAGCGGGCACCTGTAGTCCCAGCTACTTGTGAGGCTGAGGCAAGAGAATTGCTTGAGCCTGAGAGTTTGAGGTTGCTGTGAGCTCTGATGTCACAGTGCTCCACTGAGGGTGACAAAGTGAGACTCTGTCTCAAAAAAAAGTATTAAAAGTAAAAATATGTCTCGGCACCTATAGCACAGTGGTTATGGCACAGCCACATACACTGAAGCTGGTGGGTTCAAACACAACCCGGGCCTGCTAAACAATGACAACCACAACAGCCTCCCGAGTAGCTAGGACTATAGGTGCCTGCCACAATGCCTGGCTATAGGGTAATTGTTTTTTAAGCTAAATTTCATTACAAAAGAGGAAGAGGGAGAAATTTAAAAGTTTATAAAGTAAAAAAGCTACAGGAAACAGGTGGTGCCTGTGGCTCAAAGGAGTAGGGCGCCAGTCCCATATGCCAGAGGTGGTGGGTTCAAACCCAGCCCTGGCCAAAAACTGCAAAAAAAAAAAAATAATAAATAAAGCTACAGTAAGCTAAGTTTATGACTGAAGAAAGAAAAAAATTTAATAAATTTAATGTAGCCTAAGTGTACAGTGTTTATAAAGTCTATGTCTGAGGCCTTCACATTCACTCACCACTGATTCACTGACTCACCTAGAGCAACCTCCACACTTGATCTTAACCAAGAGGTGGAGAAGTGATCTAGAGCAACTTCCAGTATTATACATGCCATTCATGCTAAGTACCCTATCCAGGTGTACCATTTTTTAATCTTTTATGCCAGATTTTTGCTATACCTTTTCTGTGTATGTTTAGATACACAGATATTTACCATTGTGTTACAATTGCCTGCAGTACCCAGTTCAGTAACACGTTGTCCAGATTGGTAGCCTCAGAGCAATAAGCTATCCCATGTAGCTGAGGTGTGTAGTAGGCTACTACACCATATTCGTGTAAGTACACTCTGATGTTCTCGCAAGGACAAAATCACCTAATGATGCAATTCTTAGCACATATCCTTGTTGAGTGACACATGACTGTGTATATATAAATATAGGGAAAGTTCATCTTTGTGTTATTGTGTCATCTCAGCTAAGAACATAGTATGTTTTCCTATTTGTTCAAATCACTCATGTCCTTTGGTAATATTTAAAATTTTTCTTCATATAGATCTTGCACCTTTATTTCTAGACATTTTGTAGAGAAATGTTTACATTTCTTCATAACTTGAATCTCTTTGCATTTTTTTGGTTAGCATCATAAATAGGATATTTTCCTCCCCTGCATCTTCTAGCTGATTATTGTTTGCATATGTGAAAGAAATTGATGGGCTAGCCTGGTGGCTCTTTCTGGTAATCCCAGCACTCTGGGAGGCTGAGACAGGTGGATTGCTTGAGCTCAGGAGTTTGAGACCAGCCTGAACGATGGTGAGATGATGTCTCTACTAAAAATAGAAAAAAACTAACCGGGTGTAGTGGTGCAAGCCTGTAGTCCCAGCTACTCAGGAGGCTGAGGCAAGAAGAAGATCTCTTAAGCCTAGAGTTTGAGGTTGCTGTGAACTATGATACCAGGACACTCTTCCCAGGGGGATAGAATGAGATGAAAGAAAGAAGGAAAGAAAGGAGAGAAGAGGAGAGGAGGAAAGAAAGAGAGAGAGAGAAATAAATAAATAAATGGGGGCAGGACCTGTGGCTTAGTGGGTAGGGTGCTGGCCCCATATATGGAGGGTGGTGGGTTCAAACCTGGCCCTGGTCAAACTGCAACAAAAAAACAGCCAGGCGTTCTGGCAGGAGCCTGTAGTCCCAGCTACTCGGGAGGCTGAGGCAAGAGAATTGCCTAAGCCCAGGAGTTGTAGGTTGCTGCAAGCTGTGTGATGCCATGGCACTCTACCAAGGGCAATAAAGTGAGACTCTGTCTTTACAAAAAAAGAAAAGAAAGAAAGTTAGTTGATGTTTATTAATCCTTTACCATGTTATGCTATGAAATTATTTTATTGTCTGCCACAGTTTCTCTATTGATTCTCTTGGTATTTTCAGTTATATAATCTTTTCCCCTAAATGGTAATAGATGTATTTCCTCTTTTCCAAATTTATACTTAATGAGATGACCTAATAAGAAGAGACCTCAGTTCCCTACCCTTGTAATCTATCTGGAAAATAGATGTCTCAACGAATTAACCATAATAAGGGATACAAAAGGCAGAATGAAGACAAGAAGCTTATGTGTCCAGAATTCCAGTCTAGGTTCATTTGCAGTGCACTGTGCATCCTGCCAGGGTAAGGGCCTGCCTACCTCCCCCACTGCTGCTTCTCAAAAAGCCAGTTCAGAACTGCCTCTCAAAATCCACCTATAATTTTTCCAGACTGGGTTGAACCAATTTAACCAAAAATTTCACTAAAAATCTAAGAGGAAGGGCCAGGCACAGTGGCTGATGCCTATAATCCCAGCACTTGGGAGGCCAAGGTGGTAGATTGCCTGAGCTCACAGGTTTGCGACCAGCCTGATCCAGAGGGAGACCCTGTCTCTAAAAATAGCCGGGTGTTGTAATAGGCACCTGTAGTCCCAGCTACTTGGGAGGCTGAGGCAAGAGAATTGCTTAAACCCAGGAGTTTGAGATTGCTGCAAGCTATGATGCCATGGCTCTCTACCAAGGGTGACAAAATAAGATTCTGCCTCAAAAAAAAAAAAAAATACAATAAAATAAAAATCTGAGAGGAAGGGAGGAGGAGAAAGAGTGAAAATGCTGGCTTTACTGGGTTTGCACAGTGGCTTTTGGCTAAAGTCTTCATAGCAGAGCTTCCCTCACCTGTCCATGGTCTCCAGTGCTGGGAAAATCTACCAGAAAGAACTATTGCATCCTTGGCTGAAAAGGATATATTTCTAAGATATATTGGTAAATAAAATATTCCCACTACTCAAAGATGTAACAAATTGGCCTATTTTTATTTTGAAAAGTAGATGCATAGCCCTAGTAGCAATTATCTCTAGAGGTTGTGGTTATGAAGAACGTCTTTTCTGTTGTTGTTTTGAGACAGAGTGTCAAGCTGTTGCCCTGGGTAGAGTGCTATGGTGTCATAGCTCACAGCAACCTCCGACTCTTGGGCTCAAGCGATCCTCTTGCCTCAGTTTTTCTATTTTTAGTAGAGATAGGGTCTCACTCTTGCTCAGGCTGGTCTCAATCTCTTGAGCTCAAGCAATCCACCTGCCTCAGCCTCCCCAGAGTGCTAGGATATGAAGAATGTCTTAATCTGTTTTCTGATACTGAAGTAGAACAGCACAGACTGGATAATTTTTAAGGAACAGAAGTTTATCTGGCTTATGGTTCTGGAGGATGGGAAGTCCAAAACCATGGCACTAGCATCTAGTAAATTTCTTCCCATGGCAAAAGGGCAGAAGGCAGAAGCTAACTCACAAAACAGAGACAGGAAACTGGGCTGAACTCATTCTTTTATTAGGAGCCCACTCCTATAATAACTAACTCACTCATGTGAGTTCAAATTACCTAAACACCTCTTAAAGGCCCCACTCCTCACCCCTCCCCTCCTGGTAGCCCCACCTCCCTACGTCTCTGACCTCCCTGTGACTCCAGTGCACACTGAAGATGGTGGCAGCTGTGGGCAGGTTGGTCCAGGCCTCGGTCATTCCACATATGAATGCCATCCCTTGGGGCATTTCTGCTCCTGTAGCCCTTAGGCCCGCTGCTTGTGGAAGAACACACTTGATGAACACATTGTGGTCTGGATCTAGTCCAGCCTGTAGCACCAGTTCCTCATACTGTGCACCTGCTGTCACCCAGCATGCACCCTATTTTAAGGGTACAGCCATCGTCAATGGGGAGTTCAAAGACCTAAGCCTGGATTTCTTCAAGGGAAAATATTTGGTGCTTTTCTTCTATCCTTTGGATTTCACATCAGGAAATTCACTGGCTTTGTCACTGAAAGCAACAATTTCTGTAGGACACACAAAGGTGAAGTTGTTAGATTCTCAGTGGATTCCCACTTTATGCATCTTGCCTGGATAAATACACCAAGGAAGAACGGTGGGTCACACGAACATTGCACTCCTGTCAGATTTACCTAAAGAAATTTCCCGGGAACTACAGTGTGCTGTTTGAAGACCCTGGTCTTGCACTAAGAGGTCATCAAACATTTGAGTGCCAATGACCTTCCAGTGGGCCAAAGTGTGGAAGAGACCCTCCGTTTGGTGAAGGTGTTTCAGTCTGTAGAAGCCCATGGCAAAGTCTGCCCAGCAAACTGGACACCAGATTCTCCTACAATCAAGCCAAATCTGACTGCTTCCAAAGAGTATTTTGAGAAGATAAATTAGTAGATCACCCCATGTATACCTTCTCATGCAAGAGTAGAAGCACAGTTGGAACCCACTTTTAGCATTTCAGAGATGAACCAATTATGCTTATATTCATAAATATTTCCCTGTAATGCTGGCTAAGGCTTTTAAAACGTGGTTAGTGACTAATACGAAGAGTTCTTTATTGGTAACATCTTGATGGCTAACTAGCTAGTTTCTATAGAATGTTTAGTTGAGATCTTGTATATAAAGGATAAAGAAAATGCTCTTTTTTCTTAGGTTTACTTAAACCTTTGTTTACACCAAAGTAGTACAACAAACATTGAAAGCTTCTGATCAAGGGTCCTGAAATTTTCTCTTTGAATTTCTTTGTATTACACTGAATCATCTTTTAAGGTAATGAAGGTCACAGTTTACGTTATTCGCATCAACAGTCTAATTTAACTCCCACAATGGATGTATGTGTGATTGAAACAAATGTGAATCATGTTATTAAAAAAATCACAGCAACAAAGTGACTTAACCAATTGTGCAGGATCCTGAGCCCTGAGATTTATAGTTCTCATAGTCATTTTACTTACTTTATTCGTTAGCTAACTTAGGTCTACCTGTGTTTCCAGGTATCGGTTAGGTGTAATATAAAGGATTTTTATTGAACCCAGGGATTGCATTTTGAAATTATTATAATTATTTTCTTTCTTTTTTTTTTTTTTTTTTTTTTGAGACGGAGCCTCAAGCTATCCCCCTGGGTAGAGTGCCAAGGCATCACGCTCACAGCAACCTCCAACTCCTAGGCTCAAGTGAGTCTCCTGCCTCAGCCTCCCAAGTAGCTGGGACTACAGGCGCCCGCCACAATGCCTGGCCATTTTTTTTTTTTGGTTGCAGCCATCATTGTTGTTTGGCGGGCCTGGGCTGGGGATTCGAACCCGCCACCTTAGGTGTATGTGGCTGACGCCTTAGCCGCTTGAGCCACCGGCGCCGAGCCAATTATTTTCTTTCTTGAATGTTCATTGTAAATATTTTTTAAAAGGCCTGGACTATGCCTGTGGCTCAAAGGAGTAGGGCGCCGGTTCAGACCCAGCCCTGGCCAAAAAAAAAAAGTCTTAAAAAAAAAGGCCCCAGTCCTCAATACCATTACATTGGCAATTAAATTTAAACATGGTTTTTGGATGGGCCACGCAAACCGTAGTAAGGAATATTTATTTTCAACATTATCTGTGTCTCTTATGTTAGCATTTAAAATAATAACCAGGGCCAGGCAGGGTGGCTGACGCCTGTAATCATAGCACTTTGGGAGGCTGAGGTGGGTGGATTGCCTGAACTCACAGGTTAGAGACCAGCCTGAGCAAGAGCGAGACCCCATTTCTAAAAATGGCTGGGCATTGTGGCAGGGCCTGTAGTCCCAACCACTTGGGAAGCTGAGGCAAGAGAATCACTTGAGCCCAAGAGTTTGAGGTTACTGTGAGCTATGATGCTACGACACTCTACCCAAGGTAACAAAGTGAGACTCTGTCTCAAATAAATAAATAAATAAATAAAATAATAACCAGGTATTGCTTTTATCCTTACAAAAAGAGCAAGAGAGCTCTAATACATACTAAAATGTTTATAGGCCGGGTGTGGTAGCTCACAACTGTAATCCTAACACTTAGGAGGCCATGGTGGGTGGATTGCGGGAGCTCACAGGTTTGAGACCAGCCTCATCCAGAGTAAGACCTCATCTCTAAAATATAGCTGGGTGTTGTGGCGGGTGCCTGTAGTCCCAGCTACTCAGGAGACTGAGGCTAGAGAATCACTTAAGCCTAAGAGAGCACTCTACTGAGGGTGACAAAGTGAGACTTTGTCTCAAAAATAACTACCTAACTAACATAAAATGTTTGTAAATAAAATAATATGCTGTCTGAGATTTGCTTCAAGTAATATGAGAGATAAATGAGTGTGGACAGATATGAAATCAGACCAGTCATAAGATGATAATTACTGGCTCGGCGCCTGTGGCTCAAGTGGCTAAGGCGCCAGCCAC
>NW_003852420.1:15927776-15929045 GCF_000181295.1 Otolemur garnettii
TGGCACTCTACCCAGGGGGATAGCTTGAGGCTCTGTCTCAAAAAAAAAAAAAGATGATAATCGCTGAAGTTGGGTGATGAGCACATAGGACTTTGTTATATGAGTCCCTCTACTTTTGTGTATGTTTTTGAAATTTTCTGCAATGGAAAGACTTTAAAAGAAGATAATTTTATAGATACAGATATGAAGAGATAGCCAGTAGTTTTTATAGTCACAGAATTAGAGGGTCAGTGCCCGTAGCATAGTGGTTATGGTGCCAGCCACATACACTGAGGGTGGCAGGTTCAAACACAGCCCGGGCCAGCTAAACAACAATGACAACTGCAACAAAAAATAGTCAGGCATTGTGGTGGGTACCTGTAGTCCCAGCTACCTGGGGGGCCGAGGCAAGAGAATTGTGTAAGCCCAGGAGTTTGAGGTTGCTGTGAGCTGTGACACCATGGCACTCTGCCAAGAGTGACATAGTGAGACTCTGTCTCAAAAAAAAAAAAAGCCACAGAATTATATGCATAATATCCCACCTATATGCAAATACTTGCGTTTCTATATATATTGGTATACATGTGGGCAAAAATCTGGAAGAATCAAGTAATAGTAACAAGGAAACTTACTGAACACTTTCGAGAATATCAAGCAGCATCTTAAGTATAGAAATCTTTAGTTTCTTTTTAAAAAATGATATATATAAAGCCACCACCTGCAAGGCTTTTGGAAATTTAAGCCTTTGCTAGCCCTGTAAAATTTTTGACATACTTCCCATCAAAGGATGATGTCTATGTTCCCTCCTTTTCAATTTGGCTGGGCTTTTGTTTTGACCAATAGAGTACAACAAAAGTGATGTAATGCTCTCGGTTTCAGAGCCAGAATCACAAAAAGCCATGTAGCTACTGTCTTGTTCACTGCAATATTTGATCTTGAGGTACTGAGCCACTATTTTTTTTTTTTGAGACAGAGTCTTACTCTGTCACCCTGGGTAGAGTGTTATGGTGTCATGGTAGCTCACAGCAACCTCAAACTCTTAGGCTTGAGCAATCCTCTTGTCTCAGCTTCCCAAGAAGCTAGAATTTCAGGCACCCACTACAATGCCCTAGTAGTTTTTCTATTTTTAGTAGAGATGGGGGGGTCTCACTCTTGCTCAGGGTGATCTCGAACTTGTCAACTCAAATAATCCACTCACCTCAGCCTCTCAGAGTGCTAGGATTACAGGTATGAGCCACATAGCCTGGCCTACTGAGCCATTATGTCCGAAGTTTCTTTTTTTTTTTTTTT
>NW_003852420.1:15929262-15930362 GCF_000181295.1 Otolemur garnettii
CCCACCACCTTAGGTGTATGTGGCGGGCACCTTAGCCACTTGAGCCACAGGCTCCGAGCCTATGTCAGAAAGTTTTATTACCCTGTGGCTCCCATGCTAAGAGGAAGCCCACATCACGTGGAGAAAGTATGTGTGGGTGCTATGGTCAACAGTCCCTACTGAGCCCAGTCTTTGAGTCATCCCAGCCTGAGCACCAGACATGTGAGACATGTGAGCAGAAAAGTATTCACATAATTCTAGCACCTAGCCGTTAGAGTCTTCTTTGATAAGATATTTGACATCATGGAACAGAAATAAGTTGTCCCTTCTGTGACCTGTTTGAATTCCTGACCCTCACAATCTGTGAGTACAATAAAATTGTTTTGTTTTATATCACTACCTGGGACGGTTGTTATACAGCAATAGATAACTAGAGCAACCAGACTTTCAATTATGTTAGATGATTACATTTGGTTCTTATGGTAGAGAACACTTTCCCCCTCACTTGTAGTTAATCAAAACCTAAGTTATAAATAAGACTGTAGTCATCTTTACTTATTTAAGGTAATCTATTCTTTTTATTTAAATATGTCTTTAAAAAAGAAAAAAAGAATATTTTCTAACATAGTAGAAACAATTGCTACTAAAGTAGGGTGACCAGACGTCCCGCTTTTCAACAATTTGTCCTGCATCCCTGCGGCATTTTAAAAAAGTCCCGATTTTTGGAAAGAATGCACGAAGGGGCGGGAGAACAGGAGGGAATATACGGTTTTCGGCTGCCATGTGGCTATTTTGCCAGAATATGAGTTTTATATTATTTTTGTTAATTTTATAATGTTAATCTGTAATAATAACAAATAATCGCTGAGAAGTGATTATCTAGAACTGCTTGTCAAAGTTTGCATTGTTGTCAGGCCCTGCCCTGCCCCGCCCCCTGCCCCGCCCCCCCAGGTTGTCCCGCCTTACCGATGTTAAAATCTGGTCACCCTATACTAAAATGTAAAATTATACTTTTCTATATGTCATTTAAAATCACTTAGATGGGCTCGGCGCCTATAGCTCAACTGGCTAAGGCGCCAGCCACGTACACCTAAGGTGGCGGGTTCGAATCCCCAGCCCGG
>NW_003852420.1:15930429-15933844 GCF_000181295.1 Otolemur garnettii
GGAGACTCGCTTGAGCCCAGGAGTTGGAGGTTGCTGTGAGCTGTAATGCCACGGCACTCTACCCAGGGGGACAGCTTGAGGCTCTGTCTCAAAAAAAAAATAAATAAATAAATAAATAAATAACCCAAATGTTGCTGAGCTTCTTCAGTTTGAGAGTTCAAGGGATATGGCATTAATGGCTTCTGTCAACTAGCTATTGCTATAGTAATGCCACATATAATCAACATGAAACTCCCAGTGGCATATGACAATAAGCATTTAGTTTGGGGTATGTGTTTTCCGGTCAGCTGGGTGGCTCTGCTCCATGTATCTCCCATCTACCTCCTGAAGCTGTGGGCTAACAAGAACATATTTAGCTCTTAGAGATGATGGAATTGTAAGAGTGCTACCCACCTACGAAGGCACATTTATAAGCCCATTTGCTTCAAGTCGGGTAATATTCTCATGGCCACGCCCAACCAAGGAGAAGGTATACTCCATCCATGGAGGTGGAAGGGAAGGAAGAAATGTTCCTGACAACAATGTAATCCAGCATTTATCAAAAGCCCATGGTTTCTCCTCTTATCATTTTCTACTCATATTGCCTCTCATACCCTTTTGCAAAGTCTTCCACATACTCTCTCTTCCACCCCAAAGTACAATTAACTCTCACATAATGAATATTCATGTGATGGTTCCTCTCCCATCTCCCAGAACAGGGCTTTAGAAAAATTTATACTCATTTTTCTTAATTAACCAATATTTCTTCCCAATAATGAAGAAGAAATAAAACATGGACTCAGAGGATATGGCTCCAAGCTCCCTGCTCTGCCTATCAGGTTGGGGCAGCTCTAGGAGGACTTGACAATAACCCAGGGCTTTATGTTCCAGCTTTTGCATGAACATGGGAACTTCTATGTGAGTGGAGATATACATTGTACAATTCCTCATAAAGAATGACTCTCTGTTCTAGTTTTTATGGTTATATAAGGTTATAAAAGGTAATAAATTAATTTAGTAATGATTCAGAAAGGAGAGAGAGAGAGTAAGAATGAGAATAATAGCTAAAACATCTGTTTTCTTTAGCGCTGCAGTGAACTTACTTAGGGAATGGGCTTTACAAAGAGGTTAAGCAATACAGGATCTGACTCAGAATGTTGTGTTATGTTCACACCTTTTTCTTAAAGGTTTTTCCCCCTTCTTTATCTATGGTGTGTGTGTGTATATATATATAAATAATTAATCATGGGACATGTGTATTGTCAGGAGTCCCTGGAAGGTATTTCTTGTATACTCAGAGACCTGTGATCACTGTTTCTTGGGAGGCAACCTGAAGGCTCATCTTTTTCATCACTGGGGGTACCTGTATTAGTCAAGGTTTCTTTGTTAGAAGTGATATAAACTCAACTACAACTAGTTTGAACAAGGAAAAGGAAATTATTGGCTCATGTAACCAAGCCATAGATAGTGCAGAGTGGAGCTGATCCCAAGATGACTAGATTCAGATACCCAAATGCCACCAGGCTGTTCCCTCTCTTGTCTCTGCTGCTCTTTGCTTGCTGGAGCCATTCTTGCCTATCACAGATGGATTTTCTCCACAGAGAAAGGAATTCCGGCAACTCCAGAATCACAGTCTTCCAGCTTTCACAACTCCTAGAAGACAAAGAATATCTTTCCCTGAGCTGGTGTACAGGTTCCAGCCTGAATTATATGCTCATAGCCTGGACCTATCATGATTTCCAGACAAATGTAGGGAGCACTGACATGGCCACTGGGGAAATCACTGGGAACCACGAACCCATTCAATTTGTATGAACTGTAGTGCTCCTTATTAGAACTATGAAGCTAGTAGCAAGCCCTGTCTCCAGTCTGAAACTTAGGAGGCCCATCTGTACCATAGGACAGGGCTAATCTGGAAGTCTCCTCCAGGCACACAATCTGTGGCCCTTCTATAAAATTACACACTATTACTCCCTCTCATGCTATCTTTGGTGGCCCTCTGAGTTTGGTCCCTGGGGGTCTGTGAGCAGGGCAGGTCAAATACACCAGGGTAACTGGCTTCTGGTACAAAACTGGGCAGCAGCTGCCAACATTTTGGGGCTGGGTTGTAGAAAATGTGGTTGCCCACTGTCCTTCCACTCCTGGGAGGGCTGGCTGCTGGCCAGCTTTACTGCAATTTTGATTCTATTTGAAGCTTGGGATACTCCAGAGCCAGCTCTGCCATGCTGCTGAGCAATTCTCTCTGTCCGCCCCCTACCTCTTCTTCAAGCTCCAAACGTATCTTCATTTACCTTGAAGCTTTAATGAATAGTGAGTTCTCTAAAGATTAGCCCTCTGTCAAAAGATTGCCACTCACTTATACATTCTTTTTTTTTTTTTTTTTTTGGGCCCGGGCTGGGTTTGAACCCACCACCTCTGTTAATGGGGTCGGCGCCCTACTCCTTGGAGCCACAGGCACCATCCTACATTCATTTATTTTTAAGGCACATATGCATTATATGTTATGATTAATTAACATCTGAACTAATTGTTTTTGGGTTTTTTTTTTTGAGACAGGGTCTCACTTTATCACCTTTGGTAGAGTGCTATGGCATCATAGCTCACAGCAACCTCAAACTCCTGGGCTCCACAATGCCTGGCTATTTTTAGAGATGAGGTCTTGCTTTGGCTCAGACTAGTTTCAAACTTCTGTGCTCAGGCAATCCATCCATTTCAGCCTCCCAAGTGCTGGGATTACAGGCATGAGCCACTGCGCCTGGCTGAATATACACACATATTTTATATATGTGTGTGTGTATATATATATATATATATTTTTTTTTTTTTTTTGCAGTTTTTGGCCGGGGCTGGGTTTGAACCTGCCACCTCCAGTATATGGAACTGGCGCCCTACTCCTTTGAGCCACAGGCGCCGCCCCTGTTCTGGTAACATGAAACAAAGGGGCTTCTACTATATGTGTTTATTGTCCATCATCCGAATATATAATGGATGATATATATATGTATACACATACACACACACACACATATATATATATATATTTTTTTTTTTTTTTTGAGACATGTCCTGGGTAGAGTGCCATGGCATCATCATAGCTTGCATTAACCTCCAACTCTTGGGCTCTTCAAGTGATTCTCTTGCCTCAGTTTTTCTATTTTTAGTAGAGATTGGGTCTAGCTCTTGCTTAGGATAGTCTTGAACTCCTGAGCTCAGGCAATCCATCCACCTTGCTGTGGCCTCCCAGAGTACTAGGATTACAGGTGTGAGCCACCACACTTGGCCTAATGGATGATATTTTATTTATTTATTTATTTATTTTGAGACAGAGTCTCACTATGTCACCCTCAGTAGAGTGCTGTGGCATCACAGCCCACAGCAACCTCAAACTCTTGGGCTTAAGCGATTCTCTTGCCTCAGCCTCCCAAGTAGCTGGGAC
>NW_003852420.1:15933939-15951853 GCF_000181295.1 Otolemur garnettii
TACTCCTTTGAGCCACAGGCGCTGCCCAACACCTGGCTATTTTGTTGTTGTTGCTGTTATTGTTGTTTAGCAGGCCTGGGCCAGATTTGAACTCACTAGCCCCGGTGCATGTGGCCCCTGCCCTAACCACTGAACAACAGGTGCTGAGCCAATATTTAAAAAAATTAAAAATATATATATTAAATGAATTGTGTCTTGGGGTTCCCTCAGATGCATATCTTGGGACAAAATCTGAGGTCAAGTAGTTTTTTTGGGAGATAATCCCAGGAAATAGTTAATAGAATGGAGAGTGAGACAGGGAAGGAAAGGCTACCAGTAAATCGTGTGTGATGAAGTAATTCCCTGCTGTGCACAAGTGGAGCTCAATCACCCTCGGGAATTCTGGGAGACAGACACACTCCTCAGATTATCTCATGTGATGCATGGGAGAGGATGCTAGGTTGCTATCAATTCCCCATCTGTCATAGGCTAAAGATCTGTGGGTGTTACATGTCCAGTACTTCTGTCTGGGGTGGGCTGAGTGTGCTCCTGGAGCCAGAAAAAAGTCCTCACTAAGCAGGGTCATCATGGCAGTAATTGTTTTTGGAGCTGTGAGTGCTAGGGAGCTATAAGCTACTGGTAGTTGGCTGCAGATGGATTTCATTCCTCTAAACCATAATATTCAGGCTGGACGCGGTGGCTCACTCCTGTAATCTTAGCACTCTAAAAGGACAAGGCAGGTGGATCCCCTGAACTCAGGAGTTTGAGACCAGCCTGAGCAAGAGTGAGACCCCTGTCTCTACTAAAAATAGAAAACCTAGCTGGTTGTGGAGGCAGGCCTCTGTAGTCCCAGCTGCTCAGGAGGCTGAGGTAAGAGGAGCTCTTGAGCTCCAGAGTTTGAGGTTGCTGTGAGCTATGACAATGCCACAGGACTCTACCCGGGGCAACTGAGTGAGACTCTGTCTCAAAATCAATAAAATAAAATAAAATAAAATAAGATGGTGATATCCAAGAGTTTCTCCATCTTACTACTGACTCAATGGGGAGGAGAAGGTGGTTTATGTGAAGATCCGTGTGTCATTTCCTGGCCTCACAGAAAATATTCCCAGAGCATAGCACAAGGATCCAGGCATGAACTGGTTGACACCCACACACCATAGTGAGTGAAAAGGTGGAAGCACAGAAAGATGAACCTTTTAATCAAAGATATGAAATATCTCACTTGGTGCCTATAGCTCAAGTGGCTGGGGTGCCAGCCACATTCACCAGAGCTGGCGGTTCGAATCCAGCCCGGGCCTGCCAAACAATGACAACTACAACCAAAAGATAGCCAGGCGTTGTGATAGGCGCCTATAGTCCCAGCTGCTTGGAAGGTTGAGGCAGGAGAATCGCTTGAGCCCAGGAGTTGGAGGCTGCTGTGAACTGTGATGCCGCAGCACTCTACCCAGTGCAACAGCTTGAGGCTCTGTCTCAAAACAAACAAACAAACAAACAAAATGAAATATCTATGTGAGACTTTTACACTGCGAGAGACTCAGTTACAGTTAATAATCAGATTTATATCTTTCTCTTTCAGCAGATAAGGGAGGCACAAGAAAGTAAGTCAAGTAACTTATAGAAAATAAAGAACAAATAGATTTTTTTTCTGTGCCTATGAATTGTACAGAGTGGATTCCAATCTTCCCAACAACTACAATCTTCATAAGGACAGGGGTCTTTACCTGCTCTGATCATTTCTGCATTTGTAGTACACAGCATTGTGCTGGACACGTAAAAGATGCAGAATAAATATTTGTTGAATGAATGTATACTCTAAATTTCCTTGCCAGTGGTTCCTCTCACTCCTGAAGGAAGCTTCCCCCACAGCTGAGTGGGAGTGCTGGGATTTTCTTTTAGACAATTAAGTACTCTAGTGGAGAGGCAGGGGGTGAGGAGCCTCTCACTCTCTGCACCCTAGGCATGCCTGACTGGGCTTGCAGAAAACGGTAAGGCTGTCAGAACATTGGCGGGTGACTAAAGGGCTGTATGTGTCCCTTCATTTTAATGCCCTCTTAATTAGAATGAGTAATACCTGGGCCATCCCTTGCTGCCACTGTCTCTCTGTCTCCAAGGCTCATTATGATCAGGGATAAACAGTGCTTTTTGGATTACTTATGTCCCCAGTCACGGAACCCTCACTATTACATGATGCTGCACAGTGTCTACCATAATGCCTGCCCAGAGTAGTTGCTTAACGAGTTACTGCTTTTTCGTGTTTGACTTTCCTATGAGGCCCAACCAAGCTTAGGCATTTGAGGCTTGGGCCCCCTTCCCTGCCTCTTAAGGCTGGGAGGGCTAGAGCTGAGAGTCATAGGAAAGAAAAATGGCAGCCACCAACAAAGGCTTCCCCTTAGAGAGCTGGGGAGGGAAGATAGAAGGAACAGCCCTCTGTGTGTAGGGTAGGACTGAGATGGGCAAGCATTCTTCTTTAATGTCAGTGTAACCTCTGGCAGGGCATTTTGAAATAACATGGTCAAGGGTTTCAAAGCAACCGTCTGCCGGCTAAATAGCTGTATATATATGTTTGTCCCCAGAATATAATTTAAAAAAATTTTTTTTAAGTGTTGTTTTTCTGAGACAGAATCTCACTATTTCACCCTGAGTAGAGTGCGGTGGCATCACAGCTCACAACAACCTCAAACTCTTGGGCTCAAGTGATTCTCTTGCTCAGCCTCCCAAGTAGCTGGGACTATAGGTGCCCACCACAACGCCTGGCTATTTTTTGGAGACAAGGTCTCGCTCTGGCTTAGGCTGGTCTCAAACCGTGAGCTCAGGCAATCCACCTGCTGTGGCCTCCAGAGTGCTAGGATTACAGGCGTGAGCTACCACTCCCAGTCCAGAGTATCTTTTTTTTAATTCAAATGTATTCATGACATTTTAATGTTGGGAAATTTCACATCTTAACCTACATTTCCTGCCTCTCTAAAGAAAAAAATCAGGTAATCTGGGCTCTTGAGTCCAGATTCCACACTGGGCTGAAGCTAAGTATCCATGTGTGCTCAGCCACTAGACCTCCCCTGACCTGCTTCCCTTGTCTATGTTATCTGTATGCGCCCTGTAGGCATTTGAGTTTTCTTCTTCTTTCTTTTTCTTTTTTTGAGACAGAGTCTCAAGCTGTTTGTTGCCTTTGGTAGAATGCCATGGTGTCATAGCTCACAGCAACTTCAACCTCTTGGGCTCAAGTGATCCTCTTGCCTCAGTTTTTCTATTTTAGAAGAGAAGGGGTCTCTAACTCATAAGTTCAAGCTATCCACCCGCCATGGCCTCCCAGAGTGCTAGGATTACAGGTCTGAGCCACCGTGCCCCAGCATTTGAGTTTTCTTCACCATTCACAGGCCCAGTTGGAAATACTAGGGCTCAGAGATGGAAGTAGTTTGAGTTGTCTAAACTCATTTTGCTGGCCAGGAATGGTGGCTCATTCCTGTAATCCTTCCTAGCATTCTCTGGAAGGCCCAGGTGGGTGGATTACCTGAGCTCAGGAGTTCAAGACCAGCTTGAGCAAGAGGGACACTCAAGACAGATTGAGTCTCTACTGAAAAAAAAAAGGAAAGAAAAATAGAAAAACTAGCCAGGCATCATGGCGGGTGTCTATAGTCCCAGCTACTTGGGAGGCTGAGACAAGACGATTGATTGAACTCAAAGTTTGAAGTGGCTGTGAGCTACAACGCCATAGCACTCTACCCAGAGTGACAGAATGAGACTGTGTCTCAAAAAAAAAAAGAGTATCTGGGGAGCACATGATACCAACATCTGGCCATGAACTCTTAAACTAATAGGGAGAAGTGAATTAGGAGAAGCAGATGGAGAATATGAGAAGGAATAGTAGGTGTGTCAATGGAAAAGAAGCCAACATCTGTAAAACAATTTAAAAAGAGTTAGTCTGAGCCAAGTTTGAGCATCTTGGCCCAGAGCCACACGCCAGAAGCCTTGAGCAAGTGGACTCTGTGGTTGGGTTAATTTTATACATTTCAAGGAGGTAAAAATTATAGGCAAAATTATAAATCAATACATAGAAGGCATCCATTGGTTTGACCCAGAAAGGTGGGACATGTTGAGGGGTTTAGAGTTTATAGGTGGGTTTAAAGATTCTTTGATTTGTAATTGGTTAAAGAAATGAAGCTTTGGCTCGGCGCCTGTGGCTCAAGCGGCTAAGGCGCCAGCCACATACACCTAAGGTGGTGGGTTCGAATCCCCAGCCCGGGCCCGCCAAACAACAATGATGGCTGCAACCAAAAAATGGCCAGGCGTTGTGGCGGGCGCCTGTAGTCCCAGCTACTTGGAAGGCTGAGGCAGGAGACTCGCTTGAGCCTAGGAGTTGGAGGTTGCTGTGAGTGTGATGCCATGGCACTCTACCCAGGGGGATAGCTTGAGGCTCCGTCTCCAAAAAAAAAAAAAAGAAATGAAGCGTCTAAAGATTTGGAATTTTTTTTTCTTTTTTGGCACAGGAAAGTGAAACTAAGCAAGCGATTATAATTTTTTAACTTAAAGAAGTCTGTTAGAGACAAGCTACAGGCCTTATATTTGTTATGTAAATTGTGACCTGCAGGTTTGTCATGCATAGCCTCAGGCCTATCAATGAGTTACAAAGGTAGGGGGCCACGGTTGAGACCAGGCAGACCTCCTTTCTAATGGCTAGCAACTCAGTGTTAGACCCCTTGGCTAAAAGGGGGGTCCATTCAGTCAGCTACTGTGGCAGAGGCTTAAGATTTTATTTTAGTTCACAGGCAACACTTGCAGAAAGGCACCCTGGGGCACAGGACTGAAACAAAGATGGTTGATGGAAAAGTCTCTGGAAGGTGGCACCCATGGCTCATTGGGTAGGGCACTGGCCACGTGTACCGAAGCTGGCAGGTTCGAACCGGGCCTGGGCCTGCTAAATAATAATGACGACTGTAACAAAAAAATAGCTGGGCATTGTGGCAGGCACCTGTAGTCCCAGCTACTTGAAAGCTGAGGCAAGAGAATCACTTTAGCCAAAGAGTTTGAGGTTGCTGTGAGCTATGATGCTACAGCACTCTGTGCCGGGTGACAGCTTGAAACTGTCTCAATAAATAAATAAATAAATAAATAAATAGAAAGTCTGTGGAAGTGTGTGTGACTCTTCTGAGTACTATGGATGGGGTGGGGCTGGAAGATCTTATGTATCTGGAACTCAATTATTTTCTTTTTTTGAGACAGAGTCTTACTTTGTCATCCTCAGTAGAGTGCAATGGTGTCACAGCTAACAGCAACATCAAACTCCTGGGCTCAAGTGATTCTCTTGCTTCACCCTCCTTAGTAGCGAGACAGGGGTCTCCCTCTTGCTCAGGCTGGTCTCCAACCCGTGGGCTCGGGCAATCCACCTGCCTCTGCCTCCCAGAGTGCTAGGATTACAGGTGTGAGCCACTGTGCCTGGCACACTTAATCCTTTTTGTTTGAGATGCTCTAGAGATGGTTTTTCTCATTCGAACAGTTGTCATAGATGCAATGCCTTCCTTGTTTATATTTCTTCTGATGTGCTTCTGCTTGAGCAAGTGAGCCCTTACTGTCAATTTCAATTAATGCTGCACATTTGATCTCAGTGATGCCACTCACAGATGCAGTGGGGGGCAAAAGAAGGTCACTGGGACGTGGAGAGACGTGTCCCCTCCTCTTTGAAGGCTCTGGTGGGGGAGGTATTAGGAGGGGAGGTGTAGAATGGTTTGCTCTTTACTTGATAAAGACCATACTGTAAAGATGTCAGACTGTCTTTTGTTTGATTAATAAGAAAAAAAAAAAGAATGTGGAGACCCAGTAGCAAGGCAGAGCTCAGAGACAAAGGCTCTGAGGACTGAGCCAGTGAGGAATGAGACACACAACCTTGCATTGACCTATGAGAGCTTCCCCATAACCCTGAGCCCCCTGACATCAGTCACGGGGATGGGAACTGTATGATGTAAGCCTGCTATCTGCTGCCCCAGAGATTCCCTAATTTGGCCACCTGTACTTTCTTTCCTCCCAGCTAGATGGCTCAAAGCCGGTGGTCTCAGGCCAACACCTCTGTGTGTGGCCTCACTTCTTCCTTCCTTCCAAAGGGTGATTTGTTTAGGAAAGAGAAGATACAGATTTATATTCTCCAAGAGATGATTCTCTCCCTTTAGAGAAGAGCTCTTATTTTTATTTCCTTTATCATCAATAATAATCATTATCAAAGCTTTCTATTTTTTTTTTTTTGCAGTTTTTGGCTGGGGCCAGGTTTGAACCCACCACCTCCAGTATATGGGGCTGGTGCCCTACTCAAAGCTTTCTATTTCTTGAGCACCTTCTATGTGTCAGGGGACACTACATACATTGTTTCTAGTCTTTACAACAACCCTCAGGGTAAATGTAATTTATGCCCACTTTCTTCAGGAGGAATGTGGGGCTTAGAGGGCTTGAAGAACCTCTTTTTTTTTGAGACAGAGTCTTACTATGTTGCTCTCCATAGAGTGCTATGGCGTCACAGCTCACAGCAACCTCAAACTCTCGGGCTTAAGTGATTCTCTTGCCTCAGCCTCCCAAGTAGCTGGGACTACAGGCACCAGCCACAACGCCTGGCTATTTTTCGTTGTAGTTGTCATTGTTGTTAGCTGGCCTGGGCCAGGTTTGAATCTACCACCCTTGGTGTATGTGGCTGGCACCGTAACCACTGTGGTATGGGTGCTGAGCCAGAGCTTCTTCAGTTAAGTTATAGGATCATTGTTTTTGGTAGAATTTCTTTCTCTCTCTCTCTTTCTTTCCTCCCTCTCTTCCTTCCTTTTTTCCCTCCCGTCCCTCCCTCCCTCCCTTCCTTCTTTTTGTAGAAACAAGGTCTTACTATGTTGCCCAAGCTGGTTTCCAACTCTGTGCCTCAAATGATCCTCTTGCCTTGGCCTCCCAAAGTGCTGGGATTACAGGTGTGAGCCACTGTGGCTGGCCAGGACTGGAGTTTGAACTGAGGCCTGTTCTAATGTCATAATAACTGAACACTTGGAAGGGCCAGGCTCCTGACTATACATCTGAAATGAAAAATGACTTCTACTCCCTTCCCAGATATCTGTATCAGCAAGGATTAAACACAGAGCTTAACCTAGGAATCAAGATACATGGGCTCTTGCCCTGATTCTACAACTCTTGCTGGGAGGCTTTCAGTGTCCGCAATGTGTTTGCTCCCCTCTCTAGGCCTCATTCTCCATCTGTAAAATGGGCAAGTTGGACTAAATATCTCCAAGGGTCAGTTCAGTTCAATCCAATCTGATAGCAGTTATGAGGGACTTCCTATGTGACTGTACTGGACAAGATGGACAAGACAGGCTTCTGCCCTCTAGGTGAGCTGGACACATGTTCTAATAGTTATAAATAAAGGACAACAAAGCTTGGAGAGAAGCTAGTGGCAACATGCATGACAAGGGTGATAGGGTAGACTTCATGGAGGAGGCACCATCGGCACTTGGACTTGAAAAAGAAATAGAGGGGAGCACCTGTGGCTCAAGGAGTAGGGCGCTGGCCCCATGTACCGAGGGTGGTGGGTTCAAATCCAGCCCCAGCTAAAAAAAAAAAAAAAAAAAAAGAAAGAAAGAAAGAAAAGAAAAGAAAAAGAAATAGAACAGGTGAACAGGTGGAGGAGGAGATGAATATAGAGCAACAGAACTACCCGGTAAACCCATAAAGTTGTGAAATATAACAAATCATTTTTGTTTTAAGCCACTAAGTTTTGGAATGGTTTATTATGTAGCAATAGATAACTAAAACATACCCTAAAAGTATGCAATTATAGACTTTATCCTAAAGGCAAGAGATTGTCAATTTCCAGAACACAGCCTATAATAATTGGCCTGCAGATATGGTTCATTTGGCTTACACAGTTTAAAAAAAAAGATTCAGCCAGGACAGGCGTGGTGACTCATGCCTGTAATCTTAGCACTCTTGGAGGGTAAGGCAGGAGGGTGACTTGAGCTCAGGAGTTTGAGACCAGCCTGAGCAAGAGTGAGACAGAGTCTCACTAGTAAAAATAGAAAAGTCTAGTAAAAATAGAAAAATTAGCTGGGCATTGTGATGGGTGCCTATAGTCTCAGGTACTTGGGAGACTGAGATAGGAGGATTGCTTGAGCCCAGGACTTTGAGTTGCTGTGAGGCCATGGCACGCTACCTGGGGAAAGAGAGTGAGGCTCTGTCTTGACAAACAACAACAACAACAACAACAACAAAACGCAGATGGTTTAATCTAAAATTTGGATTTAGAGCTTACTCCTTCAAGTCCCTCCTTTTTAGATCTGGCAACTGGAAATAGTAGGAGCCTGTATTTCCACGAATAGTAGCTCTCTCCTCTAGAAGGAGGATGGAGTCAGTTATGGTTAAGGTGACCAGATTTTAACATTGGTAGGGTGGGACAACTTTGGGGGGGCAGGGCAGGGGGCGGGACAGGGCCGGGCCTGACAACAATGCAAACTTTGATAAGCAGTTCTCGATAATCACTTCTCAGCAATTATTTGTTATTATTACAGTTTAACATTATAAAATTAACAAAAATAATATAAAACTCATATTCTGGCGAAATAGCCACATGGCAGCTGAAAACCGTATATTCCCTCCTTGTTCTCCCGCCTGTTCATGCATTCTTTCCAAAAATCGGGACTTTTTAAAAATGCTGCAGGCCAAATTGTTGAAAAGTGGGACTGTCGGCTCGGCGCCTATAGCTCAACCGGCTAAGGCGCCAGCCACGTACACCTAAGGTGGCGGGTTCGAATCCCCAGCCCGGACCCCCCAAAACAACAATGACGGCTGCAACCAAAAAATAGCGGGGCGTTGTGGCGGGCGCCTGTGGTCCCAGCTACTTGGGAGGCAGAGGCAGGAGACTCGCTTGAGCCCAGGAGTTGGAGGTTGCTGTGAGCTGTAATGCCACGGCACTCTACCCAGGGGGACAGCTTGAGGCTCTGTCTCAAAAAAATAAAAAAAAATAAAAAAAAGAAAAGAAAAGTGGGACTGTCCCGCCAAAAGCGGGACATCTGGTCACCCTTGTTATGGTACATGCCTGGCCCTATTGGCATCTGATTTTGCAACTCCAGTTCTAATGCCAAGCCTGTCTTCTTTCTTACGTCCCTCCATCCCCACCTGCTAATTCTCCCCCACTACCCTCTCCCTCATCTATTCTTTCTTCATTCTTTGCCTCTGATGAAGATGCCTATTGGGTCCTTCTAATCTCCTCTTTTTTGACTCCATCTTCCTAATCCTGGCATAGGTAGCTCTGCAAATATCATTGTCACATCTCTGAAGAGGAATGTGCCCCGTCAGGATGAGTTCAGAGGGCAGAATTAAGTCCAGTAGTGGAGACAGAAAGTGGCTGAATGCACAGCTTAGAACTCAACCTGGTGTTCAAATCCTGGTCCCTACACCTACTATCTATGACACATTGCCCATGTCACATTTCCTCATCTGTGAAATGGGGACAAAACCAGAACCACCTTTATAGGATTTACTAGGAGGATTAAAAATACAGTTGAACCAGATTACGTTTAAAGTTCTTCCATCCCTGACCTGGATACTTTATCTCCATCTGTTGAACTCTACTCATCCATTTTAGTTAGGAAATTATGGCTGCAAGTTACAAAAATGACAAACTACTTAAATCACAAAGATGTATTGGTTCATGTTAAAGTGCAAAAGTGGGCTGACCTTTAGGAATGCCTTCATCAGGTCTCTGGTTCAATTTTTTTGTAATATTTTCTCAGTCCTGACCTCCTCCATGTGATGGTTTTATCTTCTGGCTGGCTTCCCTCGTGGTGGCCAAAAAAAAAATCAACCATAAGTCTAGGCATTATACCCTATATCACACTATCCAGAAGGCAAAAGAATGTTTCTTCCTCATTCATCACCTTTATTGGATCAACAACTCTACATCCTTAATAATTAGAAGGTAGAATAATAATATAGGGATGCATCATGTAGGCTCTAAAGTTGGACTCTATCATTTGTCAGTTGTGTGACCTTGGGAAAGTTAACCTCTTTGTGCCAGTTTCCTCACCTGTACAATAGGGTTAATACATATAATAGTATCTATCTCATAGGGCTGGTTGTGGGAATTAAATAAACTTGCAAACTCTCAGCAGACTGGCAATTAGTGACTGCTTCATAAATGTTAGTTAGTGTTGCCAGCATATTTCCTTAGAAACATCTCTCTTCATACCATAATTTTCAGATTGTTGTAGTAATACTGACAGTTTTCCTAACATTTCTCAGTCAAATTTGCAGTCATTCTTTCAACAAATATTAAATGAGGACTATTTTAAGCACTGGGGAGCAAAGCAGACAATATCCTGTCCTTGTGAAGATCATACTGTAGTGGAAGGTGGAAATGCAAAAGAAATAATGGACATACAAATAGGTGGTGATAAGTGCTACGGAGGAAAAATCCAGCAGGAATGAGTATGAGGAAGTACAAAGGAGTGAAGGAGTAGGGTATTATATTCTAAATGTGGGCCAGCGAAAGCCTCTTTGAAGAAATAACTTTTGAGACAGAGTCTCACTATGTTGCCCTAGGTAGAGTGCCTTGGCATCACAGCTCACAGCAACCTCAAACTCTTGGGCTTAAGCGATTCTCTTACCTTAGCCTCCTAAGTAGCTAGGACTGCAGGTGCCCAAAACAATGCCCAGCTATTTTTGTTGTTGTTGTTGTTTAGCAGGCCCAGGCTGGGTTTGAACCCACCAGCCCCAGTGTGTGTGGCCAGTGCCTTAACCAGTGGGCATGGGCACAGTGGTTTTCTTTTTGGTTTTTTTTTTTTTTTTGAGACAAAGTCTTACTCTGGCTGGGTAGACTGCCATGGCGCAGTGGTTCACAGAAACCTTCAACTCAGAGGCTCAAGAGATCCTTTTTGCTTCAGCCTCCAGCATAGCTGGGAGTACAGGTGCTCACCACAATGCCCAGCTAGTTTTCTATTTTTAGTAGCGATAAGGTCTCACTCTTGCTCAGGCTGGTCTCAAACTTCTGAGCTCAAGTTATCTACTTGCCTAGATATCCTAGGATATCACATGTGAGTCAACTATGCCTGGTCTGAAGAAATGACATTTGAGCAGAGACCTGAAGGTGAGTCAAACCAATTATCTGGAAAAGCATTTGAGTTAGACATATCAATATGTGCAAAGGCCCTGAGGCAGCAGTATGCTTGGCATATTGAAGTAACAGGGAAGAAGTCAATGTGTGGTTGGAACAGAGTGAGAGGGTGAGAGCATTAGGAAATGAGGTCAGAAGGGTAGCAGGAGGGAGCCAGATCACATAGGACTTTGTAAGACATGAGCATAATCCTCCGTGTCAGCAGAGAACAGGACATCATCCCCACAGGCAAGTTTTATAAAGAAGGGGTGGGGCAAAAGGGAAGGCTTCTTAGAGGGGGCACTCCTGAATTGAATGTTGAAGGATGAACTAGAAGCTTCTGGGCAGAAGGGGAACAATCTTAAGTTGTGAAAATGCTATAGCAGAGGGTGCTAAGAGACTGTGGTGTATTCTAGTAAGTATGATAAGGCTACTGCACAAGGAGGGAAGTGAGAAGCCAAGGGGTGGCCAGAAACAGCAGAGGAGATTGGCTGGTGCTAGATTCATAATCCATTGATTGATTGATTGATCCATTCAAGTGATTATTGAGCACTAGGTGTGTGCCAGACATGGCACTAAGTCAGGGAACATGGTGATGTACACAACACATGAACAAATAGAAGAAACTAGAGAACACCTTAAGACGAGGTGCTCAAGGAAGATGACTCTGAGGTGATATTAGAGTTAGAACATCCCAGGACTTGCTTTCAGTGTCATCATTTCTCTAATTTTTCTTCCTTTCAAGGAGGCACAGAGGTCAAATGACAGAAGTGCACTTGCAACTGCTGGTCTGGCAAAGCCAGGACTCTGAATTCAAATTCTTCTCCGTTCTCACGAATCCCTTCTCTTAGACAGGTTCTGGGGAGGCAACATGAAACATAAAATCACAGGTCGGATAAAGCATGAATTTGTTTCGTCAGCTTCCAGCCTGCAGGAAAATCGATAGCTGAGGACTGAAGGACAACTGTCCTCTTGTGTTTCGGAGGACCCCCCTGACTGTTCCTCGGAAGGAGAAGGTTGGGGGGTAGGGGGGGAGAACCTGAGGGCTAAAAACCCTGATTCAAGTGAAAGAAACATTTAGGTGGGAGGACCACCACCTGAATCAGATTATAGAACATCTGCACTCTAGGAAGGTAAAGTTAACCTTTTTTAGGTGTGACAATAGAGCCTCCTCGGCAGACTACTCTCATCGCGGCCTCCCCTTAACATGTCCACGTGGCCAGGTTCCTTGAAAGCGAAAGGACCAGGTGGTTCTTCCTAGCTCACCTCTTCCGGATCTCTCGGGCACCGCCCCCAGACGACGGATTTCAGTCCCAACTTCAGGCCACGCCCACTCGGCGCTCCTTTAGGGCACACCTTCTTCCGGCTCCTCCCCAGAGTGGCCAACCCTTAGCCTCAGCCTCTCCGCTCTGCTTCCGGGCCCGCCTCCTTCAGGCCGACTTCTACGTTCCCCACTCTGGGCTTTTTTCCAGCTCCGCCTTCACCCTCTCCGCTTCTTGAAGGCTCTGCCTCTTTCCAGACTTGCATTGGCTTCCCTCCATCCTTGACTCCTCCTCAGGGCATGTCCCCATTTAGCTCCGCCCACAGCCCCCTCTCTCTCCAGCACTGCCCTGCGCTCGACTCTCCGAGGCCTCCATGATCTTCCCTACCTGTCTAGCCCCTCATCCTAGTGTTTCAAAACCCTCACAGCCCCGCCCCGTCTCCGGCTGCAAACTGGTATAAACGACTAGCTTTTCGCGCCTTAGCTCCGCCCTCAGGCCGCCATCTCAGCCCCTCCTCCCGTCAGGCTCCGCCCCGCCCCCGCCTTCCTTCGTTCCCCGCGGAAGCTCTGGACCTTTCCAAAGCCCGGCTGAGGGGGTGGGGAAAGCCCGTGCGCCAGGGGAGTCCGGCTGTGTTAGGGCGGGGCTGCCGCCTCCTGGTAGTCGTGTCACCGTGTCCTTCCTGAGAGACAGGGAGGAGGAGGAGGGAAAGCCCGGGGCCAGGGCCACAGCGGCGGGTGGGGCCGAGCGAAGGGAAGCCTCTTCGCGAGCCCCCACACCCGCGCGCCTCGGTGGTGCCGGCCGAGGGAAG
This sequence comes from Otolemur garnettii, assembly GCF_000181295.1. Lineage (NCBI taxonomy): Eukaryota > Metazoa > Chordata > Mammalia > Primates > Galagidae > Otolemur > Otolemur garnettii. Next base: position 15,947,090 of record NW_003852420.1, read on the forward strand.
GGCTCGCGGCTGCGGGGCTCGCGCCGCTGTCAGTGCGGCTGGGCGCGCGATCGGCGCGGGCGCGGGGCGGCAGAGCTGAAGGAAGCTGAGGGGGCGGTAGCGGCGGTGGCGATTCCCGCGCTTGTGCTCAGCCTCCTCACGCCGCGGCCGGGGCTGCCTTCTCCCGCACTCTCTCTCGACCCCAAGTGCGGGGGCACCGCCTCCTTCCGCGCCGCTTTCTCCAGACCTCTACGTGCGGGTGAGTGGGGGCCGCCGGCGTCTCCGTAGAGGTGCAGGGGGTGTACCGTGTGCCTTTTCCTTCGCCCACTTCTTCGGGCGGGCCACAGCCTATTTTTAGAAACTCTTATTTCGGCCATTCTGAGAGTCCAGGAGCCAGAGTAACTCCAGGCCCCCCTCCCTCTGCTCGTTCCTCAGGCCCGGACCCGCCGCCGTGGGTCGCCAGTTCGGGTCTGTCCGCGCCGGCTCCCGCTCCCGCCCGCTCTAGCAGTCGCCGCCCGCTTCCTCCCCACCGGCGGCGCTGGGGCCAGGAGTTGGCAGGGTGGGCCCGCGCCCGCTCGGAAGTTGGAGTCTTTTGTGCTCGTGCTCCGCCCTGCCGGGCGAGGGGAGGAGGGAGCGGAGGCCTTGCCGGGGAGGCCTCGGGCGGGCTCAGCCCTGGCTCTGGCCCCAGCCCGGGGTATCTTCCGGATTTCCCGTCAGGGCTGGGGGCTGCGGGCGTCAGGAGGCGCGCGAAACAGGTCCCGCCTCGCTCCTCTCGGGCTTGAGCACCGCGCTCCCTCCTCTGCGGGTCCTGGGGTGTTCACACACCCCGGACTCGGAGAAGAACGACAGGCCCTGGAGCTGAGGTCCTTCACGCAGCCCTCTTTGCGGCTGAGACTTAGCTTGCCCCTCTGTGAAATGGGTGAAGGAGAGAAACTCGCCTCGCAGTGTGTTCAAGGATTCAGAGAGGAAACTAATATGTGAGAGAAGTGTTTAATACCAACAGGTAACGTCTGATGAGAATTAGAACTTATTAACCTTATTTTATTTAAAATACAACGGCCTTTTGGCTCACCCTCCTTTACGGAAGCAGAAATCAAGGCACATGAAGGTTAAGTACTTTGCTCCAAGTCACAGTTAATGGCTACAGAAATGTAAAGCCAGTTATGTTAGTACCTGTTATTTATCTTCTGGTGTGAGCGTGTATCATTTCTTAGTGCAGAGGGGATTTTGACTTACCCTTGGGTCCCGTTGTGTAGTTAGAGATAAAACTTCGGGGTTCTCTGAGTTCTGGGCCCTTGTCTGCTATATTATGGATGAAGTCACATTCTGGGGTTACCATAGTACTGAGAGAAGGGAGGTTAGGATGAATTTATTGTTAGAGGCTGATGGATGATAGGATTCCAGATCGGAAGCACAGCTTAAGTTCTCTGGGGTTTTGGTTGGAGGAAGGCTTAAGACTCTAAAAGAGGGAGGCCCATCCTTTGTTTATGGTATATTCTTTTTGCCCAAGCCTTGCATGTTGTTTGTGTTATTTAGCTTTATTGATTCTAGTTTGAAGAGGTGGGTAGCTCAAGTCATCTACTTCAGCTTTGCTCTCAAATAGGGTTTAATTAGGCCCAGTTTTCTAATGTGTATGATCCTCGTTTGGGGGATCAGCCCCTCCTCCCATCAGGCCCCGCCCCGCCTTAAAACCAGGCAAAGGAGTTTCTGGGCCAGGTCTCAAGAAGGTTCCTGACCAGGTGCAATGGCTCAGGCCTGTAATCCCAGCCCTCTGGGAGGCCAAGGCAGGTGGATTGCTTGAGCTCAGGACTTCACAACCAGAGCAAGAGCAGAGACCCTGTCTTTCCTAAAAACAGAAAAAAAAAAATAGCCATGTGTGGTGGGAGGCACCTGTAGTCTCAGCTACTCGGGAAGCTGAGGCGAGAGGATTGCCTGAGCCCAGGAGTTTGAGGTTGCTGTGAGGTTATGATGATGCCACAGCACTTTACTCAGGGCGACAAAAAGACACTGTCTCCAAAAAAAAAAAAAAAAAGTTCCTGATGTTTGCATTAGGTTTTTTTTTTTCCCAGTTTGGCGGGGGTTGGGTTCAAACTCGCCACCCTCAGTATATGAGGCTGGTGCTCTACCCACTGACCCACAGACACTGCCTCACTTTTTTTTTTCTGTTTTTTTGAGACAGTGTCACTATGTTGCCCTCGGTAAACTGCTATGGCATCATAGCTCACAGCAACCTCTAACTTCTGGGCTTAAGCAATTCTCTTGCCTCAGCCTCCCAAGTAGCTAGGACTACAGGCACTCACCAAAATGCCTGGCTATTTTTTTGTTGTAGTTGTCATTTTTGTTTAGCAGGCCAGGGCTGGGTTTAAACCCACCAGCTCCAGTGTATGTGGCTGGTGCCCTAACCACTGGGCTGCGGACACAGAGCCTGCATTAGTTCTTTTGAGTGGGGGAAGGAGAGAAACTTACCTCTCTGAGTGTTCGTATATTCAAACAAAGATTTGCATTTAGGAGTCATGGCATGTCGGAGCTGGAGGGCATCTTACAGAACCATCTAGTCCACCTTTCATATCTGCCTTTCCCCCTTTCTCTATTAACTAAACCTTGAAAAGGGGAAGTAAGTAATTCATAGACTGCCTAGTAACAGAATCAGCACTAGAATTCCCAGTCCAGTAATCTTTTTATTTCTCCCATACCTTGCCACCTTGTAAAAAAGGGCATTAACCACTTATTCAGGCCTTGAAATCAGGAATCCTAAGTAACTACAAATCCCAAGGAAGTTGTGTGCCTCATGTTTAGTATAACAAGGAGACCAGGTTTTAGTGCACAAGTGTTACCATTTCTCCTGAGTTTCCAGTTTTGCTTTATATTTTTTAAAAATTCTTTTTTTTTAATTAAATGATAGCTGTGTACATTAATGCAATCATGGGATACAGTGTGGTTTTCATATACAATTTGAAATATTTTCATCAAACTGGTTAACATAGCCTTTATGTCATTTTCTTAGTTATTGTGTTAAGATGTTTATATTCTACTTTTAGAAAGAGTCACTTGTACCCTTGTAAGATAAACCATAGAGGTGATCCCTCCAATCGCCCTCCCTCCACCCATCCCCTCTCCTCCCCTGTTTAAAAAATTCTGATTTATCTCTATTTATTTACTCTTTGTAACCATTATTTGATTTCATTTCTGTGAGGAAGTTTGCAGAACTTGGTTTATGCCTCCTTTTTCCTTACTATAAGGGAATGAAGCAAGGTTAGGGCAGTTGCCTCATATCACAGAATTAACAAATGGTAAGGACACGACATCTCTAATGGGCAGAGGATTTGACTTGACATCATAAACTGAGCCACTCATTGTAGCTCTCTGATCCTCACATTTCCTTTCTATAAATGCTCACACGGTTGTTGTAGGGATTATGAGAAAGTGGCTATGAAAATGGTTTGCTGTTAGTAGTAGTAATAACAGCTAACATTTTTAAAGTACTTAACATGTGTAAGTCACCAAACTAAGGTCATTCTGTGGAGTATTTCATTTAATCCTCAGTGCAACCTATGAATTAGGTACTGTTACTCCTGTTTTACAGGAGAAGAAAACAGGCTTAGAGAAGTTACATTATTTGCTCAGAGTCATATAGCTGGTAAGTGGCCAAACCAGGATTAACTGCAGTATAACTTTAAAGCTGGCATGCTTTTAAAAAAAAAATTGTGGTGGGCGGCTGGCACTTGTGGCTCAAAAGGGTAGGGCACTGGCTCCATGTGCCGGAGGTGGCAGGTTCAAACCCAGCCCCAGCCAAAACTGAAAAAAAAAAAAAAATTGTGGTGAAGGGTGGCACCTGTGGCTAAGTGGGTAGGTGGCGGGTTCAAACCCAGCCTCTGCCAAACTGCCACAAAAAAATAGCCGGGCATTGTGGCGCGGGCCTGTAGTCCCAGCTACTTGGGAGGCTGAGGCAAGAGAATTGTCTAAGCCCAGGAGTTGGAGGTTGCTGTGAACTGTGATACCACAGCACTCTACTGAGACTCTGTCTCTACAAAAACAAACAAACAAAAATTGTGGTGAAATATATATAACGTAAATTTTACCATTTTAACTACATTTAAATATACAGTAATATTAAGTACATTCACATTGTGTAATTTTTTTTTTTTTTTTTGAGATAGTCTCACCTATTCACCATGAGTGCCATGGCGTCATAACTCACAGCAACCTCAAAAGTCTTGGGCTCAAGCGATTCTCTTGCCTCAGCCTCCCGAGTAGTTGAGACTATAGGTGCTTGCCACAGCACTCAGTTATCTTTTTTTTAAATTTTTTATTTTATTTTATTTTTTTAGAGACAGAGTCTCACTTTATCACCCTCAGTAGAGTGCTGTGGTGTTATAGCTCACAGCAACCTCTAACTCCTGGGTTAGGCAATTCTCTTGCCTCAGCCTCCCGAGTAGCTGGGACTACAGGTGCCCACTGCAATGCCCGGCTATTTTTTGTTGCAGTTTGGTCTGGGGCTGGGTTTGAACCTGCTACCCTTGGTATATGGGGCTGGTGCCCTACCCACTGAGCCACATGCACTGCCCCCACCAGCTCTTTTTTAGAGACAAGGTCTGTTCTGGCTCAGACTGTTCTCCAACCTGTGAGCTCAGGCAGTCTATCTGCCTTGGCCTCCCAGAGTGCTAGGATTACAGGAGTGAGCCACCTCTCCTGGCTTTGTTGTGCAATCATAACCACCATCTATCTCCAGAACTTTTTTTTTTTTTTTGAGACAGAGCCTCAAGCCATCCCCCTGGGAAGAGTGCC
>NW_003852420.1:15952100-15956929 GCF_000181295.1 Otolemur garnettii
TTTTGAGAGAGAGCCTCAAGCTGTCACCCTGGGTAGAGTGCTGTGGCATTACAGCTCATAGCAACCTCCAATTCCTGGGCTCAAGCGATTCCCCTGCTCCTGCCTCTGTAGTAGCTGGGATTACAGGCACCTGCCACAATGCTCGGCTATTTTTTGGTTGCAGCCATTGTTGTTTGGTGGGCCCAGGCTGGATTTGAACCCGCCAGCTCAGGTGTATGTGGCTGGTGCCTTAGCTGCTTGAGCCACAGGTGCTGAGCCCATCTCCAGAACTTTTTATTACATCTTCCTCAACTGAAACTCTGTACTCATTAACACACTAACTCCCCATTCCCTTTTCTCCCCAGCCCCTGGCAACCACCATCTACTTTATGAATTTGACTACTCCAGGAACCTCATAGAAGTGGAATCATACAATATTTGTCCCTTTGTTACCGGCAAAACTGTCACACATTTAATGCCTGCCTTAATCTCAGCAGGGGTGTATCCTGCAGTGCCAGACTAGGAACTGAGGCCTAGTGGTTACATCTCTGTTTGGACCTGCCCCCAAATACCCTGTCTCACATGGATTGAAGTTCCTTAATCACTGAAGTCTTTTTTTTGGATCTCTGCTGGCGCTCTCTGTATCTTCAGAAGAGACCTCATATCCTGATATAGAAGAGAAGTGGCTTGGTGCCTGTGGCTCAAGTGGCTAAGGTGCCAGCCACATACACCTAAGGTGGCAGGTTCAAATCCAGCCCGGACCCACCAAACAACAATGATGGCTGCAGCCAAAAAAAATAGCCAGGCATTGTGGTGGGTGCCTGTGGTCCCAGCTACTTGGGAGGCTGAGGCAGGAGACTCACTTGCCTCCAGGAGTTGGAGGTTGCTGTGAGCTGTGATGCCACAGCACTCTACCCAGGGGGACAGCTTGAGGCTCTCTCAAAAAAAAGAAAGAAGTCAGAGAAGTGTCTACCCTCACCTTATTTGTGCTTAACATCTGGGGTGTATGGGAGTATGGGGCTGCAGTGGTTAGGAGTAACATTGCTGGAACAGCAACTTAGATCAGAACTACTCAGGGGACAATGAAGTGGATTACCTTTATGAAATGCCTCCCTCCCCTTTCCATAAAGACACACAGAGGGGGATTTAGCTTTTGGGTTCCTAGAAGGTGTTTATGGATACTCACTGCTAGGGGGTGGTTAAGATGGAGTTAGATGCTATATTTAGCCTTTCAAAATCCCTTTGATATGACTGTTAATTGTGTCTGTTTGGGAGGGGGGTGTTTATGCTTATGAAAGGTGGTTGGAATTTTGTTTTGATACTAATGGGATTGGAGAAGGAGGTGTTCTAGAAATGGATTATAGGGTAACAAATACATGTTCATATGTATAGTCATGTGCTCTCCTTAAAAATCTGACAGCTCGGGCAGTGCCTGTGACTTTAGGAGTAGGGCACCAGCCCCATATACCGGAGGTGGTGGCGGGTTCAAACCCAGCCCCAGCCAAAAAAAAAAAAAAAAACCAAAAAAATCTGACAGTGCAACCTTGGCTTACATTTGATAGTTCAAACCAGCGTTACCAGTGAGGTCAGTGTGTTGAACTTTTTTTTTTTTTTTGAGACAGTCTCAGTTTGTCACCCTCAGTAGAGTACTGTGGTGTCACAGCTCACAGCAGCCTCAAACTTTTGGGCTTAAGCAATTCTCTTGCCTCAGCCTCCCAAGTAGCTAGGACTATAGATGCCAGCCATAATGCCTGGCTATTTTGTTGTTGTTGTTGTTGTTTAGCAGGCCCAGGCTGGGTTCGAACCCACCAGCCTTAGTGCATGTGGTGGGCACCCTAACCACTGAGCTATGGGTGTTGAGCCAGTGTGTTGAACTTTTTATTGGATAGAACCTTGTCATTGAGGAGTCTTAGGTCATTTATATCAGCCACCTGGCCAACATTTTGATTATTATTGAAAAATTTTTAATTCACTAAAGCTTTATTAAGCTTCTGTTGGGTATAGTCATAAGCTTGGGGATTTGGGTGCATGTAGCTTAGTGGGGAAGTCAGGTGAGGCAACAGACAGCGTGAGAAGTGTGACAGGGACAGATGACATGACAGCACAGAGGAATGGTATCTAACCCAGTACTGGAGGGTTTGGAGGAGAAGTTGGCTAAACCTAGACCTCAAGAAAAAAATAGACATAAGGGGGAGGAGAGAAATTGGAGAGTTAGAGAGGAAGCAGAGATAAGACTATTCTAAGATAGAGGGAAAAGCAAGTTCAGAGATAGTAGTGCTGATAGGTAAGATTTTGGGCCACTTACTGTAACTATCAGGCTGCTGATACAACAATTCAACATGTTCATTTCTTTTCATAAGTACCTTGTGGGGCAGGTGCTAGTTGAAAAAATAGGCCTGGAGGGGTTAAATAAATCTCTTAAAATTCTTGGGTAGAGGCAAGCATAAGGTGGACAGGTGTGACAGTAGAAGAGACTGGCAAGGGAGGCATAGCAGAGGCCGAGTCAGGAAAGGGCCTTGATGCCGATGTTGAGTTGGGCATCATTCCCAGGTGGAGGGGCCAGTATTCTGTGTGTGTATATCAGAAGGACATCTCTGGTTACCTGTTGGGGAGTGGACTGGAGAGTTAGGACACCATGTATAAAGTGACCAGTTAGGAAACTGGTGTGGTAATACAGGGAAGAGGTGATGATGTTTCAAATGAAGGTAGAAAAAATGTGAAATTGAGTGATAAAGATTGGTGTGGAGGATAAGGAAAGAATCAGGATGAAATCTGGGTTACTGCATAGTGCAATTGTTTGTTTATTTTTTTTGAGACAGTCTCAAGCTGACGTCCTGGGTAGAGTGCCGTGGCATCACAGCTTACAGCAACCTCCCAACTCTTGGGCTTAAGCTGTTCTCTTGCCTCAGCCTCCCAAGTAGTTGGGACTGCAGGTGCCCTCTACAATGCCCAGCTATTTTTTTTTTTTTTTGGTTGTAGTTGTCATCATTGTTTGGCAGGCCCAGGCTGAATTCAAACCCGCCAACTCTGGTGTATGTGGCTGGCACCCTAACTGCTTAAGCTACAGGTGCTGAGTTGTACACAATTGTTTAGATGAGGGTGCTATTTAATAATGAGATAGGGGCACAGGAGAAGAAGAAGCACATAAGGGAGGGAGGAGGGCTTCTCATATAAAGTCTTACATATACTTTCATTAACTTCTAGTTATGGATCCTAGTTCTTTCTGTCGGATCTGGAGGGAAGTAACAGTATGGCACAACAAATCTGGTCACTATTTCTGGCTAAATTGGGCGATACAAACTCTAGTATTGGAAAGAAGGAAATAGAGTAGATCCTATCCTGCTTATAGGATGTCAAGAAAAGCTTACATTTTCTCCAGGCAGTGCCTTTGGCGCTATTCTTTCCATGTACTAGTATGTTCATCTTTTTTTTTTTTTTTTTGCAGTTTTGGCCGGGGCGGGCTTGAACCTGCCACCCCTGATATATGAGGCCAGCGCCCTACTCCTTGAGCCATAGGTGCCGCCCGTGTCCCTCTTCAAGTCTAAGTCACTTTTCTGTTTACTCTCTGCTAGGTGCTGGGAAAACAAAGATGAATATAACATAGCCTGAGAAGCTCACTTTTCAGAAGGAGGGAGATCTCGGTGTCTTAGATACAGGGTGAAATAGGGAGAGGGTGGGATGGGGTAGTGGGGATGGACAGGATAGGGAGGGATTATTATTGGGGCTAAGAGTCAGGAGACTCCACTCTGTGCTCCAATCTTGTTGTCAGGTGACACATATTCAGGTTTATTCATCTAAATAATGAAGGGAAATAATAACTAAATGACCCCCAGGGTCCCTTCTAGCAATAACATGTTATAGTAGAAGGGGTGGGGTGGAGATAGCAAGAGGGTTTTCACATGACTATAAAAACCTGGTTTTGTTCAATTTTAGCTTTGTGTATAAAATGTCTAGCTGGTGGAGAGAAAATGAGAGTAGTAATTTCAGCCTGCTTGTCCTATGGCGTCCTCCTGGATACTGTAAGGCAGGGGGTCCTCAAACTTTTTAAACGGGGCCAGTTCACTGTCCCTCAAACCATTGGAGGGCTGGACTGGGGTTCTGGGGAAGAGTCAGCTGCTAAGCAGGACAGGCAGTGGTGGCAAAAACACCCGGCAGGCCGGAAAAATGTCCTAGGCAGGTCGCATGTGGCCCGTGGGCCTTAGTTTGAGGACGCCTGCTAAGGAAAGTTTCAGTTCTGTACTCAGGGTGTAGTTCACAGACCCTTAGGCCTTGAGATACTGGGCAGTGGGATAAATTGGAAGTCTAGTCATTAGCCTGAGGATCATTTTACTTCTCTGGCCCTTTTTCATAAAATAATGTGGAAGATCCCTGAAATTCTATAAAGGCTCAGAGTGGAGAGGGGAGGTCGAGACAGAAAAGTGATTGGATGTCTCTAATCACTACACCTACTCCTCTTAATGAATAAATAGAAACAGGTATCTACCCAAGTATCACTGTTATCTTTTCTGACTGTTTCCATACCCCTTTCCCTATTTCCTCAGTGTTAGTGTCTTATTTCGTAATAGTATTCATGGTAATAAATGTGCTGTGTACCTCCTGGGAGGAAGGATGGGATATTGTCCCTGGACTCTGGTCTTTATCTCTAGAAGAGCTATTCTGTCCACTGCCTCCCGTTCTCTGTGCTGGGGCAGGGATGGGCTGTGGTGGCTGAATACTCAGGTTTCTTAGAGGGTATATGAGCATTGGGAGTGCTTTCCTTACTAAAGTGCACATCTGGCTATCCTCTGAGCACACCCAGTGAGTTCCATTGGGGGAAATAGCATTCAATGTTGTTTTTTTTTTTTTTTTTT
>NW_003852420.1:15957609-15966084 GCF_000181295.1 Otolemur garnettii
AGCCCAAGAGTTTGAGGTTGCTATGAGCTGTGATGCCACGGCACCCTACCAAGGGCGACTGCTTGAGACTCTGTCTCAAAAAAAAAAAAAAAAAAGATACCTTCAGTATATAAACAGATGGATATTGCTTTTTAGAATGGACAGATTACTGAAAAATTGTTTATGAGATGAATTTATCAAACTGCTAAATTTTATTATAAACTTGGAGATGTAATCCCATGGGACAAACTTTGGAGTCTAAAACTATAAAAAATTATACTTAAGTAGTATAGCAAATTGTTCAAAGATCACATAGTAAAGGGAAAATATTAGGAGTCTTACTCAGTAGTAGGAATGGAAAAATACTAGATTACAAGCCGAGCGTAGTGGTGCATGCCTGTAATCCTAGTACTTGGGAAGCCAGGGTGGGTGGATTGCCTAAGCTCACAGGTTAGAGATCAGCCTGAGCCAGAGCAAGATACCCCCCCCAAAAAATAGCTGGACATGGGTAGTGTCTGTAGCTCAGTGGGTAGGGCGCCAGCCCCAAATACTGAGGGTGGCGGGTTAAACCTGGCCCTGGCCAAACTGCAACAAAAAATAGCTGGACGTTGTGGTGGGCACCTGTAGTCCCAGCTACTTGGGAGGCTGAGGCAAGAGAATCACCTAAGCCCAGGATTTGGAGGTTTCTGTGAGTTCTGTGATGTCACAGCACTCTACTCAGGGCGATAAAGTGAGACTCTATCTCTACAAAAAATAAATAAATAAAATAGCTGGGCATTGTGGTGGACGCCTGTAGTTCCAGCTACTTGGGAGGCTGAGGTAACAATCGCTTAAGCTCAGTTTGAGGTGGTTCTGATCTGTGACCAGGGCACTTTACCGAGGGTGACAAAGTGAGACTTTGTTTCAAAAAAAATAACAAAGGAAAAATATTAAATCACAAACCACGTTTCCTTGGAGTTTTAGCTTGATGAGAAAGATACCCCTTTTGAGGTTACCTGGCCCTTCAAATGCCATGTGTAGAGACTGAATACTTGTGTTTATATATCAAGTAATATTATTGCTATGTTCCAAATAAGTATTCTGTTTTAGAAGGCCAGGTTTAGAAGTTTAATGTTGTTAGTCACATTTTTCTTCCTTCCAGGGGCATTTATCTGGTATTTAGCTGTTTGTTTTAGTAAATATTTTAGTAAGCTTTATGTTAAAGGTACCATTTGCCTGGTATTTGTTGATCTGTTTGTGTAGTTTTCTTTGTAGTTTGTGCTTGTGAAAGTCACAGATTTAAAAGGATCATTTCTATAACTGATCTTTATATTTGGGTGTTCTTTGTGAACGTATGATCATGCTATAATGAGAAGTCAAATGCTTCTATGCACCTTTTTTTCCCCCCTGAGACAGAGTCTCACTTTGTTGCCCTCTGTAGAGTGCTGTGAATCATAGTTTATGGCAACCTCAAACTCTTTAGGCTCAAGCAGTCCTTTTTCTCAGCTTCCCAAGTAGCTGGAACTAAGGCGGCCACCACAATGCCCAGCTATTTTTAGAGACAGGGTCTCGCTCTGACTGGTCTCTAGGATTACAGACGTGAGCCGTTGCGCATGGCCCACCGACCATTTTAAGACTGGGATTTGTTCTTGCAGATAGCTAGTTGTAAGGAGATGCTGAGAAATGGCGCTGTCAATATAGTGATGAGGACTGTGCATGAATCAGTTGAACACAAGAATAACTTCTCTTCAAACCTAAGGACTCACCCTAAATTGTTTTCATACCTATTAAAATCAATCCTTACTTAAATTAATTTGAGTTTTAGGAGAGTTACCATGCTAAGTAGGTTACCTAGTTGCCTTAACGTGGTTTATATTTGGAAGTCTAGCAACCTTCTAATCCTTGAATTTCAACCATTCATTCTAGGGGCTTGGAGTACCTACTGAGTGTACTCCCTGTGGAGAACATAAAAATTAAGCAAGACACAATTCCTGCCCTTGTTGCTTTCACTTTTGAGAGGGAGACAGATAAATAAAACAAATCTTAGTCCTGCTGCCCTGGCTCAGATATTTGAGTTGAGAGTTCAGACTGGAAATAACATAATTGATGGATATATGACTAGGCAAAGAGACCTCTTTGATTATTTGACTTCTAGTGTGTAGATTTATTTTTGGCATTCCTTTCTCTTCTCCCTTTTTTCTGTCTTTTACCCAGATTTATCCTTCATTGCTAAGGTGTCCTAACACCCAGTGTGTAAATTTAAGAATGGTAGAGAAGGGGACAACATTGTCCTTCAGGTTTGGGTATTCAGACATCTGCCAAGTGCTTTCCCTATTCTCCTCACATCAGTTCTTTGGCTGGCTTCCAGAAAGATTTAGTATTGTCTGGTTTCTTATTTAGGAATGAAGAAATTAAGTTTCATATTGAATTATTTTAAGTTTTATTATACTCCATTTTGAAATAAAATAGCTCTCTGTTTTGTTTGCAAGGGAATTAGTTGAGGTATGGTTTCTGGCATTTGATCAATTTACGACTTAATAATTGTGATTAAATTGTGGCAATGTGAAGCCTGTTGCCACTGCCGTCCTTTTTGAATACTTTGCAGCATGGAGCCCTAGCAACTGGTAATGGAGGGCACATTGAGACTCACCTGGTATTGAAGGGCTTTTCTCTTCCTTTCTATCCCTAAAAGAGAAATGTTATTTGGGATGCTGTGTTGTGTTCATAATTTCTTCCAATAATTTAGCATTGCCTGTGAGGTCTAGAAAAGAGGGAAGTATACCTGTGTCAATCTTTGAAGGTTAAGTACAATGTTGAAATCATTATGCCAAATTGGAATCCACTGAGTGCCTTACTTGGTTTTGCAAATAGAATTGTGTTAACCACACTATGGTCTTCAAGGACAAAATGCTGTTGTCTCTTTGAGGGAGTTAAGATGATAAAATCATGGCTGGGTTCTGTGGCTCATGCTTGTAACCCTAGCACTCTGGGAGGCTGAGGTGGGTGGATTGCCTGAGCTCAGATTGAGGAAGAGTGAGGCCCCATCTCTACTAAAAGATAGAGAAATTGGGGCGGCTCCTGTGGCTGAGTGGGTAAGGGCACCAGCCCCATATACCTTGGGTGGCAGGTTTGAACCCAGTCCTGGCCAAACTGCAACAAAAAAATAGCAGGGCATTGTGGCGGGCGCCTGTAGTCCCAGCTACTCGAGGCTGAGGCAAGAGAATCGCCTAAGCCCATGAGTTGGAGGTTGCTATGAGCTGTGATGCCATGGCACTCTATCAAGGGCAATAAAGTGAGACTCTGTCTCTTTAAAAAAAAAAAAGAAAGAAAAAATAGAAAAATTAAGGTAAGAGGATCCCTGGAGTCCCAAAAATTTGAGGTTGCCTTTGAACTATGATGACACTATGGCACTCTACCCAGGGCAATAGAGTGAAACTTTGTCTCAAAAAAAAAGATAATAAAGTTATGAAGATAACTGGGTGTTGTGGCGGGCGCCTGTAGTCCCAGCTACTTGGGAGGCAGAGGCAAGAGAATCACTTAAGCCCAAGAGTTGGAGGGTGCGGTGAGCTGTGATGCCACCACACTCTACTGAGGGCGACATAATGAGACTCCTGTCTCCAAAAAAAAAGTAAACAGAATTATGAAGAAGTAGCTGATAGTAAGTAGAGAACTTGGTTCAGATGACTAGGGTATGCTCTTGTTCCCTGGCACTAATGAGTCCTGATAAGCTAAAAAAGTCATATCATCCATAACTGTGGTCCCCAACCCCCAGACCAGTACTGGTCTGTGGTCAGTTAGGAACTGGGCCACACAGTAGGAAGTGAGCAGTAGGCAATTGAAGCTTTATCTGTATTTACAGTTACTCCCTATTGTTGGAGTCACTGCCTGAGCTCAGTCTCTTAGAAGATTGGCAGTGGCATTAGATTCTCATAGGACTGAAGATCCTACTGTAAACTACACACTGGAAGGATTTAAGTTGTGCATGATAATCTGAGGTGGAGCTGAGGTAGTGCTGAGGTGGTGATGCTAGTGCTGGGGAGTGATTGCAAATATAGACTGCCATTAGCAGAGAGATTTGACTGTATCGAAACTATAATCAGTTGCTTGTAAAACCATCCCTACCTCCATTTCTGACACTATCCCCTCTGCCCCCTCCACTTTCTCAGAAAATTCTCTTCTGGTTCTTGCTTTCTTGTTTTCATGACAATAACATTGTGAGGAGCAAATTTAGTACTATTACTAAAAAGTACATTGTAAAATCAGATGAGGCTTATTTATTTTTATTTACATATATTTTTTAAGACAGTCTCAGTATGTCACCCTAGGTACCGTGCTGTGGTGTCATAGCTCATAGCAACCTCAGACTCATGGGCTTAAGCAATTCTCTTGCCTCAGCCTCCTGAGTAGCTAGGATAACAGGCGCCTGCCTCAACGCCTGGCTATTTATTTTTTTGTTTGTTTGTAGTTGTCATTGTTGTTTGGCAGGCCCGGGCTGGATTCGAACCCACCAGCTCCAGTGCATGTGGCTGGCGCCCTAGTCGCTGAGTTCAAGCAATCCACCCTCTTTGGCCTCCCAGAGTGCTAGCATTATAGGTGTGAACCATTGTCCCTGGCCTTGGTAGAATGCCATGGCCTCAGCCTAGCTCATGGCAACTCAAACTCCTGGGCTCAAGGCATCCTCCTGCTTAAGCCTCCCAAGTAGCTGGGACTGCAAGTGTGCACCACCACGTCCAGCTAATTTTTCTGTTTTTCATAGAGCGGGCTCTTGGTTTTGCTCAGGCTGGTCTTGAACTCTCAAGGGATCATCCTGCTTTGGCCTCCCAGAGTACTAGGATTACAGGTGCTTTACCCAGCCAGATGAGGCAGTTTATAGGTGAAGAATCCATAAGTCAGGTGACGCCTATAGCTCAGTGGGTAGGGTGCCAGCCATATACATCTGAGGCTGATGGTTCAAACCTGGCCTGGGCCAGCTAAAACAATAGTGACAACTGCAACAAAAAAAAATAGCTGGGCATTGTGGGGGGCGCCTGTAGTCCCAGCTACTTGGGAGGCTGAGACAAGAGAATTGCTTAAGCCTAAGAGTTTGAGGTTGCTGTGAGCGATTATGCCATGGCACTCTACCCAGGGCAACAACTTGAGACTCTGACTCAAAAAAAAAAAGGCAGCATAAGTCATTTGTCAGAAGTGATAGGTAAATGACGACCTTCCATAGGAGGGAAAGTCATCTCTTTGTGGTGATCAGGAGGAGTGGTCTGAGCTAGTCTCTAGGATTGGGAGAAAGTACAATTTAGCATTTAGGCAAGGAGGGAGCAAAAGACTGTAGCCAAACTGTTTTTGGGAACAGTGAGTGTTTTCAAACCTCATGCTCAAATCATAGGTATATGTTTAGCTTTTGTAGTTACTGCCAAACATATGTAAAAGGTACACCAGATCACTCTGTCATCAATGGTGTGTGAGTGAATTCTTGTTGGTCCATGTCCTTGTTGACACTTGGCATTGTCTGTCTTTTTCATCTGAAGCTATTTTGGTTGGTAGTTGTAGATATTAATTTTAAGAATCATAATGGGAATGTAGCAAATACTGTAAAGGGGTAAAATGATCGGAAAGTTCAGTGGGGGGCGAGATTGCTTTGTGTGTATGCGTGTCTGTGTAATGCCTGGAGAATATTTATGGAGGAGTGAGCACCATTTGAGTGGGTTTTGTATAATAAGGATGGTGACCATATGTAGTTCAGTACTATCCTTATTTCTAGTATTCTGTCTGGTTGCGCTTATAAATTATCACATGCCAGCGGTGCCTGTAGCTCAGTGAGTAGGGTGCTGGTCATATACACCCAGGCTGGCTGGTGGGTTTGAACCTGGCCCAGGCCAGCTAAAACAACCATGACAACTGCAACAAAGAAATAGCTGGGCATTGGGTGGCGCCTGTGGCTCAGTGGGTATACTGAGGGTGGCAGGTTTGAACATGGCCCTGGTGCCAAACTGCAACAAAAAAATAACCGGGCGTTGTGGCGGGCGCCTGTAGTCCCAGCTACTCGGGAGCCTGAGGCAAGAGAATCACCTAAGTTAAGGAGTTGGAGGTTGCACAGCAACCTCCATCACTCTACCGATGTTGATAAAGTGAGACTCTGTCTCCTAAAAAAAAAAAAAAAGGCCAGTTATTATGGTGGGTGTCTGTATTCCCAGCTACTTGGGAAGTTGAGGCAAGAGAATTGCTTAAGCCCAAGAGCTTGAGGTTGGTGAGAACTGTGACGCAATGGCACTCTACTGAGGGCAACATAATGAGACTCTGTCTCAAAAATAAATAAATAATGACATGCCAGTATTTTCATGTCTGTACTGTGCCTCCCAGACTATTCAGAAACTCAGTTCATATGCTTCTCTCTTCCCTCCTCCCCTTTTGTAGAAAGTATGATCACGCATGATTTTAGGCTGCAGATATAGAGGACATTGTGTGCAATGGGAACAGCTTGAGCGTAGACACAGATGAGTATCCACACCAAGTAGCATCCATATTCCTGACAATTATCAGGGAGAGGGGAGATGATCTGTACTTTGGAGGTAGGTGATACCTTCTCATAGCATTGCAGAGGAGGTGTGAAAAGGCATGTCAACATGAAGCCAGTTTGTATTTAAATTAGATAGAAGGATGAGAATGATCTCTACCTATTAGTATATCATTTCAGGGAAGAATTTAATCCAGCAAACAATCATATTTGAAGTGTGTGAAAAGAGAGTTTGTCTTCTCTTAAAATGGAGGGGAAGAGAATTCCAAAATCTAAAGGCTCTCAGAGCAAATCTATTAGTTGTATATTTGCTCAGGGAAAAATTGCCATTTCTTTGTCAGCTTTTATCTTGCTGGTAGACCCTAGCTGGCTATTTATTTTCTGTAGTTTTACCAAATCACTTTGAAGGCTGGGATGAACATTGATTGTATCTTAGAGCCTTTCCTCTTTGTTCTGTCAGTAAATATTAGAAAATGTACCTTAAATTACCTGGTTGGGGGATAGAAGGTGACAGTAGCAGTTTCATGTTAAACATTAGTCAGCTTCTGATCCTGTGTCAGGCCTTGGGATGTTTGACAAGAGAGACAGGGTTCTAGAACTGCCACTGGGGACATTCAGCAGGGCACCCTGTCAAGGAACTAGTCAAATATTTGATTAAAAGTTGAATTCTTTTTTTTTTGGGGGGGGGGGACTTTGTCCCCCCATGTTATAGTGTCATCATCATAACTCATAGAAACCTCAAACTCCTGGGTTCAAGTGATCCTCCTACCTCAGCCTCCCGAGTAGTTGGCGCCTACCATGACACCCAGCTAGTTTTTTTGCTTTTGGTAGAGACAAAGTCTCACTGTTGCTTAGGCTGGTGTTGAACTTTTGAGCTCAAGGGATCCTCCTGTCTTGGCCTCTCAGAGTGTTAGGATTACAGGCGGGACCTGGGTTCTAAACTCAATTCCTACTTTTTTTTTTTTTTTTTTGCAGTTTTTTGGCTGGGGCCGAGCTTTAACCCGCCACCCCCAGTATATGGGGCCAGCACCCTACTCCTTGAACCACAGGCGCCACCACAGGCCTGACACTTTTTATATTAGTAATAGCTACCATGAATTGGGTGTACCTTTGTAGCTGTGTTCATACTAATGGAGCTCATACACACTGAAGGTTACAATGTACTAACCCTAAGAAATAGATTCTGTTGATCCTCATCATACAAACAGGAAACTGAGACACAAGGTAGTTAAGGAATATGCCAGGTAACACTGCTAGTAAATGGAGTTGCCAGGATTTAAACCTAAATTCTTTATTATTTATTTTTTTTATTTTTTGAGGCAGAGTCTCACTCTTGACGCCAGGGGTAGAGTGCAGTGATATCATCATAGCTCACAGCAACCTCCAACTCCTGGACTCAAGCAATCCTCTTGCCTCAGCTTCTAGTGTAGCTGGGATGACAGGTGCCTACCTAACATAACACTTGGTTAATTTTTGTGTTTTTTTGTAGATCTGGGGGTCTTGCTCTTGCTCAGGTTGGTCTAGAACTCCTGAGCTCAAGCAGTCAATCCTCCCTCCTTGGCCTCCCAATCCTCATGCCCTACACAATGTCTAGGAGCTCCCAGAGTGCTAGGATTATAGGGATGAACCACTGCACCCAGCTCAATTCAAAACTTTCAGATATATACAAAGTTGACAGATTAATGAAATATGTACACTCCTCACTCATTGATAGCTTGGACAGTTATCAATTCATGGTCAGTCTTATTTCATTTATATGCCTACCTACATTTCCTCATTCTTTGGTTTGAAGAAAATCTCTGCTGTCATATTTTGTCCATAAATATTTCACTGTGTATCTCCAAAGATGACTTTTAAAAATACAATCACAAGCCAGGCATTGTGGTGGGTGCCTGTAGTCCCAGCTACTTAGGAGACTGAGGCAAGAGAATCACCTAAGCCTACGAGGTGGAGGTTGTTGTGAGCTGTGGGCTCTACCGAGGGCAATAAAGTGAGACTTGTATTTTTTTTTT
>NW_003852420.1:15966171-15968413 GCF_000181295.1 Otolemur garnettii
TTTTTTTTTTTTTTTTTTTAGACAATCACAATGCCATTATTACACCTTACAAAATTTAGCAATTTGTGTACATACATTTCCAGTTGTCTCATAATTGTCACAGTCTTGTTTTTATAGTTTGATTCAGGATTCACACAAGGGACACAGTGTAATTGGTTGTTAGGTCTTTTAAGTGTCATTTAATTTTTATGGTCCCTTTTATAGTCAAGTGCTGTGTAAATCACATTTCAGTCAATGATAGACTACGTGTATAATGGTGATCCATAAGATTATAATACTATAATTATAATAATTATATATATTTTTGTTTTCCTTTTTTTTTTCTTTTGAGACAAGAGTCTCACTGTGTTGCCCTGTAGAGTGCCGTGGCATTACAACTTCCAGCAACCTCAAACTCTTGGGCTTAAGTGATTCTCTTGCCTTAGCCTCTTGAGTAGCTGGGACTACAAGCGTCCGCCACAAGGACTGGCTATTTTTTTGTTGCAGTTGTCATTGTTGTTTAGCAGGCGTAGGCCAGGCTTGAACCTGCCAGCCTCAGTGTATGTGGCAGGTGCCCTACTCACTGAGCTATGGGCACCACGCCAATTATATTTTTACTGTATGTTTTCTATGTTCATTTTAAAAAACATTTTTTTTTTTTTAAAGCACAGTCTTATTCTGTTGCCCAAACTGGAATGCCATGGTGTTAATATCAGTTCATAGCAACCTCAAACCTTTGGGTTCAAGTAATCCTCCTACTTCAGGCTCCGAAGTAGCTGGAACTACAGGCACCTTTCATAGTGCCCAGCTATTTTTTTCTATTTTTGGTAGAGATGGGGTGTCTTGAACTCCTGAGCTCAAGGGATCCTCCTGCTTTGATCTTCTAGACCCAGTGCTAGGATTTCAGATGTGAGCCACCACTCAGGCCTATTTAGTTGTGTTTAGAAACATAAATACTTGCCATTGTGTTACATTTGCCTGCAGTATTCAGTATAGTAACAAGCTGCTTGTAGCCTAGAAGCAGTGGGCTATACCTTGTAGACTAGATGTGTGGGAGGTTATACCATCTAGGATGGTGTACAGGCGCTATGATCTCACAAGGACAAAATTGCGTAACAACACATTTCTCAGAAAATATGTCTGGTGTTTGTTTTTGTTGTTGTTGTTGCAGTTTGGCCGGGGCCAGGTTCAAACCTGCCACCCTTGGTATATAGGGCTGGTGCCCTACACACTGAGTCACAGGCGCCACTCAGTATCCCTGTTGTTAAAGGATGCATAACTGTAGTTTTTACCTCTTTATTTATTGAAGAAACTGGATTTTTCCTGTAGAGTTGTCCATGTTCTGAATTTTGCCAATTGCTTCCCTGCAGTGTGTTTCATGTTTCTCTGTCCTCTGTATTTCCTTTAAATTGGTGGTTGTATCTAGAAGACAGCATCTCATCCTTATGGCAACCCTATAAAAAATTGGTATTATTCTTATTTGGTAGATGAGAAAACAGATTGAGAAAGGTTGAGTAGCTTGGCCAAGGCCATGCATACGTAGATTTGAACACAGACCTACTTGCCTCTATAGCTTTGCTTCTTCCTTTTTACCACTAACCCACTCTGTGAGCTTAAACAAACCATTTTAAGTTCTCTGGGACTTGCTTTCTTTGATGTGTTTGTGTTTGATCTGAGGTTCTTAAAGATATATTCTATGTGTCTGTGACCATTTGAGTGCCTGCTATGTTGTGGTGTGCTACTGTGGATGGTATCCTTTTTTTTTTTTTTTTGAGACAGTCTCATTACCCTCAGTAGAGTGCTATGGTGTCATAGCTCACAGCAACCTTAAACTCTTGAGCTCAAGTGATCCTCTTGCCTTCGCCTCCTGAGTAGCTGAGACTACAGGCACCCACCACGACGACTGGCTATTTTTAAAGACAAGGACTTATTCTGCCTCTGGCTGTTTTTGAACCCGTAAGCTCAGACGATCCACCCGCCTCGGCTTCCCAGAGTGCTAGGATTACAGGCATGAGCCACTGTGCCCAGCCCTTTGTGGATGATGCTTTCGGTAAGACTGTCTCCAAGGAGCATGTGGTCAGTCAAGGACTGTAAGACCATACACCATTTCAGATATAATTATTATGAGGCTGTGAGATCCTTAATCTTCTGTAAGAGCTTTCTAACCCGCCTTCCTGCTATCTTATCTTGCCCTCTTCTGTGCCATGTTCCTCACTGCTGTGATATGCCTTTTACTAAAAACCATTTTTTTTTTTTTTTTTTT
>NW_003852420.1:15968571-15972022 GCF_000181295.1 Otolemur garnettii
GGCGGGTCCGGGCTAGGGATTCGAACCCGCCACTTTAGGTGTACGTGGCTGGTGCCTTAGCCGGTTGAGCTATAGGCACCGAGCCCTAAAAACCATTTTTTGTTATGTTTTTCTCTTTCATAAGTCTGGTATGGAAGATTTAGCAAATAAAAAACAAAAGTTTCATGGACTGCGTCTGTGGCTTAGAGAGTAGGGTGCCCACTCCATATACTGAGGGTGGCAGGTTCAAACCCAGCCCTGGCTAAACTGCAACAAAAAAAAAGATAGGTGTTGTGGCGGGCGCTTGTAGTCCTAGCTACTCGAGAGATGCTTAAGCCCAAGATCTGGAGGTTGCTGTGAGCTGTGATGCCATAGCACTCTGCCGAGGGTGACAAAGTGAAACTCTGTCTCTTAAAAAAAAAAAAAAAGCACAAAGTTTCATTTTGGACTGAATTACTATTTCAAGGCAGCTAGTCTTTTTTTCCCTTCAGTTTAGCAAAGGTGTTAATTGCTTTTATGGAGATGCTGAAGGAATCTGGAGATGATAGAATGATGATGCAATGAAGCTTGGGGAATGTCATCTTGCTTTAGAGCATACATTTAGCATTGTTCTTCTGCACGCAAGGGCATCTGACTGTAATGGGGCAGTTTTTTTTTTTAAATTAAATCATAGGTATGTACATTAATGCAGTCATGGGTTGCAATGTGCTGGTTTTATATACAATTTGAAATATTTTCATCAAACTGATGAACATAACCTTCATGCATTTTCTTAGTTATTGTGTTAAGACATTTATATTCTACATTTAGTAAGTTTCACATGTACCCTTATAAGATGCACTGTAGGTGTGGTCCCACCAATTACTCTCCCTCCAGTCTTTCTCCCCCATCCCCTCCCTTCCCTGTCCCCTTTCCCCATGTTCTTGGGCTATAATTAGAAGCTATAAATTAGTTTCATAGTAGGGCTGAGTACACTGAATACTTTTTCTTCCATGTAATGGGGCAATTTTATTCATTTGCAGAGGAAAGGAACTTTTCGTTTGGAGTTGAGGAGGGGGAGAGATTATTTATTTTGTTGAGACAGAGTAAACAGAGTGCAGTGGCATCATAGCTCATTGCAACCTTAGACTCAAGCTGTGGGCATCCCACTGCCTCAGCCTCTGGAAGCCTCTTGGGATTATGGGTGCCTACAGAGGCGCCCAGCTGGGTTTTTCATTCTTTTAATGAATTGGGGTCTTACTCTTGCTCAGACAAGTCTCCCAACTCCTGAGCTCAAGCAGTTCTCCCACCTCATCCTCCCACAGTGGTGGGATTATAGGCGTGAGCCACCGTGCTTGGCCAGGGAGAGGAGTTTTAAAGGTATCCCTTTTGGGGGACTCAACCTTTATCTCATTGAGGAGTCTTCATGAGACTTAAATCTTTTCTGTTCCAGGTCTGTTCAGAGTCCTACCCTCTAGATCAAAGGCAGGAAACTGGCAGCCTCTTGAATTGTGTTTGACTTGCATACGTATTTTGTTTGGCCTATAGTGGTTTTATTCTGTTTTTTTTTTTTTTTGGAGACAGAGACTCACTTTGTCGTCCTGGTAGTGTGCCGTGGCACCATATATAGCTCTCAGCAACCTCAAAATCTTGGGCTCAAGCGATCCTCTTGTCTTAGCCTCCCAAGTAGCTGGGACTACAGATACCCACCACAATGCCCAGCTGTTTTTAGAGACGGGGTCTTATTCTTGCTCAGGCTGGTCTTGAACTCCTGAGCTCAGACTCCCAGAGTGCTAGGATTACAGGCATGAGCTACTGCGCCTGGCCCTTGGTTTTTTTTTTTTTTTTTTTTAGAGTCTTACTCTGTTGCTTAGCCAGCAGCCTTGAATTCCTGGGCTCAAGGGATCCTCTTGTCTCAGCCTCCTGAGTGCTGGGATTATAAGCACATGCCACCATTTATTTCTACCTATTTTAATTTTAACTTTTTTATAGACAGGTCTTGCTGTGTTGCCTAGGCTGGTCTCACATTCCTGGCCTCAAGTAGTCCTCCCAATTCAGACTCCCTGGTTTCCTGGGATTTTAGGCATGATTTACTGGGCCTGGTGTTTTGGCTTTGTACTGAA
Source organism: Otolemur garnettii (assembly GCF_000181295.1). Classification (NCBI taxonomy): domain Eukaryota; kingdom Metazoa; phylum Chordata; class Mammalia; order Primates; family Galagidae; genus Otolemur; species Otolemur garnettii. Next base: position 15,970,653 of record NW_003852420.1, read on the forward strand.
TCCTAGTTTGGGGCGGTGCCTGTGGCTCAGTGAGTAGGGTGCTGGCTCCGTATACTGAGGGTGGTGAATTCCAACCTGGCCCTGGCCAAACTGCCAAAAAAAAAAAAAAAAAGAATCCCAACTTGGGGAGATTGGGCTGCCTGTCAGGGTGAGTATAGCCTGTGTGAGATCAGAGGTCCCAGCATCATATGGACTGTGAGGGTAACTGATTTTATGTGAAAAGGGAGGAGGATTTTTGAGGAGTTAGTAGGGCTCGAGCCTGATGCTGACCATGAGCAATTTTCCTATTGATAGGGGTGGGAATAGGCCCCAACTATTCTAAAGGTATCCCTTTTGGAGGACTCAATCTCCCCAAAATATTCTGTAGCAGGCTTCACTCCCTGAGTTCTCTGCCAGGGTTCCTGTATTATGACTCCTTGTGTATTGGCTTGTCCATGTGTAAAGAAGCTTTATAGCCTGGATATTTTGGAGTTATTTTTTTTGGCTGAGGCTGGGTTAGAACCCACCACCTCCAGCATATGGGGCTGGTGCCCTACTCCTTGAGCCACAGGTGCCGCCCTATAGCCTGGATTTTTTTGGACTGTGAGACACAGCAATGTATCTCTGATCTTTGGGCAACCCTTTGGATTGCCAGCTCAATTTGGCAGAAGCCTTGAATTTACAACATCACCTTTAGTTCTTTTTCCAATTACTGCTCCCTTATTGACTGGTTCCTTTATGTAGAGCATATTCTCGAGTTTGTCAAAGCTTTACATACCATTTCCTGTTGTCTCTCTGATAACCATACCCCATGCCGTTTATCACCAGGCTGGCACTTTTTTCTTTGAAACACTTGTTCAATTCATTTTTGCTGCTGGGTTGGTCCTTGGGTGCCATGCAGGTCCAACCCAACTCTAAATGGAACTCTGTAATATTGAAGAGACTGTCCAGTTAAAGTGCTGGTAAATCCCCCGGGACTAAGTGAATCATCTTTACTAGGAACTTTTGTGCCCCTGGTGATTAGTAAAATTTGTCTCCTGGCAGCTTGTTCTAGGATTTCAAAGGACAGCAAACTTGTCAGGTTTTAGTGTCCTTGTCAAGTTGGTGTTTTTTGCACTAATACTTGTAATCCAAGGTGAGGTGAATCTGATGCCTCATGTAAGAAATGATGACATTTGGCCAGGTGTGGTAGCTCACGCCTGTAATCTAGCACTCTGGGGGGCTAGGACAGGTGGATTGCTTGAGCTCAGGAGTTTGAGAACAGTTTGAGCAAGACCTAGACACCATGTCTACTAAAAATAGAAAGAACTACCTTAGTGGGTATTGTGGCCGGTATTTGTAGTCTCAGCTACTTGGGACGGTAATATAAGAAGGATTTTTTTTTTTTTTTT
>NW_003852420.1:15972464-15982079 GCF_000181295.1 Otolemur garnettii
AAAAAAAAAAAAAACTACAAACAAAAAACTATTTTACTTATGAGTTAGTACCTGGTCTTTTTGTCCTCTTCAGCTACAGTGAGCATCAGCACCTATGTGTAGAAAGTAGATGACTTTCTAAGTGACTCTTTTCCATGCCTGTTCCTTTGGCCGCCTTGTAATTACTGTAACATCATCTTTTATGTGGAGCACCATGGTAATTTCCATAACAACTGATTTTGATTTCCTAAAGAGAGAAAGCTAGTAAGTGTTAGAACTTGAAAAAGGTATATTGGGATATGTTCTTGTGATGCTAGTAGAATTTTTTTTTTTTTTGATGCTAGTAGAATTTTAAACTTGAAAGTGCTTACTGCCTAATTAAAACTTTTCCTTTTACAGAGTAGGCAACTTGCCTAAGGGGTCACTGTATTGTTTGTGGAATAAACTCTTAGATCCTCAGCCTAGTTAGTATCTCTTTTGTGCCTCCTGTTCTGTACACCTTCTTTCCATTATATCCCTGCTAGACTGTGAGCTCCTTGATGGCAGGAACCATGCTTGTTTTGTTAATGAATGTTTTTCTAAGTCCTGCTATAAGATGTAAGTTTTTTTTTTTTTATTTTGAGACAAAGTCTCACTTTGTTTACCTCTGTAGAGTGCAGTTGTGTCATAGCTCATAGCAATCTCCAACTCTTGGGCTCAAGCAATTATCTTGCTTTAGCCTCTGAAGTACATGGGACTACAGGCACTTGCCACAACACCCTGCTAATATTTTGTTTTTTGTTTAGCAGGTCCCAGCTAGGTCTGAACCCGTCAGACCCAGAGCATTTGGCTGGCGCCCTAATCACTGACCTATGGGCAACCCTCATCTAAGTTTTTTTTTTTTTTTTTAAGAGACAGAGTCTCAACTTTGTTGCCCACTGTAGAGTAAGTATTTTTTGAGTGAATAAATAAATGATGTTGAAGTTTCTCAAACTGGGACACATGGATGCATATTGAATGATACATGAACTTACTAGATAAAATGTGTATACATATCAGTGTACTCAGGTTGTTTGGAGTTGGATTAGTTTAAATATTACAACTGGTAATTTAATAGTAATCATTAAATCATATTATGGAATGGATGATAAATTAGCATGGATTTTTGAGATAAAATACGAAGGTATCAACTATATTACAGGATCATAGCAGACACTTTTACCTCAACCCCAGAGGGTCTAGTGTTGTAAGATCCTTGACATTTTTAAGAACAACTAATAAATCTCATTTTTTAAAAAGAGAGATCTGATTTTGAACATTGGCAGTTAACTCAGGTTTTTAAACAAATTTGGGCAAATCCCAAAACACATCCTTGGGCCTATGAGATAAAATATAGAAGCTAAACTTCGGATGGAGCTGAATAGGTGAAATCAGGGATGGCTGCTATTCTGGGTCTAGCTCCTTTTTAGGCTTCAGACTGGCCAAAGCTAGGAGTGGGAAGAATGAACCAAGAGACTTGATAGAGTAGGACAAATTCCCACATTTAACATTACCCTCTGTGGGAAGCAACTTCTGTAACTCATAGGCTTTCTTAGTCCTTTTTGTTTGCTTGTTTTGCAATGAAACTGAGATCCAAGAAGGAATCAGAACTTTTTTTTTTTTTTTTTTTTTGAGACAGAGTCTCACTTTTTCACCCTCAGTAGAGTGCTATGACGTTTTAGCTCATAGCAACCTTAAACTGTTGGGATCAAGTGATCCTCTTGCCTCAGTTTTTCATTTTTAGTAGAGAAGGGCTCTCTTGCTCAGGCTGGTCTCAAACTCCTAAGCTTAAGAGATCCATCCATCCGCCCGCCTCTACCTCCCAGAGTGTGAGGATTATAGGTGTGAGCCACTGTACCTGGCTCTTAGAACTTTGTCCTCTATGACTTTAAGAAGGAACCATAGATCCTGGACAGCTCCCACTTCCAAGTTCAGACTTTTGTTTGGTGCTTTTGCCATATACACTTTGAGGGCCTGGGCCAAGGGGCTGCTTTGGGTCAGTAGAGCTAAGCTACTCTTGTTGCAGACCTGTCATCCTGAGGTGGGGGAGGGTTGAGGTGGTAGTTGGTAATTTGCTCAGCCTCTTCTTGGTGCAAAGGGTCTATTTCTGTCACCAGCATCAGATTGACCTTATTTTACTTAGATGTAAAGGGTAGCCTAGCAATAAGGAACCTCAGAGCTGAGAAAAAGCTATCCCTCTGTGTTTTCCTTCCTCTTCTCTTTTGTTTCCTTGTCTTCAGTTTCTCCTTACTACCACTAACTACTTCTACATCCTCCCTCGCTGTCCCCTTGCTTCTTTGTTTTTCTTGCACGGTTGACCTACTCCTCTTTGGGAAATTCTTACAATAATGCTGCAATAGTCAGAGCCTAAGATTGAACCAGTTTTCCATGATTTTTACGGGGACTTTCATGAAAAAGTAGGTCAATTTAATGTGAGAGATTAGACTTTAAACTGTCCCCTTTTCTCTACTCCCATTTCTATTACCACAGATGAAATACAAGAGAATGCTCTAGAAGTTTTCTGGCTTTTTTTTTTGGAGATAGGCTATTACTTTGTCATCCTTGGTGGAGTTGCTGAGGCATCCTAGCTCACAGCAACTTCAAACTCTTGGGCTCAAGTGATCATCTTGCCTCAGTCTCCCAAGTAGCTGGGACCATAGGCCCCTCCCACAACACCCAGCTGTTTTTAGAGATGAAGTCTTGCTCTTGCTCAGATTGGTCTTGAGCACCTGAGCTCAGGCAGTCCACCTGCCTCTACCTCCCAGAGTGCTAGGATTATATGTGAGGCACCCATGCCCATCTTTGTCATTCTTGAGAGAGAACTTTTAACTGGGAGAAATCTTGGAAGCTTCTTGAAGCTAGTAGCATTGAGGTATTTTTTTTTTTTTTTTTTTTTTTTTGAGACAGAGCCTGAAGCTGTCCCCCTGGGTAGAGTGCCGTGGCATCACAACTCAACAGCAACCTCCAACTCCTGGGCTCAAGTGAGTCTCCTGCCGCTGTCTCCCAAGTAGCTGGGACCACAGGTGCCCACCACAACGCCTGGCTGTTTTTTTTTGGTTGCAGCCATCATTGTTGTTTGGTGGGTCTGGGCTGGATTCGAACCCGCCACCTTAGGTGTATGTGGCTGGCACCTTAGCCACTTGAGCCACAAGCGCCGAGCCAGAGGTATGTTCTTAAACATTCAGTAGTTCAGTTGGCAAAGATGGTAGGAAGAACATGCCAGATGGAGAGAATAGTTGGAGTAAGGAGGAAACAGATCAGGTCCCACCTACTAAACTACCTTCTCATCCAGAATGCCTGCTAAAATGTGTGCTAAATATCTGGGAAATACTCTTCTCTGTTCTTCCCTTATCTCTACCTCTTTTGATACTGTTTTTTGTTTATTGTTTGTTTTGCAGTTTTTGGCCTGAGCTGGGCTTGAACTGGCCACCCCCACGCTATAGGTGCTGCCCTCTTTTGATATTCTTGCTTTTTATTTTTGATTTCTTTTCAACTCTGGTCTTTCATATTCCCTTTTCTCCAGCCTTTTTTTTTTTTTTTTTTAGCTTTCTCTAATTCTTTCTTGTCCACTTTCCAGGTAACCCAAGAAATCTAGGCCTTTGGATGGACATATGAATCAGTTATACAATATTTAACTCCAAATAACACCTTCCCTTATGAAGCTGATAAGAAATTGTGGCATAATTGCTTCTCATCTGTCTTTTGTGTTTTATTGGCCTTGCCTTTTTTTTAACCTCCCACGATTCTCGGCGTGTCATTATCATTCTATTTTTTAGTATAGTTGTCAAAATGTCAATTTTAATGAGAAATTTTTTCAGATGGGCCTGCCCTTGAGTGGTATGAGCCTTCAGGCAGAGCCAGGGCTGGATGAGTCAGAAATGTTCATGGATCTGTTTTCTGATGCATACAGGTGTATGGGCCATATAGACAAACATACACACTGTTTCCCATCCCCACAAGCTCATGTCTTGGAACATGAGCACATAGCACACACACACAATTGAGTCATGAATATGATACATTTCTTCTCTTTTATATACATCCATACTGTCTCCCTTACACTGTCAAGTCATCTATTTCCCTCTCCTCTCATGTACACATTTATCCTATTCCTTATCCCTTGGTCTTTTACCCAGATACTCAGTATTGTAAGGGCTACAAAAATATCTGCAAGCCTATCTCACAGATACCACACTGTCCATGCCCTTACATGTACACACACAAGTCCTTCTCTCTATGTATGCCTGTGCATACAGCTGACATCCTGCTCATGTCCCAGATGCTACTCACTCAATACCATAGCCTCTCCCCCTATTCCTACTACCACCTCCCTGCTTCAGTTTTTCTGTTTTCATAATGGGCATTGTAATTTCAGACTAGTTTTAAAGGACATTTCTTTGTTGACAGCCAAGCTAGCAGACTGTTGGGAAGTCTGAACCATTTATGATAAGTCCTTTGGATTTAGGCCCCTAGAATAACCCTATTATGGTGGGGATGGCGGAGAATGGGATCAGACAGTAGTGAGCTGCTTCTAAGTGTTATTATTATGACCCAAGGTGAGTTTAAACCCAGGTCCAAGGTACGTCTTGTGATTTAAAATTTCTTTTGAAAGATGATCACACATAATACTTAGCAAAAGAGAACCAGAGCCACTGCATGTGTTCCAAACTAGAATCTTTGGGATGGGTCCTAGAAACAGGAAGTTCCTGAGTCCTTTGTGTAGCCAGGATGGGAAATACTTAACTAGAGGAAAGAACTAGAAGTAAGATTTACATTATCTTCTTATATCACCTTGGACAAATATCTTTTTTGGATCTCAGCTTTTTCAACTGAAATATAACAAAGCCATATTCATAAGGAACCCTTTCAGTTCTAAAATTTCACGCTGCTTTATGATGAGTTTAATCTGGGATCTTTTTCTATCTCGAAGTGTCTGTTCTCTGGGTCAGCCCTGGGCCGGGCATTTGGCCAGAGGCCAACGGAGGCAACCTATGCCCTGACCTTCTGTCAGAAGACTGACACTGTTCCTAGTTAGAAATGGATCAATATAGGCCTGCAGCCAGTCCTGGGGAGCCTGGGAGGAGGCTAGAGGAGTGCTAGTTAGACCAAAATCCACCTAGTACAATTGTCAACACAACAGTTCTGCTGGTATAGCCCTTATCCCCTGGGCCCAGTAGGCAGGGCTACCCTGAGCAAGTGGGGGGAAATGGTTAATTTGTATCTCCTTTTAATATGTTTTCCTCACCTTCATAAAGTCTTACATAATGTGGTGCTAGGTACATTGTTTAGGGCCCCTCCTCAGATGGAAAAAAATCACCTACTGAATGCTACTAAGTGTGAAGTACTGGGTTAAGCCCTTTATGTTTATTTATCCTAACAACCTACTGACAAAGGAAAATCAAGCTAAGAAAAGTCTCTTTTGTACTGTACTGCACTACATTTCTGAGTACTCTGCAATACTGATTCCAAGCTGTAAAACTCTTTTCTACCAGGGAGACCCCCTACCCTTCTATAGAATGAACTGGAGGAGATTTTTTAAGCCCAGTGGTGAGGCAGGTGCAGGGGTGGGGAGAGATGCTCTGCTTTCTTTTGCTTTCTCATCGCCTTTCCAAGGTCCCTAAGGAATGAGCAGGCTCTAATAGGAGAGATCAATCATCATTTGGGATCAATGGGAGGGCTTTGTTCTGTGTGGAGTGCAGAGTCAGGTTTCTGAACTGGCTCTGTGGAAGGGCGGGAGGGGACTCATAATGGGATTTTTTTGTTTGTTTTTTTGAGACAGAGCCTCAAGCTGTCCCCCTGGGTAGAGTGCCGTGGCATTACAGCTCATAGCAACCTCCAACTCCTGGGCTCAAGCGAGTCTCCTGCCTCAGCCTCCCAAGTAGCTGGGACCACAGGCGCCCGCCACAACGCCCGGCTATTTTTTGGTTGCAGCCGTCATTGTTGTTTTTGGCGGGTCCGGGCTGGGGATTCGAACCTGCCACCTTAGGTGTACGTGGCTGGCGCCTTATCCGGTTGAGCTATAGGCGCCGAGCCTCGTTTGTTTTTTGAGACAGAGGTTCAAGCTGTTGCCCTAGGTTAGAGTGCTACGGCGTCAGAGCTTACAGTAACCTCCAATTCGGGCTCAAGCGATCCTCTTGCCTTAGTTTTTCTGTTTTTAGTAGAGACAGAGGTCTTGCTCTTGCTCAGGCTGGTCTTGAACCTATGAGCTTAAGCAGTCCACCTGCCTTGGCCTCCCAGCGTGCTACGATTTTGTAGGCGTGAGCCACTGCACCCAGCCATGATTGGATATTTCTAGGTATTGGAGAGCTTGAAGGCTTAACATGCTCAGCAGCCAGTGTGGTTAGACCAAAATCCACCTATAGTTAGTGATTCAACAAATATTTGTTGAATATCTCCAGGATTCATAGATGTCCTCCTAATCTACCATTAATGTAAGACAGAGATACAAACCAAAGTATAATGTATGTGCCTTAATAGAAGAGTGTACAAGGGATTGTGAGATTATAGATGATGGAGGGCTTTCCTGGGGGACATAACTGATCTGTGTTTTGAAGGAAGAGTAAGCGTTAAGACAGGGAGGGCATAAAAAAAGGCATAAAGGATGTGTTTAGGGAATCTTTGTAAAGGGTGGATATTAGAGCAGTCTCTAATAGCAGAACAGATTGACTGCCCTAAACCTTTGTCTTTTTCCAGATTTAGGGTTGTAGTAGTAGCCATTGGATGGCAGGAGCAGCTGGTGGGAAGGAAGATCTAGATCTGTTAGCAGGTATCAACTGAAACTTACTTCTAGAATATTGTAGGGATGAAGAGAGGAAAGCTGAGGATCAGCAGCCCTCTGTCTTTTGGGACAAGCTTGCAGAAGTGCTGTGGGTTCTTGGCAGTGGTTTGAAAGTTTGTCTAGGGACCCAGGGAAATGGGTTTGCCTCTCTCATGGCAAAATCTTCTGCTTGCTTCACACAGCCTGCCCCTCCTTTCTGTACTCTTTTAAAAAAAAAAAAATTAATGGAATCTGTTCAAAATACCCCTGAAATGAAATTACATTTTTAACTCTAATTACCCTAATTAAAACTTGACAGCCGTAATCCTGGAATGGTAGATATGCTAAGTACCCCATGCCTGTGACAAGCTCACTTACCCAGATGGAATGTTCTGTTCTGGGTTAGGAGAAGAATTCTTCTGTGTGTTTGTTTTCTTTGCCCCATCTACAGTTTAGTGTTTGGCCCCCAGATTCCCCATGCTGAGATAGCTGTACCTGTGGGTCACAGGCTTGTCTAGGACCCCTGATCTCAATAGCAGTCCCTTTGCCACCCAGAAGTGATGCTGCTAATGATTCTTACTACACACTCTTGAGTTTTTTCTTTAATTGAGGTCAGACAGCAGCCTTTCCCTCAGTGAAATCCCCTGCCTATGGGGAGCAAGGATCTGTACTTGTTAGAAGGCTGTCTGCTGACCTAGTGCTAAATATGGATTAGTGGTCAGTTTATGGCTAGTATTAAGGATATAGTTTGAGGTCAGGGACAAAGAGATCTGAAAATTGGATCCCTCTTCTCTTTATACACCTTCAGTTCCTTCAGATCAGCACAGGCTGGAGCCACTTACTGAGATGTATGGTCTTGGCCCCTACTTTCACTAGTTTCCTGGCTAGACCCAAACAAGATGATGGAGTGGAGGGTGGGGGCAAGCCCTTGAGGCAAAGTAAAGGATCCATGATGCTGTGAGTCATCTCATGGTTCTGCTGAACCAGTGATCCTGTGTTCTAGTAGTCTACTCTCAGCCTAAAAAGCCTGTTTAGTCAGGTAAACATTGGGTGCTATGTTAGATGCTGTGAGGGACACAGAGTTGAATAAGACTAGTCCCTGCTCCTGAGAAACTTAGTGTTGGTATTCGAACTTGTTTCTAAACAGGTAATATTGGCAGAGGAAGGAAGGAAGGTCATTGCAGGGGTTAGGGAACCGCACAGGGAATGCTAGAAATTGCTGGGTAACAGCCTGTTGTGGTTGGAGTACAGTGTGCAGGAAAGGAATAGGTTAGAGAATGAAGGTGGAGTTTAAACTATCCTGCAGGCGAAGGACATCCATCAAGGAGGTTGCAGGGCTATAATAGGAGCTTGTGTGATGGACTGGAATACAGAGATTATTGGAGACAGATTAGTTAGAACAGGTGTCGGCAAACTATGGCCTATGGGCCAAATCTAGCCCACTGCCTCTTTTTGTAAAGTTTTACTGCAACACAGCGTCACTCATTTGTTCATGTATGATGGCTTTTGCACTATTGTGGAGTTGAATACTCCAGGACTGCCTTAGCCCACAGAGTCTAAAATACTTGCCCTATGCAGAAAAAGTTTTTTTGACTCTGATCTAGAAGGTAGTAATGTAAGTTCTGTAAGAGAAGGTAATTATCAGAACTAGCCCAAATGGATTGCAGGTGTAACACTCCAGAAGCAGGGACAACATGACCTACCAGAGAATACCTATCCTACCTACCTCTCAAAACTTTGTAAAGGTCAGATTTATTGAAAATCACTATCTCAAGTTGGTTTCATGCTTCTATAACAGTACCCCAGCTGGGTAATGTACAAATAGTAGATGTTTATTTGGCTATGGTTATGGAAGCTCAGAAGTCCCAGATAGACGGGCTGCCTCTGGTAAGGTTCTACTTTCTGTGCCATCATGTGATGGAAAGGCATCACATGGTAAGAGAATATGTGCACGGAGGGCCAAACTTCTTTTATAACAAACCCACTCCTGCAATAACAGCATTAATCCATTCGTAAGGGCAGGGTCCTCATGACCTAATTACCTCTTAAAATATTGTGCTAGGTTATTAAGTTTCCAACATATGAACTTTGAGGGACACATAACAAACCATGGTCACCATAGCCATAAAAAGACATATGATACACAGACAACTTCTGATTTGCCTTTATAAGTCTGAGGGCCCTCTAGTGGAAAAGGCTAGAAAACCTGGAACATAGTTCAAATTGAGAAAATAAGGATGGATGGACAGTTTTGGTCACCCAAAGTAGCTGATGTTGGGGAGAGGCTTCTGATACTTTGAGGACACCTTGCCCTTTTCCCTACCCTAACTACTGACACTTGCTCTTGTCAGACTGAATTTATTTCTGCCCTTCAACAGACAGAGCACATAAGACCCCTACAGAACTAAAGCCTAGATTTATTGCTCAGTCTCCTTTCCCAGCCAGAAACTGTGTAAATACCAACTGACATCCCTATGTTCCTCTCCCTGCCACTATCCTGAGCCCCTCTATGTCTCATTCCCTTTTTCCTGCAGCTTTGTGCATCTGCCCTGTAGGTGGAAAAAACACTATATAGAGAGACTATCATGATGGGATCCAAGATTTTTCTGCCTTCACCTTACTACGTGATCTCAGCCAATTCATTTCATGTCTCCTGCCCTTCCATAGGCTCTAATACAGATATCTACAACCACTGTTTTTGATTTGGAATTTCTTCTCTAAGGTCTAGACTTTTTTTTTATTTTTATTATTTATTTATTTATTTATTTATTTTTTGAGACAGGAGCCTCCAGCTGTCCCCCTGGGTAGAGTGCTGTGGCATCACAGCTCACAGCAACCTCCAACTCCTGGGCTCAAGCGAG
>NW_003852420.1:15982192-15985686 GCF_000181295.1 Otolemur garnettii
GGTGTATGTGGCTGGCGCCTTAGCCATTTGAGCCACAGGTGCCGAGCCAGGTCTAAACTTTTATACCACAGCCTTTTTCCTTTTATCTTTTCCCCCAAAGTTCCCTCCCTTTCAATCTAGAATATTATTATATGCCCTCACATCATTTGCTTGAAACTCACTGCCTTTAGCTGTGAGGAGAGTAGTCATATCTCTTAGCTGTTTTTACTGGTTTTGAGAACTGGCAGTTGATCTGATTACTAGAGTGGAACAGACTCTGGAAGTCAGTTCCAGCTGACCTCAGAGATTCAGCAAGGTATGACGATGTCTCCAAGATAGTTCAGTTTAATACAGGCAAACATTTGGCCCTGGGCTTCCAAGATATAGTAGAGGAAGAAAGGCCAGGTACTGAGTTAGGTGATTGATATACTTTGTTTCTTGCTTTTATCCTCACAACTCTGAGGTAGATGATTTTACCATTTTACAGATGTAGGTACTTTTAGGGAGTACCATTCAGTTGACAGTGACAGACTCATTGAGGATACAACTAAATAGTCCTTGCTTCCATGTAGGGAGTGGTAGAAGAAGCAGACAAACACAGTGATCAAAGCACTAAGGCTGTCCGGTTTTGGTGGCAGAGCCAGGGTGCAAACCCAGGTCTGTCTGCATATTGTTTGTGCTGTACCATGCTGCCTTCCTTGCAGAAGGATGGGGAGAGCAGCAAGCATAAGTGGAAGTCTAGGCTGGCAGGAAGCCTTGAAAAATGGCTATTGGTGAGGAGTTCTGGCCTGGGATTCAGATTGGAGCTTTATAGTAGTACTAGGAGGGGCCTGAGAGCTTAGGCAGGTGACCAAGGCAGGCGCTCTCACATGGACCTTGGCCTATTGATAGAACAAAGAGTACCTGATCGTGTGCCCTCTAGAGGGTGAACCTAGTGGTCAGCTCTGCCCATATCTTGGAATACTGTTAGAGCCCCACAGGTAGTCTGTTACAAAAATATGTGTGTTAATAGGGAGTAAGGGTTGATATATAGGCCTTATGGATGAGGGAGTCAGGATAAGTCTGACAACTGTATTTGAGTTGCTGAATCCCACCTAAAATGGTATGGCTAGGTTGGTAGTGAGAGGCACGGTAAGGCAAGGGACTTTAGAGGCTTATAGAAGCTAATCTTTAGGTTAAAGAAATAAGTTCCTCTGGGCGCAGTGCCTCATGCCTGTAATCCTAGCACTCTGGGAGGCCGAGGTGGGTGGATTGCTTGTGCTCAGGAGTTCAAGACCAGCCTGAACAAGAGCAAGACCCCATCTCTAAAAAATAGGTGGGTGTTTTGGCAAGCGCTTGTCATCCCAGCTACTAGGAGGCTGAGGCAAGAGGATTACTTGAGCCCAGGAGTTTGAGGTTACTGTGAGCCGTGACGCCACGGCACTATACCAAGGATGACAAAGTGAGACTCTGTCTTAAGAAACCAACTGCCCTCAGCTCGGTGCCTGCTAGGGCGCCAGCCACGTAACCAGAGCTGGCGGGTTTGAACCCAGCCTGGGCCTGCCAAATAACAATGACAACTACAAGCAAAAAATGGCTGGATGTTATGGTGAGTGCCTGTAGTCCCAGCTACTTGGGAGGCTGAAGCAAGAGAATTGAGGTTGCTGTGAGCTGGGATGCCATAGCACTCTACCAAGGACAAACATAGTGAGACTCTGTCCCCCCCCCCAAAAAAAACCCCTGAAAAACCAGCGCCCTCCCCCCGAATGAGCCTTATTAGATCCACAATTATTTCACCTTATAAACTTAAACTATTTTCTTCTCAGCACAGCATTTGCAAACACTAGCTTTTTTTCCTGGAGACCCTGTCTTCTTCCTGTGAAAAGGCCTGGCACCCCATGGTTCTGGGTTATACTTTTCTTCATCTTTGAACTAAGTAATTGAACCAGCAGACTAAGGCTCTAATGTTCTTCTGTACTCAAGAGCTCCATTATACACCAGACCCGAAGTTGACTCTTAAGATGGAGTCTTGGCTTGGCGCCTGTGGCTCAAGAGGCTAAGGCGCCAGCCACATACACCTAAGGTGGCGGGTTCAAATCCCCAGCCCAGGCCCGCCAAACAACAATGATGGCTGCAACCAAAAAATGGCCAGGCGTTGTGGCAGGTGCCTGTGGTCCCAGCTACTTGGGAGGCTGAGGCAGGAGACTCGCTTGAGCCCAGGAGTTGGAGGTTGCTGTGAACTGTGATGCCACAGCACTCTACCCAGGGGGACAGCTTGAGGCTCCGTCTCAAAAAAGAAAAAAAGATGGAGTCCCACTCTGTTGCCCAGGCTGGAGTGTCATGGCCTCAACTTAGCTCACAACAACCTCAAACTCCTGGGCTCAAGTGTTCCTATCATCTCAGCCTCCTGAGTAGCTGGGACTACAGGCATCTACCACCATGCCTGACTAATTTTTTCTATTTTTAGTAGAAATGATAATCTTGCTGGTCTTGAACTCCTGAGTCCAAGGTATCCTCCTGCTTTAGTCTTATTGAATGTGCTAGGATTACAGGCATGAGCCGTCATGTTTGGCCCGGAAGTTCATTCTTAAGGAAAACTTTACATCCCACCTTTGTTCCTACAGTCTTCACTTAACTGAGCTGAATCTCAGATAAAATTCACAGGTTTTTTTTTTTTTTCTTGGCCTGACCATTTGCTTGTGATTTTAATTTTTGGGTAAAATTGGCATTGTCTCTCAGCTCCTGGTCTTCCACCCTGGAACTGGGGTTTTTGGTCAAGTGAGCATTGTTACTACTTTTTGAATATCTATTCAAAAACTATATGAGAGCTTAAAGTTTGCCGTTTCAGTCTCCATATCAAGGACACCTCCGATGTCATTCTATCCTGTGTGAAATCTGAGGGATATGAGATGTACCTTGGTTGGAAGTAAGAAGATTGGTCTTGGCCTTGCCACTGACTTCTCAGAGTTTGAACAGATTTCCCTGCCCTTTCTTACCTCCCTTTCTATAAAATAGTGGGCCCTTCCAGCTGTGGTGTCATTGGGGGCATGAAAGCCATCTTCTACACAGTCATAGTTGCATTGAGCACTATCTGGTCCAAGCTTTGGTGTGTTGATTACTGATTATAAAGCTTTAGATTCTTACTTGCAGGTCAAGAGGGGGAAGGGGAACCATCCAACTGTCTCATTAGCATGGAGAAAAGAAAACAGTAATTACTTGTGCCTCCCTTGATAATTTCTGCAGGGTTGGTTCTTCCAGGGAAGGAGGAGGGGAAAACCGGAGATAGCCTCAACTGAGGAAAGAGAAATATGGTTAGCTGCCCAAAAATGTAGAGGCAAGAGTGATTGTCTTGCATGTCTGTTGTATTCTGTGGACCTTCCTCCAAGCAACCTGGAGACTGCCTAGATAGATTTTTATTTTTTTTATTTTTTTGAGACAGAGCTTCAAGCTGTCCCCCTGGGTAGAGTGCCATGGCATTACAGCTCATAGCAACCTCCAATTCCTGGGCTCAAGCGAGTCTCCTGCCTCTGCCTCCC
>NW_003852420.1:15985747-15987483 GCF_000181295.1 Otolemur garnettii
TGTTTGGCGGGTCCGGGCTGGGGATTCGAACCCGCAACCTTAGGTGTACGTGGCTGGCGCCTTAGCCGGTTGAGCTATAGGCGCCGAGCCGATAGATTTTTATTATTATTTTATTTCTTATTTTATTTGTTTGATGGAATCTCACTGTGTTTCCCTCAGTAGAATGCCCTGGTGTAATAGCTCACAGCAACCTCTAACTCCTGTGCTCAAGTGATGCTGCCACAACACCTGGCTATTTTTAGAGATAGAGTCTTGCTCTAGCTTAGGCTGGTCTTAAACTCATGAGCTCAGGTGATCCATCCACCCACTTTGGCCTCCCTAAGTGCTGGGATTACAAGGGTGAGCCACCACACCTGGCCCTAGATTTTTAGTTTCATCTATGTTTGAGATGCATTGTGTTCTCATATATGGACATGGGTTGGGCTCAAGAGCCTTAATGTTACCAGTCATGGAGAAACCAGCTGCTCTCTAGGGCCTCCTTTTTATATGCAGGGCATCCTGACACCTGTCCTTGGTAGGGAGTTCAGAGAGGGTTTTACTGAACCATTTTGTGTTGTGGCTTTGTTTTTATTATGTTCTGAGATCATCTTTTTAATCCCCACAGCAAAATAGCCAATTGTTTTATTATGCCAGGTCACAGGTACCCACATAGTAGAGTCCCTCACAGGAGTCAAGGTCAGGTATTCTTGTGAGTGGGAGGAGTCTGGTAGAATTGCAAGACCATGGGGTTTGGTTAAGGATAGAAAAGCAAGCCTTAAAGAAGAGTTTGAGGCTGAGAGGTTAGGAGCAGCTAGAACAGAATTAGCAAATAAATTGACAGACTGGGTTGGAGGACAGGGGCCTTTTTACCCTGTGTCAATGTCTGTGTGTAGGCAGTTGTGAGCCCTGAAGTCTTGATAGTAGCAGAAGTGGGTTGGAGGCTGCCTTCAGGTGAGCCCTGACTGAGGGTGCCTGGAGCTATTAAGCAATGATTCTCTCCTGGCTGCTCACTCTTGCCTTAGTTGCTACCCTAGAGGCATAGAGAACCCAGCTTCAACTTTCTTTCCTCTCCCCTGAGGAAGATACCACTTCAGCAACACCTCTTTTAACCAATCTTCCTGCAGGCTTTGGAGCTTGCTTACTGTAAACATCAAGGGACATGCTGTTTTTAAAAAATTTGTTTTACAAATGGAGGAGAGAATTTCTTCTGTCAAAATCTCTTCTCTTCTGCCACCTGAAATGCTTTTTCTCATGTCCCAGGCCTTTTGAATACCTTTTGAAGTTTAGGCCCCAGGCTTCCTATAATTTTCTTTCTTAAGTCCCTCCCCAGCTCCTTTCCCTAGCCTCCAGCTGTAGATTCTTGGTTTCTGTGTAAGTACTCCTTCCTATAGCATGCTGTCTCATCTATTTCTCTCAATAACCTATTTTTGAAGCAGGAATCTTTTTTTTTAATAGATTAATTTTTTTATTGTGGCCATGGTTTCACAAACATCCAAACATATCAAACTTTACATGTATGTCAGTTATATCTCAGTAAAGCTGTTTAACAATGGGGTGCTCAGCCTGACAAATACTGTAAACGAGTCTTAAATATGACTTTCCCATATACAGAGCCAAAGTCACCCCATTTTATAACTCTTAAAATAATCGAAGCAGCAATCTTTTTTTTTTTTTTTTTTTTTTTGAGACAGAGCCTCAAGCTGTCCCCCTGGGTAGAGTGCCATGGCATCACACTCACAGCAACCTCCAACTCCTGG
>NW_003852420.1:15987779-15990026 GCF_000181295.1 Otolemur garnettii
ATCATTAATTAAATTATTTTCAAAAGAAGTCCAAAGCCCAGTAAGTATATATATTTTTTCACTTTTTGGGGGATGAATTTGATTTAGATGTGCCATGGAACTTTGATCATAGGTTCAAGTGTGCTGGGAGATAAAAAGGTTGAAAAACACTGGCCTAAGGTAACAAATTTAGTGAGGCAGGGCTAGAATTCAAACCCAGGTATCTCTGATTCTAAGGCCCTTTACCACTATTACTTTACTGTTAACTTTCCCTAAGCAATATTTGACTTCTGGGGGGTTCTTAGTGTCTGCTTGTACCTGTTGGCATTTACATGCATATAGTTTTTGAGGTTTTTTTTTTTTTTTTTTGTTTTTGAGACAGAGCCTCAAGCTATCACCCTGGGTAGAGTACTGTAGCATCATAGCTCACAGCAACCTCCAGCTCCTGGGCTCAAGCGATTCTCTTGCCTCCGCCTCCCAAGCAGCTGGGACTACAGCTGCCCCCCACAATACCCGGCTATTTTTTGGTTGCATCCATTGTTGTTTGGAGGGCTGGGCTGGATTTGAATCCACCAGCTCAGGTGTATGTGGCTGGTGCCTTAGCTGCTTGAGCCACAGGTGCTGAGCCAGTTTTTGAGTTTATCTAATCTTGGATGGTGCCTGTCCTTTTTTTTATTGTTGGGGATTCATTGACAGTACATGAAACCAGATGACACTGATTGATTGGCATTTGTTAGGCATAGTCCCTCTTACTGTGTTTTGCCCCCAAAAGGTATGTCACACACCAAGTGGTGCCTATCTTTTGATGGCGGTATAGACAGTAACACTGTCTGCCGCAGTTCTTGCAAATTCTTTCACTTAGCAGATCGTTTTAACTGAAAAGGCAGTACAGCTTATGTTTGGTTTTTTTGTTGTTGTTGCTGTTTTGTTTTGTTTTTGAGACAGTGTCACTCTGTTGCTGTGGTTAGAGTGCATGGAGTCAAAGCTCACAACAACCTCAAACTCCAGGACTCAAGCCATCCTCTTGCCTCAGCTTCCTGATTAGCTGGGACTACCGGCACCTGCCACCACACCTGGTTAGTTGTTTTTTTGTTTTTTTGTTTTTTTTTTTTTTTTTTCTATTTTTTGTAGAGACTCAAAAGGTCTTAACTTTTGCTTGGGCTGGTCTTGAACTCCTGAGCTCAAGCAGTCGGCCTGAGCCTCCCAGAGTGCTAGGATTATAGATGTGAGCCACGGTGCCTGGCCCAGCTCATTGTTTTTAAAAGAGACCATCCCCTCATTACTCCTTTACTGCTTCATATCAAACTAGTCAACAGATTTAAATAGATAGTTAACCTGTTCTTCTCTGTTTCATTTGATCCTTCAGAGCAGTTATGAGCACACTTGTTTTACAGATCTGAAAACTAAAGTCCAGGAAGGTGAAGTGAATTGTTCAGGTTCATACAGTGAATTAGAGGTAGAGCTGGAGCTAGTCCTTAGGTTTTCTGACTCTCAACCAAGAATTTTCTCTCTACTAACTTATAAGAAGGAGAGATAACATGAGTATAATGTGCAGATCAGACCTAAAGAGAATTGTAGATCTAGACCTGGAATCTAGAGAGTTCTGAAGGGACCTCGCCTCCTCTGTCCACATCTTTACTAACCCAGGTCTCAAGATAGATTTGAGAAATTCAGCAGAAAGGGAGAAACACCTTTCTGTAGAGCTCAACAAGGCTTTGGGACAGGGAGCTATGGGAAGGATCTAGCAGATGTCAGTATCACCTTATCCAGAAGGAGAGATGGAGACTTTCAGAGCTTATTAGCCTGGAGTGTAATGCTGGTAAGGAGAAAGCACTGGCAAGAGGAAGAATCTTCTTGTCTTTTGATCTCTGCAAGCTTTCAGAATTAACCATGCTTGGGCTGGGGTAGGACACTAGTGAGGACTGAAGATGGAAGCCCTCGAGGACTTTGTCCTTAAGTATCTCACTTCACATCCTGCTAACATTGGACAAGCAAATTTCCTTCATTTAAAATTAATAAAAAGCTGGATTCGGTGACTAATGCCTGTAATCCTAGCACTCTGGGAGGCAGGTAGATTGCCTGATCTAATGAATTTGATATCAGCCTGGTATTGTGGTGGGCTCCTGTAGTCGCTATTCAGGAGGCTGAGGCAAGAGGATTGCTTGAGCCCAAGAGTTTGAGGTTGCTGTGAGCTGAGACGCCAGGGCACTCTACCAGTGTGAGAAAGTGAGACTCTGTCTCAAAAATAGGTAAATGTGGCTCGGCGCC
>NW_003852420.1:15990829-15995713 GCF_000181295.1 Otolemur garnettii
GCATCACAGCTCACAGCAACTTCCAACTCCTGGGCTCAAGCGAGTCTCTTGCCTCAGCCTCCCAAGTAGTTGGGACCACAGGCGCCCGCCACAACACCCAGCTGTTTGTTGGTTACAGCTGTCATTGTTGTTTGGTGGGCCAGGGCTGGATTCGAACCCACCACTTTAGGTGTATGTGGCTGGTGCCTTAGCTGCTTGAGCTACAGGCACCGAGCCCCTAATCACAGTCTTAAGGGGAAGCAGTGGCAAACCACTCTTGTCCCCCAGTTCAAATCATAGAATTTTGAGGTAGAAAGAACTTTATGATTTCTGGTCTTTCATGTTGCTGTGTAAGGCAGCCCATAAACTAAGGGAAAGCACATAGGCTTTGGAGTAAAGCAAAGTACACACACTTAGATTCAAATACTAGCTCTGATGCTTACTAGCTGTTTGACCTTGAATGACACATTTACCCTGCTTGTCTTCAGTTTGACCTTGAAAGGCACACTTGTCCCACCTGTCTTCAGTAATCTTGGTTGTAAAATGACCTACTTCACAGAGTGTTTATAGGGACTAACAGTTTAATACTTAGCATAGTACCTGGGGTATAGTAGCAGCTCTCAACTATATCAACTACAACTAGAGAACACAATTTCTGTCGTCTTCTGAGAAGTGGTATAATGTATGGTTTAGAGGGCAACCCCTGGATTTGGATTGGGTTCAAGTCCCAGCTCCACTATCTAGACAATATAGCTTTGTGAATTGAGCACATTTACTTTTGTGCCTCAGTTTCCCCTTTAGTAAAATAATAACACACCAACCTTCCAAGATTATTATAAAGATTAAATAAGTAAATATCAGTAAAAAGTTTAGAACAGTGCCTGATATGTTCTGCTGTTCTCATTTCAGAGGCACCTTTAACACATATTCCTGAGAATATGTAGAGGTTTCTCTTTTTCACTATCCTCAGCAGAGGGAGGTGAGAATAGAAACCCTATCCATCTCAGAGTGTTTGAAGGTTTGTTTCAGCTGGAGTTCAGGTTATCTAAACCCCTGAACTCTCCTGTCTCTCAGGAACGAGACAGAGTAGAGTTGTCTAAGACACTGGTCCTCAATCTTTCTGGCACCAGTTTTTCCACGGATAGACAGACAGGAGTGAGGGTGTTGGGAGATCTTGCAGGAGGTGGAGCTCAGGTGGTGATGTGAGTGATGGGGGAGTGGCTATAAATACCAATCAAGGGATGTGAGTTTGCCCACCTGCTGTTAACCTCCTGCTCTGCAGCCTACCTTTTAGTTCCTAACAGGCCATAAGACCTGTCCAAGGGTTGGGGATTGGGGACCCAAGTATAGAAGACTTGAGTTCCACTCCCAGTTTTACCGCTGACTTAACTTTGATCTTAGGCAAGTCAGCTAACCTCTGAGGCTTCTTAATCTCTTATTTAAAATAGAAATAGAGGGCATAAGGCGACGGCACCTGTGGCTCAGTGGGTAGAGCACTGGCCCCATATACTGAGGGTGGTGGGTTCAAACCCAGCCCTGGCCAAACTGCAGCAACAACAACAAAAATAAAATAGAAGGCATAAATAATTGCTTTGTGTGTGTCTAGTGTATACTTAATTCTCCCATGTCACTCTATTCTAGCTGTATTTGCCTTCTTGTTCCTTAAACATACCAAACTTACTCTTGCTTTTTATGCCACAGAGCCGTTGTTCTTGTTATTCTCACTTTCTGGAACACTCTTTTCTCAGATCTTTGTACATATTACACCAGGTGTCCTCAAACTATGGCCCACGGGCCACATGCAGCCCGCCTAGGACATTTATCTGGCCCTCTGGGTGTTTTTGCCACTGCTGCCTGTCCTGCTTAGCAGCTGACTTGTCCCAGGGCCTGCAGTCCGGCCCTCCATTGGTCTGAGGGACAGTGAACTGGCCCCCTGTTTAAAAAGTTTGAGGACCCCTGGATTATACCCTCACTTTATTCAGGTCTGTGCATTTGTCACTCTTTGGAGAGGGGACTTTCCTGACCATCTCTT
The DNA here is from genome assembly GCF_000181295.1 of Otolemur garnettii. Taxonomy (NCBI): domain Eukaryota; kingdom Metazoa; phylum Chordata; class Mammalia; order Primates; family Galagidae; genus Otolemur; species Otolemur garnettii. The sequence continues at coordinate 15,992,841 of NW_003852420.1, forward strand.
CTAAAAATAGACTCTACTTTTACCCTTTGTTATTCTTTCTCCCCTTCCCTGCTTTATTTATTTATTTTGAGACAGCATCAAGCTGTCACCGTGGGTAGAGTGTCGTGGCATCACAGCTCACAGCAACCTCCAACTCCTGGGCTTAAGTGATTCTCTTGCCTCAGCCTCCCAAGTAGCTGGGACTATAAGTGCCTGCCCCAATGCCCAGCTAATTTTTTTTTTTTTTTTTTTTGGTTGTAGTGGTCATTGTTGTTTGGCAGGCTCAGGCTTGGATACAAACTCGCCAGCTCTGGTATATGTGGCTGGTGTCTTAACCGCTTGAGATACAGGTGCCGAGCCACCCTGCTTTATTTTTATATTTTATAGCACTTTGCACTACTTGAAGTTATGTACTTAAATTAACCTATCTTTTGGTAGGATGCAAAATGTGTAAAGGCAGGAACTTAGAATGCTCATACTGCCCTGAGTTCTTGCCTGTTCTGGGGAGGACCCTTAACAAGCTCTCTCTCTGTTACAGGTGAGCCTCGTTCCCAGAGGCAGCTGGTGCTGACCCGTGTAACCCAGAGGAAGAAATAGCTGGCTAAGCACAGCCTTTGTACTGGTGAGTGAGGGTGTCTGGGAAAACTCTGGATAAGCTTGGGCCAAGATAAAGGGTAGTTAGCTTGGGGATTAGTTTGCCATTAATAAAGAAAACTTACAGGTGAGTTACAAGAGATTGAATGTTAGCATAGGCAACCTCCTGAACTGGGAGAACAGTGGTTGAGATTGGTTTACTAGAGCTGCCATGATAATGTCTTGGATCGTTTGCCATGAATAAGGTAGAGCATGAATAAGGCTTGCTGCTTTTGCTTGGATCGTTTGCCATGAATAAGGTAGAGCATGAATAAGGCTTGCTGCTTTTGCTTCTGCTGGAGATTATCTGGGAACCTGGCAACTGTATCTGTCCTCTCTTCAGGTCTTCAATGTGATCTGACTTCATTGTCTCCTGTGACCTACCAAGCCCATGGATTTGCTTTAGGAAATTCTGTCATTTTCTCAATTCTACAAAATGTGATCATGAAAAGTAATAAGGATGGAGTGATAGAGTAAGACTGAATGAAGGGAAAAGTCAGGGGAAATGCAGAGACAGGATCAGATGGTCAACAGGGAAGCAAAATCAACACATTAAGAACTTACAGTAAGGCTAGGCACAATGGCTCAAGCCTGTAATCCCAGTACTCTGGGAGGTTGAAGGTGGGTGAATTGCCTAAGCTCACAGGTTTGAGACTAGCCTGAGCCAGAGTGACACCCTGTCTCTAAAAATAGCTGGGTGTTGTGGCTGGCACCTGTAGTCCCACTACTTGGGAGGCTAAGACAAGAGAATCACTTAAGCCCAAGAGTTTGAGGTTGCTGTGAGCTATGATGCCATCTACTGAGGGCAACAAAGTGAGATTCTGTCTCAAAAAAAAAAGAAAGAAAGAAAAGAATTTACAGTGTTATAGATCTCATTTAATCTAGACAAACTCCCCTCCTCACCCTCCCCCCTTTTGAGATGGAATCTTGTTTTGTTGCCTAGGATGTCCCTTTTTTTCTTTTTTTTTTTGGGAGATAGTGTTAGTCACAGTAGAGTTTGTGGCATCATAGCTCACAGCAACATCAGACTCTTTGTGCTTAAGAGATCCTCTTGCCTCAGCCTCCTAGGTAGCTGGGACTACAGGTACCTGCCATAAGCCTGGCTCTTTTTACAGACGGGGTCTTGCTCATGGTTAGAGGAGTCTCCAACTCTTAAGCTCAAGCAGTCCACTCCTCTCATCCTCCTAGAGTGCTGGGATTATAGGCGTGAGCCACTACGCCTGGCTGCCTAGGTTATTCTTAAGCTCTTGGGCAAGTGATCCCCCTGAATAGTTGGGATTATAGGTATGTACTACTGTACCCTTTCCCTTTCCCTTTCTTCAGAGCCTCAAGCTGTCACCCTGGGTAGAGTGCTGTGGCATCACAGCTCATAGCAACCTCTAACTCCTGGGCTTAAGTGATTCTGTCACCTCAGCCTCCCAAGTAGCTGGGACTACAGGCGCCCACCACAATGCTCAGCTATTTTTTGGTTGTAGTTGTCATTACTGTTTGGCAGGCCCGGGCTGGATTCAAACTCATCAGCTCTGGTGTATGTGGCTGGTGCCATAGTTGTTTGAGCTATAGGCGCTGAGCCTGTACCTGTTTCTAAAATCCCATTTTATAGATGAGGAAATTGAGGCTCAGGAAGCTAAAGTAATTTGCCCAAGTTTAATACAAGGAAATTTTACAAGGTTGATGTTAGGACCCTGTTTCTTTTAACTATAAATATTAATACAAGTGTTCTTCCTCACTTGGCAGGGTTTCCTTGGTTGCTAATCTTCCTATAATCCTGATTTTTCTTATAGAGTTAAAGAAGATAGACCTTCTTAGACATTCAGAAAGGAGATTCAGTTGAAGGACCCAGCAGAGCAGGTAGGAATTGGAAGTCTCCTTTTTTTGCAGTTTTTGGCTGGGGCTGGGTTTGGACCCGCCACCTCTGGTATATGGGGCCAGCACCCTACTCCTTTGAGCCATAGGCGCTGCCCAGAAGTCTCCTTTGCATGTATTAACCTTGTAGGGATGTTATGGAGGATCATGCAAGTTGAGGAGCTTTATGAATTATAAAACAGCATTAACAAAACAAGAAACTGAGAAGGAAGCGTTATAAATGTTTGAGTTCATTTTGTGTTGTTATAAAGGAATCCCTGAGTTTGATTGGTTAATTTATTTATTTTTATTTATTTATTTATTTATTTTTTGAGACGGAGCCTCAAGCTATCCCCCTGGGTAGAGTGCCATGGCATCACGCTCACAGCAACCTCCAACTCCTGGGCTCAAGCGAG
>NW_003852420.1:15995766-15996966 GCF_000181295.1 Otolemur garnettii
GGCCATTTTTTGGTTGCAGCCATCATTGTTGTTTGGTGGGCCCGGGCTGGGGCTTCGAACCCGCCACCTTAGGTGTATGTGGCTGGCGCCTTAGCGGCTTGAGCCACAGGCGCCAAGCCGATTGGTTAATTTATTGAAAAAATTTTATTTTCTGATGTCTGGAAAAGTTTAAAATAGGGCATCTGCATCTGGTGAGGACCTCAGGCTGCTCCCACTTCTTCAAGAAAGTAAAGGGAAATGAGTGTGTGCAGAGGTCACATGGAGTGAGGATAGCAAGACGGGGGAGATGCTAGGCTCTTTTTAACAGTCAGCTCTTCCAAGAACTATGGAGTGAAAATTTGCTCCCCTTCCCTTCTGGGGAGGGCATTAATCTATTCATGAAAGCCTTGTCCCCAGCAACCTAAACACCTGGCATCAGTCCCCACATCTAGCATTTGGAAAAAAATTTTCACAAAAAGTTTGGAGGGATCAAACATCCAAAGTATAGCTGTCTTAGGGCACTTCAGCCCCCAAAGGTAAAAGGGAGAGTTTTTCTTTGAAAATTTGCACTATAAATCTTCTTCTATGCCTTTCTCCTCTCCTCCTCCTGCAGGTCCTACCCATAGCTCAGTCTTTTCCACAAGGAAAAGGATTCTGGGGCGTAATTGACAAAGCCAGGTAGCATTGGCATCCACAATTTACAGAGTGCAGGTTGAAGTGGATTCATAAACCTTGGCTATAAGACTACTGCTGGCATAGATAGTAAAGCAGTTTTCAGGAGCTCTTACCAGTAGGAGTAAGGACACACTGAATAGGTCTAGTTGAGATGTTGCCTTGTTCCTTCCTGTCATCTCAGAACAGGAAGACTATTCTTATTTTGGCCTTAGGTTCACTGCCTGCCCCCTTGGCTGCTAGTGAAAAAGGCATATACCTTTTATACTCTCATATCTTTTTTTTTTTGAGACAGAGTCTCATTTTGTCTTCCTCAGTAGAGTGCAATGGCAGTACAGCTCACAGCAACCTCAAACTCTTGGGCTCAAGCGATCCTCTTGCCTTAATTTCATTTTAAGTAGAGGCAGGATCTCACTCTTTCTCAGGCTGATCTTGAACTTGTGAGCTGAAGTGATCTATACACCTCGGCCTCCTATTACAAGTATGTGCCACCAGGCCCATCCTCTACAGCCAGGTTCTTTTTTTTTTTTTTTTGAGACAGAGCCTCAA
>NW_003852420.1:15997068-16044134 GCF_000181295.1 Otolemur garnettii
AGGCACCCGCCACAACGCCCTGCTATTTTTTGGTTGCAGCCGTCATTATTGTTTGGTGGGCCGGGCTGGATTCAAACCCGCCACCTTAGGTGTAATGTGGCTGGCAACTTAGCCATTTGAGCCACAGGCGCTGAGCCTGTGGCCAGGTTCTTAATAGACCACAGACTTGTACTATAGCGTCTACTATATGTGTATTATCAGTCACTGTACTGAATGGTCTACTTAAATTTATTTCATTTTCATAGCAACTTGGGAGGTAGGTGGTGATATTCTTGTTTTATAAATTATTCGAGACTTAGAGAAGGATGTGTAGGCAGTGATTGGAAAAGCTAAGCTTAGAACCCAGAAAAACCTTGGTTCTCTGAAGCCATAATCTTCAGAGAACTAAGGTTTTTCTATTATCCTACATTGGCTCTTTTTCCTATGACCTAAAGCTCTAGGTCCTTCTCAGCCTCTTGGGCCAGTAATGTCTCCCCCACCCTCCCCTTTTAATTCATTCTCCCATGTAAATTTTTTTAAGACATTCATTTGTTCATTGACTGCTTATTTGTGCATCTATCATGTACCAGGCATAGTTTCAAGTGTTTGAGATGTAGCAGTGCATAAAATAGTTCTCTCTCTTCTAGTTTAAATTCTAGTGAAGGAAGCTGATAAACAAATGAATAAATATGAAGAAAAATGTAGCAGGATAAGGGAATAGGGAGAGACTGGATTGTCATAGAAGACCACTCTGAGAAAATAAAATCTGTGCAGAAATATGTAGGAACTGAAGTAGTAAGTTGGAAGTATATCTTGGAGAATAACATTCCAGGGATACAGAATTCAGTTTCAGAGGTCCTAAAACAGGCATGTTTATTGTGTTTGAGGAACAAAAGGAGGCCAGTGTGGCTACAGATAAAGGGGGGATGGGTAGATCAGGACCAGATAATATAGGGATTTATTCTGAGTGAGGTAGGAAGCTAGTGGAGTTTTGAGTAGAGGAATTACTTCATCCAACATCCATTAAAAAAAAAAATCTTTCTGCCTGATTGCACAGCAAGGTTTTGTAATACAATGTTGAATAGAACTGGTAAAAGTGAATGGTTTTACCTTGTTACTAATTTTAAGAGGAAGCTATTCAGTCTTTCACCATTAAGTGTGATCTTAGCTATATGTTGTGTGTGTGTGGCTTTTATCAGGCTATTTCTAGTTTATTGAAAGGTTTTATTATGAATGGGTATTGAATTTTATTGATTGTGCGCTTTTTGTCCTTTACTCTTGTACATTAATTGTTTTCAGATTTTTTTTTTTTTTTAGAAACAGAGTCACACTTTATCGCCTGTGGCATCACAGCTCTCAGCAACCTCAAACTCCTGGGCTTAGGTGATTGTCTTACCTCAGCCTCCTAAGTAGCTGGGACTACAGGTGCCTGCCAGATGCCTGGCTATTTCTTTTTGTTGTTGTTGCGATTTGGCCAGGCTGGGTTCGAACCCACCACCCTCGCTATATGAAGTCGGCGCCCCACCCTCTGAGCCACAGGCGCCGCTCAAGCTGTCACCCTGGGTAGAGTGCTGTGGTATCATAGCTCACAGCAACCTCCAACTCCTAGGCTTAAGCGATTCTCTTGCTTCAGCCTCCCAAGTAGCTGGGACTACAGGCGCCTACCATAAAGCTCGGCTATTTTTTGGTTATAGTTGTCGTTGTTCGGCAGGCCCAGGCTGGATTTGAACCTGCCAGTTCTGGTGTATGTGGCAGGCGCCTTAGCCACTTGAGCTATAGGTGCTGAGCCTGTTTTTCAGATATTAAACCAAGCTTGCATTCCTAGAATAAATTCCACTTGATTGTACCATAGAATTATTTTATATGGTATTGGCTTTAATTTGCTGAGGGATATTGCTTGGTCTGTAGTTTTCTTTTGTTATCTCTTCCTCATTTTGGTATCAGGGCAATTGTGGCCTCATAAAATGAACTGGAGTGTTCCTCCTCTGTTCTCTGGAAGAGTTTGAAGCATTGGTATTATTTCTTCAAAAAAATTATTTCTTAAATCTTTGATAGAATGTACCAATGAAGTCACATGGGCCTTGGCTTTCCTTTTTGAGAAGATTTTAAACTTACTAATTCAATTTTTTTCTTAATATAGATCTACTTAGATTTTTTATTTCTTTTTGTTTGTTTGTTTATTATTTATTTATTTTATATTTGAGACAGTCTCACCATGTTGCCCTTGGCAGAGTACTGTGGCATCACAGCTCACAGCAACCTTCAACTCTTAGGCTTAAGTGATTCTCTTGCCTCACCCTCCCAAGTTGCTGGGCCTACAGGCACCTGCCACAACACCTGGCTATTTTTTTTGTTGCAGTTGTGATTATTGATTTTAACTGGTTCTGGCTGGATTCAAACCCACCAGCCTTGGTGTATGTGGCCAGTGCCCTACCCACTCAGCTACGGGCGCTGCCTAGGTTTTTTATTTCTTTTTGAGTTACTTTTGATAATTTGTCTTTCTAGAAATTTGTTTATTTCATCCAAATTGTTTTATTTGTTTAGTAATTTGTGTTTTCGTTTCTCTCTCTCTCTCTTTTTTAATTAGGCCTAGCTAAAAGTTTGTTAATTTTGTTGATACTTCCAAAGAACCAACTTGTGGTTTCATTGTTTTGCTAGTCCATTGATTTCTTACCTGGATCTTTATTATTTCCTAATTTCTGTTTGTTGTGAGTCTAGTTTGCCTTTTTTCTAGATTCTTAAGTATTAGATTATTGACTTTTGAGGTACTGCACAGCCTAAACCAAACTCTTTTTAGGCTTGACTACACTCAGAAGCAGTAGTAGTATATCATCATCCTTCAGGGTGTAGGGATGAATTTCTGACCAACGTGGGCCTGGTAGCTTAGAAAGGCAGGCGGCTAATAATCTGCCAGTGTAATCATCAGAGCATACAGGATCCTGGGGGAAAAAAGGGGAAATTGAGGGAGGCTACCTGAAGGAGCTATCTCTATTTACTCCCCACTGATGAATTTGGCAGTATTTTATTACTTTGGTTCCAGAAACAGGGTTCCTGTATCAGCAAACTAATAAAGTCCAAGGAAAAGAATAAATAGCATACAAAGGGCTCTGAGCACCATTGGGTCTTGGGGTCTCTCTGCTTCCTTACCCAGTTTTTTTTTTTTTGTTTTTTTTTTTGAGACAGCACTTTATTGCCCTTGGTAGAGTGCAGTGGCGTCACAACTCACAGCAACCTCCAATTCCTGGGCTTAGGCGATTCTCTTGCCTCAGCCTCCCGAGTAGCTGGGACTACAGGTACCTGTCAGAACACCTGGCAATTTTTTTTGTTGTTGCAGTTTGGCCAAGGCCAGATTTGAACCCACCACCCTCAGTATATGGGGCTGGCGCCCTTCCCACTGAGCCACAGGTACTGCCCAGTTGTTTTTTTTTTAAACCCAGTTTTCGTTCATTAAAACTAGGGAGGATCTTTCTGTCCCACTGGAGCAGTAGGCCAGAGAAAGAATGAATCAGCCAAACAGAAGATGGACTGACAAGTGCTACAGGTCAGAGTCAATTGTAGTAGTATTGGTTGTAGCAATGAGACAGGGTCTTGAGCCTAAGAATATATCCAAGATATCAAAATTTAAGCTGAGAAACAGCAGATCAGGAAACCAAAGTCCATCAGCACTGTGGTGCTAGAACCCTAAGACAAGTGAAAGATGAATAAAGGGGAATTATCCAGTAGGGCAGATGTGGGGGCAGGAGGAAGCCACCCATTTTATAAAAACCTCATTAGCACAAAGCAGAAATTAATTATTTGGCATTATCTGTCATTTTATATTATTTGAATCTCCCCTGTCTATCTGATCCCCTCCTCACCAACCTCCATACCCCCAGTTAGCATAATCTGTCAAGAGTTGACTATACTAAGTGCATAGAGTGGTGATTTTCAACCGATGTTCCTCAAGAGGATCTTAGGTGTGCCATGAAAAATTTTAAAGATCATTAAATTGTTTTTGAAAGAAGTTCAAAGCATAGTAAGTATATTCTTTTTTTTGGAGACAGAGCCTTAAGCTGTCCCCTGGGTAGAGTACAGTGGCATCATAGCTCTTAGCAACCTCCAACTCCTGGGCTCTAGCGAGTCTCCTGCCTCAGCCTCTGGGACCACAGGTGCCCGCCACAACGCCCGGCTATTTTTTGGTTGCAGCCATCATTGTCGTTTGGCGGGCCCGGGCTGGATTCGAACCTGCCACCTTAGGTGTATGTGGCTGGCGCCTTAGCCGCTTGAGCCACAGGCACTGAGCCAGTATATTCTTTAACTCCTTTTTTGTCAACATAATTTAAGTGTGCCATGGAAGTTTAACTATAGGTTCAGGTGTGTAGTGAGATAAAGGTTGAAAAATACTGGCATAGAGCAGGAGACTAAAGAAACCTCTGGTGTAACTGGTCTTTGGGAAGATTAATTATCTATATCTTTCCTATCATTTTGTATATTCTTTAAAACTTAGGCCATATGATGATGCCTGGGAAAGAGGAGACTTTAAAGCCACATTTGCCAAGATTTTGAGTATTTGCTATGACATTTATTTTCTGTGTGATTAACCTGAGATAGTTTGCTCATCTGTAGAATGGGAATAATAAATGCCTGCTGTGTATGGTTATTGTATTCCTAATAGGAGATGATGAAAAAAACTGGCTGTCTAGTGATTGGAATAAATTCTAGTACTATATGTGTTCAGTGTCAGATTGAATTAGAGTATGGTAACTCAGGCTTTTAACCATATTCTACTAACTCTCAACCTTGGGAAGGCATGTTATAAAGGGGCCTCAGTTTCATCGCTTCTAAAGAGAGGAAATGAGGTAGAAACCTGCCCTGCAATTGCTGATGTCTCTTCTTATTCTCTGCCTCCAAGGTCACAATGGTCTGCAATCTACAAGGATCAAAGAGTCAACAGAGACCTAAGGAGAAGCTTCACCTTCAGTGCAGGGACAGTCAAAAGCAAAGAGCTATTATCTATAGTGAGGTGTTAGAAGTGGCTGGAAGTCTGCTTTAGGGGCAAGTGATCTGTCTGTCACCAACATTTGGGAAAAAAATATCTGAGAGAAGATCCTAACAGCCTAGAAGGTTAGAAACTGAGTGGCTAGAAAGTATGAGAAGGACCATGAGGTATAGGACTTAGTTTGTGTTCCATCTTACTAGGTGTTCCCAGTCAAGCTATTTCTTTTTTCATATCCTCCATATCTCCATCTGTAAAAATGAGTTAGTCAGCCAGTGTATTCTCCAAGGGCCTCTCTAGGGATGACTGTCTGGATTTTACTATCCATTTTCTTCTGGTTCTCAAGCTGTGTTTGTACCCTAGCTTTTTTGCTCTTGGTATTGAAGATTTCATTTATATGAGAAGGCTTTTTAGCCAGCCAGGCTTTATCTAATCCTAGAGTGTTCAGAATGCCTTTATTTATTTATGTGTTTATTAAATTTCAAGTTAATGTGAGAGTACAAATAACCAAAGAAAATATTTGAATTTGCTAGGTAGAGTCCCTCTTGTAGATATGTCCTGCACCCAAAAGATATGCCATCCACTCCTACATTATGCCCATTCAGTGGGAGCACCCCAAACTCCTTCTACCTTCCTTTGTTGCCCTTCCTCCCAACTTGAATTGAAATGAGTTTTTCTTCTATGTGGGCATGAATTGGATTGTCTACTGGCTTCATATTAGGATTGAGTACATTGGACATTTGCTTTTCCATTCTTTTTTTTGAGACAGAGTCTCATTATGTCACCCTCGGTAGAGTGCTGTGGCGTCACAGCTTACAACAACCTCAAACTCTTGGGCCCAAGCGATTCTCTTGCCTCAGCCTCCCTAGTAGCTGTGACTATAGGTGCCTGCCACAATGCCCTACTATTTTTAGAGACAAGTTCTCACTCTGGCTCAGGCTGGTCTTGAACCTATGAGCTCAGGCTGTCCACCCACCTTGGCCTCCCAGAGTCCTTGGATTACAGGTGTGAGCTACTATGCCCAGCCTTTAGAATGCTCTTGAAACTCTAGTTTCAGGCCATTAAGAACGATTCAGTTTTCAAGTCTAGAAATGCCTTGGTCTATCTGAACCTGAAAGAGAATGCAGCAGAGTAGAAGGACTACATGTGTTGACAGTAGACCCTGAATTCAAATTCCTCCAAGTACTAGTGTAATCTTTCTGAGCCATAGTATCATTATCTGAAAGTGGGAATAGTGGTAATAGAGTAGGCATGTAAGAGAATTGTCATGCAGAAGAAGAAAGAAAAACTGAGGTTCCAAGAGGTGAAGTCACCAGCTCAGGTTCAAGCTCAGACCAGAACCCAGGTCTTTTGTCTCATTCCATGGTGTTCACCCCTAGAGCCAAGGTCAGTTGTACCCATAGTATGTAGTAGCAAAGATTGGAACTGAAACTCTGTCAACTTTCTTAACCTCTTCGCCAACTGCCTTCTTAGTTCCCCTGTGGCATGTGTCAATAACACAGCCGTACTTATTTTAAAAACAAGTGCTCCATAAGCACTCCTGTTTGATTTGCTTTGGCTGGCACAGGATATAGATGCTATTAGAATAGCACAACAGGCTCTCCAAATCAGCCCATTCCCATTCTGAGTCACTCGCAGCTCTGTTCTGCTGGCTGGGGTTTGTCCCCAAGTCTTCCCTACCTGTCATATAAATTACAGTCTTCTTTTGCTTTTGCCCTTTCCTCTTGAACAGAGAGAAGTACGATTTATTTAACATTTATTGTGTGCATACTCTGTGTCAGGTATTGTGATAGGTACTTTAAATAGATAATCTCAATCTTTATAGCTTAGTAAGCTATTAATAGCTTTACAGGGGAAAGCTGAGGCTCAGTGAATTTACTGAGGTCACATATCTAGTTTGTGAAAGAACTGAGCTAAACTACTCTCTTTCATGAGTACCATACTGCCATCCTGGCCTCCAGCCACAGCCCAGCCAGGAGGGTAGAGTGTTGAGGAGTACCCAGGAAGAGGCATTTGGTGGCCTGGGTATGATGGGACTATCTTTCATGCCTGTAATCCATTTTCCCAAGAGTTTCTGCTCTACTGGGTCTCAAACCAACTTGTCCAGAACTCAAGCGTGGAGCCCAGAGATCTAAGCATTAACAGAGAGGCCAGGTTTTTATCTTCAACATGGAACAGAGTCCCTTGTAAAAAGCATACTTGTCATTTTCGTTTCTTCTTTTTATTTTTGGGAGACAGTCTCACTTTGTTGCCTTCAGTAGAGTGCCATGGCATCCTAGCTTACAGCAACCTCAGCTCTTGGGTCCAAGTCATCCTCTTGCCTTAGCCTCCCAAGTATTTGGGACTGCAGGTACCTGCCACACCGCCCAGCTATTTTTAGAGATGGGGGTCTCCCTCTGGGTTAGGCTGATCTCAAACTGGTGAGCTCAAGTGATCTGCCCGCTTCAGCCTGCCAGAGTGTTAGGATTATAGGCATGAGCTACCACGTCGAGCCCCATACTTGTCATTTTCAACATTGAATGGAGAGTATTTCAAGCAATAAGCCTCCTTGTACACATCAACCTTGATGAGCTTCCTCCAGGGACCTAACAGGAGGGGAGACATACACACATAAAAGATTTTAGGTAGAAGATTGTTCTGATAGGATTTTCAGATCTATACTCACTTTTCAGTTTGCAAACCACTTTACCTTCAGAAATTGTACCATGAGGAAGCTGAAGGGATCCCCCTTTATGTGGCAGAGTCAGGACCTTAGAATCCATATCCTTTGTCTTTTTTTTTTTTTTTTTTTTTGAAACAGTCTCACTACATTGCCCTCGATAGAGTGCCATAGTGGCACAGCTCACAGCAACCTACAACTCTTGGGCTTAACAGATTCTCTTGCCTCAGCTTCCCAAGTAGCTGGGACTACAGGCGCCTGCCACAGCGCCTGGCTATTTTTTTTTTGTTGTAGTGGTCATTGTTTAGCAGGCCTGGTCTGGGTTCAAACCCCCAGCCCCAGTGTATGTGGCTGGCGGCCTAACTACTGGGTATGGGTGCTGAGCCAATACCCTTAGTCTTAAGGCCAGTGAGTCTAAGTCCTCCCTGACAGAGTTCTATTCCTAGCCTTGAGCTACCCAACCTTCAGTTGCAAAAGGGACAGGTCTTTAGTCTCAGTCCCTTTTGGAGCCCTTCTCTCTCCTTTTGTCCCCCTCCTCATTGATTCATTCTCAATTGCTAAGGACTTCTTAATGAGACCCTGTCTGATGAGGTATTTTTAGGCATAGAGTGAGAGGAGATGTTTTTGTCTGTGCATTTTCCCCCTGGGTTATTTGTCATAAACTCATGGAATTTTAGGATACGAGAGTGGGAAGGGACCTTAACTGACAATTGTCAGGTTTACAGAAATGGCTGCTGTGGTGGCAGCAGCAGCAGGAAGCCTAGTGGCTCAGCCTCCCCACTGCCTTACCAGAGACAGTCTTGAGGCATCTATCTGCCTTATATAAGCAGGGTTCCCAGGATCACCATTTGTCTAACAGCACTGACCTAGACCAACTTGCTTGTTTTGTAATTGTGAAGTTGATGTCCAGCGAAGAAGAGGAAGTAATGTACCCTCACTCTCAGCCTACTGCCCTTTCTGCAACACTGAATTTTATGTCATTTCATAAGTTACCACCTATCATACTTTTCTGGCGTCTTGTGCCTAGGTGTCTGGCTTTTCTTGTCTCCGAAAATCTGGATCCTGTGAGGTAGACAGGCCTATGGCTGTGTTTCAGGGCACAATTTTCATATGTAAAAGCAAGCATTTTTCGAGTTTTGTTTAACTGATTGGTGTGAAAACCACCAGAAAAAGAGTAGCTGAGAAACTGGATTTAGGTTATTATTGGAAGAAGGATTGCTGAAATAAGATTGCTAAATTAGATTCCTAATTGGTTAATATCTTAATGAAAATTAAATTTTGGAGTTATTTTCTCTGCTTAAAAACATGTACCATTTCAGTTTCCTACACATTAACCTCTTAACTTGGCAGACTTCTAAACATTTGGGCCCTAAATTGTTAAATGTTCTAAACATTTGGGCCCTAAGAATAAGTCATACAAAGTTCCATTTTCTAAGAGTCTCGGATACTTCTCAGATGCATAATAAATAATGTTTTATCATGACTTTAAGAGGTTACACATCTTTTTGCCTTATTTCCAAGTTTGGATAATTTACAGCCACTGAAAATAATCAGAACCTCTTATATTAAAACTAGCTAGAGCCATCCAACCAGGAAGGTACCTTTGTGCTTAGGGCACAGACCTGACCTCTTCACTGCAATTTCTGTGTGTAACAGCAGTGCACAAGATATTGAGTTCTCTCCTCTGCAGTTTGACATGGGCTTTGGCATTTGCTTATCCTAGACTTGTTTCTTCCCCTTCTCCTGGTCAAGGGGGCGGTCTTCAGTTGCTTGTGGTTGCCCTTGGGACCATCTTGGATGCAAAGAAGTTGCAGAGTTCCACCTAGAGGAAATTGGTATTGCATGCAGAGCCAGTTCTACCCATAGTAAAGTAGTCATCTCATTTCATTATCTAGTTGTTTCTCTGAACAGCTTTTGCCCATCTTCTCATCCCCATCACTGTTACCTAAGCCCAGATCTTAATTATCTGTCGCTGAGACTATTTTAATTGTCAGTTCATTTGCCTCTGTATGTCTAGTCTTTAACCCTGAAATACCAGCTCCTTTTCTCTCTCCTAGGCTTTTAAGGCACAAGTCTTTTTCCTTGTTTGAGACAGAGTTGTACTGTGTTGCCCAGGTTGAGTGCTATGGCATCACAGCTTAAGCAATTCTCTTGCCTCAGCCTCCCAAGTAGCTGGGACTACAGGTGCCTGCCACAATGGCCTGCTATTTTTCTTTTTTCTTTTTCTTTTCTTTTTTTTTTTTTGAGACAGAGTCTCAAGCTATCCCCTTGGGTAGAGTGCTATGGCATCACAGCTCACAGCAACCTCCAACTCTTGGCTCGAGCGAGTCTCCTGCCACAGCCTCCCAAGTAGCTGGGACCACAGGCGCCCGCCACAACGCCCGGCTATTTTTTGGTTGCAGCCGTCATTGTTGTTTTGGCGGGCCTGGGCTGGATTTGAACCCGCCACCTTAGGTATATGTGGCTGGCGCCTTAGCCGCTTGAGCCACAGGCACTGAGCCTATTTTTCTTTTTGTTGTAATTGTTTTGTTGTTTGTCATTGTTGTTTAGCAGGCCTGGGCTGGGTTCCCGCCAGCTTTGGTGTATATGGCTGGCACCCTAACCCCTGAATTATGGGCACTAAGCCCACAACTCTTATTTCTATCATTTCCCTGCTCATGAAACCTCTAAAATAAATTTAATCTTTTTAGTGTGAAATTCAAGGGCCTATAACGACTATTTCTCTACTTTTTCTAGCCTTTTCTTCAGCCTCCTTTTTCTTGTGCTCTCTGTTCTATGGAGCTTCATACTAGTGGGTAGGAATATTAGAGAAACCAATTTTTGGGCAGTATGAAGGAGGAACTTCGTAATCAAATCTACCAGTGAAGGTTAGGAAATGTTCTTTGTTGTTCTGCCATGTTAGGATAAAATTTGATAAACATTTGCCAGGCACCGGAATAGATCCTTAGGGACAAGGAGAAATCAAACACGGGGTTAAGACCTTTGGAGCCTAGAATTGATTAAGGAAGGCAGGCAGGTAGGTAAAGTAAGTACTATAGCAACAATCACTGTAAATGGAAGCATGTGGAGTGCTTTAGGAGCTTGGGAAGGGAACATTAAACTGTCTGAGAGATCAAGGATGAATTCACAGAAGAGGTGATCCCTGAGTTGGACTTCAAAGGTGAGGTATTTGGTAACTGCAAAAAGGAGACTGTAGCTTTCAAGTAAAGAGACCAGAGAGGGTAGCAGCATAGAGGCTTACATATGTGTTTCAGAAAAGGGAAAATAGTTCAGTGTAGCCAGAATATAAGGATTTCAGGAATAGGAGTATGGTTAGGGTTGAAGTTACCAAAAAAGTTGGAAGCAAACTGTGAAGGACCTAATATTTCAGGCTCTTCTATATATGCTGAGTTTTATGTATAGCATATAATAATTATTCATGAATTAAGTGATAAGTATTTGTCTATTGGTGCAAGTATATAGTAGCTATGTTAGGGTGTGTATGTTACATTGGAAGAACCATTGAGGCGAGGCACATATCAAAAATTGGAGGTAAACAGACAGTTTAGACCCAACCTCACCCTGACTTGGAATTTCTGAGATGTTCATTAGTTCCACCAACCCATAAGTTAGTCACAGCATATGTGTATTGGAAAGGGACTTAGGGACCAGTAATTTATTCATACATCAGTTATTCATTCAACAAATGCCAGATGTTGCTCTGATAGCTGGGATATGGTAATGAACAAAACAAGGACTACCTTTATGGAACTTGTTTTAATGGAGGACAGAAAATGAGTAAATCAATAATTATTGTATAATTTCTTATGCATTATGAAGAAAGATAAAGGTGAAGTGGTCGGAGGCGGCCATTATAAGGAAGAAGATCATTTCCAGCTGAGAGAATAGCAGGAGCATGTTTGTAGAATAACTAGAAGGCGACCATTGTAATTGGTGTAGCACCAGTGAGGGGAAAAGAGGCAAGAGAAAAGGCTAGAGAGGTGGGTAGCTGAGACCAGGACATATAGGGCGCTTGGGGTTCATTTGGCTGTTGAGGAAATGAGGCTACCATATAGTCAGGGCCACAACAGCAAGTTAAGAGCAAGGCTAGGATTGGTACTCTTCTGGTTCGGCCTGTTTTCCTTTGCTCCCTTCCATTTATTAATGTGAATCCTACTTAATACCTTTTCATCTACCTCATACAGATACCTCTTTTCCAGCATTTCTGAATGACCTGGCAATAGAATGATTCCTGGAAGGTTAAAGCCACAGAGGTCCTTGGACATTTTTGAGTTCAAGCCCTGTTTTCAGAAACCCAGAAACAGCAGTTGACTTGCCCAAGGTCACTTATCTAATTACTGGCAGAACTTGATTTCCTATTCCCAGTTTTCTTGCCTCTGTGCCTAGTTCTTTGTTTTCTGCATGCTGCCTTGTGCCTCTTCAGTTTCCAGAAGAAGGGAGTCAAGTTGTGACCCACATAGTTGGCAAGAGCAGGTAGCATTCCAGGGTCCTCTGCCACCTGCCCTAGCTGTTTACTTGGGTTTTTGTCATCTGAATTTACTGTTTTATTTGCACCAGGGTCCTTGAACTACTATTCCCTGCAAAGATAGCATGTTGCTAATTCGGCATCCTTCTTCATGATACCCCCATGCCTAAATTGGCAGCATGCTCTTAACCACTGATCTATAGCCAGGCTTGGCTTTGAAGCCCAGCTCCAGTCTTAGCTCCACAAAAGCAATATGGAAAAGGCTAAAGTTTGGAGTTAGATATATTTGGATTTGAATCCCAACTTTGACACCTACTGGGACCAAAGTAACTTTGAACAAGTTTCTTGACTTTTGGAAGCAGTGTTCTCATAGATAAATGGGACTGTTAATAACTACTTTATGGGGTCATTGGAAGGATTATTTAAGATATACTATGTGTACACACGTTAAGCATTTCTGTAAGGGGAAATTCAAGTTCACTCTTCTTCAAAGGCCCCTCCTGAAAGCCTTTTTTCCTAATTATCTAATAACTAACATTTCTTGGTTGGGTTTCTATGTACCAGGCACTGTACTGAGTGTCCAGTGCTTTAAAAAAGCACTTAGAGCCTGGGCATGGTGGTTCATGCTTATAATTTTATCAGTTTGGGAGGCCAAGACAGGAGGATCGCTTGAAGCCAGGAGTTCAAAATCAGTCTGGACAATATAGTGAAAACCCATGGTGGAGGACATACCTATAGTCCTAGCTAGCTATTTGGGAGGCTGAGACAGGAAGATTGCTTAAGCCCAGAGGTGCAGGGTTGCAGTGAGCTATGACTGTGCTTTTGTACTCCAGCTGGGACGATAGAGTGAGATTCTTTCTCCAAAAAATAAAAAATAAACAAAAATTAAAAATCACTTAGCACAGCAAGTCAGTCTATAATTGTCTCAAAATATGAAGTTAAATTTTTTTTAAAGCACTTTAAAATATATATATTTGCATTATTCTTGTTGTATGTAGACAGAAGCCAGGTTAGGATTCTTTATATACCTATGTTCTAGTTGCTGTTTGATTTTCTAGCTGTGTGAATTTGGACAAGCCTCTTGACCTTGCTCTCAGGCATTTTTCCCACTAGAACACTAAAACTCAACTCTAAAACCATTTGGAAACCTTACTTGCTTATATGTTCACCTTGGTAAATGTGTCTCTGTTGATGACGGAGCAGTAATAACTCCACTGGCCCTTTATGACTTAGTGTGGACAGTATAGGAGGCAGAGAACTGGGTGTGTGGGATCAGTTAGATTAAGGATCGGAAATTCTTCACAAATCAAATACATCAAAAGATTTCTGGGGTAGAACCTGGGGCTGGTGTTGATAGTGACTCTGCTTGGATTATCTTCTAGAGTTGGAATGATCACCAACTCTGTTGAGTGGCAGGACCAGCTGATGCAGAACAGCTACCTTTGCTTGTGCCTGGGCAAAAGACAGTGTGTGGGGGCAAGTATCTAACGTGGCTGTGTCTGCCCACAGGCCACGTCTGCCATTTAAGACCATCTGCTGGCCCGTGGACAAGACTGTTAAGGTTTGATAAAAATTGAGTCTAGTGTTTAGAATTGCTCAGACCTGTGTTCAAATCCCTGCCTTCCAGTTACTAATTGTGTTCCTTAGGCTAATTGTTTACTTTATTTCTCAGAGGCTCTTATTTCCCTTTTCTTAAAATAGTGCTGTTGATATCTACTTCTGAAGTTGTGAGGATTCAGAATAAGGTTAATAGGTATCACACACTTATTACTTATTGTTAGTTATTTGAAGACTAGTATCCCTAAGAGATGGCGTAAAATCAAGGTTGCTCTGGTTTCCCTGACCAACCCTACTCCCACCCTCAGAAATGCCCAGGACCCTCCTTTCCTTCCTTAAGTTCAAAGTCTAAAAAATATTGGGGAAGAAGTAGCTTTCCAGGCCAGCCTCCATCCTACTAGATGTTTTATCTGAGTAAGCAGGATTGTTACATGGTAGATATACAGGAGGAGGGCAGGTATCTCAGGCAGCAGCTGATGAACAAAAAGCTTCTCTCTGTTCCCAATAAATTGGTCCTTGGGGATCCTAGCTTTGAAATTCTAATTGACACAGGAAGGAAAAGATTCATTAGGCTCTGGACTCATTAAAATGCTCTGCTGCTCACCTACGATTTATTCTTGGCACTTCATCAGGAGGAATTAAGTAAACCAATGGGCTGGGAGGCTGCCGACAGCAGAGTTCTATGTGCCTGGTACTGCAGGGGTGGGGGTTTAGAGCTTCCTATACTTTGGTGCATACAGCTGGCTTCAGAAGCTCTTTACTCCTAGTACTTTGCGTGAATCTAAGTCTCATATACTGTTAGCACTGGAAGGACCTTCTGTGATTGTTCATAGATGAAGCTCATTTATGGATGGTCCAAAGAACTGGGGCTTGCCCAAGATCACCAAGGACATTAGTGGTAGAGCTAGAATTAAATTAGTCAGGCTGCCTAACTTCTAGGACAGGATTATTTCCCCTGTATCACCTTCAGATTTCTAGACCCAGAATTTCATTCATTCATCCTTTTATAATTTTTTTTAATACATTCTGTGTGCCAGGATTTTATGATAAAGAAAACAGACATGGGGGAGGCTGGGCTACAGTGGCTCACACCTGTAATCCTAGTACTCTGGAAGGCTAACCTGGTGGATTGCCTGAGCTTACAAGTTCTAGACCAGCCTAAGGTAGAGCAAGACCCCATCTCTAAAAATAGCTGGGCATAGTGGCGGGTGCCTGTAGTTCCAGCTACTTGGGAGGCTGGGAGGCAAGAGAATCGATTGAGCCCAGGAGTCGGAGTCTGAGGTTGCTGGGAGGTAAGATGCCACAGCACTCTACTAGGGGCGACAAAAGAGAGATTCTGTCTCACAAAAAAACAAAAAAAACCCATAAAACCAGACATGGTGGGAAAGGTAAATGTCTGACCAAAGAGGTAGATGAAGAATGTGAAGGCTGAGGGACAGGTGTCTACAAAGGCCAGAGACTGTGAAGGGAAAGTTGAGTCTTGCTGGATAGTGAAGCAATTAAAGAGATGAGAAGTTAAGGCAGACGAAAATCTCTGCAGTATGGGCTACTTTATCGTTATAAACCCTGGACCCTAGGGTTAGAAATCCTGACTTCTACATGTATTCTTGCTACCAATATGTTAATCATCATTCTAATAACATTTATTTCACATTTTTTAGGTGTGCCAAGATGGCCATTGGGGTACAAAAATGCATAACGTATGCATTTTTGGACTCATAGATCTGTCTCAGAGATCTGTCAGTTTAATGAGGCAAGCAGACTAACAAATAATGCCTATAATAAATTAAAGGAATAGTTACCACTGGTGGTGAAAGTCAGAGTGGAGTTGTGTGTCACTTTCAGCCTTTTCTCTGGACTTTAATGATCTCACCTGTCAGGTGGTAAATAGTCATTGTCCATTGTAGCTCATAAGCTGATGGAAAGACAGCTTTGTAATGACTGGTATTTATTTGTAGGGCATCTTGTGGGTTACAAAATACTTTCACATCATTAATTCATTGAATCTTAGCTACATTCTCATGACTTAGAAAATTTCTGCCCATTTTACAGATGAGGAAGCTAAGACTCTTGAGAAATTCAGGCTTGTTTGTGGTTTTACAGCTTCTGATCATCAAAAGTTAAGGTTATAAATCCAAATCCTGTGTTCCCTTTTGCAGTACAGTAGATCAAGCAAACTTTGAAAGTAGAAAGATGGCAATTTTCCTTTCTGTCCCAACTTGAGTGGCAAATTGTCCCCTTGCTCCCCCTTTCACAGTTGTTAGAAATGTCACTGTGTGTGAAAAGTAGACCTAAACTGGCTGAGGAGAAAGAAAAGGGATTTAATTCAGATCTTCCCCAGGCTTAACTCTGAACTTTTAAAGACCATGTGCTGCAGAGATCCCATCTGCTTCTGCTGTTCTATCTAATGCCATTTGACAGAGCACTACCTCAGCCATTATCTCATTGGTTACTCATAGCAACTTATAGGGTAGACAGACCAATGGGTAAATTGAGGTCCAGTTACTGAATTATTCATGCCAGAACCAGGACTGAAATCTAGGGCTGCTGACACCAAACAGGTACTCTTAAATTGTAGAATGTAGGCTCTTTTGATTCACTTCAAACAATTCTTGCATATACCTCATGTGTCTGAGACCTTGCTATGTAAGAACACCTCTAGTAAGGCTCAGTCCATCTTGGTGCAGTGCCTTACCTAAGAGTAGGAACTTGGGTTATTTACTTCTCTGTCGTCACTCAGAGCCTAGATCCAAAAATGCTTTACTATTGTTTTTGGTCTTAGTCTACCAGAAGCTGGAGGGAGCAGATGGCCACAGCAATATGGGTCATGAGGATGTGATCTCAGGCAGGGCTAGAGAGTAAGTTGACAGAGCCCTCTCTATTTAGCTACTGCTGTTTCTGGCCTTAGGCCCTGCCAAGGTTGTCTCCATCCCCAGAGAGAAGCTGGCTAACAATCTCCCATTTCCTATCTCCCATCTCCAGTCACCTCCCCTTGTACTTACCCTCTCTCACCTGGTCTCAGTCTTCTGTACAGATCTCATACAGCACTGCTAGGATCTGTTGTCCAGATGACCTTTTGGACCTATTTCCCAGGCATGTTCCAAGGTGAGGTTAAGGAGTCTAGTCCTGTAGCCAATGTGGCATTTCTTCTATCTAGAGAACTCCTAGCTACTTGGCTCCCATGCACTTTATTTATTTATTTATTTATTTATTCCAACTCTAAGAAGCAGATTGGTAACTTAATGTGACTCTTATCAAACAACCTACAGAGTAATCTTACTGAGAGAAATTAGCATGTTTCCTGTTTATCCAAAATCCTAACTGGAAAATTTTAAGGAGCATTTAGAAGAGGGGAGAGGAATGACCGGGAACCTTCCCGTACCTCAAGTACCTTAGAAATCATGAACAGAAATAAAAACAATTATTCATGATGTTTCATATCCGTCTAATAATCATACACTTACACATACAGACTCCTTTCATATGCTACTGCCTTTGAGCAACTCTGCGAAGGAAGCATTGTAAGGATTACTATTCCCACTTAACGATTTGAGTGACTAAGGCCCAAGGAGGGTTAGGGGACTCTGATAATCAATGGTGGCAGAGCCCAAAACAAAAGCAAGATTTGGGAGTCAGTAGTCCTGGTTTTGAAATCTGGTGCTCGCCACTTTCTAGCTGTGTGACCTCAGGCAAGTTGCTTAGCCTCAGTTTGAGGCTGTATATGAGGATAAAATATCTATCTCTTATGGTTGTATAAGGATTTAATGATATAATATATGAAAAATGCTGGCACAGTTCAGACCAAGTATTAGGAGCTCAATAACTGCAGGTTTCCCATTTCAGTGTTTTAAGTGTGTTGTATTCTGAGTCTTTGAAAATTGGTACTCTCACTACAGTAAAATGAACTATGTGTAATAAATTCTATTAACCTAATGAGTACTATTTAAGTACCTCACTGGATTAAGAGAACTAAATAAAAGGGAAGCCGGGTACTCCAGGTACTGGCTAAGTACTTCTGATGTAAATCACAGTAGATTAGAGCTGATGGTGACGGATCTTAGAGATCTGTCCCAGTGTGTCTTCCTCAAACTGTGTCTTTCTCAGAAGAGACTTAATAATTTGGGACATGTCAGATTGAATAATGGTTAGTACATGTCTTTACTGCTGAATTCTCAGAGCCTTGCTGTGCATGTGACTCTTGGGGGTGGGGTGCCAAGAGGATTTGCCAAGTTTCCTATTCTTATTTGACCTTGGAGCCCCTTTTTTGAAGAACTCATTAACATCTTGAGAAATATTGATCTTCCACAGAAGAGTTCATATAACACCAATCTGAACCAGTTCATCCATTTTCTTGTTTGTTTTTAGAGACAGGGTCTTGCTCTGTTTCCCAGGTTAGAGTGCAGTGTAACCTTGAATTCCTGGGCTCATGTGATCCTCCTGCCTCAGCCTCCTGAGTAGCTAGGACAATAGACATGGGCCACCACATCAACTAATGTAAAAATTTTTTGCAGAGACTTAAAGTCTGGGAATTAAAAGCATAAGCTACTGCACCTGGCCTCAGTTCTTCCATTTTCTAGATGAGGCAAGTAAGGTCTGAAACTAAGTTTACAGAGCCCACTCGTGGCAAAACCAAGTCTAAATCTCAAGGTACCTTGATTCCCTCTTGGGCCACACTTTTGTTTGCGTTCTTCCTTTTTTAGCCAGCAAATCCTAAAATTATAGAGGATTCTGCAAACCACTAATCAGAGAGTATTGTTAGAGCATCAAGCTTTTATTTTGATATGTGTTTATCCTAGTAAGCAGGAAAATGAGGAAACAACAGGCTTAATGCCGTCAAATGTTTCCAAACAGTTGAAGAACCAAGAGTCAGGTAATTAATTAGCGGAGTGAGTGGGAAAGCACCCCTGCCTTGCAAACTTGAACTCTGTTCTTACTGTAAGAAGTTTGGGGGGAGCACATCTTGGAGGCCCACAGTGCAGCTCCTAATGAGAACTACTCTGACACCAGTAATCATGGAAAGGATTCTGAGAGGAGTTTGAAGAGAATGTCAAGTTTCTGCTCCTCCATCACTATCCACCATAAAATTCTGTGAGTAGGAATGTGCTGCTGGATTTCTCTTCAGATCCTGGCAGAGAGAGCTGTCCTTGGCATTTGGTAGGGTTTTCCTAATAGTTTACTAAATCCACTAGTTCAAATCTAGTAAAAATGCCACCATTAAATATGCAAGATTGTGCAAAGCACATCTGATCTCAAAATGATCCTCTGACATAGAGGTTATCTTCCACATGTCATGTGAGAACATTAAGGCTCAGAGAGAGGATAATGACTTGTCCAAAGTCTGACAGCAAATTAATGATAGTCTTTGTTGTATCACAGGTGCCCAATGCGAGCAGATGTTGATGTTCAAGAAATATTGAAAAATTTAGTACATTCTTAGGAATGAACTTAAGGTCTCCTAACTCTTGGTCCAGTATTCTTTCCATTAAATCACCATAGTGGGTCCCAGTGGTTGGGCCCATATCAGAGTCACCTGATAATAAAGAGAAAAAGGGCTGGGTCTCCCTCACTGTATTGATTACTGGCAAGGATGGCATTTTCTGGCTTTTGCTACTCTGCTTGGTGAGGACCTCATACACCCTCCCCATCATAGAAATCTCTGAATCATTAGTCTCTGTGGGCTGTATATTCAAGCTCTTTCTGCTTCTGCTTCTTGTAGTATACTGAACAAAGACCCAGCTTCTCACTCTGCCTCTCCTTTATTTCCTCTCATGACTGCCCTACTGATGGAACTTGGGCATATCTCATGGGCACCAACTGTACAGTTCACTGTTAGGAGTTGAGGGGCCAGGAATTCTGGGACACCCTTTACTGAAACGGCATCTACCTAGGATTCTTTCGCCTGTTTGTTAGCATAAATTCACTGAGTACTGGTTGCCAGGGTAGTGCTGGAGACTGGGACTGCAAAGTCTCCTAAAACAGTCTCTGCCTTCGAGGAGTTCAGAATCTAATGGAAGGAGACAGATGTCTGAATACTAAAGTGTAGCAGATGTAGTTGCAGAAGAGGTCTTCTGAGGATATCTGGATCTAGAAAGAAGGGAATGGTTGGAACTACATAGGGCAGTGGTTCTCAACCTTCCTAATGCCACAGCCCTTTAATACAGTTCCTGTGGGTTGTGACCCACAGGTTGAGAACTGCTGACTTAGGGGCAGGGAAACAAAAACTTTCCTGAAGAGTTTTCATCAAGGGCATCATTTCAACAGATTTTGTACTCAGAAAACTCCAGACCCTGACCTCCACACCAAATCAGACTTTGGTTCCAGTCCTGCTTTATTGATGAAGCAGTCTTTCTACCTAATACCATGTTAGAGTATGATATTTGGAATTATCTAATAATTGGGGGCAATATTAGTTAATATCATTTTCATTTAGAAAATTCCTGTGTGCTTATCTTGCTGACACATCATCTCACTGAATTCTCACAGCAACCTGATGGGAAAGGTACTGTGATATTATTTCCATTTTACCAATGAGAAAACTGGGCACAGAGATGTTATGTAACAGGATCAGACAGCCAATTCTTGGCAGAGCTGGGATGTTTCAACCCAGGTAGTCTGAGTCTAGAGTCATTCTCCTGAAAGGGCTTATTATCTCAGAGTGGATTAGAAGGATTAGAAGGATTAGAAGTGAAACACTTAGCACTACATCTACTACATAATAAGCAATTAATAAATTATAATAATCATTTATATAACAAAATAGCTTTTCCTAAGGCTGGGGTGGTTTGGGCCTCTGCAAAGATATCTCTCTCCTTCCTGTCTCTCCCCAGCCTCTGTTGGCTTGAACATGTGTGCAGCCTTCTTCTTGTTTCTTAACATGGTTGAAGAAGAGAGCATAGTCAAGGTGGGGCAGTAGTATATGCCTCAGCTGGAGTTCAATCTAGCAGATACTTCCTGAGCAGCCCCTCTGGGGGTAGGGCCTATACTGAAAGGCAGTGTGGATGCCAAGATGAAATAGATTGCAGTTCCTGCCATCTAAGAATTCATAGTCAATCCAGGAGCAGAGATGACACTGAAACATTTTAATACATTCTCTTTAGGTGGATTTTAGCCAGCAAATCAGACTCTACTGCTCTTGGTTCATGCCACAACTAGCAGGGCCAGAACGCCTTGCTATTATATTAAATGTTAAAATGATCATCTTGTCAGTATCTTTGACATAATTAAAGCAGCTGTTATTAATGTAGAAAGTAGTAGTAATACCTTAGAGAAGGCCAGCAACTGCTCAAAAGAGACTTCTGACATGCTCAATTGGAAAAACCTATTTTATTTTTATTGGTGGGGGAGGGTATGGTGGTGTTCTGAAACTACTGGTAGGGCTGAGGGAATCCATGGCTTGATGAATGTACTGTGGAGAAGGATTTATGTCCACCCCAGGTCTCCTTCCTGGCCACCTGATGTGCTCCTTAGTTATCACATACTTTATAGCTTCTTGTATGCAGGCACGTTTTTTAATTTGGCAGAATGAGCAAGAAGAGGGAGGTATAGCTTTCTGAGGCAAGACAATCTACATGAGAGGCATAGACTGAGTAGCTGCTGAGATCAGCAGGGGCTCTGCCAGGGCTTTGTGAGTATATGTACTATTGCATGAAGTATCATCAGTTAATTGTTTCATGTGTGTTATTGGAGCTTCTGCCATGTGCCTAGCAATGTGATATGGAAAATACCCCCCAAAAGCTCTATGCATCTCAACATGTGAGACAGAAAGGAGCTGGCAAAAAAAAGAGATGCTCTGCTCAGTAGGACTTACAGGTGCCTCCTTACTATGCTGCATATGGCAGGGGAGTGGTTGGCGGCTTGCATGGCTTCAGTGGCCCCAAAGCTCTTTTTGATCTGATGTCTACCAGGCTGTCTGGTGTCATCTCCTGTGACTTTTATTCTTGTGTCTTAGACTCTGGCCCATCCACAGTAGGTATTATTATTCACTAAATGTGGAGGCTCTGTTAAGTTTCCTTAACTTTGTTTATGCTATTTCTTCTCTCCTAAATATCTCACACCTGTGTGTGAACTAACTTCAGCTCGTCCCTTAGGACAAGATGACTCTTCTCTGACTTTCTGTCTCTTAGGTAAATGACATGCCCAAGTTCCCAGTTGCTTCTGCCTTTGCTCTTACCATGATGAAACAAATATAGGTTGTGGTTTTTGTGAGGTCTTTACCACTGACTGCTCTGTGAATTCCTCCAGGTCAGGAGTTGTACTTTTTCCACCTCTGTACTTTGTGTCTGTCTGGCAGTAATAGGTGCTTGATAAAAAATTTCTTGATAAATGAATAAATAAATCTTTTTAACATGGTAATCCTCTGCTTGGAACCTACAGTAGCTTCTTTGTGGCATTCAAAACTCTTATAAACAAATAGGGGAGACTATCCATCTTCACATAGATAAAAAAAACAACGAGGATTTATTTTTTCCTTGCTAATTTAAGTCCACTCCCCATATGATAAGACATGATCCTATTGAGGTTGCCAGAAAGGTGGCATTTACTGGAAATTTACTGGTGTTTACTACCAATGTAAATTGGTACAACTGTATGGAAAGTAATTAGGCAGTGTACCTCAAGAGCTGTAAAAATGTTCATATATTTTGCCCAGTAATTCCACTTATTAAGAGTCTATCCTAAGGAAATAATCTAGTGTATAGGATAAGCTTTTCCACAGATGCTATTACTTATAATGGTGAGAAATTGAGAAAAGCCAAATTACCACTACGTAACTATGATAAATTTACTCAGGGAAAACTACAGGCTATTAAAACAGTAGTTACAAAAATAAAAGTGATACTTATTGATAACTGTGCAGCTATAAGGACAGATAATATTATAACATATATATGTGTTATAATTGGGAAAAATAGGCTATAGAATTGAATGAATGATGTAACTGTAATCTGAATGTAATGCACAACAGAAAACACTG
This sequence comes from Otolemur garnettii, assembly GCF_000181295.1. Classification (NCBI taxonomy): domain Eukaryota; kingdom Metazoa; phylum Chordata; class Mammalia; order Primates; family Galagidae; genus Otolemur; species Otolemur garnettii. Next base: position 16,019,675 of record NW_003852420.1, read on the forward strand.
GAAGGAAACAAACTAAGATGCAAGCAGTTATGTCTTAAAGAAGGGTGGAACTTCAGGTGATTTTGTATGGCAATTTTTAAACAATAAACATACTAAATAGTATAAATTCTTACTCATATTGTTAAGACATTTAAAATAGGCTCAGGGCCCATAACACAGTGGTTATGGCGTCAGCCACGTACACCAAAGCTGGCAGGTTCAAGCCCAGCCTGGGTCAGCTAGACCACAGTGACAACTGCAACAAAAAATGGCCAGGCGTTGTGGTGGGCTCCTGTAGTGGCAGCTGCTTGGGAGGCTGAGGCAAGAGAATCATTTAGGCCCAGGAGTTTGAGGTTGCTATGAGCCGTGACACTACAGCACTCTACTGAGGCAACATAGTAAGACTCTCAAAAAAAAAAAAAAAAAAAGTTTAAAATAATAAAGCAAACCTCATGTTATTAGTTTTAGGCAAAGAAGTGAGTGGTGATATTACTGTAGTGACAGTAGAGGATGAATTTAAAGAGTAGTAATAGGACTGGGGAAAGAGGGCTATATTCTAAAAATATTTAGGAGACCGAATCAGCTGGGCTTGGTGAATGACTCAGTATGTGAGGGGAAAGTATACACATAATAGAGATCATTGTCTCAGTGAGGTTGATGATATATCCAAGGCCACAAAGCTAGTGAGTAAGTGGCTGATCTTGGGTTTAAATCCTGGTCTTTCTCTGTCCAAAGCCGTGCCCTTTCTCTGTGGCTGAGACGCATGTTACAATTTGGGGGGAATTATTTTAAAACCAGTTGTTGCAATATAAGAGCTTGTTTAGTGTAGTATTTACTTTTTGAAGGGAGAGGGGACACAAAAGGGTTAGTTAATTCTTTCTAAGATAATGACAAGGGGAAAGACTATAAGTACCACAGCAGCTTCTGTCATAATTAGTTGAATTGATTAGTTTAGAAATACATAGGGATTGGGTATTTCTTGTCATCTTGGGAACTGGTTGGTTTGTACGTGTATGTACCTATGTAAAGTTGTAGTGGTTCATGGGTTGGCTTTTATTTGATGCTTACAGTTGCAGGACCTCTTGAACTTAAGTATATGCATGTGCATACTATATTACGTGTAAATGAACATTTTGGTCATTAAGCCATGTGTATTTTTTTTTTTTTTCTGAGACAGAGCCTCAAGCTGTTGCCCTGGGTAGAGTGTTATGGCATCACACCTCACAGCAACCTCCAACTCCTGGGCTCAAGTGATTCTCCTGCCTCTGCCTCCCAAGTAGATGGGACTACAGGCGCCTGCCACAACGCCCCGCTATTTGCAGCTGTCATTGTTGTTTGGCGGGCCCAGGCTGGATTCGAACCTGCCAGCTCAGGTGTGTGTGGCTGGCGCCTTAGCCTCTTGAGCCACAGGTGCTAAGCCTAAGCCATGTGTATTAATGATGCTGCAGCTGTGGGAGTGAGAGGCTGGTATCTAAACTGCTCCATGAAAGCACCTGAAAGAAAGGGTTCACCTGAACCATACAATGTCTTATTCTCATACCTGACTCACTAGACTAATCCAAGCAAAAATGTTTATTTATTATTTTTTACATGAGTCTGTACTTTGGGGTATGATACTCATCCCTTCAGGAAGAACCTACCTAGTTCATGCTGACTTGTTCATTGTGTGACCTTGGGCAACTGACTTTTTCTCTCTACACTAGGATTTACTCATTTATAAAATGAGTGACTTATATCCACTCAGAGGATTATTGTGTGTAGATTTGGTGGCCTTAACTAATGAAGGGGTTTATAAACCATATGAAGGTTTTAGACATATTTCTTGGTGGTGGTCAGCCCTTGAAAGATCTTAAATGGAGCCAGGCATAGTGGCTCACACCTAAAATCCCAGCAGTTTGAGAGGTTGAGCTGGGAGGATGACTTGAGTCCAGGAGTTCAAGACCAGCCTGGGCAACATAATGAGAAATTGAGGAATTTCTACCAAAAAATTTAAAAAAAAATTAGCCTGGCATAGTGGCGTGCATCTGTAGTCCCACCTACTCAGGAGGCAGGAGAATCACTTGAGCCTAGGAGTTTGAGGTTGTAGTGAGCTATGATGATGCCACTGCACTCTAGCCCAGACAACAGAGGAAGACCCTATCTCAAAAATAAACAAACGAGAGGTGGCAGGGGTATACTTTCTTGATCATACAACAGGCAGATGCTCAATAATATTTGTGAAGTTAATGTTACCAGAAACAGAAAGGCAGAGTGGCTGTGACTGTGGCATCATTCTCAGTGGTGCCCTTTGGGCCAAAAATGTGACACTATGGGATGATGCTCTTAAGTTATGTTTGAATTAACACCCTGAATGGAAGTCAGCTTTCTTCCTGTCCCCTGTCTCAATATGAGAAATAAAAAATAGCAGTGTATATGCTATTCGTGGGGGGCTGCGAAGGATGATATTTAGTATTTTTCAAGGAATGAGGAAAATACTGATTCACACAAAAGGATTTTGATAACTGCCCTTGCACTTGAAGGGCACAGCTCTAGGCTGCAGTGCCAAGTTATGTATCATCCAGCCCCTGCTTCCAACTGACTGGCTTCCTGCTCTGTCTAGGAAGACCTGTAGCAGCTGTATCCAGGGAATATTCCTGTCCATATTTATGTAGCACAGCTCAGGCAATGTAGTGTGTTATCTCCTTTATTCCTTATAGCAACCCATGCAACAGGACAGGGATTTATATCCCCATTCGTAGATGGGGAACCTTGAACCTCTGAGATGTCAAGTGCCTTCCCAGAGTCACACAGCCAGTAGAGGTGGGATTCAGGTCCCAGGGCCTCACAGGGAAGGAGGAATAAAGCCTTTAATAACGGTTTTAACCTAGGGCTAATCCTGTTGTGGGGAGGGGTTAGGCCATCCTCTCTGTATTCCTCAGAGATTCCCTTACTTCCTTTAATATAGAGTGGGAACGGGAACATGTACACACTAATGGTAGCTTTCTGCAGCTTTACTCAGAATAGAGGAGCCACAGAATGTGGATATTCCATCAGAGACAGAGAATATTGAGCAAGTGGGGGTTTCTTGCAGTAGCAGCCCCTGGGTTCCTCTTGCCCAGAAGAGAAGCCCAAGGCCGGGCGTGGTGGCTCAAGCCTGTAATCCTAGCACTCTGGGAGACTGAGGCGAGTGGATTGCCTAAGCTCATGAGTTCAAGACCAACCTGAGCCAGAGTAACACATGCCCCCACCTGACCACCCCACCACCTATCTCTAAAAATAGCCAGGCATTGTGGGCAGGTGCCTGTAGTCCCAGCTACTCAGGAGGCTAAGGCAAGGGAATTGCTTGAGCCCAAGAGTTTGAGGTTGCTGTGAGTTATGATGCCATGGTAGAGGTACTTTACCAGCAATGACAAAGTAAGACTGTGCCTCAAAAAAAAAAAGAAGGGAAGCCCAGTCTGCCTTCAAGGTCCTTAAGGTACAAAGAGACCTTTCTGGGAAGGAACTTTTGCTTAGGGGCCCCTTCCTGTTCTACTTCTCAAATTCTATACTTTTGGGCTCTGGTGGCTGTTTTACTCCAAATACTATATACATCTATTAATTCATTTTATGAGTGCCTACTCCTGTGTTCAAGGCACATTTCCAAATAGTAGAATTTTAGAGACACACTTGAAGAGACTACTATATCCTTATTAGTAGTTTTTCCTTGATCACAGTTCAGCTCTAGGTTAATGTTGAAGTAGAACTGACCACCTTTCCCTTTATACTCACAAGGAAATATTCTTATAGACACAACAACGATACAGATCGAGTATCTCTAATTCAAAAATCTGAAATCCGGCAAATGCTCCAACATCTGAAATTTTTTGAGTGCCAACATGATGCTCAAAGGAAATGTTTCAATTCAAAGGAAATCCAACTTGAGATTTTCTGATTAGGGAACAATAGTTAAGTATCTGCAAATATTCCGAAATCTGAAACACTTCTGGTCCCAAGCATTTGGATAAGGGATATTCAGCATGTAGCAGCAACAGCTAATATATTTGCATGCTCTCTAGTGTACCATAAACTTCTGGATGTTTACATGAATTAAATTCAACTGGAAAGATAGGTATTGCTATCCTTACAGGTGAGACAACTGAAGCACAGAGTAGTTCATAAAGGTCATGTCACACTAGTTGTATAAGACAACAAAGGCATTTTTGATTTGAGAAATTACTCTCTTGACTATCCTCCATGGCCTCTCACATGACAGGAAAGATTCAGGTTTTGGCTCCTGCTTGATGGCAGTCCATGTTTTTAACTTCTACTCACAGCAAATTGTACCCCTCTCTGCACTATGTCATATGATCCACTCAGCTTTGGGTTGTGCTGAAATATAACACTATATAGGCTTAATTAGACTGAAAAGGAAGTTTTGTACACTGCTAAAAATTTGCCCATGCACCTGAAAGATTCAAGATACACTATTGTATTTCAGAATACTGGTTAAGAGCTACTCATTTGCCTAGCCAGTCGTGCTCATAGAGTGTGCTCAGTAGTATTTGGGAATAAATCTGGTGTCCATCTTGCTCTCAACCCCTTAGCTGAAATGAGAAGACTAATGTGTAAACAGTGTGATACAAAACTGAAAATTAGAAATACCAGAAGAAAAGTTATGACGTGCCTTCCCCTTCCTGGCTGGTTTCCTTAGTTCTTTAGAGTAGGAAGAGGTCTGAGAGCACCAGCCTGCCTCTTCAGGAGTATACCCTCCTCTCAGACCCCTTAGTCCCCATTAAGCCTAGATCACCTTTCCTTGCAGGATATAACATGACCTAAAACAGATGACCAAGATATATCACCACCAGAAGTATTTAGTGGCAAATTCTTGACCTATCTATCCTCTTCTCTTGAGAGGGAGAAAGGAAGGGAAAAAAAAAAAAATTAGGATGGTTTTTGTAAATTAGTCTACTACCAAAGTCTTAAAGAAATCAGGCTAAAAGAAGAAAGAAACAGGAATGGCTTAGAACTGTGTTACTCAAAGTGAAGTTTAAAAAGCAAAACAAAACCCAACCTGGCCTGTCACCACAGTAGTTTTGAGAAGTACTACTTTATTTATTATTTAGTTAGTGTGACAGTATGAAAAAGCAGCTCAGTCTTTCTGTCTGTAAAATGAGATTAATAACACCTGCCTCAAGGAGTCGTTTTGGGGATTATTTGATGGTAAATAAGATTTTTAGTACTTAACATGTACCTACCACTGTGCACTGAATGTGTGTTATTTAATCCTCACTGCAGCAATATAGTAAGTTTTTTCATCCTTATTTTTCTGAGACTTTGGAAAGGTTATAAGACTTGCCAGAAGTTAAACATGTAGCAAGTAAGTAGGTGGGATTTGTTAAGTAGGTGGAATGTAGGATGTTCTTCAAAACCAGGGGGCTGGCACACATGAGGGTTCCCTTGTCACTAGAGGTAGAGAACTGCATTCTAATTCCATCCTTGACCTTAACTTATTTTGTGACTTTGGGCAAAAAGTGACCATGATCACTTTCTCTGGACCTTCATTTTCTCATCTACCCTCAATGGCAAGGACTGTATTTATCCTCAATTCCACAGCATCTAGCTAGACTGGCTTGGTGTATAATGGATGTTCAATATGGTGGCCATTGGTCACACCAGTGAATCTCTGAGAGTCCTTTCAATCTCTTCTTACTCTGAACCTCCTGGATATTTTATCCTCTGTTTCCCCTTCTAAGCATCATTTCTTACTTGGTCTACCTTATTTCCTCATGTTTATTTGTCTTAGGCAGTCTTGATCCTGGATATATTGAGAAAGCCCACATGATCCCCTTGTTTTTACTTGTCTATAAATGTGTCTGGGATAAACCACCAGGGATAGTACAGGTTAAAGGGTGAAAGAGTCTACTCACTAAGTAAAAAAAATTTTTATTCCATTTATTTCCAGCTGGGCCTGGGCCTAAGGCAGCTCTACTGGCAGCCCTGCCAGGCCTGAGTAATGGCCCCAGCCTGGGGCAGGGTTTTCCATGAGTTCCATCGGAGTCTCCAGTAATTGGAACATGGCACCTTCTAACTTGTAACGGATGGCAGAACAAGAGGGGCATTTGTCATTGCCCAACTTCCCTGCAGGATAAAGGCTCATAAGTCACAGCTGACAAACCCTTTGATGACTTTTAAACTTCATTTACAGAAAAGAATAGCTATAATCAACCAACAGCAAGCAGTGACTAATCTTGCCACGTTATCACTGTGAGGAGTCAGCCCCATAAGGTAGTGGGGGTGGGAATATACCCCAAATTCACAGCAAGTGCTGATTGGCTCTTAGACTTGAGAGGTGGGCCTTCGTTCAGCAAGGCCCCACAAGTTTGTGCTAGAGGGTTAGTGTTAGGAGGTAAAGGAAGAACTAGCATCCAGACAGGTGAGTGCATACCCAATATCAAAGCCATTCTGGGCCAACATTTAGAAACCAACTTTGGTTTCACACATATTTGTTCCAGCTCTGCCATTTCCTAAAACTAGCCAAGCTTTAGTGAAATGGTCTCATTGCCTGTCCCATAGCAGAAGGCTTAATGCAATTTCTAATACTCAGCACATGTTGGTGATGATTATTATCACAATGACACATTTAGCCCTGGAAGGTCCTTTTGTGGTCACATGGTTCAAAACCTAGGTCCTATGGGAATAGGAGTAAGTGGGAATAATTTAGTGGAATGGAAAGAACACAGGGCTGGGTGCAGTAGCTCATGCCTGTAATCCTGTCACTTTGTGAGGCCAAAGTGGGAGGATCGCTTGAGCTCAGGAGCTTGAGACTAGCTTGAGCAAGAGGAAGACTAGCTCAAAATAGAAAAACTAGCCAGGCATTGTGGCAGATACTTGTCATAGATACTGAGTCTCTGCCTAAGGCTACAGACAAGAGTAGAATTAAAAGTGTGCAAGATGCAGAGAAAGTAGGGTAGATACCCAGACCACACTATGAGGAGAGATGACTGAGACTCAGCCCAGCCATCTGTTTCTGTTTTGGGGTGTCCATTCAGAGCCTATAGTGCTAGCTACTTAGAAGCTGAGGCAGAAGGATTGCTTGAGCTCAGCAGTTTGAGGTTGCTATGAGCTATGATGATGCCACAGCACTCAACTCGGGACAACAGAGTGAGACTGTCTAAAAAAAAAAAGAAAGAACATAGGCTTTAGAATCAGACAAATTTGGGGTCCTTCACTTCTGATTATGCTGCTTACTGTGACTATTGACAAATTGAGCTTTTTCTGAGTCTCAGTTTCTTTATTTGTAGAGTTCAGATACTACTTATCTCATTAGTTTGTGACCAGGATTATGAGAGATTTATGTCTGTAAAGCTTCCAACACAGTGCCTGAAAGCTTCTAACACAGTGCTTGGTATAAAGTCACTGAATATTAAATTGTATGTTCCCTTTTTCTTCTCCCTTCAGGCAAAAATAAGTATGCATCTATTAAGGGCCAGGAGGTAACAATGAAGATGCTCTGTTTTCAAGCATTTATTTCTAGCTGTACTTACAGGAGGAAGGGGAGAATAGGATGGTCAAAGAGGAGAAAGGGACATGTTTTGTATATTGTTCCTATAGTTTCTCCTGCCAGAATTCCCTGTGTGTCCAACCAGTGGGAATTCATCTTAAACTCTCCCTTTTGGTGGAGCCTCCTATGATGCTCCTATCCCTTCTCTGATCTCCCAGACTGCTTTGCCTGAGTTGCTTCTGGAGCAATGGACTCCTTCCCAAGGCACATGTGCTTTGTGGCTGTGGGGGATGTCTCCTGCTAGAGTGGGAATTAGTTGAGATCATGTCCCAAACCAGTTGTTAGATGAATAAATGAATGATTCATTTGTTAATACCTAGCCCATAGTTAGCTAAATATTTGAATATTTATAACTATGATTGTTTGGTTAGGTAGGTGTTTAGATGACTTCTTTGGCAAAAACAAAGGAGTCAACAGTTATTTATAGATCTAACTCAGTGTTAAGCGATTATAGGCATAAAATTGTCACCCTCCCACCCCTTGTTACCTTTCTCCCAATAGCTATGAAGGGGAGCTTGTCATAGATACTGAATCTCACCCTGTGGCTATAGACAAGAGTGGAGTGAAGTGTGCAAGATGCAGAAAAAGTAGGGTAGATACCCAGACCACACTATGAGGAGAGACGACTAAGACTCAACCCATTCATCTGTTTCTGTTTTGGGTGTCCCTTCAGAGTCTATCAGATACTGAGACCAGAGGTACAGTATAGGACTAGAGATATGATACAGTTCAGGAGTGACAGCAAGGCCTGGAACCCCTCCTGGCCAGTGTTCTGTCCTACTTCAATCCCATATAGCAGTGGTCTGACAGTCATGGGGAAGGAACTCCTTTATGAAGTTTTTAGGTTTGGTTTTAGATACTAGGATGAGAAAGAACATGTATAGCTTCCCTACTCCCCTATTTTCATAGTCCCTTATTTCAGGCAAAGTATGGAGCACAGGGAGATGACACAGGAGAAGAACGTTAGAACTGCAATGTCATAGACCTGGAGTGCCAGGCTAGGTTCATCTGCTTTCATTGGGCATTTGGGTTATGCAGTTTCTTAATTAACTGCCTACTGGTGCCAATCATTATACAGAGCACTTTGCACAGATTATCTCCAATCCTTACCCTAATCCCAGAAGGTTGGTATAATGCCTTTTTTGCAGTTGAGAGACTAAGGCCCCGTGAGGTTAAGGAGCGTGGCATAGTTACAGTCCTAAGTGATAGGATCTAGTGCTGTCTGACTCCAGAGTTTGTGCTGTATTTACTATTTCACGTGCCTTTTTCCTTTGTTATTAAGAAACAAAAAAGAGGTTCCTGGAAAGGGGGCTTCTTAAGTAGAGCACAAGACTCCTGAATACCCTGTTTCCCAGCCTCTCCACATTGCAACACAGAGGAGAATATGCAAGAAATGTGTATCAAATGAGTGAAGGGGGTAGAGATTGGGTAATAACTGAAAAAGGTGTAATCCCACACCCTTTTATAGTATGGTACAGATGCAACAGGATACTTTCACATCAATTAGCCTGTTTGATTCTTTTTTTTGAGACAGAGTCTCAAGCTGTCACCCTGGGTAGAGTGCCATGGCGTCACAGCTCACAGCAACCTCAAACTCTTGAGCTTAAGTGATTCTCTTGTCTCATCTCCCAAGTAGCTGGTACTACAGATGCCTGCCACAATGCCTGCCTATTTTTTTGTTGTTGTTGCAGTTGTGATTGTTGTTTTAGCTGGCCTGGCCCAGGTTTGAACCCGACAACCTCAGTGTATGTGGCTGGCACCCTACTCACTGAGCTATGGGCACTACCCGCCTGTTCGATTCTTGTAACAAATCTGAAAGTTAATCAGTAGGAGTGATTATTTCTGTTTTTGGAGTAAGGATAATAAGGGACAGGGAAATTCTGTGACTTGTTGCAGGTCACCGAGCCTTCTGACCTGTAGCCTACACCATTGCTCTCATCCAGGAGCCTTCCATGTTTGGTGTGCTGGGAGCTGGGATTTCTCATGGGAGGGAGAATGGTCAGGAAATAAAGAATACTCCTGGGGAAATTTATCCTGTCTGACCAGCAATGATCATTTGGGCAATGCTAATGAGACAGGGCATGGTGAGTTTAATGAGATTAATAGGTGCTCTGGCTATCTAGTAATGAGGAGCCTCTGGACCAAGGAGGCTGTAGACACTGATCAGTCTAAATGCTTGACTTTCTCTAAAAATGTAATCTTCCTATCACTGGTAGCTATTTTCCTCAGAAACCCAGTTTTCTCCAGGGTTATCTAGGGGCAGAGAGCCAACTATAGGCTGCTGTGACTCTCATTCTCATGCAGGAGAACAAGGCCAGAGATATCCAGAGTACAGGCCGAGACAGAGGGTCTAAATGGCACATGAAGACCAAAAGCAGTGTCTCCTCTTTGGAAATGAGCATTTAAGAGCAAGAGACCAGTGCTGGGGAGGATTTTACAGAATTGGGAGAGTGGGCCTTTTCTGATGGTTGTATGTCTTGAGATTTCAGGCTAAAGATCATAGACTCCATGGTAGACAGGCTCAGGAGCCTCTGAGGGTTGACTTGGCAAAGTCACAGAGGCTTAGAATGTTTGTTAAGAGAGTGACAATACAATGTCCAACAAGAAGCTTGGATTTAGGTCTCCTAGGTATTTTCCTCACTAGCTGTTTGACTTTAAGTAAGTTACTACTTATCCTCAGCTTTTTTCATTTGTGAAATGAATGGTACTAACAATGTCAAGATAAAGGATATTGTCTCAGTCCATTTGGACTGCTATACCAAAATACCATAAACTGGGTGGTTTATAAACAACAGAAATTTATTTCTCACAGTTCTGAGCCTGGGAAGTTCAAAATTAAGGAACTGGAAAATGTGGTTGGTGGTCTTTTAGTGTCCTCAGACACTAAAAGGGGCAAGACAGGCTCTGGGGCCTCTTTTATTAGGACATAAAACTCAATCATGACAGCAGAGCCCTCCTGACCTAATCACTCCCAAAGGCCCTGCTTCCTAGTCCATTGGAAATTAGGTTTCAACATAGGATTTGGAGGAAAAGGGGGCACCTTCAGACCTTAACAGATATAAACTGGCTTTGTTCACTAAAATTCTGTGCAACTATGGGGAATTATAATAGAAAAGGGGAAGGGCAAGGACCAAGGAGAGAGTGTGGCTGACTGGATAACTTATTCTCACTGTAGAAATCAGTACCTAAGGCATCTGTATGCATGTGTAGTCTTGCCCATTCCTGTTTTCGGAGTCAAGCAAACCTGGGTTCCACTCTGGCTTTGCTCTCTTAACCAATTCCTTTGCCTCTGAGCCCATCTGAGCTTCCCTGTCTCAAATACCTCTTCATGGGGCTGTTGTGAGGATGAGATAGAGGTATGCATAGTTTCTAACACTTGGCTGGCATTCAGTAATTAGGGTCTGTTCTTTCTGTGCTGTCTCTCTTAGGATCTCATTTACCTAAACTTCAGGGGTGGAGTTACCTTTTAGGGACTTTTTACTTTTACAAAGTCCAGCCTTGGCTCCTATGGTTCAAACTACATTTTCCATTTGAAATGTTTCAACTGGGAACGATGAATTTGTTTTTGCCAAATTTCTTCTGTTATTATTAGCTTTGAAAAGGAAGCCCATCCCTTTGAGCTGTAAATTGCATTTCAAAGCCTAATGTCCTTGGTGGGTTTTAATTAGCTTGAGGGCTCAGCTTTTATGTAGCATTTGTTTCTCCTATAGGTAAGGTGAAGACATTTATTTGGAGCTAGTCTCCAATTTTCTCAAACAGCATTTTTGGCGGCGCCTGTGGCTCAATGACTAGGGCGCCAGTCCCATATACCCAGGGTGGCGGGTTCAAACTCAGCCCCTGCCAAACTGCAACAAAAAATAGCCGGGCATTGTGGCAGGCACCTGTGGTCCCAGCTACTTGGGAGGCTGAGACAAGAGAATCACCTAAGCCCAAGAGCTGGAGGTTGCTGTGAGCTATGACACCACAGTACTCTACCAAGGGTGACAAAGTGAGACTCTGTCTCTTTAAAAAAAAAAAAAACCACTGCATTTTCTTGAGATGCTATGCCTTCTCCCAGTACCTCAATTTCTTGGAGACCAATCTCTCAGACCAAAAGGAAAATGAAGACTAGACTTAGAGTCTGAGGACCCATGGGTAAAACTACCTGTGGCATCCTGGCTATAGTCCTTTCCCTCTGTTCTTCAGAGTGAAGGCATATAAACTCCATGATCACTAAAGTCCCTGCTAATCTGACATTGTAGAAATCTCTAGGGGACAAATCTGGTTCTCTCTTCCCACTCCATCTCCCCATCCCTCTGCCCACCACTCATCAGATCATTCATTGCTAAACTCAGGGCCTCCAGGGTATAGACACCTTGCTCTCAATTATGTGGCTAATCTGTGAGGCAGAGCTTGGGAGATGGGGCAGGGAGATAGTTTAGCAAGTCAAGGAGCTTCTATTGAATAGGATGTCAGTATTTTTTCTTAGGGATTCCACTCTAAGCCAGGGAGAAACCTTGAAAAGCTTAGAGAAAGAATTGGGTCAGAAGGATTGAATTGGGGATGGTTGGTCTGTGGAGGTGGGTGTTTGGGTAAGAGCTTAGAAAAAGGTGCCTGGGATCTCTGCCCTTAGTGGTCTGTACCACTTAAGGTAGTCCACAACTAGACCCTGCCCTACTTTCTGGGGCATGCATATCCTTAGTACTTCTTCCTAACACTTATTGAGCATTCACTGTGTCCCAGGCTTTATCAGGCCTGCCCTTTTACATTTGCAGGGCAGAGTGAAAGCACAAACAGAGACCCATGCACCATAAGTCTAAACATTTGAATGTTATAAGTGAAGCCAACAAACTATGATATTGTAATACCATATCTAAATTTAGAATTCTTCAACTCTTTGGGATTCTGCACCTGAGCCTAGCAGTTCAAGGAGACCTAGTCTGGGCCCACCTCTTTTTCATTTCCCACCTTCAGTTCCATCCCTCACTTCTAGGAGCCTCATGAATGTGCATGGTTATTCAAGCCTTTCTTCACCCCCACAGATACTTACCCCTTGGACTTAGTGACTATATAACAGAATAGCTTTCCCTCCAGAGGAGTGTGCAGGCCTTGAAAAGTGAGGGTGATGTAGGGCTGTTTAGATAAGTAGTTCAACAAGGGTTGGGTATCTTCTGTAGGTGTGCATTGCTCCTTGGCACTGCAAATTTCTCATCCAGAGTGACCACATAAACTTCCTTAGTCTCTTCTCTACAGATGAGAAAACCAATCTTCATGGGCCATTGCTTCTGGCTGCCCCCTCCCTGGCATCATACAGAGTGTGCCAGTCTGACTTGATCTTTATCTAGAATGGGCCCATAAAAGCAGTGTTAGGACAGAGAAGTGCTTGTAGCCAGAGAGATCCTTTTATATACATTGCCCCAGGCCCCAAGTGATTAGAGAAGAGACTGGTAGGGCCAAACCTGAATGACTTTGCTTACCAGTCAAGGAGCAAGTTGCTGATCTTGCCACAGTACCAAGCATATATACTCAGCACGTGCTTCCTGCTCAGTGATATTAGAGGCTTCTGGCAAGAGATCTGAGGTAAGAGACACAACTATTATGTCTCTGCCAGGTCAGTGGTAGACCCAGCAGTCATCAGCAGATCTGTGAACCATCATTTCTTGCTCTCTTGCTATCTCTGTCCACATCCCAGGCTTGATTGGCTTCCTTCCGCCAAAGCATGTGGCTTTTTTCTGAGCCAAAACTTCATAGCTGTGAGCTGAACCACCCAGGAAATAGTCATCTGATACCCACAAAGGAGTCCCATAAACTTCTTATATACCCATGAATGTACAAGGAATTAACCCTTGAATGGCTTGTCATCCAGGTAGGAGAGGACTATCAGATCTATGAGGAATGGGGCGCCCAAGGAGACCAAGAAATATCGAGCATTTCTGCTCCATACTACAGTGTGTTAGGTGTTTTGGGAGGAGTTTATTTCCCTTATGTCCCTTACTGCTTAGTAAATGTTGATAATTAGATACAAAAATAATGCTTAGTAAATGTTGATAATTAGATACAAAAATAAAAATAAACTTAGTAATATGTATCTCTCCCAAATCCTGTCCAAAGCTGGCACCAGCCCCATCATCATTACCAGTGATGGCACTCTCTCAGCCTCCTTTCTTTGTCTAGGAGGGTGCATTCCTGACCCCAGTGTGTTCAGTGAGCTTACTGCAAGCCCAACCTCAGGAACTATTTCTTCCCCAGAATCATTCTTTGGGCTGGCCTGTCACTTCCTGGTAAACAGTGCCACCTGCTGGTCTGTTCACGTGAATATACCAGCTTCTGGGGTGGGACAATTTAGGAAAAAGGGTCTCTCAATCTCTTAGTGGGATAAAAGGTATAGATTTTGCTTCTTCAGTTCACTGAAAAGAAGCACCTTCTGCCCCAAAATATTTGTAAATAGCTGGTAGGCTGATGATAACTTCTATACATGCTGGTTGGGGTCTTTAGCACCTTCTGAAATGGCCCTAAATAGGGTAGGGTTTTGAGATAGGAGGGAGTCGCACCAACCCATGCCAATGAGCAGAAGACTGGTTCAGGAGGTATAAATGCCAAGGCTTAACTTTAGGCCTTTTCTACTGAAATTAAGACTTCTCTCCCCTTTCACCTTAGAGCCTGCGCCCAAGTATAACCTGTCCAGAGATGGAGTAGAAAAAATTTGTAGTGCTCGTTGGGGGTAAAAGACATTCTCAGAGCACAGAGAACAAAGAATAGATACAGTCTCATTGCTAAGCCAAACAGAATAAAATTTGAATGAGTAAGTCTAAAAGTGGGTAATTATTATAAAATTAATTTACTGAAAATAATTCTCAGATAAATATGCTGACTTATTATAGTACTTAAATTTTAGCTCCAGAAAGTAGATTGATAACATTGAAATAAATGGGCTTTAGGGACAGACTGACCTCTGGTTGAATACCCATTACTGGCAAATTAATGAATTTAGTTTCCAGTAAAATATGAGTAATGATGCTAACACTCATTGTGGAATCTTGAGATTATCCCATAGTGTATGCCACTCTTAGCCCATAGTGAATATTTAGAGAGGCTTAATTAGTATACCTTCTTTGAAATAGCTGGTACCAATAAAGAAACAATTAAGCCCATTGGATTGGGCAATTTTCATAGTATGGAATTGTCCCGGAGTAAGTATTACTTGCAATTACCATGTGACCCCTTAGAAGGAACAGTAGAAAAGCTGCAAAAGATCTTCAAATTTGGATCCAGAATGGGGTAGTATTTAAGATGAGCATTGAAGGAGTATACTCAAACAAATTGAAGTCAAGCAGTCCAGGTTCAAATCTCAGCCCTGCCATTCACCAGCATTGTGACCTCTCTGAATGTGAGATTCCTCCCTTATAAAGTGTTAAGGCTCTTGGCCCTTGTGTGAGTACCAAATGAGGAAACATATGTAAGGCACCTGGCATGAGATCAGTAGACAGTATGTGACAACTCTTGGTAATATAACAAGAAAAAAAGATGTAGTAAACAAGATGCAGAAACAGGGAGGCTGGATGCAGTAGGGTGTACGTGTGCTGGAAGGCAAGAAGCAACTAGTTTTTCAGAATGTGGGTCTTGGGCAACCACCCAGCTTAGGGACCCAGCTTTACAGAGATTCTCTTTCTCTTCAGGTGGCCACCATGTCCTTGAAGATCCAGACAAGCAATGTGACCAACAAGAATGACCCCAAATCCATCAACTCTCGGGTCTTCATTGGAAATCTCAACACAACTGTGGTGAAGAAGTCAGATGTGGAGACCATATTCTCCAAGTATGGCCGTGTGGCCGGCTGTTCTGTGCACAAGGGCTATGCCTTTGTCCAGTATGCCAATGAGCGCCATGCCCGGGCAGCTGTGCTGGGAGAGAATGGGCGGGTGCTGGCCGGGCAGACCCTGGGTAAGCCTCTCTCCACAGTATTTTAGTGTTCCCCAGGGTAGTTGCTATCCTTCCTTCACGCTTCCGATTTCCCTCTACCTCCCCTCAGTACCACTGCTCTGAGGTTTTGTAAATTAAATAAGCTATCTATACTTATTATAAATTAAGTGATAAAATTGATAACTATAGGGGAGAATTTTAGAAGCTCCTGGAAAATACTTCTGTCCCTGCTTTCTTGGTGCTCCTAAATGACAGACTTTAGGGCTCCAGTTAAAATGCAGAATCCCCTGAGAAATGAGACAGAATAGACTAGCATAGCCTGTTACATTGGGCTACAGATGACTTAGGTTAGAACACTTTCTGAGAGCTAGGAGGAGGAGTCTACCCTGGTCTTCTCGGAACATGTGCAGTGTGTGCACATAATTCTGTGTACATGTGTGTTTGAGAAAGGCTATATGTGTATTCCTGAATAAGAAGTATATGGATGTGACTGAATATGTGCACATATCTCTGTGTGTGTCAGAATATACTTGAGTGTAAAGCAGATACACACATACTCATTTACTAAATATTGAGATCTTATCATGTACTAAGCACTGTTCTAGGCATAGAGATGTTTAGTACAGTGTCCATTGAATGTGGCCATTTGCATATGGCCAGTTACGTGTATGATGTTGGAACTGAGTCTGAGTGTACTTGAGAGTGTATTTGTTTTCTGTATGTGTGTGACTTTCTTATGTGGGCACGTGAATTGTGAATGTGGGTATGTATGTTTATAGGTTGTTGTGTGCCTAACGTATGTGTTCATATGAATGTGAATGTGCTTAAGAATGCATATTTGTATGATATGGGGGGGGTGTGTGAGTGAGAGATGTTTGTGAGCATGTATTGATGTGTCTAAACGTACATAGACACATAAACAGGCATATCCATGTGATATCTGGGTATGAGTGTAATGTTTGAAGACTAGATGTCTGAAGACCTTTTTGGCTACATCAGCAAATAAAGTCCATGTGTCCATCATGTAAGCACATGAATTGTGTGTGTACGTGAGGTGATGTGTTTGTGAACATATTGCTGTCAAGCAGCATTCCGACTCTGCCTCCTCCCTTCACACAGACATCAACATGGCTGGAGAGCCCAAGCCCAACAGACCCAAGGGGCTAAAGAGAGCAGCATCTGCCATATACAGGTGGGGCGCTCTGTCTGTCTGGGTGGGATGGTCCCTCTTTCCAGAGTGAGTAAACTCTGGTACGATGATGTGCTGAACTTAGAACTTGGGGAGGAGTTTGGAGATGAGGGCCTGTGGAGAGTGGGCTGAGTGGCCATCCCTAAGCTCTGGCCCTCTCCCCTTTGTTTCCCCAGTGGCTACAGCTTTGACTATGATTACTACCGGGACGACTTCTACGACAGGTGAGCAGGGGAGGGGCGTGCCCAGGCATGAAACAGCCAAGCTGGAAGGGCTCTGAGAGATTTTTGGTACAGCCCATTCAGTTCTCCAAATGGAAATCAAAGCCCAGAATGACAGGCATTTGTCCAAGGTTCCTTCACAAGTCAGAGGCAGAGCTGGGTGTAGGGCTCAGTTTTGCAGGAGGCCAGAACTCCTATCATAATGCCACACGGACTCACTGGCTGCCCCTTTCCTCCTAGTTCTAGGGTAAGACTGGGAAAGGTACAGTCAAGGGCTGAATAAACATAGCCAGTTGGAATACACAGCAGGGTATGGCACTGGTTAGAGGGAATTTGAGCCTCATACTTCTGCTTTTCAGTTTCCTTCTTGTGTGAAGTGTCCAACCAACTGGAAGGAACTCCAGAGCACAGAGTGAGCCCCTCAATCCAACAACTATTTGGAGGCCTGAATTAGTCTCTGGTGGGCTGTGACCTACCCTTCACTCCCAAGCCCTAAGGCTGTGGGCTCCTACTCAGGTGGCACTAGTTACACTCTTGCATGGAAATCATAGTGGGGACCAGCCCAGACTTATTCCTCCCTGCACCAATCCACACACACACCCACCCACACCCACATCCAGGGGGCCCAGGAAGAAGAACCTCTCTGAGTCTTGTTTTTCTTACCTCAGGATGGTTTCAGGAAACAGTATGGTATGATGGAAAGTGCCCTAGCCTGGGAGTCAAAAGGTTTAGGTGCTAATCTCAACTCTGCTACTGGATGGATACATACATGACTTTGGGCAATTCCCCTTCCCAGTTTGTGAAATGGGCTTGCACCAAATGATCTCTCAGGGCTCCTCCAGCTCTGGGATTCTGTGGTTCAGTGATTCTGACCAAGGCCAGAGCCGCCCCTTCCCCTTGGGGGCAGAAATGCAGGGTCTGGGATAGAATTTATTCCCAGAGACTCTCCATCTCCAGCCATCCCCACCCCTAGGGCAAGAGCTCCTTGAATAAAGGAAGTATCAAAGAATGGGACATTGAAAGGCCCAGTGGTGGCAGGTTTCCTGGCTGATCAGGAAAGTACCCCCTAAGGCTGCAGATTCCTATAGAAATGTGGTAACAACCGGTGTATGTAGGAGACCCTTTTTAGCCTACTGAATTTCTGCCTGGTCAGGAAAAGATATCACCCCCTCCCCTAGTCCCTGGAAAGGACTGATGACTGCTGTGGGAAGGTAGCACACAGTCTGGAGCTCTGGGGTCTGATTGAACTGCCCAGCCTTGATCCCCTGGTAGGCTCCTGGCCTTTGTCTCTGAGGTGGAACAAGAAGGATGGGGTGATTAAGGAGTCCTAGAGTAAGGAAACAACAACTTTAGGGTCCAGCCTTGTCTCTGAGGTCATGGGCTCATGAGTTGAGGGTCTCGGTATCCTGACCTTTCACCTATCACACTTTTTAAAGCATGTTTTTAGCTAAATTCTTTATGCTCTACCCTCATAGCAAACTTGGGTAGATACTGAATTTGGGGTAGCCATCCTCATTGGGCATGTGGGGAAACAGGCTGAGGGATTGGCTTGTACTTCCATACCTCTCTATTTCCAGCTAGGGATTTGTGCAGCTTTGAAATTTATGAACTCTAACCACAGGTTGGATGGCAGTTAACTGAGCAGAAGCCGGGTCATGTTATAGCAGGCTTGGGTGTCAGAATGACTAGGGAAAGTGCCTTTGGGGGCTGGCCTCACTTTTGAAGGGCGCCCTCATGTTGAAGGGCGTGTCATTACTATCTGCTGCCTCATCTGCCCTTACCTCACCTAGCTGGTAGGAGAGGTGGATATAGGGAGGATCCAAAGAGCCATTAGGGTCTAGAAAGCCTTGCTTCTCACCCCAGGGCTTGTTGGGAACAGGCCAGGGTGTGTAGTGCAGGCCTCCCAGCCGCAGTACCCCTTAGTGGCCATGGGCCATACTGCATCCTCTGGCCCATTTTCCCTACAGGCTCTTTGACTACCGGGGCCGCCTGTCGCCTGTGCCAGTGCCCAGGGTAGTCCCTGTGAAACGACCCCGGGTCACAGTCCCTTTGGTCCGACGTGCCAAAAAAAACACGCCTGCTAATCTCTTTGCCCGCTCAGCCAAGATCAAGTGTGAGTAACTATACCTTCTTCCTTGATAATTTGTATTTTTATCATTAGCAAAATAATTAGCATCACATTTTTTTACATTGGACAATAGATAAAGGAACAAATCTCCCATAGTTCTGCAGCTCTAACATAACAAAGTGAGTATTTTCATCCATTTTTAAGAGGAAGAAGCTGACATTTGAGGAGGAGGGGTGTGGGTTGGACACGGAGAGACCAGTGCTGTGACATGGTGCCTAGTAAGGAGATGGTATCATTTTTCCTCTCTTATAAGGACAAAGACGGGTCTACATAGGCCCACTACTCCACATTCACTCCAGTGCGCGCGCACACACACACACACACACACTGCAATCAGACACCCAGGAAATCTCATGGCAAAAGACCTGCTTTTGTACACTTGGAAAGATAACCCCATCCCATAACATAAGCAAAGACAGTGTTCAGGGGTCAACAGAAGAGCACACCATGCACCTGTGTTCCTGTGCATCTTCAATGCCTTTCGGAGTTGGGAGCTCTGAGAAAAAGCGAGCCAGGTTCAGAAGTGTGGGCTAGTTACTGTAGGGATGGCCTCCAGGGAGTCTCAGTAGGAGACCTTTTCACTGACCAGGGAAAGAACCAGAAAAGAACTGTATTCCTATATGGTAGAACAGGGCTGAGGTTTTGTATGTAAGCTTTCAGCCCCTAGGTGACAGCCCTGTCCCCCTTCCTCCTAGTAAAGAGCAGTGAACTGCAGGCCATCAAGACAGAGCTGACACAGATCAAGTCTAATATTGATGCCCTGCTGGGCCGCTTGGAGCAGATTGCTGAGCAGCAAAAAGCCAATCCAGGTCAGTTCTTGAGGGGACAGGGCACAGGGCAGGGAGTGGGAGGGACAGGGCACAGGTAGAGGGGCTGCACTGGCCCTGCAGATCCTAGCCCACCTGGACCCACTACACTGAGGCCAGGTTTTGCTAAGGTGCCCCAGATTGAGTTGTATTTCCCTCTCTACTCCTTCTTCCTCAAGATGGCAAGAAGAAGGGCGACAGCAATGCTGGCAGTGGCGGTGGTGGCAGCGGCGGTGGCAGTGGCGGTGGCAGTGGCGGTGGTGGTTGCAGTGGCAGTGCTAATAGTGGCAGCGGCAACCGGCCACCAGCCCCCAAAGAGGACATACCTTCTGGAGTAGCCATGCCTCAGGGGGAAACACAGACTCGAGAGGAAGGCGAGGAGGAGGGGCTGCTGACACATAGTGAGGAAGAGCTGGTGAGGGCCTGGCCAGGGGCATGGCTGGAAGGGGTGGAACTGGACTTCGCATTCCTTGTCTCGGGAGGACAGCTGGGCAGAGAGAACCTTTGAACTGGTTGGCCTCCCCGTGGGCTCCTTCCTCCTTCTCAAGGGTTCTAGTCCTACTAAGAAGAGGGAAGAAAGAATAGGTGGCAGCTGCCCATTTCAGACAATAGAAGCCCCACTGAAGACTGGGGCAGACCCAAGCCAGGATCCATTCTGGCCTCCACTCTCCCAGGTTGGAAAAAGGGAAAATCAGCCAGGGGGAACAGCACATGGTCTCCAGAGTTCCAGAGAGCAGGACTGGAGTTGCCTGGGGAAGCCACAGGGAGGTGCGTGTTACCTCCACAGAGGATTTGCCAAAACCATTGCTGACCTCTTTGCCTACTTGTCCTGGCAATGGAGGCCTGTTTGCTATTTATGGCAAATTTATCTTAACATTACAAGCTTTCTTACTCTTCAGCCTGTCTTTCTCTTCCTCAATAAACTTTGTTTGCTTGCCTTAAAAAAAATCTGTTGTTCACTCGCTACTCACTTATTGAAGGAATAATGAGCATCATGCCCTATAGTTCCTATATTCTAACTTCATTTAACTTTTAACAGCAGTCTTGTGCTATACAAAGGTATAGCACATTTTACCCCATGAAGAAACTGAGGCTCAGAAGGATGGAGTAGCTTGCTCAGGGCCTTGTGGCTAATAAGACTGACCCAAGATTGTAGCTAACTTCTTTACTGGGTCTGGAACATTCTCCTTTTCATCACTGCCAGGTTCCAGCATGAAGACAGATGGGCTCATGGCCAGGACAGTCAAGGAGTCTTCTTCATGCTTGCTCACATTTCCTCCTTTGAACCTAGCCTGATGCTTCATCTTACTCTCTTGGGCATAGTAGCCTTCATAAAGCATGCCTTCCCCCTCCAATCTATAAGTTTGCCAATCTATACTGCTCAAGCCTTCCCTAATCCAAGCTCATCTATGTATAGAAATGTGTCCCCTGCCGTTCCCATAGCTCTCTTGGCTGGCACTTTCTCCTATGGGGCCCTCTCAAGATCCCATGGCAGCCTTATTGTCTGGTCCCATAGTCATTCCCCTTAGTTGTCCCTCATCTTTTCTGATTGTGTTCTCTAGATGTGGTCCTGGGATCTTTGTAGACAAATGGCCCAGGACAGAATTTGGAGCTTATAGTGAGTGATGTATGGTCTCTTCTTGCCTCCTACCTATCAGGAGCACAGCCAGGACACAGATGCGGAGGACGGAGGCTTGCAGTAAGCAGGTACGGCATCCTGATGGGCAAGGGTAGAGAAGCAGTGACGTGGAGGTTGCCCTCTTCCTGGGTTGGGCAGAAAGTGTCATGAAGCTGACCTGGCAAGTTAGTACTGTGCCCAGGAATGGCCCCTTCCATATCCAGTCATCCTGCCATACCCCTTTGTGGTGGGGGTGCAGCAGGCTGAGAAAGCAGTTGTGATGGATGGGCTAGCAGATTGTGATGGATGGGCTGCCTGGCACTGGTTCTTCAGCACACTGCAAGCCATGCTACCTATCTCTATCCTGGAGGAGCTCCTACTCTGGTGGAGGAAGAAACATACTATTACCACTCAGCATGATCAGGAGCCCAAGTGGTGGAAGAGATTATGTGTAGCTGAGCCTGCTCTTTGTTGAAGGAGAAGCATTCTCTACCAAGGGAATAGGCTTAGCAGAGGGACAGAGCTGCAGTAGTCCCCAGTATGTGGAGAGGCCATGAGCTTCCTGCAGCTGTAACCCCAGCTCTGCTTGGTAGGAAGGAGGCTCTGCTCATTACCAGAGGGTGACGATTATGAAGGCCCTTAATGTGCTAGGCTTAGGGGCTTGGACTTGGTCGTTTCATGGGGGAGGAAGCTGTGTGGCAGGAGCTGGACTTCATTTATTTGATTTCTTTTGCAACTCCACAAGGTTATGATTGTGCCGATGTACTTAGGGGTATGGGAAGGTACCCAATGTCTTACAAGATCCCAAAATAATAAGTGATAGAGCCTAACTGTGAACCCAGTGATGTGTGGCTTCAAAGCCCATTCTCTGGCCACAGTTTGCCACCCTATTCTGCCCTCCCCTAGATGGAACCCAGGCCATACCTAGCCTTGCCTACTCTCTGACCTATTCCCTCAGGGTCATGTTGGAGTAAAACAGCCTTGGGTGCAGGAAGGTCCAGGGAGGTATCTTGATATAGGACACTTTCATGCTATAAAATGCCCCACCAAAAAGAGCTTCTAGATAAGTTTAGGACAGTCTGCATATGTATACATAATTTTCTCCTCCTGGACTTCATGACTTAACCTGGGAGGCTTAAGTTTTATCTTGTTAAGCTAGTTCTTAGGTGAGTTATTGAGACTCTGGTGGAGGCTCAGGAAAGGGGAGCCAGTGTGTAGGTATAGCTCTGTGTATGTGCAGACATCATCCCACTCTTTCCTCTTCCCTGTACCTGTTACCAGGAGCACTGGGGTTTCTTCTTCTCAGTCTTAGTCTCCTTTGTCTCTCTCTCTCTCAGCCTGACAGGAGCAATGGCCACCAACAGGAGAAATGCATCACTGCCCCAGGCCTCAAGCTGGGCACCTACCCTGGATGCCACCCCCCAGCGGGTACCAGAGGAGAGCTGGCAGCAGGCACCTCCTCCCCCACGCATCCCAGCCAGTGCCACATCCTCTCCAGGTGGAGTTTCCAGCCAACCCCTTCCCTGTGCACCCTCCCTGTCTGCCCTGTCCAGTTCAGAGGGCAGAGCACAGGAGTTTCCCCACACTCTGCCTCCCCAGGATACTCCTAAACTTGGGGTTTTTCTATAGGTTTGGAGGAGGGGCCCATGGGGAGGGACCCTGACAATAAAGAGATTGGATCCTAACCTGCTCTGATACAGGATGGTTTGTGTTTTTTCACAAAGGTATCCTGGCCCTTCTGTTGACCAGAAAGCTGGTCTGCTGTACTCCTGTCCTCACCTCCCTTCATTCCTTTGTACGAGGGAACATTGTTTAGGTACCTAATACTGATCCATTTGGGCCTTAGTTCCCTCAACTAAAATGGTGATAAAAATGTCTAGTAGAGCTGTTGAAAGGCTCAGAGGTGTTGGTGCCCAGGAGCACCTTGCTGGCTGAATTGTCAAAACACTTGTTACTTGGTCACCAGTAGAAAGTTGAGGCCTCATGTCTTTCCTTAGCTTCTCATTAAGTCTGGTCTGTTTTTCCCTCTCTTTAAATGATTTCTGGAAATCCACCACTTCCTCCACCTTCTCTTTTCCTGGTTTTCTCTTTGTCCTCTCACCAGCCTCTTAGTCTCTAGCTTCTCCCCTATGTCATTCCCCAGCAGCCACCACCACCACCATGATCACAGTGTTCTTTCTGAAACATATCCCTTCCCTGTATAAAAACTCTTCACTGAGCAGAACAAATCTACCTCCTGAGTGTGAGGTCCAATATCCTGCTTGCTCTGGCTTCTCCAATCTCCTCCCTCCACCCTTCTTTCTGGCCACATACAGACCCTGTACCTTAGCCTCACAAATATCCAAGTTCTTCACAATCTGGGCAGTTTGGGTAGCAAGGAATAGAGACACCACCACCACCACCACCACCCCCACACAACACACACCTGGTGACCTCAAGCATAAAGCAGAAGGAAGTTTGCCTCAGGATTCAGAGGGACTGTCTGCCCTTGTCTTGGTCCACTTATCTAAACAATTGCTCACACTTGAACAACTATCCAGGTTCCTTCTAACTTCTGCTTCTTCACAGCTTCTACATGGCCCATTGTGTCTTTCTAACTCACTCTCTTCCCTTTATTCTCCACAATGAATTGATAAATTTTCTTCATGTTCAGTTTCCCAAAAGAGAATCAACTGCCATAGCAGATTATTTTTGAGTCACTCTTAGGTTACAAGTACCCATCTGTTCCAGGGAGCTGGGAGATAATAAATGTGGCCACATACGCTGGTCTCATTGATGTGGGGCTGTAGGAGGGTAACATCTAGAAGCCTAGAACTTACATCTCTGTTCCCCTTGCTACTTTCCCCACCTGGGAAATAGCATGAAGCGGCAGCTCTAGTTGAAAGCACGTCTGAGAAGTCTTCCAGACCAGGTGATGGCTCTTCAGCAACTGCTCATCCTTTCCTTTGGGCAGCCTTCCCCCAAAACAGGGAATTGAACCTCATCATCAGAAGGGGGTTTGGGTTCATTCCCTCCATCTTTACATGTTCCTCAAAGTTTGCAGGCCTGCTGGATTTCTTTTTATTCTTCTTCTTTTTTTTTTTTTTTTATTAAATCATAGC
>NW_003852420.1:16044242-16062146 GCF_000181295.1 Otolemur garnettii
ATTTATATTCTACACCTAGTAAATTTCACATGTACCCTTGTAAGATGCACCATAGGTGTGGTCCCACCAATTACTCTCCCTCTACCCATCCTCCCCCCCTTCCCTCCCTCTCCCCTTACCCCTTCTTCTTGGGCTATAATTGGGTTATAGCTTTCCCTGCTGGATTTCTTATTGAAAATTCCCAGTTTCAAGCCACCAGTTCTGTAGCAAAGCCTTCACCAGAGTTTCTTCCTGGGCTTCAGTTCCAGGTTTTAGGTGGAGGTTGGCGTTCTTGGCTCTCCGGGGGAGTCTTTGTTGTCTCTTGTCCTCTCTCTGGGCAGACCTCTTGCCTACTATCATTGGCAGGCCAGCAGTGTAAAGCCCCAGAGTGGTGCTAGGCTTAGGTTTTCCTAAGTTCTGTACGGGCCTGACTATGTCAACCCCAAGGCAGCCAGAGTTCTGGCCTCAGACCTGAGCCACAGGCCCCAATCGTTAGTTGGCCATTGCTTTGGTGCAATTTGGAGCAATATTTCTGCTCCTTAGTATTAGCTGCCCAGTAGGCTTACCATTCCCTTATGTCTGTCTGCCAAGGGACCCTGGGCAGGAGCAACGGGGCAGGTTGGGGTTTGTGAAGAGCCTCATGGAAGAAGGTGAAGCTTTCATACTGAGATATCCAGATTTTAAGCTCAGAGGTCTGGTGCTTTCTCTTTTATTGCTGCCAGCCAGGTTGGTGACTCTAGGCAAGTCTTTGCTTGTTAGATCTCAGTTTCCTCAGCTGTAAAATGAGAGGCTGATCTAGATCAGGGATAGTAAGTAGGCCCTGTATCAGTTACTGACTATTGTATAATAAACCAACTCCAAATTTAGTAGTTTTAATAAGCATTTATTAGTTCTAGATTCTGTGACTTGGCAGTTTGGGCTGTGCTCAGGCTTGGTGGTTCTTTCCTCATCTGGGTTCTCCAGTATCTGAAGTGAGCTGAAGGCTACTTGGTCTCAGAGAGCCTTAGCCACATGTCAAGTGGTTGGCCAGACAACTGGGCTGCATGTTCTCAGCACCTAGCAGTTTGACCTAGGTTGTTCACATCACAGTTGGGTTCTAACAACAGCAAGAGAGGACTATCCCCAGTACACAAGTGCTTTTTCAAAATCCTGCTTGTGTCTTATTTGTAAGGTTCCATTGGCCAACACAAGTCATGAGGATAGTCCAAGTAATTCTTAATAGGAGGAGCTTCCAAATACACCCATAAATTGTTTTTAATCTACTTTAGGCCTCATTTCACTTGGAAACACAGAACATTAGTAGTGGCCTCCTGGAGACTTTGTTGAGGATTTGGAACAATTTTTAGGCTACTTAGAAATACATGACAGTTGGTAATGTCTCTTATGGGCAAGGAATTTAAATGTGGGTGGGTATGTGTCAGGCTATTTCCTAAAACCTGGACAGGATGACCCATGTGCTCACATCCTGTCCCATAAGGAGGCCATTATATGCCATGGGCCTGTCAGACAGGACCACCGAAATAAAGAAGGCAAAGCAGGGCAAAAGAGTCTGAGCCAGACATCTGGGTTTGAATCCCAGTTGGATCGATTGGCTGGGGCATTTGGCAAATCAGAATCCTCCTACCTGTAGCCAGATTCTTCTTCTTCTTCTTTTCTTTTTTTTTGTAGAGACAATCTTACTTTATCACCCTCAGTAGAGTGCTGTAGCGTACACAGCTCACAGCAACCTCCAACTCCTGGGCTTAGGTGATTATTTTGCCTCAGCCTCCCGAGTAGCTGGGACTGCAGGCGCTCACCACAACGCCCGGCTATTTTGTTGTTGCAGTTCAGCCGGGGCCAGGTTTGAACCCTCCACCCTCAGTATATGTGGCTGGCGCCTTACCCACTGAGCCACAGGCATGGCCTGCCAAATTCTTCTTAATAACATAAGCACTTTCTGAACACCTGCTGCCAAAGGCACATTTGACACGTAATTTCCACAACCACCCTTAGTAGATAATAGTGAGGATTTCCATTTCAAGTTACAGAAACTTAAACCTGCTTCAGCAGGAGGAAGTTTACTGGCTCGAAAATTGTTAACTCTGGATGGGGGTTGGGAGTAGCTGTTTAGACGCAGGGAGATTTGAATTCAAAAGCTGCCATCAGGTTCCCCAGCAGATTCTAAATGGTAGTATAGCATGGCTGTAGTGCCTGTGAGGGTAGAAGGGGAGAGGAGAGAATCCCCAAAAGTAAGATAAGGCTTGACTGACAAAAACAACAGGAGTTGATTGTATGGTTATGCCTGTTGTACAGTTCATAGATAGGAAGGTTTTAAAGCATGATTCCTTTATCTGAACTCTGATCAATAGCATGTGGTGGTGGTGCTATGCCACCCTGTCTAGGACTGAAGAACTAGCAGCTTCTACTTCTTATTTCTTGGGACCCAGCCATCATGCTTTGAAGCAGTCCAGGCCACTTGGAGAGGCCATGCATACATGTTCAGCTGACAGCAGTATTAACTATCAGACATATAAGTGAGGAAGGCTTCGAGATGACTCCAGCCCATCTGACTGAGAAATGAGTAAGAACTGCCTTGCTAACCCCAGTTAAAGCCTGGCACTGTGAGGGATAACAATAAACTGATTATTGTTTTAAGCCAATACGTTTTAGAGTGATCTGTTATGTGTCAATAGATAGCCAGAACACAATGAGACCTGGAGATATTAAGTAGCTTGCTCTACTTTAGGGTTCCAAGTTAAGAGTATGGGATTTGTGTTGAACTGAGTTCCTATCCAAACTACAGAGGGTGCCAAAAAAATGTATATACATACTAAGAAAGGATAAATCTGTATTTAAATTGTTATAGTCAAGTCACATTTAACTTCTGCAATTACAAAAGGTGCTAGAATGTGATTTGTGTTCATCTTTTATTATGGATATATATTGAGTAAGGCCAGACACTTTTTTTTCTCTATTTTTTTCTTTTTTTTAGAGTTTTTGGCCAGGGCTGGGTTTGAACCCGCCACCTCCAGCATATGGGACCGATGCCCTCCTCCTTTGAGCCGCAGGCACCACCCCAGATACTTTTTTTTTCATCCTTGCCCATAAATGTTTTAAAAATGAATATGTGACTTGGCCAACTACATGTGGAACTTGGGCCTGGTGTGGTGGCTTATGCCTGTGGTCTTGTGATTCTAGCACTTTGGAGGCCAAGGTGGGTGGATTGCTTGAGCTCAGGCGTCAAAGACCAGCCTGAGCAAGAGTGAAATCGTTTCTAAACAATAACCAGGCATTATGGCAGGCACCTGTAGCCCAGCTACTTGGGAGGCACAGGCAAGAGGATTGCTTGAGCCTCTAAAGAGTTTGAGGTTGGTGCAATGAAGTGCAACTCTGTCTCAAAAAAAAAAAAGAAAGAAAAAAACAAAACTGTGGAGCTTAGAGCTGCAGTGTGGGAAATAATAGTAAAGCAACAATCCATCCAGCATTTACCTTTGTTTTCTTAATTGTACTTCACTTTTGCAGCAGAAAGGGATACACCTCTATGTTTACCTTTTTCTGGGTTCTTTTATAAGTTGTTTACACAGATTGCATTATCTTATTAACCCCTCTCAGTAATCCCAGGAGCAGAGAATCATCCTATGTTCCAAGACTGGGAAATTAAGACCAAATAACATGCCTAATGTAGTGCCAACTGGAGGTAGGGGCAGGATGCAAACCTTTCCCCCACCCTGTCATAAGACTCTTCCTCAAAATTCTTACGAGGAGACTTTCTGGCCCCCTTTATGCACTCTTCACCTTTCCTTTGGTGACTGCATCTCTCTACCCTTTCTCTATACTCATTCCCTGGATGATCTAACTCCACTCATGGCTCCATGATCTTCACCTCTAACACATTTCTTCACCAAGAACACCAAGGGAATAGATACAGGCACCCATCTGACAGGTGCATTTGGATGTCCACAAGAACTTCAGTTGAGCACTGCCATGTCCAGCCTCTAGTCTTTGATTCTTTAGGAATCTCTTATCTTAGGAAATGACAGATCCGCCCAACTTGTTGCCCATGTCGACATCCTCCACTCCTTCCTAATTGTCTGTCAAATTAACCTTTCGTGGTATGTTTTGGCTCTAATCCCTATTCATCTCATTGCCTTAGGTTAGGCCTTTTACATGTCTGCCTTGGATTTTTGGAATAATCCAGTCTTCCTGCTTGCTTTATACAAGTCTTTCCCCTTTACCACCATCCGCAGTTTGTCACTGCTCACTGAATAAAATCCAGACTCCTTGGCATGACACATAGACCCTCCAGGATCTGATCCTTTCTAACTCAACTTCTCCCCTCCTGCAATCTGCCATATAGTCTCAAACCACATAGACTCAATTGTAGAAAAAAAAAATGTTTTTGCCTTGAATGCTTTGCCTTCTCCAACTGGCTAACCCTTTGTTATCCTTTGTAGCTCAGCTGAAAAAATCCCCCTGCTCAAAGACACCTTCCTGGCCTGAATTAGAGCTGCTCTTCCCATAATGCTACTTCCATCACAGATTTTACCAGATTATATTTACTAGTGGTTTGCCTTCCTAGTGTTTCCACTAAATTATAATCTTCTGGAAGGCAGAAACTGCCTTTTGCTACAGGAACTCAGATACTACTTTTGAACCTGTGACTCTGAGAGGCAGCATAGCAGAATGGTTAGGAGCATAGACTCTGAATGAAGCCCAAGTGACTTTAGGTGAGTTACATAAGTGGAGTCTCCATTTCCTCAACCTGTAAAATTAGGATAACAGTACACCTATTTCAGAGGGTTACTGTGAAGAGTAAACAAGTTAACATCATCTTTTAGGTTTTTGTCCTTGTGTGAACACCGCAATGTACTTGTAGTCCTAGATGGTGTAGCCTACTACACACCCAGGCTTTATGGTATAGCCTATGCAGGGATGTCCAGCTTGCTTTTTCTCTACTGCACATTGGAAGAATAAGAGTTGTTTTGGACCACACATTAAATACACAAACACCAACAAAAGCTGATAAGCAGAAAATAAAAAAGGTCCATGCATACTTTTTGTGATAGCTGACACCGCAGATAGGCCCAAAAAAAAAAAAAAGAAATCCTCACACAAACAGCATAACATGGCTGACTATGAGAAGCCTAGCAGACCAAGTAAACATCTATAGAGAAACATCTTAACTGAAAATCTTGGCCAAACAACTCTTGCTTCATGACAGTGCACCAGCTCACATAAGCACTGAGGGAGTTTTGAGCCAATAAGCAAGTTAACTCATATGACCTGGCCCCCAATGACTTTTTTCCTTTACCCAAAGATAAAGGAAATATTTAAAGGAAGACATTTTGATGATATTCAGAACATCAAGGATAATGGCCATCAACTCTGATGGCCATTTCCAGAAAAGTTCTAAAACTGCTTTGAAGGGTGGACTAGGTGCTGATATGAGTACATAGCTTGCTTCCCAAAGGGAATATTTCGAAAGTGACTGCAGTGGTATTCGTTAGTGAGGTATGTAGCACTTTTTCTAGGATAAGTTCATGAACTTAACATCAGACTTTGTACATAAACCAGTAACATAGTCTTTTATCATTATCAGGTATTACGTATTGCACAGAAGCGTGAGTGCTATACTTGGGCAGTGCAGGTTTGTTTATACCAGCAGCATCATGTGAGTAATACACTGCATTAAGCTGCAACATTGCTAGGTGATAGGAATTTTCCAGCTGCATTTCATTCTTATGGGACCATCATATATGTAGCCTATCACTCACCAAAATGCCATTATGTCATACATGATTATATGTGCTCATGTGTGTATATTCCCAGAACAGGGCCTGGCACATAGTACTTTGGCAGTGTTGGCTGCCTATTATGTAAATTATTAGGCTCACAAAAATAGCTGATGAATATAGTTTTGAAAGATGCCCATTAAAATGGTGTTTTTTAAGGCAGAGTCTTGCTCTGTTGTCCAGGCTGGAGTGTAGTTATCATAGCTCACCACAACTTCAAATTCCTGGGTTCAAAGAGATCCTCTGGCTTCAGCCTCCCAAGTAGCTGAGACTACAGGCACATACTACCACACCTAGCTAATTTGTCTATTTTTTATCTCATATGTTGCCCAGGCTGATCTTGAACTCCTGGCCTCAAGCAATCTTTCCACCTCAGCTTCCCAAAGTGCTGGCATGAGCCACTGTGCCCAGCAAAAATGGTGTTATTTAATATAATATCCATTAATATTTATCAGCTAGTCCTCCAATGGCTTTAACTGTGTAAATAAAACACAAGGAAGGTTAGAAAGGACAGGAGCCATGACAACTACAGGGGATCAACAGCAGTGTTTGGTCCTTTATTCTCAAGAGCACCATCACGGAGACAAAGGTCCAAGGGTGTTGCTATGGCTAAAGTTGTCAGGGTCCATTAGGATCACTGTGAAATAGGCAACAATCCCTGAGAACAATCAAGTCGTTGATGCTATCATCACCATAAAACAGAAGCAGTATCTACATTCCCCAGGATTTGGTGTGAAACACATAACATTTGGCAGAGCCAACTGGTATCATCTTTTGGGAAAAGGGATATACTAACCAACAATGTCTCATCCTCTGGCCCTCAAAATTCAGCCCAACAGAAAAAAAAGTACTTCTATGTGCTTTGCAGGCCTGGGCTAGCACTTTATATACACTGTCTTACCATTACAATCTCTTTGAGGTAGACATTTTCCCAATTTATAGATGAGAATGCAGGATAATAATCAATGGTAGAACTGCCTAACACTGGAGTGTTCAAAGCCCACGCTCTTCACATTATCAAGAATTAGCAAGAAAGTGTGTTCAGTGGTGTGTACCTGTAGTCCAGCTACTTAGGATGCTGGGGGTGGGGATTGCTTATAAGGCCCAGAGTTTGAGGCTAAAGTGCATAATTGGCACCTATGAACAGCCACTTTATTTAAGCCTGTGTAACATAGCAAGACCCTAACGTGGGTGGACTCTTAGGTAGTCTTATGAATACCATTAACTTGGAAACCTGTCTTGATACCAAAGGGTTGCATGGTAGTTAGATTATGGGAATTTAACATTTTTAATTATAATTTCATCTTCTCAATTAAAACCTAAGCATTGTCAGGGCTAAGGAGAGGGCTTCATACACCGCCCACCCTTCACATACTGCAGTACTTCTTGCAGGTTGTCTAGGCCAACATTTTTCCTGCAGAACTTATCCTATAAGGTGTTTGGCAGGCAACAGGAGAGGGGCTACAAAATTCCAAGTATTCCATACATTTTCATTCAAATTTTTATGTAATACCTACAACATCCTAGGCACTCACTGCTTCCTCTTAGTACTGTTCATTCTCACTTGAGTGAACAAAAATCTCTCAACACTTAATGTCATTGTAGGCTATAGGGCAACAGTATCTTCTTATATGCAGAGGGCAGGGACATGAAGAAATCTGGGAATAAGCCTAGTGCATACCTTAGAAAAACATAGGGGTGAAGGGGTATGGAGTCAAAAGGGTTTTCTGTAGGTCCATAAATGCATGTTTTTATGTGATGAGGAAAATATACATACATCACTGGGGCCAGACACAGTGGCACACACCTGTAATCCCAGCTACTTGGGAAGCTGAGCAGGATTGCTTCAACCCAGGAGTTTGAAGTTGCTGTGAGGTAGGCCGATGCTATGACACTCTAGCCTGGGTAGCAAGTGAGACTGTCTCAAAAAAATAAATAACAAACCTGATTGCTCTGCATTGTCCCACCATAGTCAATTCCTTCCAACTGAGCTATGGTTGTAAGAGATAATAGAGCTCAAATAGGCTGATGCTACTGTATATGGGCAGTATATGTATAAGGCAACCAATCATTTTCAATGGGTACATAGTCAATCCAATTTTAGTCAAATGACATCTCAACTGGAGTATCTTAAAGGGGCAGATCACTCTGGAGAGTCTGCTTTGGGAATGAAGTTAAAAACTAGGGTTGCAATCAATATATTAACTGTTCACCAAACCTGTCAAACTGTAAAATACCATGTCTTCCCCTAAGGAGTCCCACTGAGTAAAGAAATACACAAAACACGTAGATACACAAAGGCAATGGAACGCTAATTACACAAGAGGCACTGATCCTTGCTTTATTCACACAGTAATATCCAACATTAGGAATTGTGTGGGCATAGATACAAAAAAAGGAAAATGGGGTCATAAACAGCAGTTGGCTTTATCATGGCAGTTGATGGCAGCTCAGCCAGTGTGTAGTCCCCTCAGAGAACCCAATGGGTGGAAGGAAAACACCCTCCACTGCTTCACAGCCAAGGTACTTACAACACTTGGCCTGTACTTTAAAATCAAGGGTCACAGTGATTAAAAACAACATGGTCAAGACATTCAGGTCTTAGTGACTGCTCCTGGGCCACTTAATATGAACAGTCTGGCAAAGAGTAAGTGAGGAGTAGCATGTATGCCCTTAGCAAGTGTGAGCAAGGCAGATCGCAGCACAGTGAGGAAAATGTAGCCTTCTCTCAGCCAGTGAAGGCATCCTACAGCCAAGTTCTCAGGAGGCACATCGCCACACAGCATCTCTTGATTTTTCATGTTCATGTTCAAAAGCTACTTTAATTCAGAAAATAGAAAAGCGTTTGTGGAGGGCCATTTTCAATCCCAGAATACACATTGGCAAGGAAAAAGAAAAGCTTTCTTGAACATCTCCACTTGGACTCACAGGGTGATGTGATGTGCTGCACCCACATCACTTCTTCACCAGCAGATCCCTAAGTAGGATTTTTCTTAGTGTTTCAGTTATAGGACACACTTAAAGAGGTTATGTACCTATAACCTCTTAGGGACGGATAAGGAAGAAATTTCTAAAGAGGGAGGGTACCTAGCACCTTGTATTCCCTCATGTGGTTATAGCTGGAGGAGAACTTGGCAGTGAGGTAGTAGCAACAATCCTCACAAAAGGAAAACAATTCAAATCTACATTATCATTTCATGGACAGTAAAAACAGGCAGTCCTTCTAGATCTCTCATTTCCATCACACTCTCATGGGAAGTTGTGCCTACTTTATGTATTTCAAGAGAAGCTGAGAAGTGAAATGGCTATCCAGCTGATGTGCCCTCCAAAGCCGTTTCTTAGGACAAGGATACAGAGACCTTGCCAAAACCCCAGGCACAAACTTTTTTTTTTTTTTTTTTGCTGAAACCACCAAGCACAATTTTTATAGGAAAGAAAACTGAAGGACAAACCAAATTGAAAGAATCACTGTTATAATAACTTTAATTTATCTTGCACTTTACAGAAGTCTATGAACGATTTTAAAAAAGCACCTCCTTACCACATATCACATTTCTCTGACAGGTGTTAAAGTAGGCAATGAGTATATCTGAGCATCGGCATCTTGCAAGGATTTCAGACCAATTAGCCACTCGCCAAAGAACTTGGCAGCTTTTTTATCTTGTTTTTAATACAATGGTATATCCACTCTGATGGCAAACCGTCCAGCCATATCTCCACATCACACTTTGCAAAACTGGTTGTGATTAGCAAATTAGTTAGCTTTGGCACGGAGCTGTGCTCGCTTGCCCGTGACAGCCTGGAAGCCAGTTTTGATACTGGCAACAGAGCATCGAGAATGACAAGTTTCGCACTGTAAGAAATAAAGTCGGGTGTCCTTCTGCAGGATTGTGTCTGGTGATCGGCATGTGTGACAAGTGACATACTCCTCTGCAAATAAAGAAACAATATAAAGCATTAGCTGGTGGCTGTAGTGAGGTATAGGTTTCTGCCCTCTGAAGCACATCTGTACTGAACTCCACAAGCTCATAGAGAGATGAAATTTTACCTGGGCACTCAGTTCAGGGAAGCTTAGCTACTCTAGGGGTAAGAAAACACAATGTATCTTCTATGATGCTTTCTGGACTAAAACATAGGTCAAAAAAGACCCCAAATGCCCCAGCATGCAGAGAAGCTTTCCAGTTGATTAGGTGCTGTCTATGGGAGAGGTTGAGAACAGACATGACATTTTTATGATTAGGAAGGTAAAAAGGGGGGCTAGGGCCAGGCCCAACCACAGGCAGCTTTCTCTGACTTGGCCTTTAGCCCTAAAATCAACCAGCAGCCTCGATCAGCTGGGCCTTCTTAAATCCAAACCCCCTTCCTTGGACCCCTTCTTACCTCTCCATTTCCCCTTCACTATCATTTTCTCCCTGATCATCTTTTCCAGGCTCATTACAAACAAAGGGCTCTTTTCAAAACTGTAGCCTGGTGAGAACATTTCATGATGTAATGAAATTAAATTATATACTTACTGATATATCTTCTCAAGACATTTTCTATCTGTTTCTGTTGGAATCTTCCTTTGATTACAAGCTGATTATTACCATCTATAGAGCCACTAGAAAGAAAACAAACAAAAATATCTCTATTAGTACTGTTTTGTCCTAAAGAAACCAAATGCCAACACCTTTATACTTAAAAATTCAAAATTATTTTCAGTAGGCCAGGTGCAGCAGCTCATGCCTATAATCCTAGCACTTTGGGAGGCTGAGGCAGGTGGATCACTTGAGCTCACGAGTCTGAGACCAGCCTGAGCAAGAGCAAGACCTCCACCTCCATTAAAAATAGAAAAACTAGCTCAGTGTTGTGGCCAGTGCCTATAGTTCCAGCTATTTGGGAGGCTGATGCAAGAGGATTTCTTGAGCCCTCAGAGTTCGAGGCTCCTGTGAGCTATGAGGACATCACAGCACTCTACCCACGGTGACAGAGACGCATGTCTCAAAAAGAAACAAAATATATTCAGTGGCATAGGATAAATTCTAGGATCAGCGCTATACTATCTGGTTTCTCAAATTTTATTTTTTATTAAGTAGTTGGTGCCTGATGACTTAACCTGTACTAACATTAAATCTAATTTCAACCAATAAAATCACCTATGACAATCAGACTTAAAATTGATTGTAAGTCTAAAACAAACGGATTCCTTAATTGTGTGTGACAGTCCACTCATCCGACAAAGGAATGCAAACTTTATTATTATTATTTTTTTGCAGTTTTTGGCCAGGGCTGGGTTTGAACCCGCCACCTCTGGCATATGGGGCCGATGCCCTACTCCTTTGAGTCATAGGCACCGCCCAGGAATGCAAACTTTAACTGAAAGTATGCCATGGGAAAAGCAAAGGTGGGAGCTGTAAATAGAAAAATGTGAAAGGAGCTATATATCTTAAAATTCTAAATACCATATATTTTGATTCAATCATGGTTAAAAGTATAGTTGGTGAAAATATACTAAAATTGATTGTGGTTGGTAGTTATGCACATTAATTTTAATATGTGAACATATTAAAAACCATTGAATTGTATACTTTAAATATCTGAGCTGTATCACAATAAAGCTGTTACAAAAAAAGAATAGATGAAATGCCAGGTCACAAATTATCAATGTTACTTAAGGGTAAACTTTTTGAGAAGAAGCTATTTACAAGCACTTTTGACAAAACAAAGCTTTGCACTAGATACTAGTATTTGTTAAAAATTACAAATCACAAAGTAAAACAGTAAAATTCAGTCAGGCAGAGTTAAATTTATATTTGTTCCGTATGTCATCATAAAACTGACTTTCGCCAAGAATCTCTCCTGTGATTCTCCTTTAACTATAAGGGTTTAATATCATCCTCCATGGACTGTAAACCTTAATCTCCAGGCTACGTTGATTCCAATGCTTGATGTAGAAATTTTTTTCATTCACTGTCAAAAGAAATTGAATTTTCTCAACAACCCTATAATATTTAAACAACTGACCTAAGTTTACTGGTCACAATTTGTTATAATTTACCCCACCGCTAAACAAACTGTAGATTATTCTGAGAAGTAGAAAAAACACTGCTAGCTTTTGCACCCATTCATGTAAGTTAAAATAAACAATGATTGCAACATATTTATATTACTTTTTTTCTTGGATTTTATACCCGAAGAACAAATTTGTATTTAAAACAATTCTTCTACTACAGAGCCTACATATCCACCATGGTCAAGTAACCTATTCCTTAACTCCACAGTTAGTATAGCAAATTCCAACAAACCGACTTTGGAGAGAGAAGGAAGAAATCACACCTAAATTATCTCTGTACTGACTGCAAGACACAGGTATTTTAAGAACTCAAGCTCCAAAGGTAAGTAGACCTGATTTAGATCTTGACTGTGACACTAACTAGCTCTTTGACCAACTACAACCTCACTTCTTCTAAATATGAAGACAGAGATATTCCTTTCTACTTCACAGAACTATAGTAAAAATTGAAATGGCAACCAAAAATATACCTGGCACAATGTTTGGCACACAATAAGTGCTCAGTATGCACTGACCGCATATTGGTGTTATATCATCCTGCTTTTAGTCATCATTATTATGACTTAAGTCTACATTACTTTTTTTTTTTTTTTTTTTAGAGACAGAGTCTCACTTTGTCACCCTTGGTAGAGTGCCATGGTATCACAGCTCACAGCAACCTCCAGCTCTTGGGCTTAGGCAATTCTCTTGCCTCAGCCTCCTGAGTAGCTGGGATTACAGGTGCCTCCCACAATGCCCAACTACTTTTTGTTGCAGTTTGGCTGGGGCCAGGTTCGAACCCACTACCCTTGGTATATGGGGCCAATGCCCTACTCACTGAACCATAGGTGCTACCCTATATTACTTATTTTTTTAAGGGACATTTGGTTTCCTGTCCTGACAAGATGTCCTGGCCTTTCTGAATGGGGATGGACTAGCTCAGTGCCTTCAATAGGTGAGCTATTTCATCATGGGTCCCTGTTTCAGAGGGGTTTTTCTCATGCCACTAATCACCTTGCTATACCTTTTCAATAGCTTGCTGTCAATTAAGAAAAAATTTCTGACTTCCTCTAAAACCTAAAACATGCTCCATTAAAAAGACCCAAGAAGCCGGGCATGATGGATCACCTGAGCTCAGGAGTTTGAGACCAGCAAGAGTGTGACCCCATCTCTACTAAAAATAGAAAAACTAGCAAGGCGTTGTGGTGAGCACCTATAGTCCCAGCTACTTGAGAGGCTGAGGCAAAAGGATCACTTGAGGCTCAGTGCTTGTAGCTCAGTGGCTAGGGCGCCAGCCACATACACTGGTGCTGGTAGGTTTGGACCCAGTCTGGGCCTGCCAAACAATGACAACTACAACAACAAAAAAAGCCAGGTATTGTGGTGGGCACCTGTAGTCCCAGCTACTTGGGAGGCTGAGGCAAGAGAACTGCATAAGCCAGTGGTTCTCAACCTTCCTAATGCCCATGACCCTTTAATACAGTTCCTATGGGTCGCAATCCACAGGTTGAGAACCGCTGGCTTAAGCCCTAGAGTTTGAGGTTGCTGTGAGCTGTGATGCTATAGCACTCTACTGAGGGTGACATAGTGAGACTCTGTCTGGGGGAAAAAAAAAATGGGTAACTTGAGCCCAAGAGTTTGAGGTTGTTGCAAGCTATGACGCCTTGGCTCTTCCTACCCAGGGCAACAAAGTGACACCCTGTCTCAAAAAAAGAAAAAAAAAAGTTGACAGAAAATTCTAAGCACAGATGTGTAGTACTCATTTTGGCAGACCAACAAGCCTACTCAGAGGGGCTGTTGTCAACTGTACCTCATTTTTAAGCAGCCAAGCTCTCCCTCAGAAATGGAGTGATTCACTCCTCCATGGCCTAAAAATTCCTCTAATAATCAGGTGAATGATTTTCTTTAAGCATGTTTTCAACAGGTTATGTTTCAATGTTACATAACCATTTCAACCTTATGAAATGTCCAGCAGTACTATACATAAAAGCGAATATAATTTCTTACCTTGTACCCAATTCAGCCAATAAAAATGCAAGGAGATGTTTTGGCTGACGATGTAATCTAGAAAGAAAATCAAATATATAAACTTTATCTTGCATGAAAACCTCTTGACAAAATTCCTAAAATACCATCCTGTTCACTGTTCTGATCTGTGATTATTAATCTATCAGATGAATTTCACTGCAGTTTATTTAAACTATGAAATGAAAATGTATAATGATACCACTTATTTACATTTCAATGCCCGTAAGACAGTATTACATTTCATGTATACCACATACATATATATGAGTAAATATCTAGAAACATGGGTAGAGGCTGGGCATGGTGGCTCAGGCCTATAATCCTAGCATTCTGGGAGACCCAGGTAGGTGGAATGCTTACGCACACAAGTTCGAGACCAGCCTGAGCAAAAGCGAGACCCCATCTCTACTAAAAATAAAATACTGAGACAAGAGGATGGCTTGAGCCCAAGTGTTGGAGATTGCTGTGAGCTATGATGCCATAGCACTACCCAGGGTGACAAAGTGAGACTCTTGTCTCAAAAAAAAAAACAAAAAACAAATAAAAAAAAAACCACGGAAGAAAAGGTAAACACTAACTTAGAG
The DNA here is from genome assembly GCF_000181295.1 of Otolemur garnettii. Classification (NCBI taxonomy): domain Eukaryota; kingdom Metazoa; phylum Chordata; class Mammalia; order Primates; family Galagidae; genus Otolemur; species Otolemur garnettii. The sequence goes on from NW_003852420.1 coordinate 16,058,636, forward strand.
AATAACATCTTCCTCTGAGAAGGAGAGAGAAATGAATTAAAAAGATACAAAGGTGGCCTTAATTTTAACTTTAAAACCCTTTTGAGAAGTAAAAAGATCTGAAGGAAATGTGTCAAAAGGTCAAACCTAGGTGATGAATACTTGCCATGTTTGTTATGCTAATCCATATATATTTCCTATTTAAAATTTTTTACTTAAAAAAAAATGACCAGATATACAGAGGGTACCAAAAAAATGTACACACAATTTAAAGAAAGGAAAAACTATACTAAAATTTTAATACTTAAGTCATACTTGACTTCTGCATTTATATGATACAATATGTAAGATAACAAATGTTATTGGTATATATTGAATATTAGAATCTTTTTTTTTTTTTTTTTGAGACAAACCTCAAGCTGTCCCCCTGGGTAGAGTCCCGTGGCATTACAGCTCACAGAAACCTCCAACTCCTGGGCTCAAGCGAGTCTCCTGCCTCAGCCTCCCAAGTAGCTGGGACCACAGGCACCCCCACAACGCCCGGCTATTTTTTGGTTGCAGCCGTCATTGTTGTTTGGCGGGTCCGGGCTGGGGATTCGAACCCACCACCTTAGGTGTACGTGGCTGGCGCCTTAGCCAGTTGAGCTATAGGCGCCGAGCCTAATATTAGAATCTTGACACAGTTTTTTCCTTTCTTAAAATATGTATACATTTTGGGGGCAACTTCTATATATGTTGAGAGAAGTATAGGCAGTCCCCCAGTTATGAATGAGAAAGGTTCTGTAGGTTTGTTCTTAAGCTGGAACAGGTACATTTACCTATTACCTATAATAGCCCTCATTTGTAAGTGTGAGTCAAATGTTAGGTGGATATTTGTAACTCAGTGACTTACTACTGTAACAGCCTCTGTTTATAAGTGCAAGTTGAACATTAAATCCGATATTTGTGACTCGAGGACTGCCTGTAGTCCATTCCTTAGTAGCACAACAGCAAAAAGATGAAAAAAGCTCAAATATTTACCAAACAGGGGGTGGGTGTGGGTGTTAAATCATGGGACATCCATTCAATGGTATGTTATCCTGCTTTTAGAGTAAAACAGCTCCCTAACTCCCTTCTCAAAGTATACAAATATACAAAATAAAAAACACAAATACAGAACAATGTCACTCAATATATTTACTTTTTAAATCTGCACAATGATACCATTTCAACTTGTCCCAGTAAGTTGATACTACTATAATTTATTTTTTCCCAAAATGCAACTGGTTGAGACTTGTTGAAAATATTAAAAAGAAATAAGTTCCTACACTGCTGGTGGGAGTATAAACTGATACATAACTGCTGGAAAGCAATTTGCCAATGATTGCTATAATAATATACATTCTTTCTTTTTAACTTTAGAATTTCATTTAGGGAATTTTTGCCCTTAAGGCGCGATTCCAAGCTAATACAAGATATATAAAATACATATATATGTGTGTATATATGTATACACATAAACACACATATGTATATATATATAAGATGTTCTCTTTGATAATAAAAACCTGGAATCAACCACATCCAACTTAAGGAACCGTTAAAATATGCTGCTATTTAAAACACTTATGAAGACTACTGTATTTTGCCATGTATAATGTGCTCCCATGTATAAGGCACACCCCTATTTTGGCCCAAATTTATTAAAACACCCTTTAATAAAGTGGCCAGCTTTCAGCCAAGAAAGACACATCTGGGAGGGCTATTGGTCCCCTGATAAAAATGCAGATCACATCACTCTCCCACATCTGCTGGCTCTGTGAAGGCTGCCCCCTGTTTCCCCGACCCAGAGGGCTATAGATGAGATGGCTACTTGTGTGACTGGCATGACAGAAGATTCTAAGGCCACTTGGCTAGCAGGCAGCCAGAAGGGTCCTTGGGGCCTGAGTGGGACTCCTGGTCCCACCTGTGGCGGCCAAGCCTCAGGCCTCAGCTCCTGCCCCTTCCAAATGCAGTGCTTGGCAGAGGCTGCTCCAGCCCACTCCCAGAATCTCCTGTGTGCCCAACAAGCCCAGCAGTCCTGGGAGGCCTGCTGGGGTCCCCCACTCCTGAGCTGTACTACCCATGTATAATATTAGTCCATCCTTATTTTTTCCTCAAAAATTTAAGTAAAAATATGCATTATACATGACAAAATACATGGTATTTTTTTTTGAGACAGAGCCTCAAGCTGTCCCCCTGGGTAGAGTGCCGTGGCATAGCTCACAGCAACCTCCAACTCCTGGGCTCAAGCGAGTCTCCTGCCTCCACCTCCCAAGTTGCTGGGACCACAGGCACCCGCCGCAACACCTGGCTATTTTTTTTTTTTTCGGTTGCAGCCATCATTGTTGTTTGATGGGCCCAGGCTGGATTCGAACCCGCCACCGTAGGTGTATGTAGCTGGTGCCTTAGCCACTTGAGCCACAGGTGCCAAGCCAATACATGTTATTTTAATAACATTCACAATATTCATATTAATATATTGAGATAATGGGTTAAAAACCAGTATGATAGCAGTTTATTTTAAATATGCACATAAAACTGCATATGAAACATAAAACATAAAACATAAAAACAATAAACTATGGCTATCCATTTTTTAATGGTAGACTTTTCAGATGATTTTTCATTTTTTTAGCATGTCTTCATTTTCTAGTTTTTCTAAAATGAACATATACAATCACTGTCATTAGCAAAAAGGTCTAAAATATTTTAAGTAATAGTAATGAAAACAAGTGATTATCATTGGGAGGTGGAATTTTGAGTGATGGTCTCTTTTGTTTACCATGTTTTCTACAACAAGCACGTAGCAACATGAAATTAAAGAACAAATAGTAGATAAGGTCAGTGGACAGAAAATGTGTGGCCAAGGAGCTCTAAGTCAGGCCAAGACAGTAACCTAAGGGTGGCAACAGCATGGAATGTAAGGAAATCTAACAAATAAAATCAGGGCAACCTGGTTTCTTGTACCCTCAATGAATCCCCAACAATAAAAAAAAAGAAAAAAAAAGCTGAAATCTCATCAATTGTGTCCTGTCCAACAGGGATACCAAATTCAGCCACTTTTCAAGGAGCTCACAGGTTGTTTGGAAGACCCAACCCAGAATGATTAATGAGGCTACCCACATTATCGGATCAGCTTCCCCATTCTTCACTCCATCTGATTAGGGTCCACCCTCGTGGGTCAGCAAAAGTTGACTTCTCTTACCTCTGGATGCCCAGATAAAATGAGCCCTATGCATCAAAAGAACTGATGAGAGTTTTAACTATGAACTCCCTCAACTTAATTCCTACACCTGTGCCTTCTTTCTGCCTACACTAAAGTCCAGAATAAGGACATATTAACATCCTTAAAACTTCACTGAGAATCTGATATTTGGGATGAAGGTTCTCCAATAACCAACTTACAGTTTACAGATATCTGTGAAGTTAACAAAAGAAGTTTTCTTGGTTCCTACTCGGACGACCTGTGGAGGTTTCATGACGAATTTCCTTTTCTCTCCAGCAACCATAT
>NW_003852420.1:16062724-16073285 GCF_000181295.1 Otolemur garnettii
ATGTATAGTCTCTTTCTGAGCCTGCCCAAGCAGGGCCCGTCTGGTTACTGAATGAGATACCATCATCTTTTTTGCTGTCTTCATCTTCTAGAGCTACAAATAACAAAGACTATAAGAATGAGGGATAGGCTACAAAACAAAGCGGGCAAAGGGGAGAAGATCTAGAGAAATAAAAGCTTCAAGGACATCTGTCTTCCTTTCCACAACTGCCTCAAGTATAAAGGGACCAAGACTCACAATCAACCCTTAAAGACAGGGATGTTGTGCTTTTCAAGAAAGATCCTTAATAGAGACTTCTCTAATTAAGAGTTTCTAATACACTAAAATGTTTCCTGATTTAACAAACAAAATAATGCATTAGAATAATTAGAGGAAAAAGAATCCAACTGTTCTGAAATACTTAAGAAACATCCATATGCACAAAAACCCATCTTCTGACTATATTTACATTCTCTGAAGACCCTATACCATTTATTGATTGAAACAGAGTCCCACTACATCACCCTCGGTAGAGTGCCACAGCATCACAGCTCACAGCAACCTCACACTCTTAGGCTTAAGCAATTCTCTTGCCTCAGCCTCCCAAGTAGCTGGGACTATAGGCACCTGCCACAACACCTGGCTATTTTTTGGTCACTATTGTTTGGCAGGCCCAGGCCAGGTTTGAACCTGCCAGCACCGGTTTATGTGGCTGGCGCCGTAGCCTCTGAGCTATGGGGGCCAAGCTAGATCCTATAGCATTTAGAAACTAATAAAACTATACTTTAAACAAAATACTTTAAAAAAAAATTTTAAACATTATTTAACAATCACCTACAGAAGTTTTCCCAAGCTTTAATCAGCATGCTTTTAATGTAATCATAATTGTCAAATTCTTCCCCCATGAAATCTGTTAGATGCTATTTCCTTTCAGCTTCCATTATTAGGCAATGGAAATAAGGGGCAGGAAAGTCCCCTCTTCACAAACAATCAAAACTAAAGCCAAAGGACTATATGACCCTAGAAATGGGCAGCTAAGTCACCAATATTACCTTCATCTTTCTCTAGTATTTCATCCTCATCTGGGAACTTAACATTCTTCTTTTTCTTCTTTTTATTGCCAAGCATAATGTCAAGGTCATCCTCTGGTTCAGCTGGTTCTTGAACATCACTTTCAATCTTAAGATCCTAAGAAATTGAGATGATTCTCAACATTTTTATATTAGGACTATCTTTTTAAAAAATGTTACCAGTTGATATCATTTTAGAGGGAGGAAAATATCAAATATTCAGAACTCAAGTTACAGATAAGACATGCCTTTCATAGATGGGTCAAACTGACTGAGACAGACTCTGCCATTTAAACTGTGAATTCCTTAAGACATCTCTGTGAGCTCTCCTCCCTTTTATTCCTTGTTTTCATTCTTCAGCCTTGGGATCTTATTACAATTATTATCCATGTTTTTAAATTAGGATAATGTCAGAAGCACCTGGGAAACTTCAATCTTTTGAGTGATTATCTTTTTTTTTTTTTGGAGACAAGAGTCTCACTTTCTTGACCCCTGACAGAGTGCCCTGTGGTTGCTCACAGCAACCTCTAACTCTTGGGCTCAAGCAATTCTCTTGCCTCAGCCTCCCAAATAGCTGGGAGTATAGGCGCCCACCACAAAGCCCAGCTGTTTTTAGAGACAGGGTTTTGCTCTAGCTGAGGCTGGTCTCCAACTGTGAGCTCAGGCAATCCGCCCACCTCAGCCTCCCAAAGTGCTGGGATTATAGGCGTGAGCCACTGAGCCTGGCGCCCAGCCTTTGATTGATAATCTCTAGTAGGAGTAGTGTTCAGGAGTATTTTAAAGAAGTTTCTAGAGACTGTGATACAGTCATGGGAGAGGTTTTTCCTGCTGACACCAAACATGGTGTTTTTCCACACTAATTCACCGGCCGAGCATCCTCTGGTTCGATTCAATTCAATTCTGAACCATACCACCTAGAGCAGCAGTTCTCAACCTGTGGGTTGAGACCCACAGGAACTGTATTAAAGGGACAAGGCATTAGGAAGGTTGAGAACCACTGATCTAGAGTCAGACTCCATAGGTATGCAGGGCTCAGTCCTACAAGACCAACCTCATTTCAGATTTCAGTCAGAAAAGTATAGGTTTCCCACATTGCACACACTTCTGACTTGGCTAAAAATACCCGAGTTCCCACACCCCTACTCCAAGAGTCAGTAACTTGCTAAAATAAACATAGCAAAGCACTCACTATTGCCTGTTTATTATAAAGGATACAACCAAGGAACAGCCAAATGGAAGTGATGCAGGGGACAAAGTATGAAGGTGGGGGACTGAAAGGGTAAGGAAGGCAGGCATGCCACATGCCACCCTCCTAGCACCTTTATGTGTTCAATAACCTGGAAGCTCTCCAAACCCTGTTTAGGGGTCTCATTACACAGGTATGACTCATTAAATCATTAACCTCTTATGACTTGAGCCCAATTTCCAGACCTTCTTCCCAGTCTGAAGGTGGTTGATGGGTACTTAAAGTTTCAACTCTCTCATCAGGGCTTTCTGGTGACCAGCTCTCATCCTAAAACTATCTAGGGCAATGGTTCTCAGCCTTCCTAATGCTGTGACCCTTTAATACAGTTCCTCATGTTGTGGTGACCCCCAACCATAAAATTACCCTACTTCATAACTGTAATTTTGTTACTGTTATGAATCGTACTGTAAATATCTGATATGCAGGATGTATTTAAGTAACCCCTGTGAAAGGGTCATTCAACCCCCCAAAGGGGTCATGATCCACAGGTTGAGAAGCGCTGATCTAGGGATTCCTAATCACCAGCCATCTCATTAGCATAAAAAAGATACTCTTACTTTGAAGACTCCAAGGGTTTTAGGAGTTGTGTGCTAGGAACCAGAGACAAAGACCAAATATTTAGTTTTTATTATATCACAGCCTAGCACCAGACCATAGAATGGGTTTGGGGCATCACTCTTTAGATATGACATTATGAAAGAGGGAAAGGCAGAATCCATGGAGAATTAGGATCAAGTGCTAGAGACAAGGTAAAGGTTGACCCTAAAATTAGTTGCTACAGGATGTAAACAGGGCATAAAGCCTAGAAATGAGTCCTAAACACCTCCAAGGAGCAGAAAGGGCCATCTTAGTTTCTGGCCCTTTAATTTTTCCCTCTTCTCACCAGTTGATCTAACCTAAAGCATTACTCATCAATTAATAATTATCTTTTGTGTGCCTACAAAATGAACTGTGGCAATGGCTACAGTAATTTCAGAAATTTTGTCAGCAAAATAGTTGGATGGGTTGAGACTAAATGAAGCTCAGATTTGGAATCCCAAATCCAGCTGTGTAGTCTTGGTGTCACATTTAGCCATCAAGTACCAATTAGTCCACATATATTAGCTAGATACCACACAAACAGAAAACCAGATATTGACCTATTCTTGAAGTCAATAAACTAAAACTTAGAAATGCTGACTATAAAGTACCACACGTTAGCCAGCTTAAAGCCCTATACTATTATGTATTGTATTTTATTTCATAATAGCTGCTTCCAAACTGAGCCCAATAGAACAATAGGCAGAGTAGCAAAATGTGTTTTTTAAGGCTTTTCAAAAGCTCTATGAAGGGCTCAGCGCCTATAGCTCAAGTGGCCAAGGCGCCAGTCACAGACCTAAGGTGGCCAGTTTGAATCCAGCCCAGGCCCGCCAAACAACACTGACGGCTGCAACCAAAAAAAATAGCCGGGCGTTGTGGTGGGTGCCTGTGGTCCCAGCTACTTGGTAGGCTGAGGCAGGAGACTCACTTGAGCCCAGGAGTTGGGAGGTTGCTGTGAGCTGTGATGCCACAGCACTCTACCCATGGGGACAGCTTGAGGCTCTGTCTCAAAAAAAAAAAAACTCAATGAAGGTCTGAAAATTCAAGTGGAAGAGGAAACCAAGACCTCAAAAACACTTTAGCTTCAAGCTTAACATCCGTGTCTTTCCTGATTACCAGGATAGTTGTAACATCCTCTTTTGTTATTTTCTCAATGGCAGAGAAAAAAGTTTATAAGCATTTAACTTACTACGAGTAGAGCTTATCTGTGACATAAGCTACTGGAAGAATCAATCAACAAACTCTTGTTAACTAAGGCTTTCTGTGGCACATCACTATGTGTCACCTTGTTACCTGGAATAAATCCCATTTGTTCAGTATAGTATGAGCATTTCTTTTTCTCAATTTCTCTATAATAGCAGGAAAAGAAGAGGATCCCCAAACAGAGAATAAAATAAATCCAAGTATTACTCTAAAAGAATTCTAAATTATCCCTGAACTAAAATTATCTTTGAAAACAGGAAAAATACCTTCTTCATTTTCAAGCCTTCACACAAGGCTTGAATTACTGTAATCACTAATACATATTTATTGAGTTGAATTAACTAAGTCATCAAAATTGATGACACTGTCTTCAAAATTCAATGATATACATTTCTGGCTATATGTAGGAGAGTTTGAACAAATAATTACTTATCAAAGGAAAATTTTGGTAGAGGGGACACTTGGGGTACATGTTCTTACTGTTAAAGAATAAACTTTCAGCTCCTTCCTCTTTCATCCACCTTCCTATTCATCTACTTGCTCACCTATTTACCTACTCCTTATTTTGAGATATTGAGATTTCTGTATTAGAAATCAATCCATTAGTAAGACTAGCAGAGGGTCTTAAGTCCCTATAGTATCAGACAACTCCAGGCCTAAATGCTCTGGTTTGCCTACAGGCCACTTTGTCATCAGCTAACAAACCACCACAGGCTGGATTTATTATTTGCTGCTTGGAGGTACACATAAAAATGTGTGTAAATTTAACATGTTACCAAAAGTTTAACAGAAGAAACCACAGGACTATTTCCTCCACAGGACTTCTCAAAGAAGTATCTCTTCTCACACAACAATCTCAGTATGGTTAAGGACAGGTTCATTTTGTGATCATCTTATGACACACATATAAATATTTAAGGCTTAAATGTATACTCCTTGAACCATAATACTACCCTTTAAGATACCTAGTCAGATATACGCCTAAGAAAATAACCTGAACAGTGGCAATTAAGTGCTACTAACAAAAGCAAAGCTAGTAAGAGATGAAACAAAGGGGGAGAAATATCAGCTGTAAGCAACCTTTCAAGAAGTCAAATTTTTACCTTTAATAAGAAAGCAATACTACCTTTACACCTTCTTCAGCTTCATCAATATCAAATATCTTTTTTGTTTTTTTCTTCTTTTTCTTTTGATTAAAGAAGTTCAAGTCATCTAGATCATCAGAAGCATCTGAAAAGATTGAGGTATAATTATTAATAACAACTAAAAGGGAAAACATCAAATTTTGAATTATGCCAACATAGTTCAGTTATAAATTAATCAAAGGCACCAGAAAAGAAACACGGGATATTAATCAGTAGTACATTTGTCCCTCCACAATCACAAAAATTATGGTTCTAAAAAAAAAAAAAACAAAACAGTATTAGATCAACTCAAAGCTTTGGGAAAAATTTCGTTAGGGGACCATATTGAGAATATTCATTCAGTAACCTGACCGTTTATCATTCCTCAGGTTCCCAAGACAAAGTCAGAGCTCCAACACAATTTCTAAGGCTCTCCAGTCTTATTTCCCTACTTTTGTTACTAGTCTTGACCCCTTCACTCCCCACACCTCAATCCCTGGCTCTAGTTCCTACTACACAGTGTGTGTGGTCTCTCACCTCCAAGCCTTCCCATGAGCCCTCCCACACAGCTGTTACCTCCATCACATAGGCTCTTGGTTAGAAGTTCCCTAACTTAGAAGTGTGCTCTAAGTCTATTCTTCTTTCCACTCGTTTCTGGGTCAAGTGTCCTAAGTGTGCTTACTTACCTTCTGTTTACTCCAACTGAGGTACCTATTACCAACTTGCTTATCTATATCTCCCTGCTAGACACTAAGGGGCTAAGCCTTGCTCACCTAAACTCTAGTACCTATGTTGACATTTTATTAAACCAATCTATCATCAAAAGGCCTTAAAAATTATTTCATATTTATTAAAATAAGACTGCACAGTAAATACAAGTATCAATAAATTTTATCTACTATTAATGAGTAATGTTCAGTAAGCTTTCCATTTGCTCTGCTATATTATAAACTAGGAATACTTCAGGATCCCTCTGCTACAAAGTTTTGCAAAGAGCTATGTATGGGCTCAGTGCCCAGACCTCAGTGAGTAGGGTGCTAGCCACATACACTGAAGCTGGTGGGTTCAAGCCCAGCCTGGGCCTGTCAAACAACAATGACAACTGCAACCAAAAAACAGCTGGGTATTGTGGTGGGCACCTGTAGTCCCAGCTATTTGGGAGGCTGAGGCAAGAGAATCGCTTAAGCCCAAGAATTTGAGGTTGCTGTGAGCTACAACGTCACAGCACTCTACCGGGTGACATAGTAAGACTCTGTCTAAAAAAAAAAAAAGCAGCTATGTATGAATTCATTGTCTTACTACCACAAGAATGATTACTTCCCATGTTTGTTTCCAGCATGTACAAGACACTTAGCACAAGGTAGTCAATGAATGTCAGTTTTTGCTATCTAAACAGTCTTATAATAAATAGATGCAAATAATATTTATAGAATTATTTCTAATAGTCAAAATGTATCTATAGCTCGTATGTAACATCAAATACTTTAGACTATAATTGGTCCTATTTCTTTCTGCCTACACTCAAACACAATTACTTTTAAAATTAGAAAAGGGATCTGACAAGTTAGACTGGAAAATCCACTCTGGAAGGACAAGGTTTCATACCTTTACACCTTATGAATTCAGTGCAACAAGCCTATCAGAAATCTGGAAACGTTCAGTGCTCATAGACTACTGAGATAGCCTTGACTTTACCAGAACAGCCTGCATATGCAAAATGCAAAACACTGATGTAACTAGGTAGGGTTCCTAGAACAATAGGGACTCTCAAATCAATCACTCACCTTTTTTCCTACTGTCCTCCTCATCAGCTTCCATATCTTTGTCCTCAGTCAGCTCTGGCTCCACTTCTTTTGTTTCTGAGGGCTGGGTTTCCTCTGTTTGGGCATCTCCTTCCTCATCTAACATAAAGGGCTTCTTCTTCTTCTTTTTCTTCTTGCTCATAGTAGGATCAAAAATCATCTGATTTTTATTTAAAAGATAATAAAAAAGAAAAAGAGACAAAGTGATTGTTTTAATGATACTCACATTCCCTATGCTATGTGGATACATTAAAATATCAAAAGGATTTTACCAAAAAATAAAATAAACTGTCCATCCAAGCTTCCTTATACCATTAAACATGGGTGGGGAGTCTGATAACATGTACACATCTTTAAATTTGTAAAGTACAACAAAATAGAGCAACTTCACTTTAAGTTTCATGAACAAATGAAATCATGGACATTATGAGTAACAAAATTTAGGAAAGGGTGCTTAGCAGTAACTTCTGCTATGCTCCTCACTTTATAGAAGAGAAAAATCAATGTCTAAGCAGGTTACAAATTTTTTTTCTTGGTCAAGACAAGAGTCCTACCTATGCCCTGAGCAGAGTGCAAAGGTGCCGTAGCTCACTGAAACCTCAGACTCAGGCTGTGGGCATCCCGCTGCCTTTGCCTCTGAAGCCGCTGGGATTACAGGTACTCGATACAGTGGCCGGCTGGGTTTTTCAATTTTTTTCATGAGTTGGGGTCTTACTCTTGCTCAGACAAGCCTCAAACTCCTGAGGTCAAGCAATCTTCCCACCTCAGCCTCCCACAGTGCTGGGATTACAGGTGTGAGCCACTGAGCCTGGCAGGTTATGAATGTTTTATTCAAGTTTAGTAGCCTGGGGTTGATATACCAGGATCTGATAAAAAAGAATTTAAAAAAAAAAGTCAAATAGAACTAGATTCAAATCCCAAGTATTTTTTTTCCTGAGCCCCATACCAATACTTGTTCTACCATGCTTAATTAAATTTAGGATTCTGCCCAACGATCTGCTGTGGACAGTATAATGAAATGTTTAAAAACATAAGTCTTAACAGCTCATGCCTATAATTATGCCCAGTGCTTTTGGGTGGGGGGGCCTAATGTAGGAGGAGCGCTAGGAGTTCAAGACCAGCCTAGGAAACACAGTAAAACCCTATCTCTATAAAAAAATTTAAAAATTAGCTGGATGTGGTGGCACACACTTATAGACCGAGCTATTTGGGAGGCTGAACTGGAACAGAACTTGAGCTCAGGAGTTCAAGGTCATAGTGAGCTACTATCATGCCACTATACTTCACTGTGAGCCACAGAGCAAGACCCTGTCTCTTTAATTAGGAAAAAGAGGAGAGAAGACTAGTAAGAAGAAAGACAAGCACAGGTCTGGAGCCTAACTGATTGGATCTGGATTCAAATTCTAACTCAGTCTCATCTTTGTATTATTCCACGCCTCATCTATAAAATAGAGATAAGTATAGGGGAAGTAGTTACATTATAAAAAGAAAGACAGAGGTAAGTGGTAAGTAGCAGAACTAAAACCAAAACACACAAGGTTACAGGAGGATTAAATGAGTAAATAAATATAAAACCCTTGGCACAGTGCCTGGGACTTAACTATTCAATAAATACTAGCAATTCTCATTTATATATAAAATGCTTCAGAACGCATGATATATCTTGATCCCTATCACTGAAATTTCAACTTATGTGATCTAATTTCCTAGACATATCATGAAACTCAAAAAACTCTCAAAAGTTATTCTAATTAACTTAATTAATTTTTTTTATGTCTCAAGTATATTAAGGAAACTAAGCTACAGCCTGTAATGAGGTAGGGTAGTTATGGTCCTCAGCCAATATAAAGAAGCAAAGTACCAGCAAAACTTTAAGGCAAAAATTTTAATACAGCCTCACTTCAAAGTTATTCTCTTCTCCCTTAACAAGGATCCAATTGTATAAATAATTCTGAAATGCAGTCAATCTGAAGAACATACCTGGCAAGCTTAAATAAGTGTTCATTCCAAGACAGAAGAGCAAAGAGAAAGGGGTCTCTTACTGCTGATGTACCACTGGGGTTTGGGTCACCCTACATATTGTACAGGGCATTAGCTACAATTCATCATCATTCTTGAAATAGGGAGACTAGGCAAAAGAACAGACAGCACACCAGACACTATAAATTTGCTTCTGGAACGGGTTACAATTCATTTGTTGTATTTTTTCAAGCATCAAGTTCCATGCACTATTGACTGCATTTCAACTATTATTTAGCAAAACAGACCAGAGATGGGTGACCCTTAATTCAAAGGACAGCCTCACAAGGGCCTTTTTTTTTGGAGACAGAGTCTCAAGCTGTCACCCTGGGTAGAGTGCCATGGCATCACAGCTCACAGCAACCTCAAACTCTTGGGTTTAAGTGATTCTCTTGCCTCAGTCTCCCAAGTAGCTGGAACTACAGGTGCACGCCACAATGCCCGGCTATTTTTTTGTTGTAGTTGTCATTTTTGTTTAGCAGGCCCAGGCCGGGTTTGAACCCGCCAGCCTCAGCGTATGTGGCCATCACCCTAAACACGGAGCTATGGGTGCCACCAACAATGGGCTTCTTATCCCTCAAAAAACATTCTTATTTAGCTCTACAGGTAAACAGTTTGGTTGTAGAGGATAATAAACATGCAGTAATCATAATTATGAAACAATTATTATCTGTTTACTTAACCTATACTCATGCCTCAATTTCATTCATACCACCCTGTAAAGTAGTTTACAAATAAGGAAACGAGGGATCCCAAAACAGCACCTAAAGAAGACCTTCTGAAAGAACAAGGCCATGTCAATCTTGACTAAAATCATGGCTTCTTATGACTTTCATTATCTGACTTCTAAATTATCAGTTGACTACATCCCAGTATTTTTTTTTTTTTTTTTTTTTTTAGACAGAGCCTCAAGCTGTCCCCCTGGGTAGAGTGCCAGGGCATCGCAGCTCACAGCAACCTCTAACTCCTAGGCTCAAACGGCTCTCCGACCTCCACCTCCCAAGTAGCTGGGACTACAGGTGTCTGCCACAACATTCAGCTATTTTTTGGTTGCAGCCATCTTAGTCTGGATTCGAACCCGCCAGCTCAGGTGCACGTGGCTGGCGCCCTAGCTGCCTGAGCCACAGGCACCAAGCCCATCCCAGTTTTTTAAATGAGATTAGTTTGGACTTGAGAAGCAAGTAGTTGCTGACAATGCACTTATAGAAAATATAGAATCACTAGAGCTATTTTTAAGTTCACAACAAAGCCTTCAAAAGCATAAAGTTTTGGCTTGGTGCCTGTAGCTCAAGCAGCTAGGGTGCCAGCCACATACACCAGACCTGGTGGGTTCAAATCCAGCCTGGGCCTGCCAAACAACAATGACAACTATAACCAAAAAAATGGGCAGGCATTGTAGCAGGTGCCTGTGGTCCCAGCTACTTGAGAGGCTGAGGCAAGAGAATCGCTTGAGCCCTAGAGTTTGAGGTTCCTGTGAGCTGTGATGTTATGGCACTCTAACCAGGGAGACAGCTTGAGACTCTGACTAAAAAAAAAAAA
>NW_003852420.1:16073369-16081342 GCF_000181295.1 Otolemur garnettii
AAAAAAAAAAAAAAAAAAAAAAGTCGTACAGCTTCTATTTTCAACTTTTCATGCCCGGTTAGAGAAAGCAAGGAAAAGGGGTATTAGCTAAAATTACCCTTAAGTGCTTTATCCAATTGGCCTCCTCCCATTCATCATACCTTACCCAAAAAATCAATTTAATCACACTACACCCAGAAGGCAGGTATGAATCCATAAAAAACCTCAGAGAGAAGCAAGGCATTGTCCTAAAGTTCTTTTCAAGGATGAGCAGAACAAATGTTTACAATGTTGTCATCTCTGGGTGTTAAGATTTGGGGACTTTTGTCAAGAGACAGTGTTTTGCTATATTGCCCAGGTTGGCCTCAAACTCCTGGGCTCAAGTGATCCTCTCACCTTAGCCTCTAGGACAGCTAGGGCTACAAGCAAATTCCACTGTGCCCAACTTAGATTCTAAGAGGTGTTTATTTCTTTGCATTCTTCTGTGTTTCATAAACTTCACACAATACATACTCCATTTTTTTTTTTTTTTGAGACAAGAGTCTTATTTTGTTGCCCTCGGTAGAGTGCCGTGATGTTATAGCTCATAGCAACCTCAAACTCGGGCTCAAGTGATTTTCTTGCCTCAGTCTCCCAAGTAGCTGGGACTACAGGCCCCTGCCACAACCCCCAGCTATTTTAGAGACAGGTCTTAATCTGGCTCAGGCAGGTCTTGAACCTGTGAGTTCAGGCAATCCACCTGCCTCAGCCTCCCAAGTGCTGGGATTACAAGTGTGAGTCACTGCGCCCGGCCTCCATACTCCACTTCTTTCAAAGCTAGATCCCACTGGTAAAAATGATCCCTCCAGCCTCCGCCCCAAATCACTATGTTGACAGCCCTATTTCTACCTCTTGTGGCAACTTGTTTTTACCTTGCATTACAGCTGTATATCTGACTTCCCTTACTATACTGTGAGCATTTTATGGTAGAGCCATACACAGTATCCTGCACTATCTAAGTACTGGATTTGCTAAAGGTTATGAAAAGTTTGTAAAGTAAGCAGAAACAAACCAAGTGTGAGACTGGACACAGTGGCTAGCACCTGTAATCCCTCTTGCCTCCCAAAGAGGGAAGATCATTTGAGGCCAGGAGTTCAATACCCGCCTGGACAACATAGCAAGACCCAATTTCTACAAAAAAAATTTTTTTAATCAGCCAGACATGGTGGTGTGTGCCTATATCCTAGCTACTTGGAAGACTGAGGCAGGAGAATCCCAGGAGCACAGTAAACTGACTGACCACTGCACTCCAGCACAGCAGAGCTAGACCCTGTATTTAAAATAAATAAATATATATATATATATATATACACACTGCCACTCTCAGAAGTTCTCAAATACAATAGCCTAGAGTAATGTCTGCCAGGACCTTCAAGCAAGACCACCCACCTCCTTTGGACTCCTGGTTTCTCTATGTCCCCTCTGGGGATCTCCTAGTCACTCAGATGGAGACAATAATGCCACAGGTCTGGGATTCTACTATCGGCTCAGTCACTTAGAATATGATCATGAGCATTATACAACTCTGTAAACCTCAGTTTTCTCATCTCTAAAATGGGTTTAACAATAGACCTACTTTACAAAACTGTGAGAACCAAGAGGCTGGAATCCTCTTCAAAATAAATTACAAATTTCTTAACTTGGGTTGTTACAGGCCTCCACGAGTTAGCCATTACCTAATTTTCAGATCTTCACTCCTTGAGTCTAACCAAACTGGAGAATACTTCACTTTCTCTGAGTACATTACTTGCTTCTCCACCACTTCCTTGCCATGTGATCAAGACCTTCCATAACCTGAGGAAATTTCTAAACACTGGTCAAAACCTATCCCCTCTAGGGACCTTCGAATTCTTCCTCTTATTCCTCTCCAAGGCCCTATGGGACAAGTGAATTACAAGTTCTTCATAAGCTTCTGGGGAATGCAGGGGAGGAAGCTCACCAGTAAGCCATAGAACCCCTCCCTCCATGTTAAGCAATATCCAAGAGCACTTAACAACTTCGTTTTAAGTCGTTTGATTTTACATCATCGAAAACAAATCTGGGTAAAAGAATTTGAGGAAATTCGCTGAAATCCAATCACCATGGTAGTAAAAGATCCAGCCTCGCAGCCCGGGCTTCCCGCTCACGTCGCGATGAGCCCTCTGTTAAGGGAAGCTCGGAAACTCTTGCCCGGAAACTTTCCGGGAAAGGCTAGTCATCACTTGAGGCTGAAGGATCTTTTTCTCTTCTAAATCTCTCACCCCTTCGTCCTTAGGAAAAAAATGTTCGCGAGGAAAACAAGGGCAGGATAAGCGATCTGGATAAGCCAGCCTACAAAGTTTTTAAGAAGAGTGCTCTATCGGAACCGAAGCAAACTCCTCGCTGCACCCCGAGCACCTATCGAGTGAGCTGAGGCTGCAGTGCCCAGTGGAAAGAAATGCAGGGGTCGCCGGCCCCAATCTCGTTCCAACCATCGACTGGGCACTCAAGCCCCTTCAGGGAGGACGATCCAACGCGTGCTGTCCGTTCCGGAAACGCCGGCCACGTTAGGAGGCCGACCTCAGCGCCGCCGCCCTGAGGAGAGCCGGCTGTGACCAAACCTGCTGCTTCGGAGTGCTTGCCGGCTCCAGCGCTCCGGGCCGCCTAGGCCCGGTTGCCCCACATGGCGGCGGCCGGCCAGTAGGCCGCAGGCCCGGTATCCCACACTGGGGTGGGTTCAGCTTCTCGCCTCAGTCCTTAGCCCTAGTGCCCGGCTCAGACACTCACCTCGTCCCCGGACATGGCTGCGGTTCGAGTGGGCTCGGCACGGACGAGAACTCGGACGGGTCAGGCTCAAGCCCTGGCAGCAACACTGATACTGCCGATACCTCTCCCACCACCGCACTAGGCTCTTGCATCAGCGAAAGGGAACGACACCCCGCCCTCTCCTCGAAGCGTTGGAAATGCGCCTGCGCAGAGCCCACTAGCGCGCAGGCGCGTAGAAGAGCCAAGCGAGAGCGCTTCGCGTGCCGCGAGTTTCCAGGCGACGCTGAGGCGCCGGGCATGCCGGGATTTGTAGTCCATCCAAAAGAGGCGGGCACTTGCTCTGCGGCCGCCGGGAGACCTGCGCGCTACGCCTATAGTAGAGACAGCCAGAAGGTTGGGTTGCTGGTGACTCCCCTCGCGTTCTGGAGAGTCTTGCTTTGCTTGTTGAGCTGTGTTCTGCAGTTGCTTGTGGAGTGAACTGGAGGCTCTTCCTCCTGGGTTAGAGTAGTGGATAAGACGCTCCGTAATGCAAACCCCTCAGAATTTTAGTTTTCCCACAAGCTTCCGGGGCGTTCCAGTGTGTGAGGAAATTCTAAGCTGGAGCTGAAGACGCGCACCTCACTAAAGGGTTTTACTCCTTGAGAAATTTAACATGTTGGATTTTTACATAACACATAGGAAATCAAAAGTATCCTCCCTGTCTCCTCCAGGGGGTGGACTGAGGAGAGAAAAGGTGTCTCCCTTAGGCGAAACAGCCAGGCAAGAGGCGGTCTGTCTAGGAGCCTCAAAGTACCTGTTTCTGAAGTCTGATCGAATGCTCTGGGGTTCATCCTACAGTTTCCTTTAGACCCAGTAGCGCTACCCTTTGGGAGCTCTCATTTGTTGTCAATGTTTTTCAACTGAAGACCACCAGGAACACTCCTGTGGTTGAACTAAGTTGGGCTTATGGTCTCCTTGCAAGGGGGCTGGGACATCCCGGGGAACAGCGGGACATTTCAGGAAGAGAATGTTGGAACGAATTTACAGGCTCTGGGCTTCTGTTAGATAATTTGGGGGAAGTTTCAAGAAAGCAAACGTTTCCCTCTGGATTGGATGCTATCAGGAGGTAGGGCTAATAGTATGATAGGGTATTTTTAAAATTCTTACATAAAGAGGAAGAACCAATTGAAGTTAAAGCTGTGATTGGTTAATAAAAAGAATAGGGATGAGGGAAATCTGGTCATTTTTTGTGGTCGAGACAATGTTTCTCCTTTTTTGTTTGTATTCAGACTTTATTACAGAGTGGATTTTGTTTTTCTTTTGACTCATCACGGTCACAGAGTGGCCTTGCATGATGTTGATGTCCTGTGGAATGGATTATGTTAAACAGAGCAAGCAGCACGTCCTAGTTGATAGTGCCAGCCTAGCTCCCTGCTGTCAGGGGCTGCATTTCTTCTCACTGTACTCCATATTACTTAATATACAGGTGTCCGTAAAGTTCGTGTTAATCTATTTAGGTTGCACACGAACTTTACGGACACCTGTATGTTTTCTGCTTTACGCCTCGAAACACCTACATACATACCTACAAACACCACAAATATTAGTACTCTGTACTGGATACTAGTCCCTAATTAAACATGACAGGTCCTTCCCTCTAAGGAGATTATCTCGTTAGTGAGAAGGTTACTTTATTAGCTGCTTTTTCCAGACGAGGAAACTGCTTTTGTGGCATTGAATAATTAGTCCAAAGTCAGATTCAGCCAGCAAAATAGGGAAGCTGGCAATCCGAGTCCAGACTATCTGGTGCCAGTTTACCACCTTGAGAATTTGAATCCCTGAGGAGCCTGGATGGCTAACTCCAAACATCACTCATCTTCAGCTTCTGATATCTGCTCATATCTGGGTTATGCAGTAGCAACACTGTTGACAAATTGGGCCAGACATGCTTTGTTCTGTTCATTGTAAGACGTTTAGCAGCATCCCTGGCCTCTGTGTGCTAGATGCCCTTTGTATCCTCCCTCTAGTTGTGACAACCAAAAATGTCTCCAGACATTTTGGAGGAAGGGGTGCAAATCAGTCCTGGTTGAGAACTTCTGGTATACACTATCTGCTCTCAGACCTTGGAGAGGTAACAAATGTTTAGGGTATGCTCCAACTGCATTAAGTGGGGAGGCCTTGAAAAGAATAGAGGGAAATAGTGAACTAAATTTTTTTTTTTTTTTTTTTGAGACAGAGCCTCAAGCTGTCCCCCTGGGTAGAGTGCCGTGGCATTACAGCTCACAGCAACCTCCAACTCCTGGGCTCAAGCGAGTCTCCTGCCTCCGCCTCCCAAGTAGCTGGGACCACAGGCGCCCGCCACAACGCCCGGCCATTTTTTGGTTGCAGCCGTCATTGTTGTTTGGCGGGTCTGGGCTGGGGATTCAAACCCGCCACCTTAGGTGTACGTGGCTGGCGCCTTAGCCAGTTGAGCTATAGGCGCCAAGCCCTAAATTTTTAAAAGAGTATTTAACTGCCAGGTGTGGTGGCTCACACCTGTAATCATAGCACTCTGGGAATATGAGACTAGTGGATTGCTTGAGCTCAGGAGCTTGAGACCAGCTTGAGCAAGAGCGAGACCTCATCTCTACTAAAAAAATACCTAAAAACTACCTGGGCTTAGATGCACATGCCTGTAGATCCAGCTACCTGGGAGGCTGAGGCAGAGGATTGCTCAAGCCCAAGAGACTGAAACTGTGAGGTAGGATGCCATTGTACTCTACCTAGGGCAACAGAGTAAGACTCTGTCTCAAAAAAAAAAAAAAAAAAGATAACATTATCCTAGTCATTATCATTAACTAGGGTAATGAAGATAGGGAAAGGAAAAACAAATGAAGTAGAAAAAAACAGGGAAAAGAGAAATGTTAGAGGTAGAAAAAAAGAACTCATAGGCAATCACCCTTAAATTGCTCAGTTCACACAAACAAAGTCATACTGAGAAAGACTTAATGAAGCCTTTTGTACCTCTCCTGTCTGTTTGGGAAATGTTGGTATGCTTAGCAAATAGTCTCCACCACTTTTATGAAAAGATTTCTTTTCCTTATAGCATAGTACCAGGTATAACATCCCTGAACTGGATACTTACAAGAAGGCTTCCTTCAGAGATTTCAGGCTTCCTCCAAGGTAGTAATTTGTTTTTCAGGAAAAGCCAAAGATTCTTGGGGCATTGACAAAAGTCACAAAGCAATGATAACACTTGTATTTTCATAACTTCTTTCATCTAGAACTCTGCAAAGCATATAGATATTTATTAATTTTCTTCTCATACATGTTAGAGATATCACTGTGATTTTACTGTTTTGTAAATACAGGAGCCAAGTTATGGAGTCCACAAAAAATGGTGAGAAATCTAGAAACAGACTACTGGAATCTACTGGAATCTTCGCTCTGGGCGATTCTTCATGCTTACCATCACCCCAGATCTCCAGCTGCCCAATAGTAAGCTAATGGTGATAGTCCTTCAATTGTATGCTTAATTATATGATTTCATTGGCTTTAAAATATTCCACATTCTTCACTTCATAAGTCCAGGTCTATAGAGACCAGGACTTAAATAATAACAGTACATGAACCAGAACCCAGATGTCATAATTCTTAGTCCAGTTCTTTTCTTACTTGGTAAGTAAGGCCACACATCATCATGGGTGATGTTTAATTCTCATATTTTACAGAAAAATGTAATTAAGATAGAGATTCTAATCCACATAGAAATTCAGACCTGTTCAATTTTTTTGTGTGTTAGTACCTAATTAGATGGGCCCATTTGCCTTTAAGAGTTAGCTTTTGTGATGATAAAAGAAATGTAACTGATCCTCTTTTTAATGAAAACTATCTAGTAACCCTGAATTTATCTTTGGTTTGATATGGTACACAGAAGTTACAGTGAGGCTCCCCCAAAGAAATCTAGCATTGGGATTATCCTTTGAGAATTACACTAGTAGAAATTATTTTTTTTAACCTCTAAATAATACCATCACAAGAATTAATTCTTTTATTTTTTTTTTAGAGACAGAGTCTTGCTTTGTCGCCCTTGGTAGAGTGCTGTGGAGTCACAGCTTACAACAACCTCCAGCTCTTAGGCTTAGGCGATTCTCTTGCCTCAGCCTCCTGGGTAGCTGGGATTACAGGCGCCCTCCACAATGCCCAGCTATTTTTTTGTTGCAGTTTGGTTAGGACTGGGTTCGAACTTGCCACCCTCGGTATATGGGGCTGGCACCCTACTCACTGAGCCACAGGCACCACCCGAATTAATTCTTAAGTGTAATCATATTAGAAATGACTGAAGAGATTGTCTTTAAATGTGGTACCAGGGAATTTAGGAATCACTAATTCTAAGCAAATTGACCAGGAAATTCTCTAATAGCATTATTATTTCAATGATTCCTAAATTCATATTTCCAATCCAAACCTCTCCTCTGAGTTCTAGCTGCACATATCCAATTGTCTGCTTCTCTACATTTGCTTGTCTTACAGAAATCTCAAAGTTACTGGGTCTAAAACAGAACTCTGATTATTTTCTACAGTAAGTCTTCCTCATCTCGTTTAAGGGCACTGCTCTCTACCCAGTTGCTTAATTCAGAAACCCAGGATTTACCAGATTCCTTTCCTTCCTTCACCTTCTTCATCTAATTCATTATTAAGTCTTGCTTATTGGATGTCCATAATAGAGCTCAAATACAACCACTTCTTTCTATCTTCACTGCCACTAACATAGTCCATGAAATTGTCATCTCTTTTCAGATATTATAATATTTTCCTCTTGTCCCTTCATAACACTTACCATAATTTGTTTATTGGACTGTTGTTTACTATGATTTTCTTTATTGTTTTTGTTGTTTTGTCTGTTTTTAAGTGCCACAGTGCCCAGTGTGATTTTCTTAATCTTAATTCACTACTTGAATATATTTAAATTTCCTGAGGATAAGTACAAAAATCTGTTTTGTTAACTCTCTTTTGTTAATTCCCAGCACCTAGCAGAGTGCCTGGCTCATCATAGGGACTTAATAAATATTTGGTAAATATTTGTTGAATTAATGGAGGAAAATCCTGTAGTATCCAAAATTACAGCATAATTGCTTATAGTGAAATATTTTAAGTTGGAGACTTTATTTAATCATATATAGTAAAAATGACTAAAGCTAACATAATTAAAATCAATGGTATTATAATACGTCTGAAAGAGTATTTTAGATTTTTTTTTTTTTTTTTTTTTT
>NW_003852420.1:16081421-16095064 GCF_000181295.1 Otolemur garnettii
GTCTCCTGCCTCAGCCTCCCAAGTAGCTGGGACTACAGGCGCCCGCCACAACACCTGGCCATTTTTTGGTTGCAGCCATCATTGTTGTTTGGCGGGCCTGGGCTGGAGATTCGAACCCGCCACCTTAGGTATATGTGGCTGGCGCCTTAGCCGCTTGAGCCACAGGCACCGAGCCAGTATTTTAGATTTGAAATGGTTCACCTGGAACCCAGAAAGAGAGGAATAAGCCAGGATCTCTTTTTCTATCCAGCAGTATTCAAGATAGAAAAATCATGAATCCAAAGAACACTGTTAAGCTAGTCATTATAGACGTAAACTTATTCTAGAGCTGAGGTCCCCAACCCCTTATCTGTAATCTGGTAAGAAACGGGCTTCAAGACCAGCCTGAGCAAGAGCAAGACCCCGTCTCTAAAAAAATAACTGGGTGTTGTGGCAGGCATCTGTAGTTCCAGCTACTTGGGAGGCTGAGGCAAGTGAAAAGCTTAAGCCCAGGAGTTTGTGGTTGCTGTGAGCTATGATGCCAAGGCACTCTACCTAGGGTGACAAAGTGAAACTTTGTCTCAAAAAAAAAAAGAAAGAAAGAAAGAAATAGGCTTCATGGAAGAAGATGAATGGTGGGATGGGTGAACTGGTGAAGCTTTATATTTGTATCTGCTCCCCCTTACTGGCATCACCACCTGAGCTCTACCTCCTGTCCCTTTTCTCCTCCCCTCACCCCCACAAAGATAATGGAAAAATTGTCTTCCAAAAAAGGCTGGGACTGCTACTCGAGAGCATATTGTCTATACTATGTATAACCTTTCTATGTGGCCTTAATGAAATGGATCTTTTTTTTTTTTTTGAGACAAAGTCTCACTTGTTGTCCTTGGTAGAGTCCTGTGGCATCAGAGCTAACAGCAACCTCCAACTCTGGGCTTAAGCGATTCTCTTGCCTCAGCCTCCTGAGTAGGGACTACAGGCACCCACCTATTTTTTGGTTGTAGTTGTCATTGTTTGGCAGGCCCAGGCCAGATTCGAACATACCAGCTCTGGTGTATGTGGCTGGCGCTTTAGCCACTTGAGCTACAGGCACCAAGCCAGATGAAATAGATCTTAATACTATTTTTTTCTGATCATTCACCAAACAATATTTTGATTACCAGTTTAGATTTCTTGGTACTTTTACCCTGAAAAGGAAATGCTATAGACAGCAAACACAAATATTTTAGTCACTGAAAAAATACATTCATTCTTCTTTATATTATATGCCACAGAGACTGTAACTCTGTGAAGACAGGAAATTGTTGATCACAGCTTTGTTCCTAGTTCATAGGAACAGTGTCTAACAAAAAGTAGATTCTTTATAAGTATTTGATGAATTAGCAATTGAATGTATATTAGGAAATTAGAATTATAATTTGTACCAGTCTCTTATGAATTTGGTCATTATGAGTCAATCCTCAAGTATCAGTTACAGCCTTTGCTAATTAATCCAGCATATTATAATTTTACCTTTCTCTGTCATCGTGTAATATCACTGTGAGCATTTGAACTTTGCTGTTTTGCATGTTTACTTATTTTTAAATATACATGTTTTTGCTTTCCAGATAGATTATAAAATCCTTGAGAGCAGGAACTGTGTGTTAAAACAATGCCTCCTACAGCATTTTAAATTTAATAGGCTCATAATGCTATCAATTTTTAGTGATGCTACCTAGAGTTACTTAGTAACTTGGCATCTGCACAGAAGACTGCAACACTCTCAAGAAAACCACAATGAGATACCACCCTATACCCATTAGAATGACAATTATGTTTTTGTTGTCTTTTTGTTTGTTTGTTTTTAGAGACAGAGTCTCACTTTATTGCCCTTGGTAAAGTGCTATGGCGTCACAGCTCACAGCAACTTCCCACTCCTGGGCTTAGGCGATTCTCTTGCCTCAGCCTCCCGAGTAGCTGGGATTACAGGTACCCACCACAATGCCCAGCTATTTTTTTTTTTTTTGGTTGCAGTTTGGCTGGGGCCAGGTTTGAACCTGCCACCCTTGGTATATGGGGCCGGCACCCTACTCACTGAGCCACAGGTGCCGCCCTAGAATGACAATGATTAAAAAAAAATTTTGGCCAGATGTAGTGGCTCATGCCTGTAGTTTTAGCACTTGGGAGGCTGAGGCATGTGGATTGTCTGAGCTCATGGATTCAATACCAGCTTGAGCCAGAACAAGACCTTGTCTCTAAAAAAAAAAAAAAAAAAAAAAATAGGCGGACATTGTGGCGGGCACCTGTAGTCCCAGCTACTTGGGAGGCTGAGGCAAGAGAATCATTTGAGCCCAAGAGTTTGTGGTTGCTGTGAGCTGTGATATCACAGAACTCAACTGAGGGCAACAAAGTGAGATTGTTTAAAAACAAAAGTTTTTTTTTCTTAATTCTAGAAATGACTCATGTTAGAAGAAATTGGAATGGCTTTTGTACTGTTGATGAGACTATGAAATGGTGCAGCTGCTATGGAAAATAGTTGGTGGTTCCTCAGATATTTTTAAATGGAATGACCAGGCTCGGTGCCTGTAGCACAGTGGTTATGGCACCAGCCACAGGCCAGCTGAACAACTACAACAAAAATTAGCTGGGCATTGTGGCAGGTGCCTATAGTCCTGGCTTGGGAAGCTGAGGCAAGAGAATCACCTAAGCCAAAGAGTTTGAGGTTGCTGTGAGCTGTGACATCATGGCACTCTACCAAGGGTGACATAGTGAGACTCTGTCTCAAATAAATAAATAAATAGAATGACCATATGATGTAGCAATTCAACTACTGGGTATATATAAATAAACCTTCTGAAATCAGAGTCTCTAAGAGATATTTGTACACCTACATTCATAGAAGCATTATTCACAATAGCCAAGAAGTAGAAGCATCCCAGGTGTCCATAGATGGATGAATGGATAAGCAAAATGTGGTAGATACATAAAATGGAATATCAATCATTCAGCCTTAAAAAGGAAGGAAATTCTTACATGCTACATATGGATGAACCTTGAGGACATTATGCTAAGTGAAATAAATGAGCCACAAGAAAGACAAATACTGTATTATCTTATTTGTGTGAGGACCTAGAGTAGTCACATTCATAGAAACGATAAAGTAGAATGCTGGTTGCCATGGGCTAGGGAAAGAGGGGAAAAGGGGAGTTGTTTAATGAGTAGGTTTCAGTTTTGCAAAATGGAGAGTCCAGGGGGTTGGTTGCACAACAATGTGAATTACTTAACTGTACAGTTAAAAATGGTTAAGATGGTAAATTTTATGGTATGGGTATTTTATCACATATTTTTTAAAAGGAACACTGAACTGGGAGTCAAAAACCAAGGTTGGAGTTCCTGGTGATTCCCAGATGACTGACAAATCTCCAGCAAGTTGCTGCTTTACTCAGTGCCTCTATGTCGTCATCTTTAAACAAAGTAATATTGGACAGCACCTATGCTCAGTGGGTAGGGCACCAGCCACATATACCAAGGCTGGTGGGTTCAAACCTGGCCAGGGCCAGCTAAAAACAACAATGACAACTGCAACAACAACAACAAAATAGCCGGGCGTTGTGGTAGGGGCCTATAGTTCCAGCTACTAGGGAGGCTGAGGCAAGAGAATCGCTTAAGCCCAAGAGTTTGAGGTTGCTGTGAGCTATGACGCCATGGCAACACGTCTACCCAGGGCAACAGCTTGAGACTCTGTCTCAAAATACTACTAATAATAAATGAATAAATAAACAAACAAGGTAATAAAGTTTGCAAGATCTGGATCTGTATGAAGAGCAAATAAAAAATGAAAACCAAAACAACTCTTAAGATAATTTTTTGAGGCTTGGCGCCAGCCATATACACCTAAGGTAGCAGGTTCGAATCCAGCCCAGGCCCACCAAAAAACAATGATGGCTGCAACCAAAAAATGGCCAGGTGTTGTGGTGGGCGCCTGTGGTCCCAGCTACTTGGGAGGCAGAGGCAGGAGACTTGCTTGAGCCCAGGAGTTGGAGGTTGCTGTGAGCTGTGATGCCAGGCACTCTACCCAGGGGGACAGCTTGAGGCTCTGTCTCAAAAAAAAAAAAGATAATTTTTTGAGTAGTAGTTTTTCCTGGTATCCCAGTGTCCTCATCTCTTAATAGTCATTACAAGTTTTGTGTCTTATGTCATACCTAAGACATTCCTAAAGGTACCTCAGTAATAGCCTATTGCCACTTTAAAGGATTTGTGTGCTGAACCCTTTCAATTTGGCCTGTTCACCTTATAATTTGGTTCAGAGGAAACAGCAAATAAATAGCCTTTATGAGAACTGTTGATGATCTAAGGGGCTAATTATCAATGTGGTTTAGCATTAACTGAGGAAATACAAGCTCAGGATTTTCATGTTAGTATAAAAGAGCTGGTCCCAAATTAGGAGGATAAGAAGAGAATTAACATCTATTGAATACCTACTAAGCATCCCGTCCTATAGCAGATATGTTACATGCGTTATCTCTTTTAACACAACAGCCTTCTCAAGTAAATAATACTATACTCATTTTGTAAATGGGGAAAATAAAGCTCAGAGAGTTTAAGCTGCTTATCCAAGAAAATGTAATGAATGACAGAGATAGAATTCAAGCCCAAGTACTCTGAAGCTTATATTCTTTCTACTATATTACAAAGCCTCTCAAAATGTATTTGTGCCTGTTAGTAATAGATTTTATGATAAATGATATGTATTTGATGCATAGATATATATATATACTTTTTTTTTGAGACAGAGTCTTACTATGTCACCCTCAGTAGAGTGTTATGGCATCACAGCTCATAGCAACCTCAAACTCTTGGGCTTAAGCAATTCTCTTGCCTCAGCCTCCAAAGTAACTGGGACTACAGGCACCCACCACAGTGCCTGGCTATTTTTTGGTTGCAATTGTCATTGTTCTTTAGCAGGCCCAGGCTGGGCTCAAACCCGCTAGCCTCGGTGTATATGGCTGGTGCCCTACTCACTGAGCTATGGGTGCCAAGCCTGATGTATATATTTTTATATCAATTATCTGACTTGGTCATTATAAGTAAAATAGACTGTGTAGGGATGATTATTACCACTTTATAGATGGGGAAACATGTTGTCAGAAAATTTATCTTACCTAACATCAAACAACTAGTAAATAATAGTAATAGAACTTAGAGTACAAAATTCTCAGATTCCTGCTTTTTCTACTTTGGTAGAATTTTTCTCAGAATTTTCTGTTTCTAACATTATTTTATAGGAGCAAAGAGTTAGCATCTGGACATTCTTGTACTTCTGGTTATGTATGACAGATGAAACACAAGTGTATATAAATACTTGTTCACTCCACCAAATCACTAAGATGACAGTGAGTTAATACTGTTAGGTTTACAAGCTTACTAGGACCAAGAGAATAAGAAATAAGACAATAGGCTCGGCGCCTATAGCTCAACCGGCTAAGGCGCCAGCCACATACACCTGAGGTGGCGGGTTCAAATCCCCAGCCCGGACCTGCCAAACAACAATGATGGCTGCAACCAAAAAATAGCCGGGCGTTGTGGCGGGCGCCTGTGGTCCCAGCTACTTGGGAGGCGGAGGCAGGAGACTTGCTTGAGCCCAGGAGTTGGAGGTTGCTGTGAGCTGTAATGCCACGGCACTCTACCCAGGGGGATAGCTTGAGGCTCTGTCTCAAAAAAAAAAAAAAAAAAAAAAAAAAAGAAATAAGACAATAGCAGATGCTGTCAACACATTTTTGGAAGATGGAAAACCATAGTTAAGCTGAGAAAACTGAGTTCTAAATGCTTGAAGAGGATATACTAACAAGAGACAATCAGATTCATATTGCAGAACACTAGAATGTCAGGAATTGGAGGGAACAGACGCTACAGAAGCAGAGGTGACATGAGGGGCTGGGAAGAGAGGAATTGGCTGAAAGTCTTCATAGGAAGTTAAACTACCACATCTCTTCCTCCATCCTGCTCACTTAGACAACTACCCTTTCATTTCCTTGACAGACACAGAGATATTAAGCATAACTAAAGATAATAGCTGAGAAGACTAGGGTAAGAGAATAGTAAACTGAAAACAGAGATGAGATGAGTTATCTACATGTTGAATGAGACTTACCCTGCCCTAGTGCTAAATTTTGCTCCAGGAATGCTGACAGTAAGGCTTATATTCTCCAGATAGGATATTATTAGAGAATTAATGGTAGGAGGAAGTTAAAATTGAATAAACCAGAAGAAAGATCTATAGATACTGATGCTTGAAGGCTCCCCAGCAAAACAGCTAGTTACCCACTTTGTCGTGGGTATAATAAAAGCCACCAAGCGACAAGGTTGCTATTAATGCAGAGCTTCCAAACATCAATTTAGTGACTCACTCTTAAATATGAAGGGGCAAAAAAGGATCACCAAATATTTACGATAAACCTTCACCATGAAAGGCAGCATCAAATAGAAATGGAAAAGAAAAACTCAAAGGAGACAGAGACACTGAAGAGAGCAGGAGAATTTTTTTTGAATAAAACCATAAGCATCCCCTAAGATAGCAGTTCTCAACCTGTGGGTTGCGACCCACAGGAACTGTATTAAAGGGCTGTGGCGTTAGGAAGATTGAGAACCACTGTTCTAAGAGGTAGTAGAAAATACTGCATTCTTAAAGCAAAGATTCTCCCCAAATGGAACAATCTGAGAATAAGTAACAGCTCTGAGAAATTAAAAATATTATAGAAAAACAAATAATTTATAGAAGTCTTGATATATAAAGTTAAAGAAATCTTCCAGAAAATAGAACAAAAGACAAAGGGAAAATAAAAGAGAAAAGATAATTTGTGGATAAATCTGTAAAGTCTAACATTAAATTAATAGTTCTAGAAATAGAGAATAAAAAATAGAAGGAGGATGGAACATAGGACAAGAGTACAAGTCAAATCTGTGAAATGTAGAACTTAGATGTTTTGGCACAATAATCAAGTAAATGAAGTGAAAGCTATGTTGATTGGTTTAATGTAACCATGTTAGAGTGCATTAAAAAAAATCAGCACATTGTACCCCACATATGAATGAGTGTATTCATGATCTATGTATATTTGACTTAATAAAATAAAATTTAAAAAAAATAGAAGGAGGGCAGCGCCTGTGGCTCAGTGAGAAGGCTGCTGGCCCCATATACCAAGGGTGGTGGGTTCAAACCCAGGCCTGGCCAAACTGCAACAAAAAATAGCCAGGCATTATGGCAGGCACCTGTAGTCCCAGCTACTCAGGAGGCTGAGGCAAGAAAATCGCCTAAGCCCAAGAGCTGGAGGTTGCTGTGAGCTATGACACCATGGTACTCTACCAAGGGCAACAAAGTGAGACTGTCTCTAAAGAAAATCGAAGGAAATTATCAAAGAAACTATAAGAAAATGTCTGATAACTAAAGGACATGAGTTTTCAGATTAGCAGAGCCTGTTGAGTGCCCAGCATAATAAAGGGGAAAAAAACCTAAAACACCAAGGCATGTCATCATGAAATTTCTGAACACAAAGATTTTAAAATCTTGGTAAAGGCCAAGTGGGTGGCTCATACCTGTAATCCTAGCACTCTGAGAGGCCAAAGTGGGAAGATCACGTGAGCTAAGGAGACCAATCTGAGCAAGAGCGAGACCCCATCTCTTCTAAAAATAGAAAAACTAGTCAGGCATTTTACTCAGGAGGCTGAGGCAGAAGAATCGCTTGAACCCAGGAGTTCAAGGTTGCTATCAGCTAGTGTGATACCAGACCACTCTAGCCTGGCCAATAGAGTCAGACTCTGTTTCAAAATAAAAAAATTTTTTTTGGTAGAAGGAGGTAAAGAGGGAGCAGACAGGCTGGGTAAAGTGGCTCACACCGATAATCCTAACACTTTGGAAGGCTGAGGCAGGAGGATCGCTTGAGGTCAGGAGTTTGAGGCTGCAGTCAGTTAGATGACACCACTGAACTCTAGCCAAGGGACAGAGCAAGACCCTGCAGGAGTATCAGGGATAGGGGAAATGGATTACTTATAAAAGAGCAGGTAACAACAGTAACATATTTCTCAACAGTAACACTGGTGGATAGAAGATAATGAAGTAATGCTTTCAAAATTCTGAGGGAAAATTATTTTCAACCTAGAATTTTATATTAAGCCATATGATCAATCCAGTATGAGGGATTAAAAGATATTTTTAGGCATGCAAATATAAAAATTTGCCTCTCTCACCCACATAACTTTCGTCAGAAAAATCCAAATTTATGTGGAAGCAAAAAAGAGCCCAAGTAGCCAAAACAGTCATGAGCAAAAAGAACAAAGCCAGAGGCCTCATAATACCTAACTTCAAAATATATTACAAGGCCCTACTAACCAGAACAGCATGATATTGATATAAAAAGACACATAGACAATGGAGCAGAATTGAGAATCTAGAATTAAGTCCACATACTTAATAGCTAACTGATTTTCAAAAATGGTGCTAAGAATATGTGTTGGGGAAAGGGAATCTTTTTCAATATATAGTGCTGGGAAAACTGGTTATCCATATACAGAAGAATGAAATTAGACTCTTATCTCACCACATATAAAAATCAACTCAAGGGCGGTGCCTGTGGCTCAGTGAGAACGGCACTGGCCCCATATACTGAGGGTGGTGGGTTCAAACCTGGCCCCAGCCAAAATGCAACAAAAAAATAGCTGGGCATTGTGGCAGGCACCTGTAGTCCCAGCTACTCGGGAGGCTGGGGCAAGAGAATCACCTAAGCCAAAGAACTGGAGGTTGCTGTGAGCTGTAATGCCACAGCACTCTACTGAGGGTGACAAAATGAGACTCTGTCTTTAAAAAAAAAAGAAAAAAGAAAAAAGAAATCAACTCAAAATGGAGTAAAGACTTAAACATAAAACCCCAAAATACAATGTTACTAGAAAAAATAATGGGGGAACTACTCCAGGACAGTGGCCTAGGCAAAGACTTTATAGCTAAGACTCCAAAAGCACATGCAACAAAACCAAAAGTAGACAAACGAGACTGCATTAAACTAACAGCCTTCTGTACAACAAGGAAAACAATCACCACACATACGTTGATGAATGGAAGAAAATATTTGCAAACTATTCATCTGAAAAGGGATAATATCCAGAATATAAAAGAGACTCAAACCAATCAACAGCAAAACAAAACAAACAGTCCCTTAAAAAGTGGACAAAGAGGCTCAGTGCCTGTAGCTCATCAGCTAGGGTGCCAACCATAGTTGTTGGGTTCAAACCCAGCCTGGGCCTGCCAAACAATGATGCTATGAGCTGTGACCTCATAGCATGCTACCAAGGGCAACGTAGTGAGATTCTGTCTCAGAAAAAAAAAAATGGACAAAGAATCTAAATAGATATTTCTCAAAAGAAGACATACAAATGGCTGACAGGTACATGGAAAAATGTTCACTGTCACTAGCGATTAGAGAAACGTAAATCAAAATCACAACAAGATATCACCTTGCCCCAGTCAGAATGTGGTTATTATCAAAAAACCAAAAATAACAGATGCAGATGAGGATGTGGAGAAAAGAGAAGTCATATGCTGTTTGACTGTTGGTGGGAAAGTGGGGATGTAAATTAGTACAGCCATTATAGAAAACAATATGGAGATTTCTCAAAAGATTAAAAATAGAAGCACTGTATAATCCAGGAATCCCACAACTAGGTACTTCTCCAAAGGAAAGAAAGTCAGTACATGAAAAGACACAGTACCTGCACCCCCAATTATTGCAGCACAACTCACAATAGCCAAGATATGGAATCAACCTAAGTGTCCATCAACAGATGAATGGAGACCTGGAGCGGTGGCTCATGCCTGCTATCCTAGCACTCCAGGAGACCAAGGGGGGTAGATTGCCTGAGCTCATGAGTTCAAGACCAGCCTGAGCCAGAGCCAGAGTGAGACCTCATCTCTAAAAAATAGCTAGGCATTGTGGTAGGCACCTGTAGTCCTAGCTACTTGGGAAGCTGAGGCAAGAGAATTGCTTAAGTCTAAGAGTTTGAGGTTGCTGTGAGCTATGAAGGCACAGCACTCTACTGAGGGTAACAAAGTGAAATTCTGTCTCAAAAAAAAAAAACAGATGAATGGATAAAGAAAATGTGGTATATTTACACAATGGATTACTATTCAGCCTTAAAAATGACATGTCATTTGCAGCAACATGGATGGAGCTGGAGGTTATTATGTTAAGTGAATTAAGCTAGATATAGAAGGACAATTATTGTATGTTCTCACTCATATATGGGAGCTAAAAAATAAAGTTGATCTCATGGAGGTAGAATGATAGTTACCAGAGACTAGGAAGGATGTGGGTATGTGTGAGAGTGAGGACAAAGATTGATTAATGGGTACAAACACAGAGTTAGATAGAGTTCTAATGTTCAATAGGAGAGAGCAGGGTGAATATTGTTAAAAATAGTATATTATATATTCCAATATAGCTAGAAGAGAGGACTTAGAATGTTCCTAACACAGAGAAATGATAAATGCTCTTGGTGATAGATATACTGAATACCTTGACTTTTTCACTACACATTCTATGCATGTAACAAAATATCACATGTACTTCATAAATATGTACAATATGTATCAATAGAAAAATCAATGGCAGGGTGCAGTGGCATTAAGTCAAAGCACTTTGGGAGACCGAGGTGGGAAGATCACTTGTGCCCAGGAGTTTGAGGCTGCAGTAAGTTTGTGTTCAGGCCACTGCACAGTAGCCTGGGCAACAGAGCAAGACTTTGTCTCTAAAAATAAAACAGAAAATGTCTAGGCAGGGAGCAGTGGCTCATGCCTATAATCCTAGCACTCTGGGAAGCCGAGGCAGGAGGATCCCTTGATCCAGGGAAGGAAGGAAGGAAATCTAAATTAGAAAGGAAAAGTCAAATTATCCTTGATCCTCTAAAAGAAGCTATTAGAACTGATAAATTCAATAAAGTTGCTGGATACAAAATCAATATTCAAAAATTAGTAGCATTTCTTTTGTTGTTGTTGTTGTTGCAGTTTGGCAGAGGCCAGGTTCGAACCTGCCACCCTCAATATATGGGGCCTGCACCCTACTCACTGAGCCACAGGCACCACCCAGTTAGTAGCATTTCTACATGCCAACAGTAAACAATCTAAAAATGAAACCAAAGAAGTAATCCCATTTACTGTAGCTACAAATAAAACAAAATAATTTTAACCAGAGATCTGAAAGAACTCTGTAATGAAACTATAAAACATTGATGAATAAAACTGAAGAGGGCTCGGCACCAACCACATACACTTGAGCTGGCGGGTTTGAATCCAGCCCGGCCCGACAAAACAACAATGACAGCTGCAACCAAAAAATAGCTGGGCGTTGGTGGTGGGCACCAGTAATCCCAGCTACTTGGGAGGCGGAGGCAGGAGAATCACTTGAGCCCAGGAGTTGGAGGTTACTATGAGCAGTGATGCCACAGCACTCTACCCAGGGTGACAGTTTGAAGCTCTGTCTCAAAAAACAAACAAACAAAAAAGAAAAACTGAAGAGGGCACAGAGAATTGCAAAGATATTCCTGGATTGGAAGAATCAATATTGTTAAAATGTATACCAAAAACAATCTACATATTCAATGCAATCCCCATTAAAATACCAATTAACATTCTTGGCTCAGCACCTGTTGCTCTGTGGTTAGGGCACCAGTCACATACACTGAGGCTGGAGGGTTCGAACCCTGCCTGGGCCTGCTAAACAACAATAACAACTACAAAAAAAAAAAAAAAAATAGCCAGGTGTTGTGGCAGGTGCCTGTAGTCCTAGCTACTTGGGAGGCCGAGGCAAGAGAATCACTTAAGTCCAAGAGTTTGAGGTTGCTGTGAGCTGTGGCAGCACAGCTCTCTATCGAGGGCAACATAATGAGACTCTGTCTCAAAAAAAAAAAAAAATCATTCTTCACAGAAATAGAAAAAATAATCCTAAAATTTATATGGAACCACAAATGATCCAGAATACCCAAAGCCATCCTAAGCAAAAAGAACAAAATTGGAGAAATCATATTAACTGATTCAAATTATCCTACAGACCTATGGTAACTAAAACAGATGACTGGTATAAAAATAGACAGATAGACCAATGGAACAGAATAGAGGACCCAGAAATAAATCTATAGTAAACTTACCTTTGACAAAGGTACCAAGGACATAAAGTGGGGAAAGGACAGTCTCTTCACTAAATGGGGCTGGGAAAAGTGGATATCCATATGCAGGAGAATGACACTAGACCTTTATCTCTCACTGTATACAAAAATCAAATCAAAATGGATGAGGGACCTAAATCTAAGGTCCCTAACTATGAAACTATGAAAGTAAGAGAAAAATTGGAGAAACACCAGGACTTTGGCCCGGACAAGGCTTCTTGCACAGGCAACCAAAGCAAAATTGTACAAACAGGATCACACCAAGCTAAAAAGTTTCTACACAGCAAGGGAAACAATTAACAAAGTGAAGGAAACAATCAACAAAATCCATGGAATGGGAGAAAATATTTGCAAACTACCTATCAAACAAGGGATTAATAACTAGAATTTATAAGGGGCTCCAACCCCTCAAAGAAAGAAATCAAATAATCCATTTTAAAAATGGGCAAAGGATCTAAAGAAATTTCTCAAAAGAAGATGTACAAATGGTCAACAAGTGTATGAATATAACATTCAACATCATTAGTCAGAGAAATGCACATCAAACCTACAATGAGACAGCATCTCACACCAGTTAAAATGGCTTTTATCAAGAAACACAGGCAATAACAAATGCTGGTGAGGATGTGTAAAAAGGGGAGCCCTTGTTCACTGTTGGTAGGAATGAAAATTAGTGCAACCACTATGGAGAACAGTATGGACGTTCCTCAAAAAACTAAAAACTACCTCATGACCCAGCAATCCTGCTGCTGGGTATATATCCAAAGGAAGGGAAATCAGAATATGGAAAAGATATCTGGACTCTTATGTTTATTACAGCACTATTCACAACGGCCAAGATTTGGAATCAACCTAAGTGTCATCAATGGATAAACGGATAAAGAAATTGTAGTACACGTACACAATGAAATATAGCCACAAAAAATGAAATCCTGCCATTTGCAAAAGCACAGATGGAACTGGAGAACACTGTTATGTGAAATAAGCTAAAGGCAGAAAGATAAATTTTGCATGTTCTCACTTGTGTAGGGGCTAAATATTAAAAACAATTGAGCTTATGGAGATAGAGGGTAGAATGATGGTTAGTAGAGGCTGGGAAGGGTAGCAGGGAGGGAAGGATAAGGGGGACTGGTTAATGAGTGCAAAAATATAGTTACATAATTAGAACGAATGATATTTGATAGTACAACAAAGTATCTGTAGTCAACAATAAGTTAAGGTATACTTTAAAATAACTAAAAGAGTGGAAATGGAGTGAAATGAAATGATAAATGCCTAAGGAGATGGATCAATCAAATGCCTAATTTGATTAATTCACATTGTATGCCTCTATCAAAACATTATATGTACCCTATAAAGATATACAATTATTGGAGCAGCGCCTGTGGCTCAAAGAAGGAGTAGGACGCTGACCCCATATGCTGGAGGTGGTGGGTTCAAACCCAGCCCTGGCCAAAAACTGCAAAAAAAAAAAAAAA
>NW_003852420.1:16095220-16098233 GCF_000181295.1 Otolemur garnettii
TTTTTCAATTTTTTTTTTTTTTTTTTTAGTACAAACAGGGGTCTCACTTTTTGCTCAGGCTGGTCTTAAACTGGTGAGCTCAAACAATCCACCTGCTTCAGCCTTCCAGAGTGCTAGGATTAGAGGCGTGAGCCACCATGCCTGGCCTGAAAATTTTTAAACAATATGAACTTTATAGGTGCTAACATTGGCATATCTTACTTTATTGTGCTTTGTTTTATTGTGCTTCACAGATAATGCATTTTTTACAAATTGAAAGTTTGTGTCAACCCTGTGTTAAGCAAATCTGTTGGTGATATTTTTCCAACAGCGTGTGCTTACTTTGTGTCTCTGTGTCACATTCTGGTAATTCTTGCAATATTTCAAATTTTATTTTTATTATTATAAGTGCTATGGTGATCTGTGATAAGTGATCTTTGATGTTACTATGGTAAATGTTTTGGGGTGCCATGACCCATGCCTGTATCAGATGGCAAACTAAATCAATAAATGTTGTGTGTGTTCTGACTGCTTCACCAACTAGCTATTCTCTATCTCTCCTTCTCTTCAGCCTTCCCTATTCCCTGAGACACAAAAATAGTTAAATTAGGTCAATTAATAACCGTACAATGACCTCTAAGTGTTCAAGTGAAAGGAAGAGTCACATGGCTCTCTCTTTAAATCAAAAAAGTAGAAATGATTAGGCTTAGTAAGAAAGGCATGTCAAAAACCAAGATAGGCCAAAAGCTAGTCCTCTTGTGTCAAACAGCCAAGTTGGGGATATAAAGGAAAAGTCTTGATATAAATTGAAATTGCTACTCTGGTGAATGCAGGAATGATAAAAAAGTGAAACACCCTTATCATTGATATGAAGAAAGTTTTAGTGGTCTGGATAAATGATGAAATCAACCACAACATTCCCTTAAACCAAAGCCTAATCCAGAGAACAGTCCTAACTCTTCAATTCCATAAAGACTAAGAGGGGTGAAGAAGCTACAGAAAGAAAAGTTGGAAGCTGGTATAGGTTGTTTCATGAGGTTTAAGGAAAGAAGCCATCTCCATAACATAAAAGTGCAAGGTGAAACAGCAAATGCTAGGATCTAAGTAAGATAATTAATGAAAGTGGGTATACCCTAAACAACATATTCTTAATGTATATTTTCTTCTTTAATTAGAAGAAGATGCCATCTAGGACTTTCACAGCTAGAAGGGAGAAGTCAACTCCTGGCTTCAAAGCTTCAAAGGACAGACTGACTGTCTTATGAAGGGCTAAGGCAACTAATGCCTTTAAGTTGAAGCCAATTCTCATTCACCATTCCAAATGTCCTAGGGCCACTAAGAATTATACTAAATCTGCCCTGCCTGTGCTCTATAAATGGAACAACAAACCCTAGATGATAGCACATCTGTTTACAGCATGGTTGACTGAATATCTTCTTTTAAATTTTCAGAATATTATAAGGGTACAAATATTTTGTTTACCTACATTGCTTTTGTACCATATGGATCAAAGTTATAAATGTGCCCATTACCCAGATAGTGTGCCTTGGACCTGGTAGATGTGAATTTACCTGTCCCCTCCTTCCCCCTCCCATCTACTTGATTTTTGATGCGTGTTATTTCTACATGTGCACATAAATATTGATCAATTAGTTCCAGTGTAACTGGTGTACATGTGGTATTTGTTTTTCAATTTTTGTAATATTTCCCTTAGAAGAATGATCTCCAGTTCCATCAGCTAAATATAAGAGGTATTAGTTAACCATTTTTTATGGCTGAATAGTACTCCATGGTATACATATACCACATTTTATTTTTATTTATTTATTTATTTTTTGAGACAGAGCCTCCAGCTCTCACCCTGGGTAGAGTGCTGGGGCATCACACCTCATAGCAACCTCCAACTCCCAGGCTCAAGTGATTCTCCTGCCTCTGCCTCCCAAGTAGCTGGGACCACAGGCACCTGCCACAACGCCTGGCTATTTTGTGGTTGCAGCCATCATTGTTGTTTGGTGGGCACGGGCTGGATTCAAACCTGCCAGCTCAGGTGTATGTGGTTGGCACCTTAGTTGCTTGAGTTGCAGGTGCCAAGCCATATACCACATTTTATTAATACATTCATGTATTGATGGGCACTTGGGTTGTTTCCACATCTTTGAAATTGTGAATTGTGCTGCTACAAACATTTGAGTGCAGGTGTCTTTTTTCTTTTATTTTTGAGATAGTGTCACTCCATCGCTGTGGGTAGAGTGCCATGGCATCACGGCTGACAGCAACCTCAAACTCTTGGGCTCAGGAGATCCTCTTGCATCAGCCTCCCACGTAGCTGGGACTACAGGCTCCCACTACAATGCCTGGCTGGTTTTCCTATTTTTAGTAGAGATGGGGTCTCACTCTTCCTTGAACTCAAGAAACCCACCCACCTTCACTCCTAGAGTGCTGGGATTACAGGCATGAGCCACTGTGCCCCAAACCATATTTTTTATAAAATGTCTTTTTTCCTTGAGTAAATATTCAGTAGTAGGATTGCTGGATCAAATAGTAGGTTGTTTGATGGAGTATCTTAAGCCCGTTGTTAAGATTTACTGCTGAAAATATTGTTGCTCATTGACAATGCACCTAGTTATGCCAGAGCTCTGATGGACATGTTCAAACAGAGGAATGTCGTGGGGTTTTTTTTTGTTTTTTTGGGACAGAGTTTCACTATGTCACCCTCAGTAGAGTGCCATGGTGTCACAGCTCACAGCAACCTCAAACTCTAGGGCTTAAGTGATTCTCTTGCCTCAGTCTCCCAAGTAGCTGGGACTACAGGCGCTCACCACAACTCCCAGCTATTTTTTGGTTGTAGTTGCATTGTTGTTTGGCAGGCCCAGGCTGGGTTCGAACCTGAATAGCCTGGTGTATGTGGCTGGCGCCCTAGCAGCTGAGCTACAAGGGCTGAGCCAGAGAGGAATGTTTTTATACCTTCTAAGAATATACATTCTCGGCTCGGCGCCTGTGGCTCAAGCGGCTAAGGCGCCAGCCACATACACCT
>NW_003852420.1:16099374-16102145 GCF_000181295.1 Otolemur garnettii
GGGCAGGGGCCTGTGGTCCCAGCTACTTGGGAGGCTGAGGCAGGAGACTTGCTTGAGCCCAGGAGTTGGAGGTTGCTGTGAGCTGTGACGCCATCATACTCTACCCAGGGGGACAGCTTGAGGCTCTGTCTCAAAAAAAAAAGGAAAGAAGAATCAATCAATCCCACACACTCTATTATTATCTTATTTTAAGAAATTGCCACAGACACTCCTGCCTTCAGCAACCACCACTCTGATCAGTCAGCAACCATAAGATCGAGACAAGACCCTCCACTTGCAAAAAGATGACATGCCAAAGGATCAGATAATCATTAGCATTTTTAGCAGTAAAGTATTTTTGTTTAAGGTATATACATTTTAAAGACATAATGCTATTACATCCTTAATAGGTTACACATAGTATAAAAACAGTATAAACATGACTTCCATGTGCACTGGGAAACCAAAAAATTTGTGTGACGTACTTTACAGCGATACTTGCTTTATTGCAGTAGTCTGGAACCAAGCTCACAATATCTCCAGGGTATGCCTGTGTATCTTTGCCTCTCCCATATATGCTATTTTACTCTTTTCTCCATTAAAAATGAGCACCAAATAAAAGTTGCCAGAAATTTATTGAGTGGTATTGTGAGGAGAATGTCATTAAATGTTCCTATAATTCCCCTTTTAGAAATCAGAAAATTCCATGTGCTTTAGGAAAATTTTATTTTCATTGTTAAATTTAGAATTAAGTTGAAGCTAAACAATAAAGCAATCACAACAATCTGTTTTCTTCCCAAACACAGAGTTTCTTAATGATTTATATTTTTATAAAAAAGGAAAGGTTTTGTTTTTGTTTTTGTTTTTGTTTTTGTTTTTGTTTTTGTTTTGAGACAATGTCTTGCTCTGTTGCCCAGGCTAGAGTACAACAGTGATGGAATCATATGGCTTACTGTGTTACTGTCCAATCAGGTTATATTGCCTGTTGCACAGAGAGAAGCTGATACCCTGAGACAGCAGGAGTTGTGGTGGAGAAAGAGCTTAATGTCACCACAGGGTTCTGAGTGAGGAGATGGGAGGAATTTCTCAAATCTCTCTCCCTGAGAATGTTTGGGCCAGGGTTTTTAAAGATAGTTTGGCAGACAAAGTCCTAGTAAATTGGGTTTGCTAAATATCTATTGGGAAGCAGACACTGTCTTCTTTTTTTTTTTTTTTTTTTTGAGACAGAGCCTCAAGCTGTCCCCCTGGGTAGAGTGCCGTGGCATTACAGCTCACAGCAACCTCCAACTCCTGGGCTCAAGCGAGTCTCCTGCCTCCGCCTCCCAAGTAGCTGGGACCACAGGCGCCCGCCACAACGCCCGGCTATTTTTTGGTTGCAGCCGTCATTGTTGTTTGGCGGGTCCGGGCTGGGGATTCGAACCCACCACCTTAGGTGTACGTGGCTGGCGCCTTAGCCAGTTGAGCTATAGGCGCTGAGCCCAGACACTGTCTTCTTGCACTGAGGGAGTTCCCAGGTAGAGGATTATAGGACCTATTAAGTCAGTTCCTAAGTATGCCCACCTATTTGGTTGGCATCAGTCAATCCACCCAAATGAAGAATCTGGAAAATATCTCAAAGACAAGTCTTAGGTTTTACAATAAGGATGTTATCTATAGAAATGATTAGGGAAGTTACAAATTTTATTCCCATCAGTTATCTGAGATCTGACAATTAAGTTCATGAACTTGTAACTGTATGCTTACGTTGGCAGCACTGTACAGACAACTCAGTAAGGTTTCATAACCTTGCTTTATCAATGTCTCATAGTTGTATTCATGTCAAAGTATAATGGTGTCTTACTGAGCGGTGTTTGTTATTGTTGTTGCATGTTTTTGTGTCATCATGAGAATGTTGGAGCTTGAATTAGTGCAAAGAACAAACATTTATAAATTTCTTGTTAAACTTGGCAAGAGTAGAAGTGAAATCAGGGACATGTTTATCCAAGTTCATGGGAATAATACCATGAAGAAAATATCAGCATACAAATGGATTAAACATTTTTCTAAGGGGACAGAAAGTGTCACTGATGAAGAGAGGTCAAGGCAGCCAGTAATGAAGAGAAGTGATGGAAATATTGCAAAAATTCATTGAATTGTGTGTCAAAACCATCAGCTGACTATGAGAAGGACAGCAGACCAAGTAAACATCAATAGAAAAACGGGAAAATCTTAACTGAAAATCTTGGCCAACAACTCATGGCTCTTGCTTCATGACCATGTACCAGCTCACACCGCACTGTCAGTATGGGAGTTTTGAGCTAGTAAACAAATAACTGTATTGAAACACCTTCCCTACTCACCTGATCTAGCCCCCAGTGATTTTTTTCCTTTACTTGAAGGTAAAGAAAATATTGAAAGGAAGACATTTTGAGGATAGTCACACATCTAGGTAGTAGTAAAGCAGGTACTAAATTCCAGCTCTTCTGTTTTCAAGTCATCTCTTCTTTTCACACCACAATATTAACTTCATTTTTATGTTGTTTTATCCTTACTCTGCATCTTGGTATAACGTAAGGTGACCAGATGTCCTGCTTTTGGCGGGACAGTCCCACTTTTCAACAATTTGTCCTGCGCCCCACAATGTTTTTAAAAAGTCCTGATTTTTGGAAAGAATGCACAAATGGGCAGGAGAATAGGAAGGGAATATATGGTTTTCAGCTGCCATGTGGCTATTTCACCAGAATATGAGTTTTATATTATTTTTGTTAATTTTATAATGTTAAACTGTAATAATAACAAATAATTGTTGAGAA
>NW_003852420.1:16102199-16120795 GCF_000181295.1 Otolemur garnettii
CCCCCCCTGCCCCCACCCCAGCCATGTTGTCCCGCTTTACAAATGTTAAAATCTGGTCACCCTAGTATAACGCCAAATAAGGCCATAAGTATTGTTCCAATCATAGTAATTGTTAAGGAGTGTTAGTGAACAGAACACAGCTTTCTCTAGGCTTTTGTTCCTTTTGCAGACAGATTTAAATTAATACAGTTGTTTCTGGAGAAAGAGCAGATCCAGTATCAGAGGGAAAAAGTTTTGACTTTAATGTTTCTTTGTTGGCTAGTTTTTTAAAAGAATTACATTGTTTTACTCAATAAATCCATTTCATAAAATGTGCTATATGAATAGGTTTTTAAACTTTTATTGCATGCTCTCCAAGAGTGATTGTGAATTTCAGAGAGGGACAATGTTGTCTCTTTTAGGGTGGCATGGCTGCACATCTCATCTACTTGCCCTATTTCCTAAAATTCTCACCATTGGTTTAACTATCTGGGATCAAGTTGTTTGTTATCATAAAATAAATAAATTTAACTTAGGAGAGAATGCACAAAAATCATTATTTGAACCCTAATGGAATAAAAATAGAACAGGATGTGGTGGCTCATGCCTGTAATCCTAGCACTCTGGGAGGCCAAGGCGGGTGGATTGCATGAACTCACAGGTTCAAGACCAGCCTGAGTAAAAGCAAGATCCCATCTCTAAAAATAGCCAGGCACTGTGGAGGGCACCTGTAGTCTCAGCTACTTGGGAGACTAAAGCAAGAGGATCACTTGAGCTTAAGGGTTTGAGATTACTGTGAGCTATGATGTCAGGCACTCTACTGAGGGCAACAAAATGAGACTGTGTCTTAAAAAAAAAATAGAGAGCAGCTCTTGTAGCCCAGTGGGTAGAGTGCCAGCCACATACGCCGAAGTTGGTGGGTTCAAATCCAGCCTGGGCCAGCTAAGCTGTAATGACGACTACAACAAAAAAATAGCCAGGCATTGGGGCAGGTGCCTATAGTCCCAGCTACTAGGGAGGCTGAGGCAAGAGAATCACTTAAGCCCAAGACTTTGAGGTTGCTGTGAGCTATGATGCCACTGCGCTCTACTGAGGGTGATATAGTGATACTGTGTCTCAAAAAAAAAATAAAAGTAGAACAGACAGAGTGTTATTGTGAAGGGATAAGGATAATAAAGAGAGACCCAAGAGAATGTGGAAATTTTCTTTTTATTTTATTTTATTTTATTTTTTTTGAGACAGAGCCTCAAGCTGTCCCCCTGGGACAGCTTTACAGCTCACAGCAACCTCCAACTCCTGGGCTCAAGTGAGTCTCCTGTCTCTGCCTCCCAAGTAGCTGGGACCACAGGTGCCCGCCACAACGTCTGGCCATTTTTTGGTTGCAGCCATCATTGTTGTTTGGCGGGCCCGGGCTGGATTTGAACCCTCCACTTTAGGTGTATGTGGCTGGCGCCTTAGCCACTTGAGCCACAGGTGCCAAGCCGAATGTGGAAATTTTCAATAAGATAGGTAGGACAATCCTGTCTC
Source organism: Otolemur garnettii (assembly GCF_000181295.1). Taxonomy (NCBI): domain Eukaryota; kingdom Metazoa; phylum Chordata; class Mammalia; order Primates; family Galagidae; genus Otolemur; species Otolemur garnettii. Next base: position 16,103,706 of record NW_003852420.1, read on the forward strand.
TGGTGATATGTCATAACTTAGAATCAATGGCAGCCAGAAGACAGCATGAAAATATTGGTCACAATCAATGGATTTATTGGAAACTTCAGTGGGATCTTGGAAATGTGGTTAACTTCTGAGAGGAGAACTAGTAAGAAACAATCTATGCTTATCAAACCTTGCTTGGAATTTCACCTTTAGAAAATTTGTAGACTCTTTCAAGGGACAGAATAGGGAATAAAAATCAACATTAAATAAATATTTGAGCATTTATTATGTGCCAGGTACTGTTCTTGATATTGAGATATATCTGTGAACAAAGCAAAGATCCCTGTCCTTGTGGAACTTACATTTTTGCAAAGCTAGACAGACAATAAACATAATACTTTTTTTTTTTGAGACAGAGTCTCAAGCTGTTGCCTTGAGTAGAGTACTGTAGCATCATACCTCATACCAACCTCCAACTCTTGCGGTCAAACAATCCTCTTGCCTCAGTTTTTCTATTTTGAGTAGAGACGAGGGTCTTGCTTTTGCTCAGGCTGGTCTCGAACTCGTGAGCTCAAGCAATCCCCTGCCTCAGCCTCCCAGAGTGTTAGGATTACAGGCGTGAGCCACTGCACCTGGCCTAATAAACATAATACTTAATATAGTTTGTTAGAAAGTGAAAAGTGCTAATGATAGAAAGAAAACATAGACCAGGCAAAGGGAATCGTGTTAAAAATATCAGGAGAAATGGAAGGATGTAAGATGATTAACTTAGAGAAAGAGAAGTTCAAGTGATAATAGTAGGTAGCAATTTTTTGAAAGCCAATCAGATATGAAAGGATTTAGACTTACTTTGTGTGGCCCCAAGATCATGACCAGTGGGTAAAATTCACAGGGACTAAGGAGTCAACTGAAACTGGAACAGTTCAAAGATAGAATTTATGCCTTCAGTTTTTTGTTTTGTTTTTTTAAGAGATAGCATCTCTCTCTCTTGCCCAGGCTGGACTCAAACTTCTGGGCTCAAGTGATCCTTCCATCTGTGTAGCTGGGGATACAGGTGCCTGGTTGGTAATAAGTTTTTTTTTACATCACTGGTGGTGTTTCTGACAGAGGCTGTACATTTGAAAATGAGATTGACCTCAGGATTTATATTAAATGATATTTAAGATCTCTTCTAATCTCAGAATTCTGATTATGTAATATTTTTTGGTTTTATTTGTTTTGAATTCCAAAGAAGCTGCTTATAGATAGATTGAAAGTTTGGAGAAATGAAGTAAAATGTGGGGGGAAAGCTCCATTGACAGCTCCATTACTTTTCTGTGTAAATTTTCGGTGATTTTGCTTTTTCATCTCTAAAGTGAGGATGATAATATCTACCATTGTTGTAAATATTAAATGGGATGTGCTACTTGTTAACTACTTTATGCCTAGCACACTTGGGTGCAGCAGGTAGAAAGTCACTATGTTAGGCAGATGTTGTGGCAGGCGCCTGTAGTCCCAGCTCCTCAGTAGGCTGAGGCAAGAGAATGGCTTAAGCCTAAGAGTTTGAGGTTGCTGTGAGCTGTAACACCACAGCACTCTACCAAGGGCAACATAATGAGACTCTCATAATGAGAAAAAAAAAAAGAAAGAAAGTGGCTATGTTAGTCATGATGAGCTAAGGTATGCCATGGTGATAAACAGTACTCAAATCTCAGTGGTGCCTGTGGCTCAGTGAGTAGGGCGCCAGCCCCATATACCGAGGGTGGTGGGTTCAAACCCAGTCCCAACCAAACTGCAACAAAAAAATAGTCGGGCGTTGTGGTGGGCACTTATAGTCCCAGCTACTTGGGAGGCTGAGCATGTGTCGCCTAAGCCCAAGAGCTGGAGGTTGCTGTGAGCTGTAACGCCACAGCACTCTACCAAGGACAACATAATGACACAATGTCTCTAAAAAAAAAAAAACAGTACTCAAATCTCAATGACTTGTAACAACAATGATTTACTTCTTTTATTTTCTTTAGACCCTTTTTTTTTGACATAAGGTCTCACTCAGTTGCCCTGGATAGAGTGCTGTGATGTCATAGCACACAGCAACCTTGAACTCTTGGGCCCAAACGATCCTCTTATCTCAGCCTCCCTAGTAGCTGGGACTGCAGGTGCCCACCAAAACGCCCGGCTTATTCTGAGTGTTTTGGAAATGTTTAACTTTATTAAATCACTTTTCCGTAGTGGGTGTATAAATTTGTACTCCCTTTTACAATGTATGAACATTCCAGTTACTGCCCGTATTCATCAACACTTGGTATTCCCAGTCCTTTAATTGTAGCCAACCTGGTGAACATGTAGTGGTGTCTTATTTTGGTTCTAAGTTGCATTTCCTAGATGAGTAATGATGTTGAACACCTTTTCATTTGCTTTTTGCCATTTGGATATCTTTTATAATGTATTTACATAAACTGATTTCCTAGATTTTTAATTGGGTTATTGTCTTTTCTTTATGGATTAGTAGAATTTCTTTGTATATTTTGGATATAAGTCCTGTGATAGATGCGTGTTGTGAATGCTTTCTGCTTGTCTGTGGCTTGTCTTTTCATCACTTTTTAAAAGGGTGTCTGTTGATGAACTCATGGAATGGCTCTTACTTATTGTGAAATTTTCACTATATATTACGTAATTTTTAAGTTACATTTTATAAATTCTAAGAGCTCATCTTTGCTGCTGCTGCTTCTGCTTCTTCTTCTTCTTCTTCTCCTTCTCCTCCTCCTACTTCTCCTTCTCCTCCTCCTTCTTCTTCTTTTAAGACAGAGTCTCACCCTGTTGCCCTGGACAGAGTGCAATGGCTTCATAGCTCATGGCAATCTCAACTTTAGACTTAGGGGCTCAAGCAATCTTCTGCTTAAGCCTCCTGAATAGCTGGGACTATAGATGCCTGGTACCACCCTTGGCCAGTTTTTCTATTTTTTAGGAGAGACAAGGTCTCACTCTTGCTCAGGCTGGTCTTAAACTCTTGAGCGCAAAAGATCCTCCCCACTCGGCCTCTCAGAGTGCTAGAAATATAGCTTGAGCCACCATGCCCAGCCTAAGGGATCATCTTTGGCAGGGCTTTATTTTTGTGAGTTTTGTGTGATCTGGGTTAAGGTTGTATCCTTCCAGGCGGTTTGGTATTTGTTCTTATCAAATGCCTCCATGTAAGAATAACATTTACTTAATTTTTTTGGCTTGAAGTTTCTAAAAATCATGTGATTGTGTAAATATGATCCTTAAACCCACCTGAGGATAGGGCTATGGTTATCATTCTTTCTTTTTTTATTATAGACAGAGTCTCACTTTGTTGACCTTGGTAGAGTGCCGTGGCATCATAGCTCACTTCAAACTCTTGGGCTCAAGTGATCCTCTTGCCTCAGCCTCCCACGTAGTTGGGACTATAGGTAACCCCCACACTATACCCAGCTATTTTTTAGAGATGGGGTCTCACTTTTGCTCAGGCTGCTCTCAAATTCCTGAGCTCAATCAATCCACCTATCTTGGCCTCCCAGAGTACTAGGATTACAGGCATGAGCCACCATGCCCAGCCTTACGGTTATAAATTCTTGAGGAAGACTTTTTTCATACGGAACAAAGTGTGCTGCCTTATTATTTCCCTGTGATGGTGGAAAAACTCTAATTCATTTTGTCACTGAAGGTCCAAGTTTTTCTTGGGCACGTGAGTTCTAATTCTCTTTTTCGTTTTCTCTCCCTGTGTGTCTGTCAAAACACTAGGTCCTTGGCCGGTGCCTATAGCTCAACCGGCTAAGGCACCAGCCACGTACACCTAAGGTGGCAGGTTCAAATCCCCAGCCCGGACCCGCCAAACAACAATGACGGCAGCAACCAAAAATAGCCGGGCGTTGTGGCGGGCACCTGTGGTCCCAGCTACTTGGGAGGCGGAGGCAGGAGACTCGCTTGAGCCCAGGAGTTGGAGGTTGCTGTGAGCTGTAATGCCACGGCACTCTACCCAGGGGAACAGCTTGAGGCTCTGTCTCAAAAAAAAAAAAAAAAAAAACACTAGGTCCTTGATGACTGAGATAAGCAACCTCCTCTACTCCCCCATCTATAGGATGGGTTCATGTTTATCCTCTAGTTTTAGTTCTCACTTTGTTTTTAGTTGCTGGACTGATGGGAGTGAGGAAATATATCTTTGACTTTTACTTTTTTAGGAGCTCAATATGTATTTAAAATAATATTTATGACATTTTATTTAGGAATTTTAAGTGTTTTGTAGCGGAGGGTTTTCAGAAAATCTAAACTGAAATATTGCTGGAAGCTGAATGCCAAACCTTTGTGTACCCATCAAACTATTTCTTATCTCATTTTTTCACAGTCCCTTGTTAGAAATATGTAATATTTCACATATTGTAGTCAAATATGTAGTATAGGCAGTCCCCAGGTTACAAACTCAAAGATTGCTTGAGGCCAGAATGAGATAGGTTCCATAGATTTGTTCTTAAGTTGAATTTGTATGTAAGTAGGAATGGATACATTTATCTATTACTGTCAATAGCCTCCATTCATAAGTATAAGTTGAACTTGGGTAAAAATATGAGGGCCTCTTCAGGCAATACACTTACTTTTCGAATGAAAAGGAAAAGTAGTGTAAAATAACTTTCCTCATTAAGATTCCACTTAATCTTTGAAGATTTTGTTAACGTTTGGTTTTGTGGCACGGTGCATGTGGCTCAAGCGGCTAAGGTGCCAGCTACATACACCTAAGGTGGTGGGTTCGAATCCAGTCTGGGCCTAACAAACAACAATGATGGCTGCAACCAAAAAATAGCCGGGGGTTGTGGTGGGCGCCTGTGGTCCAGCTACTTGGGAGGCTGAGGCAGGAGACTCGTTAGAGCCCAAGAGTTAGAGGTTGCTGTGAGCTGTGATGCCATCGCACTCTACCCAGGGGGACAGCTTGAGGCTCTGTCTCAAAAAAAAAAAAAATTGGTTTTGCCTAATTTTACCCATATTCTTTTTCTCAGAAATGGGCATTATGGGGGTTCTAATGGCTTCTTGAACATCAAATAGCTCTTAAAAGTAAAACTGTGATGGATTGAGGGTGAATGAGCCAAACATGAATTAAATTTATCTTGAAATACATATGGGTTTAATACATATAAAATACATATTTCCCTTGAAATATATGTGGGTTTATAAAGAGCAGAGTTCTTCATAACTTAAAAAAAATGTTTTAGCATAGCATAATATTTGAAATGCTTGAGAAATGTAAAGTGCTGGTGGATTGTACTGTCTCTGATTACAGCTTTCCTCTGAACCTCAGATGTCACAGCTATAGAACAAATAGTCCCTGTAATTTCAGCACTTTGGATGAAGCAGGAGAATTTCTTAAGGCCAGAAGTTCTAGACCAGCCTAATCAACACAGGCCTCTAAGAAAAAGAAAACAAGACTAAAAACAGTCCCCCAGCTAAGAGATGAAAATGTCTAGTATACTTTCTAGCACATAGGAAGCATTTAAGAAATTTAGCTTAATGTTGGTATCCAGATGTTTCAAACACTCCTAAATTTATTACTGTGGAAGAAACTTCTTTCACACCTGTCCTGAGGAGTTCAGAGTCTAGTAGAGGAGTCAATGTACAAATAAATAAAAGCAATAGAATGTGCAAGGTGGGTACGAACGTTGAAAGAGCCAATCCTTCAAGATGAATCTTGAGTGGCTATCTGAGCCTAAATTCAAATTAGAGCCAAGTAGCCATTTGCTAACTAAAGGTCACATATGTCTGAGTTCCTCAAAACCCACACTCAGCTTAACTCTGGGACTTTCACAGCTGCCTGTTCTTATTAAATACTGCCTAAATTGATCAATAAGCTATGACATATGTCCTCCAATCAGAATGCAGCAAGTGTCAGCCAATAAGAGCTCAACAAATTTTAACCAGTCAAAACTAAGGATATTGATATCCTTTATTTGCATAAGCAAACTGAATGAGAACCTAGAAGACAAACCCTTCCTTTGTTCTTTGGAATATGCAAACATTTTACATGAAAGGATGAGTCTCTCTGGTTTGCAAACTGTTCAATAGAATAAAAACTCTTCCTTCTAAATTCCTTCTCAGCAAACTTTTGTGTACAAGAGTATGGTGCAGAGAAAAGAATGGGTTAGTGTATTTTTCCTAAGGAATTCTAGAAAGGCAGCACAGATGATGCTTAAGCTGAGCCCTAAGAGTTGTTTGCCTGACAGAGTATGATGGGCAGAGGGAGCAGCATGTATAAAGACTCAGAATTGCAATTAATTTGAGATACCAAAATATAGTATAGGAAAGGTATACAGTGAGAGATGAGGCTACAGGGTCAGGTAGGAGTCCCACTAAAGAAGGAATGTGCTTTATTCTGAGAGGTTAATATTGCGATTATTATCACAGCATCTCAGCTCTCACTTTATATAGATACGTTTTTAAATTGCCTTTATCAAGGCATAATTTATATACAATAAAATGAACCCATTTCAAGTGTATATCTTGGTGAGTTATACACCTGTGTAACCACCACCACTCAATCTATAGAATTTTTTCTTTTATTTTTAGTTAACACATAATAATTGCATATACAGAGGATCCCCCAAAATACACACACTTCTAAAGAAAGGAAAAATTGTATTAAAATTGTAATACTCAACATATACCAATAACAAAAGACGAATACAGGTCAAGTTTTACTTCTGCAATTACAAGAGGTTCTCAACATGGTTACTGTCAGCATTCTAGACACTTCTGATTTCCCCAAACTACTGCTTGAGCAACATTGACCAAGGTCTCTGCTTGTATTGCTGTACATGCCATTTCAATTTCTGCCTGAAGTACCACCAGGGTACTTGGTTTTCTACAGTAGAGCATATTCTTTAAGGTCCCCTGTATTCATACTTCTGTTGTTGTATTACTATAACAGAATTTCAAACGCCATTTCAAAATGGTCTTGCACTCTTTTTTTTTTCTTTTTTTCGAGATTAAAGTCTCACTATATCGCCCTCGGTAGACTCCCATGGTATCACAGCTCACAGCAACCTCAAACTCTTGGGTTTAAGTGATTCTCTTGCCTCAGTCTCCCAAGTAACTGGGACTACAGGCGCCTGCCACAACACCTGGCTATTTTTTGTTGCAGTTGTCGTTGTTTCGCTGGCCCAGGTCAGGTTCAAACCCACCAACTTTGGTATATGCGGCTGGCGCTGCAACCACTTTGCTACTGGCGCTGAACTGGTCTTACACTCCTTGAATGTGCACTCCTGCCATTTTCTTTGACTGTCCTGCCTGTCACACGGTAATGCTAGCATTCATTTGATTAATGTCATCTTTTGAGCAATGACCTTACTACATGTTGCTATCACAATTCAATTCCACTTTCAACTGTCCCTTCAAAAGTTTCCTTATGCTCCTTCTTAGTCTGTCCTTCCCCTTACACGCCCATCCTGGCCACCATTATAGATTTCTATTACTATAAATTATATTTGTTTTTTCTAAAGTTTCAACTAAATGGAATCATGTATTATATGATTACACACTATGGCTGGCTTCTCTCATCCCTGCATTATGTTTTTGAGGTTCACCTATTGTTGTTATTCACAACAACAACTATTAAAGAATAACCATTTATTCTTTCTTATTGCTAAGTTTTCATTAGATTTATATAATATACTTTAGTCAACTATTGATGGGTATTTGGGTAGTTTCCAGTTTCTAGCTATATAAAGCTGCTATGAATTGCTTGTGTTCAAATCTTTGTCCGCATTCTCTTTTGATAAGTAAAAACTGAAAGATGTATATTGGAACACTCAAGACCACAGTGTAACAAAGGCAATAATGTTTATTTTGACACCTGGGTGCAAGTGGGCTAAGATCTAAAGGATATTAGCAGTTTTAGGGAAGGAAGTAGATCTTTTTATAGCTGGCTGAAGAGCAGCTGGCTTTACAGACAAGTCTTGCTTATCAGGGTACCAAGGACATGCAGCTCATTATTGGGACTTTCTTGGAGGGCTCTCCTTACCAGAATGTCAGAAGCTTGCAGGGTCCGCATATTTCTCATGGGTTTGTAAATGGGCCAGTATAAGGATGTGAGGAGTCTGCAGCATGTCTCTCTTATCTGAGTTATGATCACCTATAACAGAGACTTACAGGATGGCTTTTCAATTCAAAATGGGATTAGCTTGGCCAACCTAACAGCTTTAATATCTGCTGTAACCCTGTCTGGAAAGATCTTACCACCTCACTAGCACTAGCCAAGGGGTGTGTGTGTGTGTGGCTGGGAGTGGAAGAAGGACAGCATGAAGAATTTGTGTCAAGACTCAGCAATTATGGTCCCTTATTCCTGTGGCAACAGTAATTGGTTCAAGAAGCCAGCATGTGACCCAAGAAGGTTAGAGTCTTTTTGTAGAAGAAAAACCTTTTTCCACTTGAGTTGCTAAAATAGGAATATATAATCCTGGAGGTGCTACAACTTTCTTTTCTGGTTGCATAGAGGAAGCCGTCCTGCAGGAGGGGAGAATAAGAACAATGCATAAGGGAAAATCGGGTGGGAGAGAGAGAAAGAGAATCTTTATCTCCTCCAGAAATTAGACTTATGCCTGACAAGAACACCCACATTTAGGCAGAATTGGGAATCTGAAATAAACACAATGAAGAAGAAACTGGAGACTAGAGGAGAAAAGACATAGTGGAAACAGCTGAAATTCATGAATCATATTTTCCATGTCCTGACAAGAAACATTTAGTGTTCCAGAGGATATGGTAAAAGACAGAAAGTAGCCACAGGTAATGCTAGAAGCAGAAGTCAGGTCATGAAGGACTTTGAATCCCATGTTAAGAAGTTTACATTTTAGGGGCAGTGCTGTGGCTCAAAGGAGTAGGGCACTGACTCCATATGCTGGAGGTGGTTGGTTCAAGCCCAGCCCTGGCCAAAAACTGCAAAAAAAAAAAAAAAAAAAGAAAGAAAAAAAAAGAAAATGTTTACATTTTATTTTTATTTTTTTATTAATTTTTCTTACTTATACATGTGTATATTAAGTTTCTACTTTTGCCTTTACAGAATTAAAAAGGCTAAATTTAATGACAATAACAACATTTAACATAATGACTGAGAACAAAAACCTCAAAGAATGAATGAAGATAAATACATTCAGAAAAGAAATCAGATGATTGCTGCAATAATAATAGTAACAATGCAAAGAAAGTAATATTCACATTGTCAGATAGAAGTATGTCTATTATAGAATACTTTGATCAGTTAGGAAGTTTACATTTTATATTGTAGACATTGGGAAGTTGTATCAGCCTGCTAGAGCTACCATAACAAAGTACTACAGTTGTTTCTGGATTAAACAACAGAAACTTATTTTCTCACAATTCTGGAAGCTTAGAAGTCTGAGATCAAGCTGTTGGTAGGTTTAGTTTCTTCTGAGGCCTCTCTCTTTGATGACTAGATGGCCATGTTTTCCTTGTGTCTTTATGTCTTCCTTCTGTATGTGTCTATGCCCCAATTTCCTCTTCTTACTGGACACCATTCATACTGGAGTAGGGCCCACCCTAAGGGCCTCATTTTTGATGATCTCTTTAAAGACCCTATCTCTAATTACAGACTTATTCTGAGATATTAGGGGATAGGACTTCAACATTTGAATTTGGGGGAAACAATTCAGCTCATAAGAAGAGCCACTGAAGTATTTTAAGTAGGGAAGGGCATGAACAGATCTATACTTCAGAACATTACTGGTATCTTTGTAGAGGATGGACTGAAGGAGGACAAGAACAGAGGCACCCAAGGCTTGTTAGAGGCTTTTGGAATTATTCAAGCAAGGGCTTGAGTTAGAGAGCGTACTCTCAGATTGCTACCTGATTAGAATATAAATCACCTCGAGTTAGAGTGACTTATGAGCAATTGATGACTCTAGTCACTAGGACAAATTCTGTGATACAAGATGTTTATGAGCATTGGCTTTGAAGGGGGAGAAAGATAGGTAGAATGAGGTAGTAATAAGTTCTGTGAAGGATTCTTTAACTATATTATGGCTTTATGATAAGGTTCCTAAAGTTTAGATCTTGTCCCTTTACTTGTCACTCTTCCTATTCCTATTCTTGTTATGGAGATTTATTTTTGATAACATTAAAAAACCCCACAAAATATGGAGTTAGGACCTACTTGGAGCCTTAGTTCTGGCAATTATTAGGTGAATAACCTTAGGGAAGATATTTTATCTCTATTAACTTCAGTTTCCTTATACATAAGATAAAGATGATAATAATATCTAGCTTACAAATTTGTTTAAACGAATTAAATGAGATTATGAATGAAAAATATTTATTTTTTATAGTATTTTTTTAAAAAACAAAGTTTCACTCTGTTGCCCTGGGTAGAGTGCCATGGCATCATTAGCTCATAGCAATGTCGAACTCTTGAGTTCAAGTGATCCTCTTACCTCAACCTCCTGAGTACCTGGAGGCATCCACCATGACACCTGGCTATGAAAAGTATGCTTGTTATTTGTTGTACTTGCTATGCCAAAAAGATGCTTTTATGTCAGTAGGTGGGAGTTGGAGGTATTGATCCCTGGATATGAGCACTACAGTAAAAGGTAGGGGAGGTAGCTAGGTAGATACCTAGGAGGTATCTCCAGGTCACAGGAGTTAGTTGGGTAGTTGTATCAACCTTTGAGAAAAACATGACTTTTCTCTGGGCTGCCAGGAAAGGAAAAAATGTGGTTTGAATTCAGTAAACGCTAGAATTTGGGGGGCATGTTTACTATAACTAAGACAAGGGAAGGGAGAAAATAGACAAAAGGACAGAAAAAAAGGGATGAGAGAGAGCCGCAAGAGGGAATTTGGCAAAGTTTAAAAAGAGACTAGAAAAGGAAAAACAAAGTCATTCCCCAAATGTCTCCTATTTCAGGCTTTGTAATCATGTCTTATTTCTTTCACATCCCTTGAGGTCCCTTGAAGAAGAGCTGTTCTTTTTAATATAGTTTATGTGAATGCCTGGTCAATGTCAACTCATTATTAGTAATACTATTGTTTGCAAGAAATGATTACGGGACATTTTGGTTTGGGTTTGTTATTACGTATAATAATTCATGTTTTTACGAATTGTATGCCTCACTCAAATCCCTCAGATGTGGGATTTCTGAGGAAATGACTTTTAGACTGAAAACTGAAGGATAAGTAATACTTAGTTCTGAGAAGAATGAGTGAAGGATAGCCCAGGCAGAGGAAATGACATGTTTATAGCCCTGAGTTCATTGTGGAGTTCATCAAAGCAGGCTCATGTGGCAGATCTTAAGAATCTAGGCAGGCAAAGCTCAGTAAAAAAGAGCCTTCCCTTTTTTCTCATGCCCTTATAGTTTACATTAATTGCTAAGTGATCAAGGCCAAACTCTGTCCCCGGTAAGGATGAAGAGATTCAGGAAGAGAAAACTCAAACTTAAGGATCCAGCATATTTTACCTTTATTCAGTATGTACTCATAGGTAGAGTGCTTAAAGTTTAATTGTTTGGATTTTCTTGACACTCTACTATAGTTTTTTATTGTGTGAATTCTTCTGGTGATTTGGTGACCTGCCTAGTTTTTGTGTCCCCTATATCTGTGGTTGGTACTCCTGCTGCCATCATCACCTCTAAGGCAATTTCCCAAGCCAGGCATCTTAGGGCCGCCTTTGACTCCTGTGTCATTTTTGTTTGGTTGGTTTTTCTTTTTCTTTTTTATTTCATTTGTTTATTTAGTTTTATGTTCTTTTGCTGTGTGTAAGAACAATATATTCCCACCTCTGCAGTGTCCCTCTAATGATTTGCCTCTCGTCCATTTTCACGGCCACTGACTATACCAGGCTCTCCTGCTTAGTTCCCTGGCTCCAGCCCCATCCAACTTAATCTGTCCTAAAGTTCCTACCATGTTCATCTTCCTGAAACACTATTTTAATTCTGCCACCTTTTTTTTTTTAGCTTTGATCATTTCTTTGTAAACACATTTCCATAAAGCTGGTTCATCCTTAGGCCTCAGAAAGTATTGTCCTTAAGAGTACTTCAGCCTTTGCTCTTGTTCAATCTTCTTAGTGTACTTCTTTTTCTCCTATTCTCCATTCATGTTTTTGCCATCTTAATCCTATAGTCTTCCAGTGTTTTAGGACCACAGAGAAGGTGATGAGCAGCAGGCAAGCAAAGCTTCATTTGTATTTGCAGCAGTGCCCCATCACTCACATCACCACCTAAGTTCTGCTTCCAATCAGATCAGCAGGGGCATTAGATTCTCACAGGAGTGGGAACCCTACTGTAAATTGTGCATACAAGGGATCTAGGTTGCGCAGTTACGAGAATCTAATTAACACCCAATGATCTGAAGTAAAACTAAGGCAGTGATGCTAGCAATGGCACCATCTAGTTTCAGGAAAACAAACTCAGGGCTCCCACTGATTCTACATTATGATGAATTGTATAATTGTTTCATTACATATTATACGGTAATAGTAATAGAAATAAAATGCATAATAAATGTAATGCACTTGAACTATCCCCAGACCATTCTCCCTTCTCCCAGTTCATGGAAAAATTGTCTTCCATGAAACTAGTCCCTAGCTAGTGCCAAAATGGTTGGGGACTGCTGCTTTAAGGTATTCTTTTATTCATTCATCAATAAATATCAATTGAGTGTTTATTATGTGTCAGACACTGTGTTAGGCACTAAAGATAAACTGAACCAGATGAATATAGTCCTTGTCCTTGTGGCGCCCATACTTTCACAAAGGGATGGTAAAGATTCAACCAAAGGAATATATTAAGCCAGAGTAAGACAGGAAAATTTCCCCACAGCAGATTAAATAAATTCTTAGGACCTTTTCAAGCTGAAAGACAGCATCTGAAATTAGATTGGGAAGCTAGTGGGTCACAAGTTATTCATCACAAGTCTAGACCGGATCATAAAGGGAAATAAGGTTGGAGCTATCAAGACCAATTTATAGAATACTCAGCTAACAAGTTTTAAACACTGTTATAAACAATGATGAGGCATCCACTTTTTCTGATCCCTTCTTAAAATTCAGTATCTAAAGAACTACCAGCTTTCTTGGTACCTAGACTTCTTTGTTAAATTGAAAAAGGTAGATATTGCCTATAAATCTTTATACTCGGTGACTAATGACCTACATTTGCTTCCTAAATCTTTTTTTTTTTTTTTTTGAGACGGAGCCTCAAGCTATCTCCCTGGGTAGAGTGCCATGGCATCACGCTCACAGCAACCTCCAACTCCCGGGCTCAAGCGAGTCTCCTGCCTCAGCCTCCCAAGTAGCTGGGACTACAGGTCCCCGCCACAATGCCTGGCCATTTTTTGGTTGCAGCCATCATTATTGTTTGGCAGGCTAAGGCTGGGGATTCGAACCTGCCACCTTAGGTGTATGTGGCTGGTGCCCTAACCACTTGAGCCACAGGCGCCAAGCCAGCTTCCTAAATCTTAAAGGAAGCAACTTCAAGTGTAAGTTGCTTTTGTAACTTTACACCTTTTTTTTTTCTAATAGTGGGATGAAGAGGCTTTAAAAATGTCAGAAATGAGAAAGTCAAACAGGTTCATTGCCTGCTGCTCAAAGCCAATTACTAGGACAGCAGGGATTACAATGGAGAATGAATTTATTATTGAAGGCACCATGCAAAGAGATGAGAGGAATTTCTCAAAACCGTCATTTCTCAATAACGTTTTTAAAGATAGTTTGGTGGGCAAAGGGCTAATGAATTGGGCCTGCTGATTGGCTGAGTATAAATTCATAGGTTTAAGAAGCAAAAATTGTCTTCTTTGTGCTGAGTCAGATCCCAGGTTGTAAGACCAGTTGAGTTGGTTCCTTAATATGGACCACTAGTCTGGTTGGATCAGTTGGTCCATGCAGTGTCTAGAAGATACCTCAAAGACTAGCCTTAGATTTTACAAGGCTTATATTATCTATAAGAGCAATGAAGAAAGCTAAGAGTCTTCATGACCATCAGCTATATGACTCCTGAGTAGTAAGCAATTATAAGAAAGCAAGCTAGGGCGGTGCCTGTGGCTCAAAGGGTAGGGTGCTGGCCCCATATGCCAAAGGTGGTGGGTTCAAACCCAGCCCTGGCCAAAAACTGAAGAAAGAAAGAAAGAGAGAAATAGAGAAAGAGAGAAGGAAAGAAAGAAAGAAAGGAAAGAAAGAAAGAAAGCTAGGAAACAATAGACAACTAGTTAAAATTGCACACGAACTTTATGGGCATCCTATATATACTTTAACGATGTCCATACCTTTGCAGATTTCGGACTCCTGCCATATTTCCCATCTTATGGCCTTTTATTAACTTTATAAAGGGTGATTTCAAAATCATAAAATTTCATATTCACCTTTTCCCAGGCCAGACCAAACTGGAACCTGTTAAACTTGTTCCCTAGAACAGGTGGGGTCAAAGGAATGAATGACTATCATCTTCTCAGTCCTCTCTGTATCTACTGGCTTCTCTCCATTTTCTAGCATTACCAGTCACATCTAGCCACTCCTCTGAGAGCAATGCCCAGGAAAAGCTTTCCTCTTATGCCTTTTAGTACCCTTTCCTTCCTCTGCCCACATTTCCCAGGTGTTCTGTTTGGTGCTATTTTAATTAACTAATAACTGTTAATATTATAACCCTTCTTAGCTGACATCCCGTAACAACATCGCTTTGCCAACTGAATTACCTAGATAGACAGTGAGGAGATTTTTTTTTTTTTTTTGAGACAGACCCTCAAGCTGTTGTCGGGTAGAATGCTGTGGCATCACAGCTCACAGCAACCTCCAACTCCTGGGCTTAAGCGATACTCTTGCCTCTTGCCTCAGCCTCCCAAGTAGCTGGGACTACAGGTGCCCGCCACAACACCCAGCTATTTTTTGGTTGTGGTTGTCATTGTTGTTTGGCAGGCCTGGGCTGAATTCAAACCTGTCAGCTCTGGTGTATGTGGCTGGCACCTTAGCCGCTTGAGTTACAGGCACCGAGCCTAGTGAGATTTTTAAAAGAGATTTTTAAAATTAAAAATTTGTTAGAATGAAACCATTTTCCTTTTAGCAGTATTACTGAACCCCCAGGCAATTAATTATGAACACAGTCATTTTACTTCAACTTGGCATGAGTTTACATAAGATCATGCTTTTTTGCTTATTTCTAGGCAACTTCCTTGTCCACTTCAGCCCATAACAGAATTCCCACATAAAATTTCTTTAGTCATAGTAGAAATAGCAGTTTTCAAAGCTATATTCCATGGCCATATCTAACTTCTGGTTTTAAAATGCCGGAAGTTGCTGGCATTGCTCTTGAACCCCAACTACTAAGGTATCACTTTCAACACTTCACAAATGTGTGTGTCATCCTTGCACAACGGCCATACTAATCTTCTTTGTATCATTCCAATTTTAGTATATGTGCTGCCAAAGTGAGCACTAAGGTACCACTTTGAAATCTTCCTGAGAAAAATGTTCAAACTAGCCATTTCCTTCCCTGACATACAACATGGCCTATATGCTTACATCATACTCCATCTTTTCTAGTCTTCTTTACAACTTTTTCTAAAAATACCTCTTCATATTACCTAGAAGCACAGAGCTACATATGTTTAGTTGTTCTTATCACCACCTTCATTGAAATATTATGATCAATATATTAAAACAAAGATCTAAAACCCAGTTATATTTTAATTATCCTAGCTTTAGATAGGCTGGAATTAATTATAACCCATACACAAATCATGTATGATTTGGGAGAATAAGGTTATTTTAGCTTAAGAAGAGAGGTAGTATTAGAAAGGATGGAGTTTTGTCACCTGCTCCCAAATTTAGGCTTCTTTTGCTAAAATTACATGAAAGCATGTGTCAAAAGAACTGAGAGCATAACTGTCCTGAAACTTGACAGCAGGACTACACTTTGTTATTCTGGGGAGCTCACATCTGGAATTACCACTGGAAAAATATCTTTGTGCTGTCTCCCTTCTTCCTCACAGACATCTGCTTTGGAGGAGAAATTTAGATGGAGTGACGTTTCTAAGCAAGTGGGGGAAGGCCTAAAATACTTCAAAGTGCAGGCCATATTCCTTTCTCCTGATATTATAAATTTTATAGGATTTAAACTTTTTCCTCTCTGAAGGCTGGTGCCAGTTTTTCCTCTTATAGAAAAGCTGCAGCTCTTTAAAGGGATGTAGAAATTCACTTTGATTGGAAAATATCTGAGGAGAGAACAGCTGGCCTTTCAGATAGGAAAAGCACATGTCAAATATTCCTGTGCCTCATACAAAGTAACACAGCTATTGATAATTTCCTCTTTCCTCCTATAGCCAAATCAAACAGGCATTAAAGAACAAACACAGTCCCCAAAAAGAAGGCCCAATCGAAAGCTTGGGTTTTTCTTGTTTTCAATGTCATTTCAGCTTGTTTTTTTCCCCTGGACTTGCTGAAATCTGAGTACTTTGGGGTTAAGTGTAGTAGATAGAATAGCAGGGGTGTCCAACTTTTTTTTTTTTTCCTGCCACACATTGGAAGAATAAGAGTTGTCTTGGGTCAGACATTCAATACACAAACACTGAAGAAAGCTGATTAGCAAAAAAAAAAAAAAAGATTTTTGCATACTTTTCATGATATCTGCTACCACAGATAAGAAAAAAAGTCCTCACAAAATCAGCATGCAGCCCCCAGATGCAGGTTGCACACCCGAGGAGTATAAGATAACCTGAACCTTGTGCTATTAAACCCTTTTTGAAATGTGCTGGGGTTAACTAGTTGCTCTTTGCTATTATGCCAAGAAAACTATCCCTGAAAGTGTATATTAATTTGAAAGGTATATTCATCATATTTTAGTAACAGCTTACATTTTCCTACACTCTGATCCTTAAACGTTCCAAATTAAGAAATCATACTATTGCCACCCAGCCAGGTTCATCTGCCCACTGACCAAAGGGAAGTCAACATCCAGAGAAAGGAGGGTTTACAGCAGAGAAAGAGTTTATTCTGCATAACACTAAGTGGGGAGATGGGAAGAATTTCTTAAATCCACCTCTCTAAGAATTGAGGAGACAAGGTTTTTTTTTTTTGAGACAGAGCCTCAAGCTGTCCCCCTGGGCAGAGTGCCGTGGCATTACAGCTCACAGCAACCTCCAACTCCTGGGCT
>NW_003852420.1:16120884-16126732 GCF_000181295.1 Otolemur garnettii
GGGTCCGGGCTGGGGATTCGAACCCGCCACCTTAGGTGTACGTGGCTGGCGCCTTAGCCGGTTGAGCTACAGGTGCCGAGCCAGGGAGACAAGGTTTTTAAAGATAGCTTGGTGGGCAGAAGATTAGGCAATTTGATCTGGGTATTGGCTGGTTTTGGAACAGAACCATCAATCTTTTGGTATGGGCCGCTGTCAGGCATGTCAGCCAACACACTGGAATGCAGGACCTGGAATATATCTCAAAAACTATGTTCCAAACAGGTGATGTTTTCTACAGAGAAAAATTAAGAATCTTTACAACTACCACCTGTGCCCTCCAGATTAGCAGTACAGAGAAGCAGAAAGGGGAGGGTGACTATTATCACACAAATGAGGGTACAGTGGCTGATTATTATCATTATTTTAGCTAGGCCTGTTCCTTCACAGAGTTTTCTCTAGTGCTTGCCTTGCATCCCTTCATGAATTTGTAAGGGTGGTTTCGATCTTAAAACATCTAAACTTACTAATAATTTTAAAACTAGTTTCATTTACCAAAGGTTATCAAGGTTACATGAACAAAAAGGCATTTGAGTTCTTTCTTATGTTCTTATAAAATATTTAAGTGCTCACTTTTTCTTTTAAGTCAGTTAATTAGGGCTCTTCTGTAGATTTTGGTAGTGAAACATTACATGTACTTGACATATATGGACATGCAAACATATATAGAAGTCGACATTTATAGGTGAAACAAGGTGGAAAGTTTGTAATTCGAAGCTCAGAGCATACCAAGAAAAGGAAAAAGTTATATGTAAAGCCCCAGTTAAGATTTTTCCAGAAGTCAGAGAAAAGAAGTTGTAAGATATTTTCCTAGTATACTAGGGGGTGGGGGTAGTAACTGGGAAGCCCTAAAGGGATGAGCAAAGACTTTGTCTCCTAGTGAGTTGAGAAACTATGGAATACTCAGGGGGGTTATATTTTACCTTTCACTCTGTCAATGAAGATAGGAGGATGAAATGAACAGAGGTCGTGAAAATTCAGGAAGAGCAAAAGAAGTGGCTCTGGTGTGTATTTAAATCAATTTGTTTGCCTGTGTCAGAGAGAAAGTTACCTAAGGCTTAGCCTTCCCGGTGTGACAAAGTTGAGCCTGGTTTGAAATTGGGGTCTGTCCATCAGAAGCAGTTTTAAAGAGTCCATGGGTCTGGAGGCTGCCAGTTGGGGAAGGGGGCCCAGTTCCAGAAGGTGAGTACGGTGCATTTTAAGGAGAATGCATTCTTACTTCTAGTGCCCCTCCCTTTTATAGAAGTGGCATGGTCCTGGGGTCCCCTGTGGAAGCTGTTTCCTGGGGCATTTTTACTCCAGGGATCCAGAGTAGTAGTTGAGGCAGGAATCAGTTCTCATAGAAGGGCATTATCTTGGTGTCTTCTTTCCCCAGCCTTTTGAATAACTCTGTCTCTGAAAAGTTCTTTCTATAGCAGCAGCCACTATTTGAAATACTTTTTGTTCTCAGGGCTGCTATCAGTCTTGCTCTCTCTTTTTCCTCTCACCTCTCTTCACCCAGTTATCAAAGACCTTGAAGTCCAAGTTTATAAGTTGCACTTGTGGAGTCTGAGGCCCCCTTTCAAGTTTTAGAGTTTATGTTGAATATTTGGGCCAACTGGGAGGTGAAGTATATTGCTAAGATAGATTGTCCCTCCCTAGTGTCAGAATCTAAATCAGTAAAGAGGCAAAAGTCTTCAGTCATGAAAGGAAAAGGGCTTGATTTTCATCCTTGGTCTAAGTGACTTACAATGCCCTGTGACCTCCACAGCCTCCCAGGGAAGGATAGTGGTATACAAGTGGGAAAGGAGTTTGGGGTGGCCAGCCTGGGTAGAATGCAGCTGGGCAAAAGTGGTGGAGATAAGAAGGAGGAGGAAGAGGAAAAAGTGCCCCAAAGGAGAGAGTTAAAAGAGACACCATCTGGAAAGTGACGACCGTAGGAGAAATGTGGGATTAAGAAGTAACATGAGACAGGCAGAGTGAAGACCAGAAAGTCTAGCGAGTTTTATTTTTTTATTTTTCTTGAGACAGAGTCTTACTGTGTTGCCCTCGGTAGAGTGCTGTAGCATCACAGCTCAAGGGCAACCGCAAACTCTTGGGCTTAAGTGATTCTCTTACCTCACCTCCCAAGTAGCTGGGACTACAGGCACCCGCCACAATGCCTGGCTATTTTTTTTTGTTGTAGTTGTCATTATTGTTTAGCGGGCCTGGGCTGGGTTCAAACTGGCCAGGCCTGGCGTATGTGGCCAGCGTCCTAACCACTGAGCTACAGGCACCGAGCCTCTAGCAAGTTTTAAAAAGCCTACATGTAGGGAACTTTAGAACCCTCGCTTAACCCACAGCGACAGAAGTTTGAGTAACCTCACATAGAATAGCATTATGATTAAGGGATTCAGTCTTAGGCCAAATTTCCTTATCATTTAATTTACTAAATGTTTAGGACAGGAGTTCTGACTGAATGTTGCCCATTGTGACAACTAGGAGAAAGAAAAGTGGAAGAACTTTGGAGATGGTCACACATCGAGATACCAATAGAGTCTGTGTGAGGCATCCCCTACTGGATGATCTTTGAGGTAGTAATCAGATATTGGTCATCCCTGACTCCGAGTCAGGCCTAAAATGCAATTTAAGGTGCTGTTCAGAAGGTGGGCATACCCAAGTCTTGGTCCATACCTGAAATGTAGGAAAGAGCTTCCCCAAAATCAGTTGTCCCTAGGTCTGGGCGCAGTCTGGGAAGAGGTGTCTAGGAAGTGTCAGTATGTCCCATTTCCACAGAGGAGACAGAGATTCTTTTGGTAAGGACCAGAAAAGAAAATCACTCAAAGTGTTTATATACTGCCTGCAAATAATTAAGGATATTTGTTGCATGTGTGTATACTGAAGACTATCCACGTGGTGTGTCACAATCTGTATGCAGACACTGGTGGCCCATCACTACTGATGGGCTCGTGGAACATACCCATGTATAAGAATAAAGCACAGACTAGGGTTTTATAAAAGTAATAGTTAATGTTTAAGATCAACTGTATTAAGTTGCAATATGGTTTCATTAAGTAGTATTTCAACTAACTGGACTAGAATTCATAAAAAGTGTTATTTTATTAACTTAAAAAAAAAATCCCAAATCCAGTTTTATTTTTCTGTATATGACAGAGTTTGGGAATCCATATAAAGTAGTCCTAATTTTATCCATTAATTTGTTCAGAGACATTTACTAAGTACCTACTATATATCAGTTACCATTCCAGGTGCTAGAGATACAGAGATGAATAAAATAATCCCTGCCCTGAGGGTACACCCAGTCAAGCCTTGATTCTGAAGTGTGGCCAGGGAAGGCATATGCCCTTATGACACACTGCAACTTTCAAAGGCCGGTTATCAAAATAGTGTCTTACTTACCCTGATTCTGGTTGGAATATGCTGTACATATAGACTAGTTGAAGTAGAAAAGTTGGAGACCTACTGGTAATGGAGAGTCCAACATGTTAACCCCAAATTGTGATATGGTAATGGCACTTTAGTAGATTAAAAAGGCACTAGACTTGTACCAAATTTTACCTAATAGTAGTTGGGAAATGTCTGATAAACAGTTGAAGATATGTATTTTGAAAGAGGTCTCAAACTCTGAAGATAATGATTTAAGTGTCATAAATTTATACATGGGAATTAAAGTATTGCATGTGGGTGAGATCACCCAAAGACAGTGTATGAAACTAAAAGATAATAATGAAATCATCATTATCCTCTACATTATCATCTCAACCATTTACTGAATTATTTTTACATGCACCAGACACAGTGCTAAATACTTAATATGCAGTATTTAAAAAAAACCTACGAGGTTAGGTGGTATGGAACCATTGGTAACATTAACATTTACATGGTTGGCAAGGGAAGATGATTACCAAATGGGTCTGAAAAGGTAGCTATCATAGAAGCAGAAGAATGAGGAGGGAATGATATCCTAGAAACTAAAGATACGGCAAAAAAGGAAGGTTGAGAGAGCCTGAGTACAGCCATTTTGGCCAATACTAGACCTTAACCACCTAAACAAGGAAGTTGCTAGCCACGTCGCTGCCCAGCATCACCCAAGGATGGATGAATTACAAACTGTGCTTACTTTTCTGTGATAGCCATTTATGATTAGCCTTTACAGCCTGACCGCAAGACAATGCTGGTCACATACAGCTGTTTCCTAATGGGGTTTCTGAACATTTAAAAATGTTACCTTTGCCCCATAAGGTGTACAGTATTTCTGCTCAGGAAAGGACTACCTACTTTGTCTGTGAAGTGGGATCTATTGTCTGTCACTCTGTCAATAGACTTTGTTGCTAATTGGCTCACCAGTTCCTTCCAGTGAGAAGCCAAGAACTCACTTGGCAAGTCAAGTGGGCTTTCCTTCCTTCATTGATACACTCCCTGCATCAAAACCATGGCAAGATAGTGGTTTGGGGAAGGGGGAGGTCAGCAGTGCCACATGCTGCAAAGATGCCAAGGGAAATTTAGAGTGCAAAGAAGCCACTTGTTTTGTAAAGGAGTAATGAGGGAGGGTTAAAAGGCAATATTACAAAAGGTTGAGAGAAGAAATGGGATGTGCACAGGAGACGCAATTAGGGAGAAAAGTTGGGCTATAAAAGGAAATAGACCGAACTTGAGAGAGGGTGGTGAGGAAAGGGAGAAAAAACCAAATACAGCGGGTGTGATGGCACTCGCCTGTAGTCCAGCTACTTGGGAAGCTGAGGAGGGAGGATCACTTGAGCTCAGGAGTTTGAGGCTGCAGATGCTATGACTCTGTCTGTGAACAGACAGCCACTGCACTCCAGCCTGACCCCAGTCTCCAAAAGCATAAAAGCAAAGAAGAGGAAAGAAAAAGAGAAGAAAAGAAACAAAGGAGAAGTAGAAGAGAGAGGAAGAGCTTAAAGGAATTTACTACTTGGGGTCTGTTTTGCTCTTAAAGTAGGACACAAGTTCATCTGCTGCAAAAAAGCTGGAGGGATGTTGAGAATGGGAAAGGTTGTGACACAGTTCATACTTATATTCAAAATGAGATACCCTGATCTTTTGACTTTATCTACTGAAGACTTTAACAGAGCTAAAAAGCAGGACAAAACATACCACAGTGGCTTCTCCTTCAAAAGCGGAAGCTTAACTATAGATTCAAGTGTGTCATGAGATTAAAAAAAAAAGGTTGAGGGCGGCACCTGTGGCTCAAAGGAATAGGACTCCGGCCCCATATACCAGAGGTGGTGGGTTCAAACCTGGCCCCCAGCCAAAAACTGCAAAAAAAAAAAAAGTTGAAAAACACTGCTATAGATGAACTAAATGCTAAAGTCTCTGTAACAGGCTCTATGAACAAATTTCAATGACCTCTATATATTTTTTATAATCAATCTTCTTCAACTACCTGAGTTGTTTCCCAGACAGGGTAGATTTTCTGCAAGACAGAGAAGTTGAGATTCTGAAGGTCCTTGGGTAGATCTCCTGAGAAGATTCACCATCTCCCACAACTTGACCCCAATGCATGAACTTGCCCCAAGACACACGGCCCGTTGTCCCTGTTAGTTGGAGAGGTGGATTTAAGGCACTTTCCCTTTTTCTGCCGACAATATGTCTTTTACTAATTGGGCTCTTTCGCAGGAATCAACTTGACCTAGGCTGAAACCTCTTGTAGTTTTGACAACATCTCCACCCCAGGAGGGGCTATAGCTTCATTACTATAATACACAATGTGTGTGAGCGTAACAACTAACTACACATGCGTAAGGGGAACTACTACACTCCTATATATGATGACATATCTTTTTTTTTCTTTTTTTTTCTTTTTTTTTTTTTT
>NW_003852420.1:16126895-16129948 GCF_000181295.1 Otolemur garnettii
ATTTTTTGGTTGCAGCCGTCATTGTTGTTTGGTGGGTCCGGGCTGGGGATTAGAACCCGCCACCTTAGGTGTACGTGGCTGGCGCCTTAGCCGGTTGAGCTATAGGCGCCGAGCCTATCTTTTTTTTTCTTTTCTTTTTTGCAGTTTTTGGCCAGGGCTGGGTTTGAAGCCGCCACCTCTGGCATATAGGGCCAGGGTCCTACTCCTTTGAGCCACAGGCACCGCCCAATAACACATCTTTTTTTTTTTTCTTTACTACCCCATATAAACCTCTTGCCACTTTTCCTTGGGGAGACACTGCTTTGGAGAATATTCCCAAATATATTGCTGCAAGTGATTAAAACTCTTATGGATCAAGACTCCTATTTTCCCTGAGAGTTTTGTTACTTTCCAGGCAAATTACTTTCAGTAACGGAAAAGTAGAGAAGGAGGGCAAAGTGTGAGGAGTGCTCAAGAGCAGACTATATTAACACAAACTTATAGTAGTAGTGTAGTGAAACTGATTTGAACTTAAAGGTTTCTGACAAGTACGGTGGATCAGATGTATTCTAATGTGGCAATTGACACATTTCTTGGAAACTTAACTACTTCCAGAGCAGTGGGAAATCTATAGCTCATATATTCAGTCATTCTTGGAGGGTAAGGATGGTCTCTCCAGGGGACTTATTGTAAAATCAAAGCAAAATGTCTAACAGATAACAAGTAACTACCTGTAATGAAAAACATCTCCACTTCAAAGTGTCACTTGAGATGAAATACACATTCTGAGTATCCAGTGTGAGTTATTTCATGGTTAAAAAAAAAAAAAATGGGCGGCGCCTGTGGCTCAAGGAGTAGGGTGCTGGCCCTATATGCCAAGGGTGGTGGGTTCAAACCCAGCCCCAGCCAAAAAAAAAAAAGACATTCAGAGAGTGGTCTGAAAAAAAAAAAACATCATCATGAGGGTGAGGGTTAGAGTTGGGAGTCAGTGAAAACACAGGAGATTATTAACATTGCAGTTTCTTGAATCCCACAGCAGATTTACTAAGTTAGAATCTCCAAATTGGGGACTGAGAAAAGGTTAAAAATCTACATAGTTTACAAATATTCCAGCTGGTTTTGAAAACTTTTTATTATGGGTCTGGTTCCACTTGAGGGTTAGGAAAAAAACCTCTTTATTATGGAAAATTTTGATTCTACATAAAAGTAGACTAGTAGAATAAATTTCATTATGTGTATCACACAACTGGGAGCTAAAAGTTAGGTGGGAGTTGGTAAGCAAAATATTGATGAATTGTGCCCAGTGATGAAGTGACCTATTTCTGCTACATTTACTTTATATAGATGCTTCAAAAGGAAATTGGCATCTCTAAAACAGAAAATGCAGTTATAACCATACATTCTTTTGTTATGTAAATATATCTTATCACTCTTTTGATAGTCTATAAAATGCAAATGCAGCAAAAATTCTTTGAGGCCACCTATAATCCTAACTCCGGGAGAGGTGGGAGGATCCCTTGAGCTCAGGAGTTGGAGACCAGCCTGAGCAAAAGTGAGACACTGTATTTACTAAAAATAGAAAAATTAGCCAGGAATTTTGGCGGGCGACTATAGTCCCAGCTACTCTGTAGTCTGCAGCAGAAGAGGAGTACTTGAACCCAGGAGTTTGAGATTGCTGTGAACTAGGCTAAGGCCACAGCACTCTAGCCTGAGCAGCAGAGAGATACTCCGTCCCAAAACAAAACAACCCAATTCTTTGGAAGATGAAGATCTAAATCATTCTGAATAGCAGATCTGCATTAATCTGTTTCTTAGTTAATGGCCATATTTAGTTCAATAAGTATTTTGGAGCACTCACTGTGACCAGTTTATAACATAAACTCCAAGCTGCTATAGAGGCGATTCCTTCCTCATACAAGAACCTGAGAGATGGGCATTCCAGCAAGAAAAATGAATATTGAGGAACCACTGGTAATCTCTGCTTTGTACCAGGCCTTGTGGTGAGCTCAGGGTCAGATCCAGGGTTAGCAGATCCTGAAGCTTACACAAATTTGGAAGCCTTCTTTAAGCAAGAGAATATAGAATTATAAAAGCAAAATTAAGTATAGGGACCTGAGCAAATGAAGATTTACCTAAAAAAGACAATTAGAGACCTATATAAGCTGATGTATTGTCTATTGTAATTGACTAAATGGTTTGAAATAAGTTCAAAGTATTTTGCTCCACTAAGGGCTATAGATAGTAGTCATGAAGGGTTGAGAAAAGTGAGAAAGGAATGTTTGTTGGAATTATCCACAAAGCCTTCATGGAGAAAGGCCTACCCCCTAAGGATGAGTGGGACTTGGAAAGTCATGACGAAGGGAAGAGGATATTCCTGGTAAAGGATCCACATAAGCAAAGTCCTGAAAGCAGTAAATAAGCAGAGCATTTGGGAAATGGAAGGATACTTGGACTGGAACTAGACCTAATGTTGGGGAACAATAGAAGATTAGGCAGAGACAAATTATGAAATGTCCTGCTGAGCTACCAGAGTGAAGCATTTCAGTTTCATGAGATAGAACAGGGCTGGCAAACTATATTAGTTCTGGCCTACCACCTGTTTTTATAAATAAAGTATTACTGGAGCATGGCAATGCCCACTCATTTACATGTCTTTCCAGCGAGCAGAGTTGAATTGTTGCCACGGAGCCCTTATTGCCCACAAAACCTTTTCAGAAAGTTTGCTGTTCCCTGAGATAGAGAATTAAGATTTGATAAAAGTGGGATTTTGGAGAAAAAATATTCTCTTAATCTAAGACTGTAAACTAAGTCTGATCCATGACTTAACTTTTAGAAGCTTTCACAACCTAAATTGTGAGACTCTTAGTTCAAAGGACATGGAAATACAAAATTCTTTAATAGACTCAGCGCCTGTGGCTCAAGCAGCTAAGGTGCTAGCCACATACACCTAAGGTGGCGGGTTCGAATCTCCAGCCTGGGCCTGCCAAACAACAATGATGGCTGCAACCAAAAAATGGCCAGGCATTGTGGCGGGCGCCTGTGGTCCCAGCTACTTGGGAGGCTGAGGCAGGAGA
>NW_003852420.1:16130252-16131684 GCF_000181295.1 Otolemur garnettii
AAAAAAAAAAAAAAAGAAAAAAAGAAATATTTTCCTAGTTTGCAGAGACTGTGCCTTAAGGGATAATTTAAGTTGAAATGAATCTCATTCTCTTGCTTTAGTTGTTCTTGGTTATTATTTATTTTTCCCTGCTGTACTTTTGTTTCTAAATCTTTCACAGACCAATTGGTCCAATTATTTTCCATGCAATTAAAATCAAATAGTTTGTGCTAATAGCTCTTTACTACAGCTGTTTCTCCTTAACTTTGGGCATATTGCATGATGCTATTTTCCCTCCTAACTAAAAGCTCTGTTATTCTATGTTGGGGGTGCTTGCAAATTAACATTCGCATCAACCTTTTTGCAAGGTTTAAATTTTTCTGAGCAGTATCCCCTATATTGATAATCCAAGGAACACCTTAAGGTTTAATAAAGTGTTGTTTTTATACTTTCTTTATTCATAGAGGCAGAGTCTCGCTCTGTCACAGGCAGGAGTATGGTGGCATGATCATAGCTCACTGTAGCCTCCAACTCCTGTCCCAAGTGATCCTCCTGCCTCAGCCTATTGAGTAGCTGGGACTACAGGCCCATGCCACCTCATTTAATTTTTTGTAGAGATGGAGTCTTGCCAGATTGCCCAGGCTGGTGATCTTAAACTCCTGTACTCAAGAAATCCTCCCAACTCACCTCCCAAAGTGCTGGGTTTACAGGGGTAAGCCCCTGTACTTGGTCTATGGTCATTTTTTATTTCACTCGTGAACACAGCAGAAGAAACAGATGAGATTATTATACCTGAGGACCTATACCTAGACAAGAAAAAATGTAACATTTAAGATGATGATAAAATATTCCCTGTAAAGAAAATTGCTTTCACTTATTGACATTTGTGCCCCCCAATAATCTGTTAATGTTTATTGAAATCTTACAACGTGCATGGCAATGGAGTGAAGAAGACCAGGGAATTTCATCCCAAGTATAGCATCCTGGCATACTGATTATATAATATTAAAGACCCTTAGAGACCAGCAGATACCAAAAGAAGCTTTACTCTGATACTCCCTTAAGTCTGGACCTGCCAAAGAAGAAAGACATTAACTCTGGTCCCTTCCCTGAGTTTTCGTTAATTTAGCTCACATCCCAGGAAGAGAAAACAAAATCAGTCAACACATCTGGACAGATTTTTGTCATAAATTACCATGTGCTCTAAGAGCCCAACAGACTTTGTCACAGGTTGTCATGTGTTCTCCAAGCCCATTATTTCCTCTAAAAATTATTTACTGTTCACCTTAAAATCATCCACTTTTCCTCATTTCCCTTTCCTTTTTTTTTTTTTTTTTTGAGACAGAGTTTCACTATGTTGCCCTCAATAGAGTGTCACAGCTCACAGCAACCTCAAACTCTTAGGCTTAAGTAATTCTCTTGCCTCAGCCTCCCAAGTAGCTGGGACTATAG
Source organism: Otolemur garnettii (assembly GCF_000181295.1). Lineage (NCBI taxonomy): Eukaryota > Metazoa > Chordata > Mammalia > Primates > Galagidae > Otolemur > Otolemur garnettii. The sequence goes on from NW_003852420.1 coordinate 16,131,684, forward strand.
G
>NW_003852420.1:16132142-16136682 GCF_000181295.1 Otolemur garnettii
GGGGTCAGGCTTGAACCCGCCACCTCCGGTAAACGGGCCCGGGCGTCCTACTCACTGGGCCACAGGCACCGCCCTAGGATATTTGCTTTTCCATTCTTATGATACTTTACTAAGGAGAATGTTCTTCAATTCCATCATGTTAATACAAAAGATATAAAGTCTCCATTTTTATGGCTGAATAGTGTTCCATGGTATACATAGACCACAGTCTATTAATCTATTCATGGGTTAATGGGCACTTGAGTTGGTCTTTTTCCTTACAAAGAAGGAAATATTAGCATCTGTACCCTATTTGGGTTGTGATGTAATCACTTTCCTATGATTTTCTCCTCATGGATGTTAAAATAAATTTTGTATGCCCTTTCTCTTATTAATCTGCCTTTTGTCAGTTCATTTTCAGTGAACCTTTGTAGGGTGGAGGAGAAGCTTTCCCTTTGCCCCGTGCTCTTAGACTGATTTAGCTGTTAGACCTGTTTCTTGCCCTCCTATACTCCAGAGCAGCAGCAGTTCTTAAAAGTCTCAGGACATCTTTATACTGTGCAAAACTTGAGGATACCAAAGAATTCTTGTTTATGTGAATTTTATTGATCAATATTTACCACATTAGAAACTGAGGATGAGAAAGTGTTGAAATATTTATTTATTCAGTCATTCATTAAAAGTAATAGTATGCCTGCTGGGCACCCATAGCTCAGTGGTTAGGGCGCAGGCCACATGCACTGGAGCTGGCAGGTTCGAACCCAGCCTGGGCCTGCTAAACAACAGTGACAACTACAACCAAAAAATAGCCCGGGCTTGGCACCTGTAGCTCAGTGGCTAGGGCTCTAGCCACATATACCGGACCTGACAAAAAATAGCTAGGTGTTGTGGCGGGCACCTGTAGTCCCAGTTACTTGGGAGGCTGAGGCAAGAGAATCACTTGAGCCCAAGAGTTTGAGGTTGCTGTGAGCTATGATTCCATAGCACTCTACTGAGGGCAACAAAGTGAGAATCTGTCTAAAAAAAATACGTTATATATTTTATATATATACATATATATAAATTTAAAAAAGATATCTACTCGTGTTAAGTTGTAATAGGCATACTATTACTTTTTTTTATTTTTTTTAAGACAGAATCTCACTATGTTGCCCTTGGTGGAGTGCTATGGTTTCGCAGCTCAGGTGCAGTGGCTAACACCTGTAATCCTAGCACTCTGGGAAGCCAAGGTGGGTGGATTCTGAGCTCCAGACCAGTCTGAGCAAAAGTGATACCCCCATCTCTACTAAAACTAGAAAAACTTGGCTCAGCACCTGTAGCTCAAGCAGCTAAAGTGCCAGCCACATACACCAGAGCTTGTGAGTTCAAATCCACCCCAGGCCTGCCAAACAACACTGATGGATGCAACCAAAAAAAAAAAAAAAATAGCTGGGCACTGTGGCAGGCACCTGTAGTGCCAGCTACTTGGGAGGCTGAGGCAAGAGAATCACTTAAACCCAGGAGTTGGAGATTGCTTTGAGCTGTGATGCTACAGCACTCTACCCAGGGCCACAGCTTGAGGCTCTGTCTCAAAAAATAAATAAATAAATAAATAAAATAAAACTAGAAAAACTAGATGGGTGTCATGGTGGGTACATATAGTCCTAGCTACTTGGGAGGCTGAGGCAAGAGGATCACTTGAGCCCAAGAGATAGAGGTTGCTGTGAGCTATGTTGATGCCACAGCACTCTCCCCAGGGTGACAGAGTAAGACTCTATCTCACAAAACAAAACAAAAGACAAAGAAAGACTATAGAAATGTTCAGATTAAGGGATACTAAAGAGACATAATAGCTAAAGACAGTGCTTGATCTTAGACTGGATCTTGTGCTAGAGAAGAGGACAAACCATAATGGACATTTATGAGTCGATTAAAAAAGTTGAGTACAGGCCAGGAATCATGGCTCGTGCCTGTAATCCTAGCATTCTGGGAGGCCAAGGCAAGTAGATTGCTTGAGCTCACAGGTCCAAGACCACTCTGAGCCAGAGAAAGATCTTATCTCTAAAAATAGCCAGGCATTGTGGCAGGCACCTGTAGTACCAGCTACTTGGGAGGCTGAGGCAAGAGAACAGCTTGAGCCCAAGAGTTTGAAGTTACTGTGAGCTATGACGCCACAGCACTCTACTGAGGGCGACAAAAAAATTTAAAAAATGAGTACAGACAGTAGATTATTATAAAGCATTATAGCAATGTTAAATTGGCTGAAGTTGATAAATGTTTTGTGTTTAGATAATAGGATATCCTTATTCTGAGGAAATATATAAAAGGTCATTACTCCCAGATAATTCAGGAAAAAAGAATTCTCTCTGTGTGTGGGTATATATAGAGAGAGAGACAGGAAGACAGTGAAAACGATAAAGCAAATTGGATAAAATGTTAAAACAGTAGGTGAATCTATGAAAAGGAAATACAGATAATTTTTGTACTATTTATATTTTTCAATTTATCCATAGATTTGAAATTATTTCCAAGTAAAAGTGCTGTTTTCTTTAACAATTCTGGTCTTCAAAAGGCACATATAAGATAATGAACAGACAAATCTTAGCCTAAGGAGAAAATGTTCACAATTCACATTTCTGACAAAGGAATTATATATAAACAACTCCCATATAAAAATAAAAAAGACAAACCCAATTTTAAAAATGGGCTACAACTTGGACAGGCACTTCATGAAGGAAGATATAACAAATAACTAATAAACATATGAAAAAATCCTACACATCATTATGTGTCAAAGAAATATAAATTAGGCCAGGTGTAGTGGCACATGCCTATAATCCTAACACTCTTGGAGGCCAAGGTGGGAGGATTGCTTGAGGTCAGGAGTTTGAGACCAGCCTGAGCAAGACTGAAACCTCTGTCCCTGTCAAAACTAGGAAAAGTAGCTGGGCATGGTGGTGTGTGCCTGTAGTCCCAGCTACTTGAAAGGCTGAGACTGGAGGATCGCTTGAGTTTGAGATTGTTGTGAGTTATGATGATACTACTACACTCTAGCTGGGGCAACAGAGCAAGACTCTGTTGAAAGGAAAGAGGAAGAAAGGGGAGGGGGGAAAGGATAAAGAAGGGGATAAAAGAAGAAAAAGGGGAGGAAGGAAAGGAAAGGGAAGGGAAAGGAGAAGAAAAGAAAGAAAGGAAGGGAGGGTGAGAGTGGAAAGAGAGAGAAAGAAAAATTAAACCCTCAACGAGATATCATATTACATACATCCAGTAAAATAACTAAAAAGTTCAAGCACCCACTATAATGCCAGCTATTTTTTTTTTAGAAATGAGGGCTTACTGTGGTTCAGGCTGGTCTCAAACTCATGACCTCAGGTAATCCACCTGCCTAGGCCTCCCAGAGTGCTAGGATTACAGGCATGAACCACCACACCTGGCTGAGGATTTTTTTTTAATATCTGCATTATATACTTACTGGTTGAGCATCCCAAATGAAATGCTCTAGTGAACACTTCCTGTAAGTGCCATATTGACACTCAAAAAGTTTCAGATTTTGGAGCATTTTGGATTTTCAGATTAGTGAAACTATGTCTCAAAAAAAAAGAAAAAGAAATAGAGGCTCACAGAGTTTAAATAATTGGGAAGCCCATGCTCTTTCCATACTCCATCCTATCTCTATCCAGAGAGTCAAATTTGTTGCATCCCCTTCCATAGAACCTTCCCTAACTATCTTGGCCCACAATGATTTCTTTCTTCTGAGCTTCTCTAGTGCTCATTACCTATACCACCAATTTTGTACCTCTCTTTGAAATGTTGTTTGACTTATGTATTAATCAGTAAGCATTTATTGAACAGCCACTACAGAACCTCTAGGCAGTAGGAATACACAGATGAATATGGCACAGCCCTTGGACTTAGATGTTAAAATCTCTTGGAATACCTCCATTTCAGCTGTCAGGGATAAAAAAAAAAAAGCTCATACCAATAAGCCTGAAAGTAGTAAAAGCTTTAAGGGAAAGGAGGATTTTAACTAATGAACTACAATAGCAAATACTTCATAAACACCAAAGACAAAACACAGCAGAGGTAACAAAGGATTTAAAATGTAAATTCTCCCAAGGATTAGCACTCTTCCCAGGCTGAGGGACTTTAAGCCAAGCTCTCAGTCCTGTGGGAATACAGAATAGCTAGCTGGTGGTACCGTGACTTCCTCTTAATTAGGCATAGCTTCAGGAAAAAGACTATATCTGTTCTGGCTAGTTATGCTACTAACAACACGTTCCTAAGATAGTCTTCCTGAATGCAATGATAATTTTCTTTTGCAGTTTGGCTGGGCCAGGTACCCACCACCCGCAGTATATGGGCCTGGCACCCTACCCACTAAACCACAGGTGCCGCCCTGATAACTTTCTTTTTATTATTATTTATTTGTTTATTTTATTTCAAAACATTTAGGGGATAGAAGTGATTTTTTGAGACATGGATAAACAACACAGTGGTGAAGTCAGGGCTTGTAGCATACCTATCCCTAGTACCCCCACTCAGATAGTATACATTGTACCTGACAGGTAACTTTTTTTTTTTT
>NW_003852420.1:16137217-16161115 GCF_000181295.1 Otolemur garnettii
TAAGACAGAGCCTCAAGCTGTTGCCTTAGGTAGAATCCTATGGCATCACAGCTCATAGCAACCTCCAACTCCTGGGCTCAAGTGATTTTCTTCCCTCAGCCTCCCAAGCAGCTCGGACTACAGGTACCTGCCACAATGCCTGGCTATTTTTGGTTGTGGTTGTCATTGTTGTTTGGCAGGCCTCAGCTGGATTCAAACCTGCCAGCTCTGGTGTATGTGGCTGGTGCCTTAGCTGCTTTAGCTATAGGCACTGAGCCAATTGTATTTGTTTTTTCATTCCTGAGATACTTTAATTAGGATAATGTTTTCAGTTCCATCTAAGTTACTACAAAAGATGTTATTTTGTTCTTTTTTACGTCTAAGAAGTACTCCATGGTATATGTATATACATATAACACATTCATTTATTTTTTTTATTCGTCAGTTGATGGCCACTTAGGCTGATTCCATATCTTTGCAATTGTGAATTGTGTTGTGGTAAACATATAAATGCATGTGCCTTTTTGATATAATGACTTCTTTTCCTTTGGGTAAATACCCAGTTTTGGAATTTCTGGATTGACTAGTAGGTCTTTTAGTTCTCTACGGATTATTTCCCATACATGTTGTACTAATTTACATTTCCACCAACAGTGTACAGTGGTGAATTCTCCCTTCATGCACTTCAACATCTTTTTTTTTTTTTTACATTTTAATAATGGCAATTCTGACTTGGGTCAGGTAATATTTCATTATGGTTTTAATTTGCATTTCCCTGATGATTAGTGACATTGAGTATTTTTTTGCAATAATAACTTTCTACATATCATCAGGTGGGATAATCCTTACCTGTTTTTCCTTATGGAGAACAAATTAGAAAATGATGATTGGAGCTGCATGATACATGATTATATGTCAAGAAAAGAAAGAAAAAGAAAAAAAAAAGAAAATCCACAGATAAAAGTTATGTGAGCAAAGTCTTGTACATAGAAAAGATACCAGCCAACTTTGGTTTCTTGGTTCTTTTGGTTAGTCTGGATCTTGTTCAACAGCAATGTTAAGTTCCAGTTTTTTCTTTAGTTTCATTTTCGGTAATACTGAATCAAGTCAATTTGATTTAATGACAAACTTCAATGGCCACAGCAATATTTTAGGTACTTAATGGAATAGACATGAATAAGAGAGGATCCCTGCTTCAAATATTGGGAGCCATTTAAATTATTAATAACATGGAGCTAGAAATTTCATGTTCTTATGATAACTACTTATTCTCTTAAGAATCACATATAAAAGCCATATACAGTGGAACCTCTGTAATGTGACCATCCAAGGGACTGTAACAAACTGGTTAATATAGGGAGGTGGTCAATAAAAGGAAGTAGGCCTACTGTACTAATACATATATATATATGGTATATTTCTGTTGTATGAAAATTAGGTCAACTTAAGGAGATGATCAATGTAGGGAGGTGGTCAACTATGGAGGTTCTACTATATATGGACTAGCACATTTCACCCCACGCTGTAAGATTAAAATCATTGCCATCTCCAAGGTTCTGGGCTGAGCTACCTGAATGTGTAGTCCTGATCATGCTTTCCCAGAAATTAATATTGTAAGCATTCTTGAAGCTTGGAGCTGAATGAGGCAGAGGACTTCTTCATCTTACCATTATAACCTAGGATCTGAGAAAGAGACACACTAATCCCTGTGATTACCTAGGGCAGTGGTTCTCAACCTTCCTAATGCTGCGACTCTTTAATACAGTTCCTCATGTTATAGTGACCCCCAACCAAGTAGCAACGAAAGTAATTTTATGGTTGGGGGTCACCACAACATGAGGACCTGTATTAAAGGGTCACAGCATTAGGAAGGTTGAGAACCACTGACCTAAGGTCCACCCCACATCCTTTCTAGACTTGCCCCTGAGTAATATAATTATGACATGATATGATAATATATTCTCCAACCCAAGCTTCATCCTGCCTAATAAGCAAGAGATAAAACAGGTGAACAGATTCCCTCTAAGATACAGAGGGTAGAGTTAAGAGAACTAAAATTCACTGAGCATCTATATCTTGTTTAAAGCTCACATTAGCACTGTAGACTAAGTATCATTGCCTTCATTTTACTTCTGAGGAAAGTGAAATCCAAAGAGGGTAAATAACTTTTAACACAAAGCTAGTAAGTGGGAAAGCCATGATTCAGATTTGGAGAATGGCTGCTAATGGAGTTCTAGTTTACATATCTGTTGGATTCTGGCTCTACTAGGACTTTTTCATGGCTAAGTAAATTTCAAATTGTCACTTAGAACCCCACACTATAGGCTGTACTTCAAGGAGACCCAAACACCTCCTGAGATTCAATTGCACCAAATACCTTTGGTCTCCACAATTTAGTCTCTACAGCTTAATTTAGGCTGCTTCCAGATTAGAAATGTGAAAGCTCCTTTGCCATAAGAAAAAAGACACACACTATGGAAACCCTAGCCAAGTTGGCAGCACCCTGGGAGGTAGGATTCCTTGAGGCAGAGGAGACCATGGAGCAGTAAAATATAGAGGTCTTTTAGCCCTGAAAGCACTGAAGATCTGGGAGGCCGGGCAAAGTGGTCAGAAGGCTGGCCCCACAGCTGGAGGTCATTAACAGCCCAGGGCTGCATAAAAAGCAGTGGGAAGGCAGGGGATAGCTTTGGTCAGGCTGCCAAAGTCACTGAACCAAAGCCTGCACCTTGAGTTCACCGATCCTTCCTACTCAGCAATTTCCACAGGTAAGTCCAAAGGGGAATTGCTTCAGGAATCTGATAATTTAACTCTGCTCTGCTGATGTAAAGATGTCATCACCAAAGCTGGAAAGAAAATGGGCCACTGATGACATGATTTAACACTGAGGTCAACCCTTTACTGTAGGGAGCTTGGCAGGAATTCTCTAGACAATCCCCAACGATTTATATTTGACTTTGGAATTTAAAGTAGCACTGGCAGCAGTAGGATTTAACTTCCTGATTATGTTTAATTTGGGTTGAAAACTGAAATAATAGTCTTTGAGAATTCACTGATTGATCAATGAGGCACAAAGGAGAACCAACTGGTCATTTAGAAATTGCCAAATTTCTAAAATTTCTAAATGTGATCCACAAAGGAGGAGGTGAGTCATAAATAAACAATTCTAGTCAGAATCAGAAGTTGGCTCTTTTTAGTATGTGGTCACAGACACAAACTAGGCTGGGGAGAAAGATTCATTGTCCAGAAGACTTCTGAAATCTTTTCCTTGGCTATATACCCTTTCATAGAGGTGTTTCTTTTCAACTTGTCTTTTCCTTTGGCCTCTAAAGTTCTTCTCAGAGAACAAGTTAATCCCTTGCTCCAGACTAAGGCTGAATATGTAAAGTTTATCAGTTTTATCTCTGCCCACAGGCTTGGTCACATTAAGATGGCCTTTCCCAGGGCTGAGTTTACTGATGGTGTTTTAATTTTCTCTTAAGAGGACCCTGAATTTCCTAAATTGCCTTTGAGAGACTCAGATATTTTATTTTATAAATAGTAGTTATAGACTTTATGTATCTATCACTAATGTCATCTGTACAAAATCAAGAAAATATATTCTAATAGATACAAACCTAGAATACCATTGTCCTAAATATGACAGGTGAGAAATGTTCCTTTATGTCTCATTTTCAGTTCAGTGCAAGACACAACCGGATCACACTACCTACTTTATTTTTTATTTATTTATTTATTTTTGAGATAGAGTCTCAAGCTGTCACCCTGGGTAGAGTGCTGTGGCATCACAGCTCACAGCAACCTCCAACTCTTGGGCTTAAGTGATTCTCTTGCCTCAGCTCCCAAGTAGCTGGGGCTACAGGTGCCCACCACAACGCCTGGCTATTTTTTGGTTGCAGTTGTCATTGTTGCTTAGCAGACCTGGGCTGGCCACCCTAAGTGTATGTGGCCAGCGCCGCTGCCACACCACCTACTTTAAATGACCTTTAAGAGGGAAAGATACTTTGGAGTTATTCTATCACTTAAAAATGGATCAGTACCATTACAAAAGTAAATATAGTTATTTATCAAAAGCCAGATTTCCAAGTCCAAAAGATAGGAAAGAACCTCAGTCCTTAGAACCAGTTATCTTTTGCTGTGTATTGCATATCCACATCATTAGACTTCAGGCTGAGTGTGGTATTCATAGGAGATAGGAGATGAAGGAGTATGTTTCAGAAAACTAGTCTTCCTTTTGGGCTTCCAAGGTCCTATACCATTTTAATCAGTCAACCAGCCTCCAAATATTTATTGAGCACCTATTATGTGTGCCATTCTATCTTAGTTGCCAAAGGGGATAAAAAAGAGAAATCTTACACAGATTGTAAAAGCATTTCCACAAACTTGTACAGGAGGTGAAGATGGCCTTTGATGGCCCTCCGGTTTAGTTTCTACAGTTCACTTCTGGTACTCATCTGCCTAGGTTTCGGCCCTCATGCCCAAGGCCTAATTTTCCCTTATGTGCCAGAACTTTTGTCTCCAAAAATTTAGGACCTGTACTGCTGGTGGAATATGAGGCAACTTTAAGTTATACAGAAGATGGTTTTAGGTGGTAGATGGACAAGCATAAATTAAAGAATCACATTATGAGAAAGTAATTCCCTTTTTAGTTCACTTTTAAGCCTGGATTAAGAAAGTCTCATATGGTATTAATATCATTAACACATTCTAAAACTTATTTCCTTTCTTTTTTTTTTTTTTTTTTTTTTGAGACAGGATCGCATTCTGTCACCTGGGCTAGAGTGCAGTGATGTCAACATAGCTCACTGCAGCCTCAAACTCCCCGGCACAAGCAACCCATCTTCCTCAGCCTTCCAAAGTGCTAGGATTACAGGCAAGAGTCAACATGCCTGGCTGTTATCTCCTTTTTTAACCAAAAAATAGACGTCAGGTCCAGAGCTTTCTTCTGGCAATAGTAGTTATTTAGAATTTACTGACACTGTTTTATTAATTTTTTCTAGAATTATATTCTCTTTATGACAAATGACACTGACATGTTATAAATTTCACATGAATGTATTTAAGTTTTGAAAAATTTAGTTGATTTAAAGAAAAATATTAAGTGAATAATAATACAGATTATTTGGAGTTGAAATCCTGACATTGCTTACCAAATGACTGAAGTTTAGGAACATTTCTTTCCTCCACCTCCAGCCCACGAAAAATTACTGTTTGTGACCCATTCCTGCCCTCTGCTTGACCTCAACCAATTCAGGATCATGATAATGACTGATAAGTATAATGAGAAACATATTTCTCCCTAAGCATTGTAACAGGGGTCTTAGATTTTGAACCTAAAGAGATCATTTCAATGGTGAAAAATTTTTTTAAAACTATTGAGATAAGATCTTGGAGTAGATAAAACTATCATGGTAATGATATCATTGAGCACTGTTACCAATTTGGGATTTTTGAGTATCTTTAATCCTCGCAAAACCATGTGAGGGTCAGGGAGGTTAAACAAAACCTGTTCTTGGTCACTCCATCAATAAGGAGCAAAGTCAAGATTTTTCTATGACACACTCTGTCTCTGGTGCCTGGAACTTCTGGCCACAGGGGTAGCCAACTGTTCCTTCTAAGCATAAGCCAAGCCCTATAGAAGCCACACAGATAAAAAGTCTGAGGAACTCAAGGGAGCTCATGAATAAGGACACAATAATACATATAACACAGCGAAACTCTGCAATGCTATGGAAGTATGTTCAGAGTGGGCAAGGCTGCTTGGAGGAAGTGAGGACTCTACCAAAGGAGTAGGGAATCACCTCATTACGTTCATTTCTCTGCCCTGCCTTCTGTCACACTGTCCCACAGACCTCCTTGTAGGGCCAAGTCAAACTTGATGCCTCCCACCAACCTCAGGCCCTCAGGCAAAAGCAAGTGCTCTTGATGCCTCATTTCTGCCTCTGAAAAGGATGCCTTTCTTCCTAGCCTGCAGTCCTTCCTCACCTGGAGTTGGTGGACTGCTGCCTTTAGGACATGTAGGAGGCAGGTTGCACCTGCTTCTGGAGGCGAGCGCCCCACAGAGCACCTGTCAGCTCTGCAGCGGTGTCCCACCCAACAGCCTTTCTAACCCAGAGCCACAGGCCAGCTGTTCTCTTAACCAGGAGTCTTGGCAAGAGTTTCAAGTCCTTTAAAGAATCATACTGTATCATGCTAACCTGCAGCTTCAAGCCTACAATTGAGAATGCTAACCTGAGGCTTCAAGCCTACAACTCAGGCTCCCCCACCCCATCCTGCCTTTCTGATGGATAGGCTCTCTTGCAGCTTTGGCATCATCCCAGTCACATCTAGTTTTACCAGTTTGTTTACAGAACCCCTTAGATGAGGATTAAGATTATGGATATGAAAGCAGTTGATAAACTTCAAAGCCCGAGAAAAAAGTACAAGATGATATTACTTACGAGCTTTCCTAGCACATTCCAGAGTTTACGTCTATGGCACTGTCCTTGTCTCTATTCCCATTCTCCCTGGGTGATCTCATCGTGTCCCTTGTTTTAATTACTAACACTCAAATCTACATGTGTAGTTTAGATCTCTTCCAAGAACTTTAGATTTTTGTTTTGACAGCTTCCTTGATATCTATATCTCAGTGCATCCCACAGATACCTTGTAGTAAATGGAATTCATTCCCTTCCTCACTAAGCTTTGCACTTCCTTTGGAATTCTGGATCTCGTCAGGGTTATTACACCTACTAGACCCTTCCCTTGACATTTTGTTTGTCCTCATCCCCTTGCATCCAAGGCCCTTATATCTGTTGCATCTCCCCCAAACTCACTAGGCCAGGTGCTCATTTGTTTTTCTCCTGTATTTATCAGTTTTCACTTAGATTGTTTTCTGTAATCTCTTTATCTCCAAATGTGTCACATCAGTGTACTCCCCATACACTCTTAGGATATTTGTAAAATTAAACCTGTCCTTCTGTCTCCTCTGCTTAAGACCCCTCAGCAATACCAAAGGGTATAATCCAGACTCCTGAGCCTAGTGTGCAAGGCCCTCCCTATCTGCTGCTTCTGCTTCTTCAGGCCCTTTCTGTTCTCACTCCTATTTCCCTCCATATCTTTGCTAGCTCTGGCCATTCTGTCTGCTATGTGGTCTCCTGCATTAACTCCCTGCTCATACATAGCTAACTTTTATTCACCATTTAAGATTTAGCTCAGGGCTCGGAGCCTGTGGCTCAAGCGGCAAAGGCACCAGCCACATACACCTAAGGTGGCAGGTTCGAATCCCCAGCCCGGGCCCGCCAAACAACAATCATGGCTGCAACTAAAAAATGGCCGGGCGTTTTGGCGGGCGCCTGTGGTCCCAGCTACTTGGGAGGCTGAGGCAGGAGACTCGCTTGAGCCCAGAAGTTGGAGGTTGCTGTGAGCTGTGATGCCATGGTACTCTACGCAGGGGGATAGCTTGAGGCTCTGTCTCAAAAAAAAAAAAAAAAAAAAAGATTTAGCTCAGATATCACTTCTTTCAAGAAGCCTTCCCTGGATAGTCTCTTCTCCTGGCCCATTAGGTGCTTGCTTATTTTATGTATACCTCTATTAATGAGCAGAACTCATATTATTGTTATTTGTTATTTCTTAGAATTATACTATATTTATTATATATGTCTTCTGGACTGACAGTTGTTTTGCAGGGAGAGACATTGTCTTTATATTTGTTTCTAGCATAATGTTTAACATAAACTAAGCCTCCAATAATTGTTTGAATGAATTTTCTGAATGTCAGAAAAGTAGTCTTACCTTTAAGAAAATGTCTTCAATAGGGTGGCACCTGTGGCTCAGTGAGTAGGGCACTGGCCCCATATACCGAGGGTGGTGGATTTAAACCCGGCCCTGGCCAAATTGCAACAAAAAATAGCCGGGCGTTGTGGTGGGCACCTATAGTCCCAGCTACTCAGGATGCTGAAGCAAGAGAATTGCCTAAGCCCAAGAGGTGGAGGTTGCTGTGAGCTGTGATGCCACAGCACTCTACCAAGGGCTAAGAAAAATAAAAATGTCTTCAATGGTAAAAACTGAAAAATTATTTTAGCTAAACCTCGGTAACCTAGCATTCTCTTGCTCTAATTCAAATTTATTTCTCTGAATCTATTTTAAGTTTGTGCCAACAATTACATAGTGACATTGCAAAAAGATATTCCTTAAGCATTCCAGTGCCCAAATTGTAGGTCGTGGCTTCTCCACTTGTCTCCCGGCTACTAGGCCTCCAAAGAGCTCTAGCTGGAAGAGACCACACATCTCACGCCTTCTTCTCCCTATATCAAGTCACAGAGCAGAGCTCTGGTGTGGCCACTTGAGGGCAGTGCAGACTTTGGGATGGGTTGCACAGCAAGACTTGGGTAGCCCAGTTCTGAGCAATCTCAGTCCTCTATGCCACTTCTGTCCAACTTTTTCCTCTTTTTTACAGGATGTCTTTGTATGAGTCTGCTTTGACTCTGACCCCCATTGAATTGGTAAGGGAAAACCTGGAATGGTGCCCAGGTGCAAGGCTGGCTCACAGAGCAACACTTATACCGGAGGAACACTTCCAGCCTTCAACTCCTGAAAGGCAGGGTTAAACAGATCAAGCTGGAGGTTTCTTTAAGCCGGGAAACCTAAATACTTTAAATGAAAGTATGGAAGCTGGTGTTAACCACTGTTAACAGGTATTACTTTGTTCCATCCCATACAGGTGGTAGAAACATCACATTTTTTTAGTTAACTAAATACCTATGGTTCTTATCCATCAGTGTATACAAAATCTAAACTTGGTCCTTTCTCAGGAGCTTCCAGGTATTTGGGGAAAGATGTTGATCAGTGAATAATGCCTGCCAGGCCAGGCACAGTGATTCATGCTTGTAATCCCAGCCCTTTGTGAGGCCAAGGTGGGAGGATTGCTTGAAGCCAGAATTTCAAGACCAGCCTGAGCAACATACCAAGACCCTGTCTCTACTAAAAAATTTAAAATTATCTAGGTATGTTGGTGTTCACTGGTAGTCCTAGCTACTCAGGGAGGTTGAGATGGGAGGACCTCAAGGTTACAGTAAGTTATGATCATGCCACTGCACTCTAGCCTACGTGACAGAGTAAGACTTAATCTCTAAAAAATAAATACTTTTTTAAAAAAGTGCCTGCCACCCAGGGTGCTCTTTACCCATGAAGACAATCTATTCTAGAACCCCTCCTCCAGGCCTGGCAAGGAGACCTCTGCTGAGGTTCAGAAACAGTGGTGCCTTTGCTCCCCTCCCTGAGCACATAGTCATTGCCATTCAAGTCCCTATAGCCCCAGGGGTGTTTGGGAAAGCTGGAGTGGGACCTAGCCATACACATACAAGGAGGCCAAAGTGCTTCTCAGCATCATTTCCTCAAAGCCAGACTCAGGGAATTCTCTTTTCTTTGCCCTCCTCTAATCCTAAGAACCCTTCTTTCTCTCAGACAAAACAGCTTTATTGCCTCTGAGTCTCTGGAATGATTTTAAAAATGAAAGCCTACTGATTTTTTTTTTCTTTTTCTATAATGAGAGAAGGCCTAATCTTTAAAACAAAAGTTCTTGGTTTCTCTTTTGGGATGGGGAGTGTGGAGGAAGATAGTAGTAGTCCCATTCTTTCATGAAGAACAGAATGGATGACACCAGAGAAAATAAAGCAGTCAATTCCTTGGGCAGATTATCCTGTCCAACACTGAAGTTGTACTTATCTCATGCCTTCCTCCCAAAGTACTTCCTCCAACAAGGGGCAGTAGTAGCCCCGGCTGTGGGTGAGGATCCACACATTGATACTATTCCAGCCTCAGATGTGGGGGGTGCTTCAGGTTGGAAGTAAGCGGCAGACTTAGGATCCCTGTCTTTTTATTTTTTTAATTTTATGGATACATAATAGTTGTACATATTTATGGCATATATACACTATATTGACATAAGTATACAATGTATAATGATCAAATCTATCATCTCAAGCATTTATCATTTCTTTGTTTGCTTTTTATGTGTGTTCCAACATTTTTTATTTAAGATTTTTTTTTAGAAATGACTAGTTTAGTAGCATTCTTACAACATAGTAAATATATGGGACATTCCAAACAAGAAAATAATGACAAAATTTACAGACTTTCAGATTATGTATTAGTTAAATAAGGAGGTGTACGTATGGTGGCAAATACTTTTTGCTGGGTATACATGAATACTTCTTGTGATGTAGAAACCCATCTAGGAAAATTGGTTACAACTGGCCTCTAAAGAAGAATTGGATTTAATTTTCTTCATGATGTATTGAATACATTTCTTTGTATTGGTAACATTCTGATTCTGCTTTTTAAATTATTTTTAAATATGTAGTAAATTATTATTATTATTATTTATTATTATTATTTTTATTTTTTTGCAGTTTTTGACTGGGGCTGGGTCTAAACCCGCTACCTCTGGCATATGGGGCCAGCGCCCTACTCCTTTGAGCCATAGGTCCCACCCGTAAATTATTTATTTTTTTTTTTTTGAGACAGGGCCTCAAGCTATCCCTCTGGGCAGAGTGCCGTGGCATTACAGCTCACAGCAACCTCCAACTCCTGGGCTCAAGCGAGTCTCCTGCCTCCGCCTCCCAAGTAGCTGGGACCATAGGCGCCCGCCACAACGCCCGGCTATTTTTTGGTTGCAGCCGTCATTGTTGTTTGGCGGGTCCGGGCTGGGGATTCGAACCCGCCACCTTAGGTGTACGTGGCTGGCGCCTTAGCCGGTTGAGCTATAGGCGCCGAGCCCGTAAATTATTTTTTTAAGTCTTAATTTTTATTACTCAAAAAAAGCTTCATTTTCTCATTTAGCTTTCTGACTCTGTGCTTGTGCCTTCAACACTCATAACGATTTTTTGCTCCTCAACAAGGAAAGCATGCTTGATCCTGTCACAAACAAATTTAGCACACATGGAACCACTATAGGCCCTGCTGACGTGTTTTTTTTGTTTTAGAAAACCTCATAAGAACTTTAGTCTCACAGTGCGAATCCCTCGAAGGCTGCCTGGGCAGATTTTGGTGCTTTCCCAACCTTCTTGGTATAAAGGTAAACAATTCTATTACCAGGGGTTCAGGACAGCCGGTTTTGTTAGAGGCTGTATTATAGGAAAGTGTACAACGGTATGTCAAATGCTGCATCATTCTGAGTGCCTCTAGACAGCATCCCCGGAAGCTGTAGTAAATTATTGTTAATAATAATTGCCCTATTGTATATCAAACACTAGATCTAACTTCTTCTAATTCTACTTCTATAAATTAGAAGAAGTAATTCTTCTGAAGTAATTCTTACTTCTTCTACTTCTGTATTTTTATACCTATTAACCAATCTCTCATTTATTTTCCCCTTCCTACTTTCTTTTTCATCCTCTGGTAACCATCATTCTATTCTCCCTCTTCATGAGAGGAGTGAGCAAGACAGATGGGATACTTTCATGGAACTTACATAGTATTGAAGAACTAGATCAAAACAAGTAGACAAGATACACTTGATCATTGACAACACAGTGGTTAGGTAGACTGACCCCCCTCACAGTTGAAAATTTGTGTATAATTTTTGTTTTTTAGAGATGGCATCTTGCTCTGTCAACCAGGCTGAAGTGCAGTGGCCTGATCATCACTCACTGCAATCTCAAAACTCCTGGGCTCAAGTGTCTGAGCCTCAGCCTGAGTAGCTGGAACTACAGGCATCTGCTACCATACCTGGTTAACTTTTCTTGTTTTTAGTAGAGACAGCCTATGATGGTACCAGACCCTTGGTCTCAAGTGATCCTTCCACCTCAGCCTCCAAATATGCTGGAATTACAAATGTAAGCCACCATGCCTGGACTGTATATAACTTCTGACTCCCCCCAAATTTAACTACTAGTAGCCTGCTATCAACTGGACTCCTTATCCATAAGAATAAATGATTAACACATATTTTGTATATGTATTATATATTGTATTCTTACAGTAAAGTAAGCTAGAGAAAAGAAAATGTTATTAAGAAAATCATAAGAAAGAGGCTGGGCGCTGTGGCTCACACTTGTAATCCTAGCACTCTGAGAGGCTAAGGTGGGTAGATTGCCTGAGCTCAACAGATTTGAGACCAGCCTGAGCCAGAGCGAAACCTTGTCTCTAAAAATAGCTGGGTGTTCTGGTGGACGCCAGCTACTTGGGAGGCTGAGACAAGAGAATTGCTTGAGCCCAAGAGTTTGAGGTTGCTGTGAGCTGTGACACCACAGCACTCTACCAAGAGTGACAAAGTGAAACTCTGTCTCTATAAAAGAAAAGGAAGGAAAGGAGGAAGGAAGGGAGGGAGGGAGGGAGGAAAAAGGAAGGAAGGAAGGAAGGAAGGGAGGGAGGGAGGGAGAGAGGAAAGGAAAATCATAAGAAAGAGAAAATGCACTTACTGTACTATATTTGTTGATACCATAGTTTATATCATCTGCTTGCAAGATGAATTGTCTGCATGTAACCTCAGCTGCAGATGTCAATCTATGGTACATATCAAGCAATTCAACTTTTTTTGTAATGTTATGACTTTTCTCTTCTTCTTGGGAGCACTTCCAGCATCCCTAGTGGCATTCCATATGGGTCCCATTGTGTTTTTCAAGGTTTATGGTGTTGCACTACACCGGATGAAAAATACTTAAAAATCATTAGAGATCACTTTTTACTATAATACACAATTTCCTGGAGAGGCACACTGCTCCCACGGAAATGATCGATGTCACATGGCTTTTTAAGTGGATACTGGCAACATGTGAGCTCACCCCAAAACCAACATCAGGTGCCTATGAAATTATTAGCTAATTTTATGCAGTTATGATTTATTTAATTTTACATCTTTACACTTGTTTACATTTCTCTTGACTATGGATGGCACCATGTACAGCCTGTAAGTATGTGCATAAGTTCTGATATATTTTATAATGGATTTGTGTATATTTTATAGTAGTTAATGATAAAAAGAACTAGTCTTTACATATACAGGAAATATTAATACATACCATGGGTGCCAAAAAATGTATACTTTTTTATTTTTAAGAGACAGAGTCTCACTTTGTTGCCCTCGGTAGAGTGATGTGGCATCACAGGTCATAGCAACCTCCAGCTCCTGGGCTTAGGTGATTCTCTTACCTCAGCCTCCCGAGTAGCTGGGACTACAGGTGCCTACCACAACACCTGGCTATTTTTTGTTGCAGTTTGGCCAGGGCCGGGTTTGAACCTGCTACTCTCAGTATATGGGGCTGGCACCCTACTCTCTGACCCACAGGCACCTCCCCCCCAAAATAAAGTATGCATATTTTAAAAAAGGAAAAACTGTATTAAATTGTCATATGTAAGTCATGTTTGACTTCTGCAATTACAAGAGGTATTTGATGTGACTTGGTCATCTTTTGTTATCAGTATATATTCAGTATTACAATTTTAATGCAGGTTTTTTCTGTTTAAAATGTGTATACATTTTTTGGCACCCTCTGTATTTGTGCGTTTGTAGCTATTGTTGACTGGAAGCCTTTCCCATAACATAAACAATTGATTAACATGTATTTTGTATATGTACTATATACACGTACTGTATTTGTACAATAAAGTAAGCTAGACAAAAGCAAATGTTATTAAGAAAACCATAAGAAGGCTGGGCATAGTGGCTCACACTTGTAATGCTAGCACTCTAGGAGGCCAAGGTGGGTGGATTGCCTGAGCTCACAAGTTGGAGACCAGCCTGAACCAGAGCGAGACCTCATCTCTAAAAACAGCCAGGCATTGTGGTGGATGCATGTAATCCCAACTACTTGGGAGGCTGAGGCAAGACAAATGCTTAAGCCCAAGAGTTTGAAGTTGCTGTGAGCTGTGACACCACAGCATTCTACGAAGGGCAACAAAGTGAGACTGTCAAAAAAAAAAGAAAGAAAAAGAAAACAATAAGAGAAAATACTGTACTGTATTTATACCATAACTATCAAAATATTTTTCTTAAATTTTTCCATGATTAAGTGGACCCATACAGTTCAAGCCTGAGCTGTTCAAGGGTCAACTATAATTTCAAATAGTGATGAGTTCTAGGAAGAAAATAAAGTGATATGATAGAGACTGAGGTGGGGATAACTTGACAGAAATTGGTCAGGTATAAACATGCATGAGACATATTCATTCTAGGGCTAAGATACTGTGCAGTTCCATAGAGAACTTCCATTTTCTCCAAAAGTGGCAAATAACTTTCCCACCGGGTATCCACACAGAAACACATGAGCATGCCTATGTGGTGTGCACAGTTCCACCTCCCCCGTTAGGGGTTTGGTCACAGCTACAGAATCACTGCTGTCACTGGCAGTATCTGGCAGCAAAGTATCATTCCCACAGGCTGGTTCACTGGGCCTCCGCACACTTGGAAAGAGGGATCATTAATGAAACTCTTAGGAACCAGGGAGTCCCAGAAAGGTATGTAATAAATTCTATCCAGATGTTGGGATAGGTTTCTTTTTTTCTTGTTTACTTTTTCTTTTTTCCAATCTCATTAACAATTTGAACAAGTTGTTTTCACCTTATCAAATAAATTGGGAAAAACATTGCTTCCCTTTATTCCTGGTCATGTCGGCACCAAAGTTTCAAGAGGGCTAACAGCATCTTGGTAATACAGGGTGGCATCTGAATTATTGGAAAGCACTTGGTTCACATGACAGAATTATCCAGATAGGTGAAGGGTGCTGCCAACACTTCCGCAAAATCCAGTTAGAGGCCTCCAAGTCCATTCTAAATTATAAATCCCAAATTCTTTACCAGCCATGTAGACTGCTCATTTGTTTTAAAATTCTCCTAGGAAACGATGGCTGTGCAAATTGGTCCAACAAATAGTTGAAAGTGCATGTTGCTCTGTTAGGAAGGGAAAAGCAGATGTAGGTAAAGTGCAAAATTTTATCTCCTGGAATATAAACAGTCTTAATGTCGGGCAGCTTTGTTGTGCCTTATGGCTAGCAACTGGGTCATTAGATAACTCACAAAACTCTTCTCTATCAGCCCGGACTCTCCTGAGGTTAACTCTTGCCATGGAGCTGGGCTGAGGAGAAACAGATTTTCCCAAGCTGCAGCTGCATTTGATGTTCCCTTCACCCCACACCCCACACCTGAGCTCTTGCTCCCTGGAAGAAAAACCTAAATAAAGACAGCAGTGGCAGCAGAGAGGGATGATTCTTGGTAGTGGCTGCTCTAAATGCAAGCTGTGGGCATTGAGTTAGAAAGTAGTGCTGAGAAGGAGGACCAGGAATAAATTATACTAGGAAATGGGAAACACCAAGAAGAAAGAATCTTACTTTTCTCCTCTGAAAAATGTACGCTTTGCATGGTTCATCTTTTCATCTGGATTGGTAAGTCTCGAAATTATTAGTCCTTAGACTATTTAAGTAAAACGAGAGTTCCACCTATTTATAGATTAAATAAGCAAGCAAACAAAAAATACTTTTTAAAATATTTTATTTTTTTCTTTTTTAGACATATTTTCTAGTTGTATTACAAAAGACACCTTTGAGGTGTTTTGCTGAATTATTTATAGCTCCTTTAAAAAATATTTGCCTTAGCACTTTAAAATTTTGGTTCAACTCTGCAGTGGAAATATGTTTCAAAGAGGGGAAAAAAAGAAAGACAGAAAACAAAACCACCCAACACACTGCATGCGCCTTGCATTTTGACTCAGCCCACGGAACAATTGGAAAAATCTTCATAGATCAACAGAGATCCCGGATTCCATTTGTAAAACTGTTGATCTAAAGACTACATCTTGATTTCAGAACCCTTCTTTTGATCTGGAATTATCTCTTAATGACCGCAGAGAGCAGCTACTGACAATTCTTGGAACAGGGCCCTGTATAGAGAGGTGAGCCCCAGTGGGGAAAGGGGAAAGGAAATTTCTTTCTCTTTCTGAGAGAGCGTTTTGGTACAGTATAATATTTGTGCTATCATAATGTATCTATGGGCTCAATTTCTTCTCCCTTTTCTCTTCATCCACCTCAATTTCCCCTCTTTCTTCCTCATGGTCTTATTTTTTGTTTATTTGTTTGCTTCTTCTATAGTAAAACTTTCCCTAAGCTGAGGTGCCTAGATGATTTTTGCCTGGTACATTCCGCTAACCAGAGTTTCAAAATCATACTGTCTTGTTTGGGTGCAGAATTTTCCACAATATTTAAGCACTTAAATTATTGTAAAAGTAGCTGGCCGCTGCCCATGTTTTGTAGGCAGGTAGCTGAGATGATACCAGAAAAGAAAAGGCTGCAGGTTATCTGTACCCTTCACAGTGCCAGAGTGCAGAGCCCTACAGAAATACGTGTAAGAAAGAAGAACCCTCAGAGAGGGAGCAGCCATGTTGCACTGAGCCGGCAATGCAGACGATCTGAGGAACAAATCCAAGAGTAATGGAACCGTGTCCTGGAACATGCCGTTAGAAATCTCCTAACCAAGCTGACCTCTGAGAATGAGATGTTTCCTTTGGTCAAACTGCTCTGTGAAAATGAAGAAGAATCTGATTCACATTGAAGATCAGGATTATATCTGTGTCTCCTCTCCTCAAGCCACAGGGATTTCATTAAGGATGGGGCACACCCTGATGGCTTCACTTTGGGCACAACCCACAGCAGAACAGCCCCATGCAAAGGTAATTACCAGGAATGAGGGGCTCGTTGTAGCCTTTTGATTTGGTCATTCCAAAATCGTGTCAAACAGATGTTAGAAAGGAGACTGACTTTTACCTCAAAAGAAGTAAATTACAGGTCTAAGTATTGGGTTTCTGCCTCGTCAGGTTGAGCCTTTGAAAAACAGAATTTTGTGGATCCAGGAAACCCAATACCAGATTCTATTGCTTTTGAGCTCTCATAAATTAAAGTACATAAGGAAATGTATAGCCACAATTGAGACAATTGCTTTTAATGAACTATTTTGCTGTCTAGTGCAGTACTCCCCATTTCATGTAAGTATCTGGGGGTTGGAATGCAATCTAGGAAAGGGGTTATTTCTGGTTTTTCAAGGTAGGAGGAATTTCAAAGGTTAAAATAACATAAACTTACAGTATCTCAGTTACACACCATAAGCACTTTTCTCTTCCAAGCATTTCTGCATATGGGCAAGCATCCTAGCAAAGATGCCGCATAAGTCCGACATGGGGAAGTGAAGGAGTCAAGTGTTCAGAGTTGGGCAAAAGAGGTAAAGAACCAGAGCCAGGATACTTGTCAAAAAAAGAAGAGTTTCTTTTAGAAGAAAACTAGAAAATAAGAAAAAGACCAGATGTCTGGGAGGGGGTTTCAGGCAGGGTATCCACCAGTGACTAAGAAAGAATATAATTCAGAGGGAAAATGTACACAAAGAAATAAAGTGTAAGTTGAGACAAAATGGAATTCAGTTGGGTTGGGAAGATTTATTCATATTTGGGGAGGAAAATGTGAAGAATGGTAAGCTGGAGTCTATATTTAATTTCAGTACTTGTGTAGCTGAGTCTAGGGCAGGCGTCCTCAAACAACAGCCCACAGCCTGCCTAGGACATTTATCCAGCCCGCCGGGTGTTTTTGCCGTCGCTGCCTGTACTGCTTAGCAGCCGACTCGTCCCAGGACCTGCAGTCTGGCCCTCCAACGGTCTGAGGGACAGTGAACTGGCCCCCTGTTTAAAAAGTTTGAGGACCCTTGGTCTAGGGGGCCAAATGCTCCCTAAAGCCCTTAGAGGTCTGGATTTTGCTTACAGGGCAGCTTTCGTGAGGAAAAAGTTGAGAAAGGGAACATTGCTGGTGGAGGAAAGGGTTCCATAAGCCCCTCTGATGGCTTCCACAAGGGTAGGCTCCAGCCACCCATGCAGGCTCCATCTGTTCCCTAAACCTGTGTTTATAGATTTCTCTCTTTATAGTCAGGCATTTTTTTTATGAAGAATCAGCGTGGAGCAAAAGTAGTAAATTCAAAACATTTACAATTTGAATCTTGTTTAAAAGATGGAAGAATGAGAAGTGTGATTCTCTTCACTTGTTTAGAAATAGTTGAAACAGACAGAATCCCAGGTGTTACATATTTTCACTCTTCCCTTTGGTATTTTGCTATCAAGCTCATCAGGACTTCTTCAATATAAACAGCCGGTAAATGGGCTTTTAGAAAGGAGAAAGTGGTTGTTTAAAACTGCCTCTTTATGTCCTGTAGCTGCACCCCTTGACATTTGCTTCCAGGGAAATATACACAATGACTGATTGAGTATCTTGAACTGACTTACCCAGATTCCCAGTCTTTGGCATTACTGTAAATTAGGGACAGATGTCCCATCTTGGGCATTACTATAAATTAGGGACACAGAAAAATTAACTTAGTGAAGGCATTTGCTGCTTGGAACCTAAGCTCAGCAAGGTCTGCGGCCTGACTCACAGGAACAGCAGGCTCCAGTGCAAAAATTCAGTACTATGAATGAAGAGACCAGATTCTGGTCTTGCTTCCCCCTCTTAATGCCTATTAGACTTCAGTTTACTTATTGAACTGCTCAGGGTTCCATCTTCCTATGCATTAAATGGGAAAACAAAGACTTGCCTCCTATACTGGTAAGGATCCTCATGGATTAGATGACAAGCTGAAGTATCTGCTTTAGCTGAGGGAAAGGGAGTGGGGTCAGATCCCATAGGTTGTGATAGCTGACTTTTTTACTTGATTGCTTCATTTCTTAATCTTTATCTTCCTTTTTCGTGGACTCCTAAGTGGTCTGGACACATTTTTATTTTCTAAGCTTTTATTCAAATAAAACGCACATAGAAAAGCATTCAGCTTGATAAAGTTCACTGTGTGAACACACCCAGAAAACCAGAACATAGGTCTAGAAATAGGATATTCATACCATTTAGAAGCCCCTTCAAGTCCCTTTTCTTCCAAGGGTAATCACTAACCTGATTCCTAACACGACAAATTAAGTTTTGTAGGCTTTCTAGGTATGTGTTCAAGTTTTATGTATGGCTTCTTTTGCTTAATTTTAGGTTTGTGAGATTCATGTATATTATTGCATGTGGTAGTATTTTGTTTATTCTCATTGTTATATACATGTATAGTATTTCATAAACAAATATACCATAATTTGTTTTTACTAATAGATATTTGAGGTGTTTCCAGTTGGAAGTTATTATAAACAGTGATGGGAACATTCTTGAACAAATTTTTTGATGAATATATGAATGCATTTCTATTGGGTATATCTAGAGGTGGAATTGCTGAATCATAAGATAAGTGTATGTTCTGATTTTACAAATGTCAGTTTCCAAAGTTGTTGTATTACTTTACACTCTCACCAGCAATATCTGAGATTTCTATTTTTTCCCAAGTCCTCATCCGCAGTTGATATTGTCTGTCTTTTACATTTAGCCATTTTGATGAGTGTTAAGTGAAATTCTTTTTTAATTTCATTGCCTTAAAGACTAATGAAGTTATGCACATTTTAATCCACTTACTAGTCATTGGCTATTCTGTTTTGTGAAATACCTGTTTTACTATTGGGTTGTCTGATATTTTTATTGACCTTTAAGAGTTTTTTAAACATTATAGATATGAGCCCTTTGTTGTGTACTTTTTACAAGTATCATTTCCCACACTGCTATGTTGAGTCATATTGGAGCCTGAGGCAAAAGAAAAAAACAAAATCCTGATTCCTGTCTTTATTTAAAATTTTGATATTTTGTTTACTATGGATCTATTGTGTTAAATTTTATTTATTTTATTTTATTTTATTTTTGAAACAGAGCCTCAAGCTGTCGCCCTAGGCAGAGTGCTATGGCATCACAGCTCACAGCAACCTCCAACTCCCGGGCTTAAGCGAGTCTCCTGCCTCCACCTCCCAAGTAGCTGGGACTACAGGCACTTACCACAATGCCTGGCTATTTTTTGGTTGCAGCCGTCATTGTTGTTTGGCGGCATGGGCTGGATTTGAACCTGCCAGCTCGGGTGTATGTGGCTGGTGCCTTAGCCGCTTGACCCACAGGTGCCAAGCCAAATTTTATTTTTAAAAATATTGCATTAAAATCTTATTTCTCTTGATTACTGAGTTTTTGTTACGCCCTTAAAGAATTGTGTCTGAGGGCTTGGCGCCTGTGGCTCAAGCGGCTAAGCGCAAGCCACATACACCTGAGCTGGCGGGTTCGAATCCAGCCCGGGCCCGCCAAACAACAATGATGGCTGCAACCAAAAAATAGCCGGGCATTGTGGTGGGCGCCTGTGGCCCCAGCTACTTGGGAGGCAGAGGCAGGAGACTCACTTGAGCCCAGGAGTTGGAGGTTGCTGTGAGCTATGATGCCATAGCACTCTACCCAGGGCGACAGCTTGAGGCTCTATTTCAAAAAAAAAAAAAAGAATTGTGTCTGAGATGAGCCCTATTCTATTCCTAGTTTGATATGTTTTTAAAACATTAATAGATGTTAAAGTTTATGAAATTCATTTTCATCATCAACTAAAATGACCTTGTGATTTTCCTACCTTATTCATTTAATTTTTTGTTTTTATGGGTATATAATAATTGTATATATTTATGGGGTATTTGTGAATTTTGATATAGCACACAATGTGTAATGATCAAATCAGGATAATTAGAATATCTATAATCTCAACCATTTATCATTACTTTGTGTGGAAAACATTCCAAATATATTCTCTGAATATTTTGAAATATACAATAAATTATTGTTAATTATAGTCACCCTATTGTGCTACTGAGCACCAGATCTTATTCTTCAACCTACTTTCCCAGTCTCTGGTAATCACCATTCTATTCACTACCTTCATGAGAACAAATATTTTAGCTCCCATGTATGAATGCAATATTTGACTTTCTGGGCCTGGCTTATCTTGCTTAGTATAATGTTCTCCATTTCCATCCATGTTGTTGCAAATGACAGGATTTCATTCTTTTCTATGGTGAAATAATATTACATTATGGATGTATATGTAACTATTCCATTATATATACATTTCATATTTTCTTTATCCATTGATGGACACTTGTAGAGGATTAAAAATCATACTTACTATAATAGCCATCAATCTCATAACTCATCTGAGGCATTGCTGCACCTGTGGTTAGCCTCACCTCTTGCAGTGTGTACTGTTAATCCGTGTCTCAGGTGATCATTTATGTGGTCACCAGACACTTAGGTTGATTCCATATCTTGGCTACTGTGAATAATGCTGCAGCTGCAATAACTATGAGAGTGTATATATTTCCATGATATACTGATTCTTTTCTTTTGAACATATACCCACCAATGGGGTTTCTGGATCATGTGGTGGTTCTATTTTTAGTTTTTTTTAGGAACTTCCGTAGGTTTTACACAGTAGGTATACTAATTTACATCCCCACCAGGAGTGTATGAGCATTCTCCTTTTTCTGCCTCACCAGCATTTGTTTTCTGTCTTATTGATAATGCCTATTTTAACTGGGGTTAGATGTCATTGTGGTTTTGATTTGCATTTCCTTAATGATTAGTGATACTGAGCATTTCTTTATTTACTAGTTGGCCATCTGTATGTATGCTTTTGAGAAATGTCTATTTAAATCCTTTGTCCATTTTTTAATCAGGATTATTTGATTTCTTCTTATTGAGTTACTTGAATTCCTTATATATTTTGGTTATTAATCCTTTGTCAGTTGAATAGTTTGCAAATATTTTCTCCAATTCCATAGTTTGTTTCTTTAATTTATTGAATATTTTCTTTGCCATGCAGAAGATTTTTAGCTTGATGTGATCCAACTTGTCCATTTTTGCTTTGGTTGCCTGTATTTTGGGGGTCTTACTCAAGAAATATTTGCCCAAACCAATGTTCTGAAGCATTTCCCCAATGTTTTCTTCTAATAGTTTCATAATTTCAGGGCTTACATTTAAGTCTTTAATCAATTTTGAGTTGATTCTTTTATATGGTGAGAGAAAAAGGTCTAGTTTCATCCTTCTGCATATGGCTACCCAGTTTCCCCAGCACTATTTATTGAAGAGGGTATCCTTTCTCTAATGTTTGTTTTTGGGCATTCATCAATAACAAGTTAACTGTAAATCCATGGATTTATTTCTGGAATTTATATATTCTGTTTCATTGGTCTATGTGTCTGTTTTTATGGCAGTACCATGCTGTTTTGGTTACTATAGTTTTATAGTATAGTTTTAAATCTGGTAATGTGATGGCTCCAGCTTTATTCTTTTTGCTCAGGATTACTTTGGCTATTCTACCTTTTTTGTGGTTCCGTATGAACTTTTGGATTGTTTCTTCTAGTTCTTTTTTTTTTTTTTTAATTGCGACAGAATCTCAAGCTGCTGCCCTGGGTAGAGTGCTGTGGCAGCACAGCTCACGGCAACCTCAAACCCTTGGGCTTAAGTGACTCTCTTGCCTCAGCCTCCCAAGTAGCTGGGACTACAGGTGCCCACCATAACACCCAGCTATTTTTTGCTTGTAGTTGCCATTGTTGTTTAGTAGGCCCAGGCTGGATTTGAACCCTCTAGCTCCAGTGTATGTCACTGGCGCCCAAGCCACAACCTACAGGCACCAAGCCTGTTTTTTCTATTTCTGTGAAGAATGTCATTGCTATTTTGATAGGAATTGGATTGATCTGTAAATCACTTCAGGTAGTATGGAAATTTTAACAATATTATTTCAATATAGGAAACATAGGATATCTTTCCATTTTGTGTGTGTGTGTATCCTCTTTAATTTTTTTTTTTTTTTTTGCAGTTTTTGGCCAGGGCTGGGTTTGAACCCGCCACCTCTAGCATATGGGGCTGGTGCCCTACTCCTTTGAGCCACAGGCACCACCCCAATTTCTTTCATCAATGTTTTATGTGTTAATCATAGAGACATTTCACTCATTTGTTAAGTTTATTCCTAAGTCATTTTTTTGGTAGCTGTCATAAATTGGATTGCTTTCTTGATTTCTTTTTCACATTGTTTGCTATTGGCACATAGATTTTTGTATGTTGATTTTGCACCTTACAATTTTACTTAATTTATTCATCAATTTCAATAGTTTTTTGGCAGAGTATTTAGAGTGTCCTAAATATAAGATCATATTATTTACAAACTAGAACAACTTGACTTCTCCCTTTCCTGTTTGAATGTGTTTTATTTCTTTCTCTTGTCTAATTGCTTCAGCTGGAAATGCCAATACTATGTTGAATAAAAGTGGCAAAATTGGGCATTCTTGTATTGTTTCAGATCTTAATGGAAAGGCTTTTAGATTTTCACCATTTGGTATAATGCTAGTTGTAAAGATCTGATTCATTTTGTTATGATGAACTACAGTGACTGATTTTTTTAATGGTAACTTAATCTTGTATTCTTGGAATAAACCCAATTTTGTCGTGGAGTATTAGTCATTTTATATATTACTAGTTTAGGTATGCAAGTATTTTGGTTAGGATTTTCACATCTATGTTAATGAGAGAGTTTAACCTGTAATTTTTTTCTTGTAATGTCCTTATTAGGCTTTGGTATAAAAGTCATGTCAGTGTTATAAAACAAGTTCAGATGTCTTCCATCTTTTTTTAATTCTCAAAAGTATTTGAGTAAGATTGATATTTTTTCTTTTTGAATGTTTAGATCAATCTACCAGTGACCAATATCCAAGGCTATAACTTTCTTGGTATAGAAGTTTTAAATTACTGATTCAGTTTAAGATAAGGATTTTTCAGATTTTCTCTTTCTCTTATGTCAGTTTAGGTAATTTACATTTTTTCAGCCATTTTTCCATTTCATCTAAATTTTCAAATTGTCAATTTATGTTTAAAATATTCTCTTATTATCTTTTTCATATATATAGAGGTGCCAAAAATGTATACACTTTTTTTATTTTTGAGACAAAGCCTCAAGCTGTCCCCTGGGTAGAGTGCCGTGGCATAGCTCACAGCAACCTCCAACTCCTGGGCTCAAGGGAGTCTCCTGCCTCCACCTCCCAAG
>NW_003852420.1:16161290-16165326 GCF_000181295.1 Otolemur garnettii
CTGGCTCCATATACCAGAGGTGGCGGGTTCAAACCCAGCCCCAGCCAAAAACTGCCAAAAAATTTTTAAAAAATTAAAAAAAAAAAAAGAAAAGAAAAACATACTAAAATTGTAATATTCAATATATACCAATAACAAAAGATGAATACAAGTCCTATTAAGCACCTCTTGTAATTACATAAGTCAAACAAGACTTGAGTATTATAAACTTAATATAATTTTTTCTTTCTTAAAATGTGTATACATTTTTTAGCAGCCTCTGTATGTATATGTATGTGTATGTATATGGATTTTTCTCAATTTTTGTTATTAATTTTTGTCTTAATTCACCATGGAGAACACATTCACCTCCTTTGTAATTTGTTTAAACTTGCTTTATGGCCCAGTATACAGTCTATTTTGGTAAATATTCTATATAAACTTTAAAGAATATATATTCTACAGTTAATTGGTGCAGCATTCAATTAAGTCAGTAAGGTCAAGTTTGTAAATCATATTTTTTAAGTCTTTTTCAACATTAAATTTCTGTTCATTATAAATCACCCGGCCAGTGATATTCTGTTATAATAGCATAAAAGAGACTAAGTTAGAAAATTGATCCTAGAGAATAGACTGTTACTATAATTAACATCTGAAAGTATGAAAGCAGCTTTGGAACTGGGTAATGGGTAGGAGTTGGAGCAGTTTTGAGGTAAATACTAGAAAAAGTCTGTCTTGCCATGAACAGAATGTTAAGAGCAATTCTGGTGAGAGCTCACAAGAAGAGAATAACTATAGAGAAAGTCTGAAATTTCTTAGAGATTAACCAAGTGATCATACTTGTGGGAAAGGAATTCTCTTAACCCTGACAGGAGTGCAACCATTTTATTTTATTTTATTTTTTATGTTTTGTTTTGTTTTGAGATGGAGTCTCACTCTGGCATCCTAACTAGAGTGCTGTGGCATTATAACTCACAGCAACTTCGAGTTCTTGGGTTCAAGAGATCCTCTTGCCTTGGTTTTTCTATTTTTAATAGATACAAGTCTCACTATTGCTCCAGCTTGTCTCCAACTCCTGAGCTCCAGCAATCTACCCATCTCAGCCTCTCAGAGTGCTGGGATTACAGGTATTAGCCACCATGCTGGCCTGAGTGCAATCATTTTAGAAAATTAGGTCAGAAACTAGTAATCCTCTCCCCAGATTCCTGGAGTGCCTGCCTCAAGGCTAGAGCTCCTGGAAGCACCCTACCCATATCCTGATCCTGAGGACATACCCATAATCCTGACCAGCACTAGAGAAGAGCCCCAAGGGGAGAGATTAATCTGGGCTCACATCTCCATTTCAGCTATATGTAGGAGCTGAGCTGACACCTGGTCAGATTCCATTCTCCTTTTCCCCTCTATTAAAGTCTTTCCTTGTCCCTGAACTGACCTCTTCTTTCTTGCAGATCTTCACCCCAGTTCTATGCCAGAACCTCTCAATAATTAGAATGTTGGTAGAAACATGGACAGCAATTCTGAAAAGGTCTTAGGTGGAAATGAGGAACAAGACATTGGAAACTAGTAAAGACCATCTTTGTTATAAGAGGTAAAGAACTTGGTGAATTGTGTCTATGACCGAGGGCTTTATGGAAGGCAGAATCTAAGAGTGATGAACTAGGATATCTGGTGGAAGAAATTTCTAAGCAAAATATAGAAGGATCTGTATGGCTTCTTTTAACTACTTACAGTAAAATGTGAGAGAAGAGAAATGATTTAAAGAAGGAATTTATAATTAAAAGGGAAGCAGAAGGTAAAGATTTGGATAACTCACAGCCTGGCCATGTAAACAATAAAAAAAGCTTGCTTGGGAGAGGATACCAATGGTATGGTGAAGTGACCCATGGATAAAGGACTTAGGAATTAGTATGGATAGAAGGAAGCCAAGTTCATCAAATGACCTTGACCTTGTGGGCATTTTGGAGATCTTCAAGGCTGCTCCTCTCATGACAAGCCTAGAGCTCTAGGAGGTCAGAATGGTTTCAACGGATGGGCTGATGGTACCCTCCATCAGCTCCTGCTGAGGGCTACCTGGGGACTCTATTCCCCATATTCAGGTGCACTGCTCTTTGGGTTCTCTATCCATGGCTCAAGTGGACCCAATGTGTAGCTCTGGCCATCACTTAGGCTACCACTCTGGAAGGTATAGGCCATAAACCTTGGCATTATTCACATGGTGCTAATTCTGCAGACGCATAGAGTGCATGAACTATGGAAGTATGGTTGCCAGCACTAGATTTCAAATAATGTTGTAAAGACATCCCACAGGAGCAGAGCCACTGCAGAGAATCCCCACTAGGCCTACAGGTGCCATGAAGGCAGGGCTACCCCTGAGACTTCAAAAGAGCTTATAGAGCTACCAGCATGCAGGCTCGGAGAATTGCAAGTATGAGACTCAAACCCATGAGAGTTACTGCATGGACCAAATCCAGCAAGGCCATGAGGGTAAAGTTGCCTGAGGCTTTAGGGACTCAGTTTCCACTTCAGTATGTCCAAGAAGTGGGGCATAGAGTCCAAGAGCATTATTCCTGAGCCTTAAGATTTAATGTTGTTTGCCCTGTTGGGTTTTGGACTTACTTGGGAAAGTTACCCTTTTCTTCTTGCTTATTTTCCCCTTTTGGAATGAGAATGTCTATCCTATTTCCTGTCCCACCATTATATTTTGAAAGTAGATAACTCATTTTGATTTCAGAGGCTCACAGCTACAGGAGAATTTACCTCAAAATGAATTGTGCCTTGAGTCTCATCTGTATCTGATTTAGATGAGACTGAGGACTTTGGATTTTGAGTTGATACTGGAATGAGTTAAAACTTTGGGAGCTATGGAATGAATGTATTTTATATGTGAAAATGTCATGAGTTTGGGGGATGTGGTATAATTTGTATATTCATCCCCTCCAAAACTTATGTAGAACTTTAATTGCCATGATAACAGTTTTTGTTGTTGTTTTGTATGTTGTATGTGTATGTGTGTGTTTTGAAACAGAGTCTCACTCTGTCGCCCTGGGTAGAGTGCCATGGCATCATTATAGCTCACAGCAACAGAGATCTTCTTGCTTCAGCCTCCCAAGTACCTGGGACCACAGACACTCACCACAATGCCCAGCTAGGTTTCTATTTTTGGTGAAGATGAGATCTCACTCTTGCTCAGGCTGATCTCCGAACTCATGAGCTCAAGGGGTTCCCCTTAAGCTTTCTTCTGCTTCCCAGAGTGTTAGGATTATAGGCCTGAGCCACCACACCTGGCCCATTATAATAGGTTTTTTTTGTTTTTTTGTTTTTTTGAGACAGAGTCTCACTATGTCACTTTTGGTAGAGTGCTGGGGCGTCACAGCTCACAGCAACCTCAAACTCTTGGGCTCAAGCAATTCTCTTGCCTTAGCCTCCCTTGTAGCTGGGACTTACAGGCACCTGCCACAATGCCCAGCTATTTTTTTAGTTTGTTTGTTTAAGAGGCTGGGGTCGGGTTTGAACTCACCAGCCCTGGTACATGTGGCTGGCGCCCTAACCGCTGAGCTATGGGCACCAACCTCCATTATAATAGTTTCAAGAGGTATTAAATAAAATGTACTAACCATAAAGGTAAAAATGATGAGATATGAGACTTCAGAAAATTAAAATGTTTTTTCTTATCAAAAGACACCATTTTGTAAATAAATAAGCAATAGATAGAAAAAAATATCTAATACATATATCTGACAAAAGAGCATAAAAAGAACTCTGACAAATTGATAATAAAAGATAAACAACCTAGCTGAAAAATGAGCAAAAGACTTGGACACTTCACAAGGATAAACAAATGGTCAATAAGTATATGAAAGAAATGTTTAGCATCTTCAAACAAATGCAAATTATGACCACAATACGATATCACTAGAAAGAGAAAACTGGCTGTTTGGCTTGGTGCCTATGGCTCAAGTGGCTAAGGTGCCAGCCACATATACCTAAGGTGGCAGGTTCGAATACAGCCCAGGCCCGCCAAACAACAATGATAGCTGCAACCAAAAAAAATAGCCAG
>NW_003852420.1:16166173-16169105 GCF_000181295.1 Otolemur garnettii
TTGTTGTTTGGCGGGTCCGGGCTGGGGATTCGAACCCGCCACCTTAGGTGTACGTGGCTGGCGCCTTAGCCGGTTGAGCTATAGGCGCCGAGCCGAGCCTTTTTATTTCCATGTAAATTTTAGCACCACATTATCAGTTTCTCTAAAAAGAAGCCTGCTGAACTCTAGAGATGATTTGAGGTTTTGTATGGTGTTTTCTCCTTCCAGAGAGGGTTAACATTTAGTTCTGTCAATCAAATAGGCTAGAGTTTGAACACCATCTAATATATGTGTGAGAAATTCAAAACTGGGCTTTAGTACTTGTGAGAGCTGGTCACTTTCTAGTTTGTTCTTATTCAGGGGTGGATGGAGGGTGGTATTTACCAGGACCCTTTCTCCTTTTCAGACTTTTTACTATAATTTTGTGCCGGCAGTCCTGACTGAGAAACTGCTCATAGCTCTTTTCTGCTTCTCAGCTTCTCAGAGCAGCCTTTGTTTTTTTGAACGAACAATTATCTTCAGGGTAAAGTGTCTCCATATACCAAGGTCACTTTTCTTGGCTTCTCTTTTTCTCTAGATCTTGAATTAGCAAATTCTCACTGCTCTGGTAGCTGTTCTGTGTCTTCAAATTGGTGTTTCAAAAAAATAATAATTTGTCCAGCTTTTATAATTGTTCTCAGAAAGAGGTTTGTCTGAAACATCCATATTAGTCAGCCTTTGCCGGAAGTAGAACTCTGTGACATACTTTTTAAAAATATAAGTTCATTAAAATTAACTTTGTTTTGGAAAATATGTTCACGATTCTGGAAATAATTGGAAAATTACTAGCTTGGAGGTTTGGCTTCAGCATTATTAGGGAGAAAAACTACCACAGATCCTCAGATTCTAATGAGAGAAAAGCTACAGACAAAAAGTGATGTATGGAGCTGCTTACCAAAACTATTTGGTGTGCCTTATAGATTTCCTTCCTATCCCCCTCACCACTCCACCACCCTCAACACAAGAACAAAGGAAACTGAGAAAAATATCCCCTTGCTCATTATCTTTATCCAGTCCCACTGTGGCAAAATGATGCCACCCACTTGTCCTTTTTATTAAGGAGCTATAGCAGCATGTGGGTTTTATAGCTGGGTCCTATGGGGGAGCACACATCCTATTTACTTTTAGATGTTAATAGTAGAATCTGCTTACTTTAGCTTAATCCCAGAAACTTCTCTCTGTGTTGTTGTTTAAGAGCGGAAATCAGGCTAATGGAGGTGGCAGTAGCTAGGAGGAGAGGAGAATATACCTTATTTAGCAATTTTAACTTAAGCCTCTGAAGTTTCTCAAGCCAAATGTGAGCATAGCTGGAACCCTATGGCTCTTATTAGAGGTGGACACATACAAGGTCTGACAAGTTCACTAACTCATCCTAGAAAAAGGATGGGGTTATCCCTGGGGCTTTGAAGTACTCCCCTTGGCCATCTGGTGATGTAATGATATTCAGCAATGAGGTATGTAGAACTTTTTCTAGGATTCGTTTGCAAACTTAGTTGTCCAACTACCTATAGGCAGCCATACAGACTCCCACACACATACATGTTACATATTTAAATGGGTATAGGCATAGACTCAAAGTTCCTGGGGAACAGGTAGTATAAAAACAAGAAGCCTAACTTTGGCTGGACTTGGTGGTTCACACCTATAATCCCAGCACTTTGGGAGGAGGAGTCATTACTTGAGGCCAAGAGTTTGAGACCAGCCTATGCAATAAGACTTCATCTCTACAAAAATTAATGAATGAATGCATGCATGTAGCCTAACCTTAGGTTAAATTAGATAATGTCAGATAATCTACTGGATACTGTGTGGAAAGAGGTGACCCAAACAACTGACTCTCTTGAGGAAGGAGAGAATCAAGGCTTTTGTTGATGCTCATTATGTGCCAAGTATGATACAGAGACACTTTTTCTTTACACATTAAGTCCTCATAATAATCCTACAGAATAGGTGTTGGTGTGTTTGTAGAGGCAAGACTCAAATCTAATTCTGCCCGGCTCCAAAGCCTATTCTCTGAAAGCAGGAAAGAGAAGCATAAGTTCTTATTTAAACAATTAGACTCTGCATGGCAGTTTCTAAACAGAAGTATAACTAATAAATTTGTTTACTGTTTCTCTCTCACAATAGTCATCAACATTAATCTCAGTGAATGGCAGTATGTTGACACTCACCAACTGTTCAGTTAGTAGAGTTTTGTTGTTGTTGGGTATGGTAAGGTTGGTTGTGAGCAGTGAGAGGAATAGAGCACAGAAATGTTAACATTAATAAACTTTTTCTGAACACCTAAGCACTTAGCCGGGTACTTAGAATATAAAGACGAAAATTACAAAACACAGTCCTTATGCTCCAAAACTTAGAGCGTAGTTAGTTCAGAGATCATTCATGTGGCATCTTCATGTATGGAATGCCTATAGACTACCTGTGAGAGGAACAGAGAATACAGAGACATGTAAGCCTGAGCCTTCTCTCATAAGACTCATAGTGTAAGTTGGACTCATAAATGGGCATTTTCAATACCAAGAGATAATAAGCACCAGGTGTTATGGGACCATCGAGACAAAGCATTTAACTCAATAATGAGAATCAGAGAAAAAGGAAGAAATGACTCCTGAACTGACATGGAGAAGCAGAATGAATGCACTTGAAACATTTAGTAAGAACACTGTGTTCTCAGTGGAATGATACACATTATATATGGTACTATAGAAAATCAATGAATATTCCATGACTGAGTGATTTCCTGAATAACTAAAGAGTGGTCGCTATCAAACTAACCTTTAGGTCTCTTCCCTTTGCTTTTGTAACTCCTGAAGTCCATTCTTTATTGTAAGGATTATTCCTTCCTTTCTTCTTCTTCTTTTTTTTTTTTTTTTTTTTTTTATTTCCTGAATAACTAAAGAGTGGTCGCTATCAA
>NW_003852420.1:16169125-16204843 GCF_000181295.1 Otolemur garnettii
CTTCCCTTTGCTTTTGTAACTCCTGAAGTCCATTCTTTATTGTAAGGATTATTCCTTCCTTTCTTCTTCTTCTTTTTTTTTTTTTTTTTTTTTTTTGCCTTCAAGCAGAATGTGAGACTTGGAGAATTTATGGGACAACAAAAAGAGAAGACATTGATAGGGAAAACAAATGCCAACTCTTGACTCAGTCAGTTTATATTTATTGGGCCTCCTTTACCATGCCCTGGGGACATGGAGATGCATCTGACTCATGGGTTGAAATCAGAACATGTTTGTGGGCAGTAAATGGAAAGCATATGAGGAATAGTGGGAAATAAAGCTAATCAGTAAAATGGGATATAGATTGTAAAGCAGCTGGAAAACAAAGAGCCTTAGATTTGATATGGTGAATACAAAGAGTCCTTGTAGGCTTTGAGAAGAAGAAAGTAGTTGTAGAAACAATTTGAAAAAAGGAAGATTGGTACCATAGAAACTAAGAGGCTGTGTGTGATTCTGGTAATAAAAGTGTCTAGAGTATGATAGAAGGAATAGAAAGAAAGGACCTAGAAGGAATAGAATTCTGGCAATAAAGGTGTCTAGGGTATGATAGAAGGAATAGAAAGAAAGGACCAAGGGACATGTTAAAGAAAGGATTGATAGGGCATGTGAATATAAAGAATCTTCAGCTCTGGGATATTGGTTTTTACCTTAGAAAATGCCCAGTTACAGCTTATAAAACCTAAAATAATTTGGTTTGGTAACAATAGACTACAGGGAGGAAGGAGAATGAAAAAAAGAAGAAAAAGAAAAGAAGGCTAAAGATTGAGGATGAGGCTATAACTGCTACAAGGTACAGCTAATTAGTAACTAGGCCTTAGGTATCTTCCAATGAGCTTTAGAATGCGGGGCCTGTGAAGTATCTTTTGAAAAACCAGTAAGGACCCTTGAGTCAGAATCGTTGCTTTGAGGGCAGTGTTGAGAAACTCCAAAACTAGAGACAGAGCAGGAGGCATTTTTGAAGGCCCATGCAGAGAAAATTGTAAAAAACATGTTTTCAGGACCTAGATCCTGAGATCCTGACTCACAGATCTGAAGGGGGACCCAGAATCTAATAAGGTCTTAAGGTGATGGTCTCTCAGGAGACCCCTTGAGAAACATTTAGGGAAAGATGAGCTGCCTCCTCAGATAATTGGGCTGGTGCCTGTGTATGTGCCATCTCAGGATCCATGTGACTTAACCACACCCAGCTTCATAACTGCTGGTTTTCCCAATCAAAGCCATCCTGCTCCAGTGGCCATGAAGGAGAAGGAGACTCATGTTCCAGAAGACTGGCTCAGACAGGCCTACTGAGTGGCTCTAAAGGCTTATAGACGTCAATAGGATTTGTAAGAATGATCATTATAATATAGTAATGAATCAGAAACATGTGTGCATTTTCTTAAATGACCCTATGGGGACTGGAGTTAAAAAGGGATTCTGGGATCTAGAATGGACTTACTTGAGAAAATCAAGTACGACAACCAAAGAGGACTCCTGGGATCATCCCACCAGGACTTCTGAGGCTACTATAATGAAATGACTTAAAAGTGTGGTGGAGTAGCCTCTCTGGCTCCCACACTGACCTGATCCTGGTTGAAATTACACAACCTGGGTGGGCTGACAATCTTTGGGACACAAAACAAGGTCTCACATTCAAAGCTTGGGCAGACCTGACCAAGCCTTTTATCTCTTTCCTTTGAATTTTTATGGTTTTCTAATTGTTTATACCTTATAACACTTAACCTTTTTTATTTTATTTTAAAAGCTGCACCCTTATCTCATTGGATACTACATCTTTTTCATCTTTATACCCCTGTAGCTGTACCAATAGGCCTCATAAAATACTCACCTTTGTTATATAGAAAATTTTTATCAACATTATTGAGCCTATTATTAGGCTTTATTTGGTTCTATTGACTTATTCTGGTTCTATTATGATATAATATAAAATTATTATATTATTTAATATTATTATATACATTAATATATTATTAAAATTATTATAACTTTATAATAATTTTTAACAACTGATAGGATGTGCTCCCCATATTGTCCTTCTTTTTCATTATTTTGTTATTCTAACAGTTTTTCTCAAATCAACATCAGATACAATCTGTGAAAAAATAAAAATTACATTGGTATTTAGATGGACATTGTGTTAAATTTCTACATTAATCTGAGAAAATTTTGTCTTATAATAATAATTCTTACTATCAAGAAAAATAGCTTTTCTTTCCACTTACTAAATGTTTTTTCTTGTCTTTCAGTAAAGTTTATAGCCTTTTTCACATAGGTTCTCATAATTGCTTAAGTGTATTCCTAATTATTTTATTTTTGTTATTGTTTCTGCTGTTAATGAGATTTATTTACTTTGCCATTGTAGTTTTTAATGAGTTATTGTTGTTATATACAAAACTACTGATTTTTTAATATTTATTTAGTAACTAGATGTGCAAGTACTTTAGAATATGTGTTCCCTATGTCAGCTAACTATATTGGCAAAAACACTTTACCTGTGGCTTAGCGCCTATAGCTCAACTGGCTAAGGCGCCAGCCATGTACACCTAAGGTGGCAGGTTCGAATCCCCAGCCCGGACCCGCCAAAACAACAATGACGGCTGCAACCAAAAAATAGCCAGGCGTTGTGGCGGGCACCTGTGGTCCCAGCTACTTGGGAGGCGGAGGCAGGAGACTCGCTTGAGCCCAGGAGTTGGAGGTTGCTG
Source organism: Otolemur garnettii (assembly GCF_000181295.1). Classification (NCBI taxonomy): domain Eukaryota; kingdom Metazoa; phylum Chordata; class Mammalia; order Primates; family Galagidae; genus Otolemur; species Otolemur garnettii. The sequence continues at coordinate 16,171,867 of NW_003852420.1, forward strand.
TGAGCTGTAATGCCACCGCACTCTACGCAGGGGGACAGCTTGAGGCTCTGTCTCAAAAAAAAAAAAAACACTTTACCTGTATATTTTGTATATAATTTGGATTAATTAGCTATTGCATTTTTTTAGGCCATTATGAGTATAAATTTGGTTTACTCAAGAAATGCTATTGAAAAACTTCATCATATTCAGAATATAGCATGGTGTTAATAGATAAAAGAAGAGAAAACAAAAAAGAAAAACTTTATCTTAAGTTATCTGCAAGGCAGTGTCATCCAACAAAGTCACAAAATTTAATTTTAAGACAAATGACATCTTTGCAACAAAGCAGCAATGTCTTCACCTGGCTTATAATGGTTAAAATTGAATATCTATACAAAAACTGATGGTACTGGTAAGGCAAGTGCTTTTGATAATAATAGCTACCATTTATTGAGATTTTACTCTGTACTGCTATTGAGACTGACACTTTGTATTTGTTATTTCACTTAATGCTCACAACTCAAGTAAAAAGGTATTATTATTCTCATTTTACAAATAAGAAAACTAAAGTTTAACAAGCTAAAATTGTCCATAGTTCTCATATAGCTACATACGAGATGATGATAAAGATGGAATTTAAAGCCAAATTTATCTTACTTTAACTCTAAAGACATGCTGTTGACACTTGATTATATCATCTAAGAAGTATAATGCTATAAGTTCATCAACTATTGTGATGATAACAATTTAGAATAGTATTTTCTTGGCCCTCACAGATGGTTAAATATACAGTGTCCTTCTCTTCAGGACCTTATTTTTTTTGTTTTGAGACAGAGCCTCAAGCTGTCCCCCTGAGTAGAGTGCTGTGACCTCACAACTCACAGCAACCTCCAACTCCTGGCTCAAGCAAGTCTCCTGCCTCAGCCTCCCAAGTAGCTGGGACCACAGGTGCCTGCCACAATGCCTGGCTATTTTTTGGTTGCAGCCGTCATTGTTGTTTGGTGGGTCCAGGCTGGATTTGAACCCACCACCTTAGGTGTATGTGGCTGGTACCTTAGCCACTTGAGCCACAGGCGCCGAGCCAGGACCTTAATTTTGTTGCTTCAGACAAAATGAACACAACCAAGATGGAATAACTGAGACTGAATTTACTACTTGAAACAACTGAAAAATTGAAAAAAATTAATAGGACAATGGTTTTCAAGACATTAGATACTAGACTATGAAGGCCAGTGATCCCCAAAAAATGGGAAGACAAAGCAATTTTTTAGCTTAACCATAGGAGATAGTTTCCAGGCCATGGTGCGGTGAGGGAATTCAGGCAAGCTAGTAGTCTCTTTGAGGTGAAGAGATAAAGCTTTAGTTTTTATCTTTAGAGGCCAAAGCATCTAGAGTTTGCAGGACAGGGAACCAGAGAGGAAATCGCTGCATAAAGAACACCAGAGATCGGGGCGGTTCCTGTGGCTCAAAAGGGTGGGGCGCCAGCTCCATATGCCAAAGGTGGCAGGTTCAAACCCAGCCCCGGCCAAATAAATAAATAATAAAATGAAAAGTTCTGTTCATGTTTAAAAAGAAAAAAAAAGAAGAACTTCAGAGATCTTCAGAAAATTTCCTTCAGGTATTCAGTTGAGTACTGATCAGTAGTATTTGAAGACCCAAGGCTTAGGAGAGAACCACTCCAAAGGATTAGAGGGAACAATGTCTGACCATCCAAATAAAATTATCACACATACAAAGAAGCAGGAAAATATGACCTAAAATGAGAAAAATCAATCAGTAGAAAATAAGAAATCATGCATATGATAGAATTATGAGCAAGAACATTATAAGAGTTATTACTATATTCCTTATGTACAAGAAACTAGAGAAGAGATTGACCATATTAAGTATGGAGAAACATGAAAGATAACATAAAGACCCAAATCAGGTCAGGCGTGGTGGCTTATACCTGTAATCCTAGCACTCTGGGAGGCTGAGGCAGGTGGATCACCTGAGGTCAGGAGGTTGAGACCAGCCTGAGCAAGACTGAGACCCCATCTCTACTAAAAATAGAAAAACTAGATGGGCATCATGGCAGGCGCCTATAGTCCCAGCTATTCGGAGGCTAAGGCAAGAGGATCACTTGAGCAAGAGTTGGAGGTTGCTATGAGCTATGACACCATAGTACTCTACCAAGGCAACAAGTGAGACTGTCTAAAAAAAAAAAAGACCCAAATAAAATTTATACAGATCACAAGTATACTAGAAGGGATTGATGGCATACATAATTAATTAAGTGAAACACATACAGAAAAATGACTGAAAAAAATGTAGATAGCATTAGTGATCTTTTATATAATGATAAGTCTTATATCTGTGTAATTAAAATCCCCAACAATGTGAAAGTGAAAAATCAATTCACAACCTTGCACCATATACAAAATTTAATTCAAAATTTAATTAAGAAGTCAAGCTAAGAGTCAAATCAAAGACTCAGTATCATTCACAATAGCTACAATGAAAATGAAATACATGGGGATGTACTTCAACCAAGAAGGGGAGCTACAAAACACTGAGGGAAGAAATCACAGAAAACACAAACAAATGGAAAAGCATATCATGCACAAGGATCAGTCAAATCAAAATTGTTAAAATGTCCATACTGCCCAAAGTGATTAACAGATTCAACACGATTTCCATCAGAATACCAAATCATATTTCACAGATATAGAAAAAATATATACTTCATTTGGAACTAAAAATAGCCCCAATAGCCAAAGCAATCTTAAGAAAAAAATCTGCAGGCATCAAATCACTAGACTTCAAGTTATTCTACAAGTCTATGGTAACCAAAACAGCATGGTATTAGTACAAAAATAGAGACACAGACTGATGGAATGGAACAGACATAAAACTACCTACAACCAACTGATCTTTGACAAAGCAAACAACAATATACACTAAGGGAAAAAAGCCCAATTCAATAAATGGTGTAGGAAAAATTGGATAGCTACATGCAGAAGAATGAAATAGGATCCCTATCTCTTACCACTTACAAAAATTAATTCAAGATGGATAAAAGATTTAAATGTAAGACACCAAGCCATAAAAATTCAGAAGAAAATGTAGGAAAAACTCTTCTAGATATCAGCCTAAGCAAAAAAAGTATGACTAAGACCCCAAAGGCAATTACATCACAATAAAAATAAATAAATCAGACTTGAGTAAGTTAAAAAGGTTCTGTACAGCAAAGGAAATAACAGAGAAAATAGATAACCTAAAGAACAAGAGAAAATGTTGACAAACTATCCATCTGAAAAAAGACTAACATCCAGAATCTACAAGGAACTCAAACAAAGCAAAGGAACCAAAAAAAAACCTGTGTTAAAGTGGGCAAAAGATATGAACAGAAACTTTTCAAAAGAAGATAGACAAATGGCCAAGAAATATAGGAAAAAAATGCTCAACACCATTAATTATCAGGGAAATGCAAATTAAAACCACAATGAGATATCACTTTACCCCTGTCAAAATGGCTCTTAATTTAAAAGTCTAAAAACATGGATATAGAGAGAAAGGAATGCTTATACACTGTCAGTGGGACTGCAAATTAGTGCAACTTCTTGAAAAACAGTATGGAGATTCCTCAAAGAACTAAAAGTGAATCTACCATTCGATCCATCAATCCCACTACTTAGGGGAATCTACCAAAAGGAAAAGAATTCATTTTATCAAAAAGACACCTTCACTCAAATGTTTGTTCCAGCACAATTCACAATTGCAAAGATGTGGATTAAAAAAAAAAAAGTGAGATACACACACACCACACACACACATATATACACACATAAACCATGGAGTTAATCAGCCCTAGGAATGAATTAATGGCTTTTGCGGCAATTTGGATGGAACTGGAGACCATTATCCTAAGTACCTCAATGATGGAAAAATAAATACCACATGTACTCTCTAATAATTTGGAAGTAATTAATGGTGACAGAAAGAAGCAAAAACAATTGAAAATCAGTAAGAGGAGAAAGGTAAAAACCTACTTATCAGGAATGATGAACACTATTCAGGATAGCCCTGACTAAAGCATTATAAAGAATATCCATTAACAAAACCACTTGTATCCCCTTAACATTTTGAAATTAAAAAATTTTCTAAAACAGACTATGGACATAAATGTGAACTATAGCACTTTTAAAAGAAAACATAGACTTTCCTATGCCTTTTCATTAAGCAAATAATTCTTAAATATGACAAGAAAAGCACAATCCATAAAGGAAAAAATAAATTGGACTTCATCAATATTAAGAACTTCTACTCTTCAAAAGACACTGTTACGAGCAATGAAAATCCAAGCCTCTGACTGGAAGAAAATGCTTATAAATAACTTATCTGACAAAGAACTTGCATCTGTGATATAATTAAAAATTTAAGAAAACAGCTCAATTTTTAATTTTTTGGTTAGCTTTTTCAGGTTAATGTGAGGGTACAAACAACCAGGTAAAAATATTTGAATTTGTTAGATGGAGTCCCTCTTAGAGTTATGTCCTGCACTCAAAAAGGTGTGCCAAACACCCCCACACTGTGCCCATTCAGTGGGTGCACCCCCCTTCCCTCTTTCCATCCCCTCTCCCTCTCCTATGTTCCCCCTCCCCCCAACTTGAATTGAAATGAGTTTTTCTCCTATGTGGGCATGCATTAGATCATCTACTGGCTGCATATTAGTATTGAGTACATTGGATAATTGCTTTTTCATTCTTGTGTTACTTTACTAAGAAGAATGTGTTTCAACTGCATCCAGTTTAATACAAAAGATGTGAAGTCACCATCTTTTTATGACTGAATAGTATTCCATGGTATGCATATACCACAATTTGTTAATCCATCTTGAGTTGATGGGCATTTAAATTGTTTCCACATCTTGGTGATTGTAAACAGACAGCTCAATTTTTTAAAAAGATTTGAGCAGATACGCTTCCAAAAAAAAAAAAAATGAACAAATTGAAATAATCTCATTAGGAAAATGCAAATTAACTCTACAATGAGATATTATTACACACCTTTCATAATTTCTACAATTAAAAAGAATGACCTAGTATTCCATGCTGTGTTTTGAAAAAAAAATTGACCGTAACTATTGGGGCATGGAGCCAACGGAACTCTCATTTGTGTCAGGTCTGGGATTTGATTTTACACTACTTGTAAGCTAATAAACTAGCTTGTTGTTTCATGGATGTTGTCAGAAGACATGAGACTCAGATGAGAAACAAAGTACTTTATTACTCACCACCCTTTCTCCCCCAAATCACATGTGGTAAATATATTAGCAGTGAACTTGAGGAACCCGCTGTTTTGTAGCAAACAGTAATCAAGCCTGTTTTTTATCCTAGGGAAATATTACTTCATACCTCAAAGTTTCTTGCTGCAAAGACAATTCTGAGAAATGGCATGAGCAGTCAATGTCTTACATTCTTGGTATACTCTGTAAGCTGAGGAAGAGTATATAAAATCTATGGCAGAATGTCTCTCAACAATATCTTGGCTTAATATATCCTCATTATCTTGGCTTCTGTTGGGATTTTCACACAAGTATACTATTCTGAGGCCACTCTGATTAATCTAACTGATAGAAGCTAGAAACAAATCTATCCAACTTCTCATACAGAATAGGCCACTGTCAACAGGTTTCCAAGAGGCAGATGAGACTAAACTGCAGTATTGACCTCAGAGTCCCAGATTCAGCCAACTGTGAATAAGTCCCAGGGAGGATCAGTAAGTCTTATTTTAGACATCCAGGGTGTAGTCAAAGTCCAATCTCAATCACCACACATAGCATAACCAAGGTCACTCAGGCATTATGATTTTGTATAAGTCAGATTAAAACATGATTGAGCCAGACTGTGTTTTTAGATGTATGAGGTTAGTTCACTTTTGGGAGCTGATATTGATAATATCAGGCACAGAAGGCACAGTATCAGGCCACGTTCACTTGAGTTCCACTGTCTTCACAGCACATGGACTGGTATAACAAACACAGCAGCAGATAAGACAATCTGCCAGCCTGAAGGCTGTCTGCCTCAAACAAACCATATGACTGTTTTGTCAGGTTGTAGTGCTGGACCTAAGGGACAAAGAGAAGATTTATTGTTCCCACCTTCCCATGCTCCATGGGGTTTAAGGTGTTTCCTCTCTAAGTACTGGGCTTATTGCTCTCCTTCCATAGCCACAGGCAAAGTACTGTGACCCAACCCAGTAGCTATAACTTAACCTTTTCTCCAATTCTTCCCTATTCACACTTTTACATCTGGAAGGTCAAATGTGAGTGGGAAAAGAACATTATTTTTAAATATAGGACCCATCATATCCCCCACCTTAGCCAGCTTGGACAACTATAGGAGGACTTAGTATCATACTCAACAACATGGTCGTTGTCATCGCGATCCAGGATGGGAAGGGCTAACAAGAGAATCCAGTGAGCAGCTAAAAGGAGATGAGTCAGCCATAAAAAAGAATAAAATACTGATACAGGCTTCAACATGGATGAACTTTGAAACCATTATGCTAAATGGGAAAAAGCACAAAGACCACATAGCATATGATGGTTGCACAACACTGAGATGGCAAACTTTAACCTGCGTGTGGTTTAACCACCTGAGGGGAGTGGTTCTTGAGGAACTAATGAGGATTTATAGGAACTGGAACAGGAACAGTTAAAGAAGAAGCAAGAGAAAAGGAAGCTGCAGGAGAAAAAAGGAATCCCCAAGAAAAATCATAATGAAGGGTTTATCAGAAGCTTTTGTAGACCTTAATCACCTCCTTAAAAACTTTGAAAACATGGACCCCAGCACCATAAGGTTTTCATTAATAGAGAAGAATGTTCATGGTGCATCATCTGCTTATAAGCACATCTATGATTTTGAAAGAAGAGACAAACTAAACAAACTACCATGGACAAATTTCTGAAGAGAGTGACACTCCCTCAAGAAGAGTCTCAGGTGGGTCCCTCAGGAGGTATTCCAGAAGAAGGCGTTGTTACCATGGGAGACAGCAGCTCCATGCATGCTATTGTCCCTGAAAAACTTCCAGTGGGACAAGATGTATAGTATAGGAGGAAGACAGCGATATTGATAATCCTGACCCTGTGGAGGCCTAGGCTAATGCATGTGTTTGTGTCTTAGTTTTAACACAAGGTTTAAAAAGTAAAAAAACAAACAAAACAAAGGAAAATTCTTAAAAGTAGAAAACTTATTTTCTCAGGATATAAAGATGAAAAATATTTGTGTACAGCTATACAATGTGTTTTTATATTAAAATAAGTATTATTACAAGAGTCAAAAGATTTTTTTTTTTGAGACAGAGTCTCACTATATGGCCCTCAGTAGAGTGCTGTAGCATCACAGCTCACAGCAACTTCAAACTCTTGGGCTTAAGCGATTCTCTTGCCTCAGCCTCCCAAGTAGCTGGGGCCACAGGCACCTGTCACAACGCCCAGTTTTTTTTGTTGTTGCCATTGTCATTGTTGTTTAGCTGGCCTGGGCCAGGTTCGAACTGCTAGCCTCAGTGCATGTGGCTAGCACTGTAACCACTGTGCTATGGGTGCCAAGCCTCAAAAGGTTTTTTAAAAGTTTAAAATTACAAAGTGAAAAAGTAAAGTAAGAAAGTTATAGTAAGCTAAGGTTAATTTATTATGGAACAAAGAAAAAAGTTTGTATAAATTGAATGTAGCCTAAGTGTACAATGTTTATAAAGTCTACAGTAGGGTGCCCTTCACATTCATTCACTACTCACTCACTGGCACACCCAGAACAACTTCCAGTCCTATAAGCTCCATTCAGGTAAGCGCCCTATATAGGCATAGCACTTTTAAATTTAAAAAAAAATTTTTTTTTTCTGAGACAATGTCCCACTCTGTTGTCTGTGCTAAAATTATGTGGCATCATCATAGCTCGCTGCAACCTGGGCTCAAACAATCATCTTCAGCCTACCAAGTTGCTAAAACTACAAGTGCATGCCACCACACCCAGCTAATTTTTCTATATATTATAGACAGGGTTTTCCTTGTGCTCAGGCTAGTCTCAAAATCTTTTTTTTTTTTTTGCAGTTTTGGCTGGGGCACCCCTGGTATATGGGGCTGGCGCCCTACTCCTTGAGCCACAGGCGCTGCCCCGAGTCTCAAACAGCCTTCTGCCTCAGCCTCCCAAAATGCTGGGATTACAAGTGTGAGCCATTGCATCCTCCCATTTTTTATCTTTTATACTGTATTTTTACTGTACCTTTTCTATGTATAGATATACAAATACAATTGCATTACAATTTCCTACAGTAACATGCTGTATAGATTTGTAGCCTAGGAACAATAGGCTATACCTTATAATATGTAATAGGCTATACTACTATGTTTGTGTAAGTACACTCTATGATGTTTGCACAAGAACAAAGTCGTCTAATGACACATTTCTCAGAATATATCCCCATCATTGTGCAGCACATGACTGTATTGACAGCAGATGCTCTTTTGGTGAATGAAAAGAAAAAAAGTCGGTTGTACAGGGAATAGTTAAAAAAAAAAAGAAAGAAAAAACTAAGGTCATATTTTGAGGTTCTCTGTGGACATGAATTTTGGAAAGGACAATATTCAACCATTCCATCTATAGTTACTGGTTAATGCCTTCCTTCTAAAACTTTTAGTTAATCATAAGTACAGTAAGGTAGAGAAAACGAAATTAAGAGGATCAGTTTGAGCACTGACTATGCCACAAAACAACATGTGACAATAGGAAAAGCTCTACCAGATGCTCACGCCTGTAATCCTAGCACTCTGGGAAGCTGAGGCAGGTGGATTGCCTGGAGCTCACAGGTTTTTTGTTTTTTTTTGTTTTTTTTGTTTTTTTTGAGACAGAGCCTCAAGCTGTCCCCCTGGGTAGAATGCTGTGGCATTACAGCCCACAGCAACCTACAACTCCTGGGCTCAAGCGAGTCTCCTGCCTCCGCCTCCCAAGTAGCTGGGACCACAGGCGCCCGCCATAACGCCAGGCTATTTTTTTTTTTTTTGGTTGCAGCCGTCATTGTTGTTTGGCGGGTCCGGGCTGGGGATTCGAACCCGCCACCTTAGGTGTACGTGGCTGGCGCCTTAGCTGGTTAAGCTATAGGTGCCGAGCCAAGCTCACAGGTTTGAGACCAACCTGAGCCAGAGCAAGACCCCATCTCTAAAAACAGGCCAGTGTTGTGGCAGGTGCCTGTAGTCCCAGCTACTTGGGAGGCTGAGGCAAAAGAGTTGCTTGAGCCAGGGGGTGGTGCCTGTGGCTCAAAGGAGTAGGGCACCAGCCCCCTATGCTGGAGGTGGAGGGTTCAAACCCAGCCCCGGCCAACAACTGCAAAAAAAAAAAAAAAAAAATTAAAAGAATTGCTTGAGCCCAAGAGTCTGAGGTTGCTGTGAGCTATGACACCACAGCACTCTACCAAGGGTGACATAACAAAACTCTATCTCAAAAAAAGAAAAAAAAGAAAAGAAAAGCTCTTTATTTTTCTAGAACTCAGTTTTTTTCTATAATTGAAGGGGGTTGTACTAAACAATTCCTAAAGTCTCTTTCAGTTCTCATTTTCCATTATTTTCAGGTCACATATTCATTCATCTTTCACTGTACATCTGGCAGGCATCCCTGGGGCCAGACTTCACACTATGACCTGGGAATTCAGTGATGACCAAAACATTTAAATGCTTCCCCCTTCCCTGTGGAGGTTATACTCTATAAGAGAAACAAAGGCATTGAAAAAACTATAAAAATAATTATAATCATGTTGACTTTAAGAAAGAAAAGTGCAGATTGCTATGAGAGTGTTTAACAGGGAGCCCTCACCTGATCTGGGGTGTCAGAAGATGTGTTAAGAAGGCAATAACCAGGCAAAAACTACTTGAGGCTTATTCTGTGACTTGTGACTATAGGAATCCACTTTGAGTAATGTAAGAAAGAAAGGATTTACAAAGTAGTAAAGGATTAAGCTCTTGCTTTGATAAGCTCCAACAAGGCAGAGTTCTTGTCCAGTTTGTTTACTATTGTATATCCAGTGCCCATGATGCAAGTTACTGATCTGAATACTGTAGGCAATTGTAATACTTTGGTAAGTATTTGTGTATCTAAACATAGAAAAGGTACAGTACAAATATGGTATAGAAGATAAAAAATGTAACATTGAATCATAGCACCCTCTGACATCTCCAATAAATTTACACGTTCAGAATACCCAGGAAACCTAGTAGCAGTATTTGTTCCTTTATCTACTTTTCAGCACCAACTCTTTCAACAATTTATGAGCCGGTTAGCTCTGTAAAAACAAGGAAATAGCTGTGGTAGAGTAGTGTATCAATGGTCTGGGCCTCAGAAAGATGGCCTCTTATTCCACTTGTCCTCAGCAGGCATGAAAACCTCTCCCTAATGATTTTCCTTTCATATTAAGAAATGGAATTTTTTCTTTTACTTTCAGATGCAATCCAAACTCTCCAAAACCCCAGAATGCAGAGGCCCAAAATAAGTTCCCCAAACTCTCCCCATTTTTTTTTCTTCATAAAATCAGGCTGAGATCCCCACGGTGCCTCTGGAATTCATAGAATGGCAAGGGGTAGAAATGAAAGATGGGCAGTTGGGGCAGGATTGGGGTCCTCTGAGAGGGAGAGAAGAACCACTGCCCATTCGATGCTAAGAGGCTTACCTCTCAGCCCTGACTTACAGTCTTACTCTAAGGTCACTTCTAGACTCCTTTATTCACTTTACTGATCTATTTACCTGACCCATCTTAGAGGATGGGAGATGAGTTCTCTGAATTCAGGAACAAAATCTTTCTACTTCTGTTTTACCATAGGCTGAGCCCAGGACTGCACACCTAGAAAGAATTCAACAACTACATTTCCCTCTTATTAAGGGACAGTTGAGAGGCAGTAAAGTGATTTAACTGTTCTGTGCCTGTGTTTTCTCAACTGTTAGATAAGGATAATATCTATTTTCTTTTTATTTATTTATTTATTTTTTTGAGACAGAGCCTCTAGCTGTCACCCTAGGTAGAGTGCCATGGCATCACAGCTCATAGCAACCTGCAACTCCTGAGCTTAAGCTATTCTCCTGCCTCAGCCTCCCAAGTAGCTGGGGCTACAAGTGCCCGCCACAACGCCTGGCTATTTTTTGGTTGCAGCTATCATTGTTCTTTGGTGGGCCAGGGCTGGATTCAAACCCACCAGCTCAGGTGTATGTGGCTGGCACCTTAGCTGCTTGAGCCACAGGCACCGAGCCAGATAATATCTATTTTATAATATCATTATGGGAGTTAAGTGAGATAAGCTATGTATGTAAAGTAATTAGCACAGTGGCTGGCACATGACAAGAAATCACTATTTGGTATCTGTCATTATTATTACTGTTGGGCTAGGCCATATTCAGTTCATTTTAGAGCTTAAAATAGCTAGTACAGTCATCCTTTGGTATCCAAGGAGGATACCCAGTACCTCCACAGGTACTAGAATTCCAGTACCCCCACTAGGTTTCCAGTACCCCCACAAGTACCAGAATTCACTGATGCTCAAGTCCCTTATGTAAAATGGTATCATATTTGCATTTAACCTAGTCACATCTTCCTATATACTTTAAACATTTCTAGATGACTTATGATACATAATACAATGTAAATGCTGTATAAATAGCTATTATACTGTATTTTTATTTGTACATTTTTATTTGTATATTTATTTTTTATTGATTTTATTTTTCCTAATATGTTCCACCCAGGAGTGGTGGCACCTGGCCTTCTGGTGTGAGTATAAAGAGATGATAACATGAGTCTTAGACTGTCATTTATATCTACTTAGACTGCCATAAATTCATTTCCCCTTCACTTTGAGTAACATAAGAAAGTAAGGATCTACTAAATAGTAAAGGATTAAGCTCCTCCTTCATTAAAGTTCAGCAAGACAGAGTTCTTGTCCAATTTGTTTACCATTATATTGCTAGTGCCCATGATTCCAGGCACAATACAGACACTCAACAAATATTTGTGCTTCTCAAAATCGAATGAATTAACATTCTGGATATTACTGAGAACTTAAAACTCTTTGCTTTATGTGATTTCAGACCTTCAGGAAAGCCAATCCAATTTAAAATATGCAGTTCATTGCCTGCCCTCGTGTCAGAAATATTCTCACTCAAGACTGTCTGTTGGGGAGGGGAACTCATGAGGAGCTCATGGCACAGATGGAGAAAGACTTCTCACACAAAGATTGGGATAAAAAATAGTAAAAAGTTAATTTTACTTTCTTGAGAAAGAGAAGAAGGGAAAATGGATAGCACTAAGAAAGTAAGAGAAATGATGGCAGCTGAGGAAAGCTGCTTGGAGTTTTTAAAGAGTAAAAATGGCTTTTTTCCCCTGTGCTTTAGACTGATAACAGGAGTGGCTGTGAAACTGCTGCAAGTGCTTTTTCTTTTTTCCTTTTCTGTGAGACTGGCTTAGTAAAGGTCCTTAAAATCTGGTTCTGGTGGGAACTGAGAGAGCTCACACCCCTACTGTCCACTTAGGGCTGTGAAAACAAACTCTTAAGAGACAACAAGTTAGGCTTGAAGATGAGTTGAGTCCAGCTGTTTAATCAAGACAAAACAAAGGACAGTTGTACTGTGAGTTTTTCTCTTCAAAGGGGCAATTATGTTCTGTGGGCTTATTTCTCTTATTTTCTGTTTGATAGTTTATTTTTCTCTGTTAGCTTATTAACAAGGCCACCTTTCACTATTCCTTTGGGTTAAGACTTTGTATCATTAAAAGGCTCTACAGAGATACTATAAACTCAATCACATTGCTAAGCACAAAGGAAGGAGAAAAGGGAGAGGGAGGGACTTAAAAGTGCTGGGGATTACTCCATTGTTTCACTCAATAATCTCATGAGTGTGAGATGGAAGGTAGGAGTCTAGTGTTTCCTCAGGCTGTCTTGATTCTGGTATGAGCTTCTCTGGGAGCTGTGAGTCTAGTGATTAAAGAATGCCTTTACTGCATGGACCCTAAATGCAAGGCAGCTCCTACTCTGGTGCTCAATTGAAGCAACAAGCAATTTGTTCCAACATTGGAAGAAAAACAATGAAATGTATTAAAATAGTAGAACTTTAAATTCTGTGAAGGCTATGTTAACCAGTTTGATGAAAATATTTCAAATCGTATATAAAACCAGCACATTGTACCCCATGATTGCATTAATGTACACAGCTATTGTTTAATAAAAAAGAAAGAAAGAAAGAAAGAAAGATAGTAGATCTTTGACATGGCATTTTCCTAAGGGATTTCAAGAGCAATTTTAACTATACTCAATTTTCACCAGGTACACTAAATTTTAGAATCTAAATTTAATTTAATTTTTAATTAAATCTAATTAATTAGATTAATTAATTAGAATCTAATTTAATTTTTCAGATTAAAATAGGCCTTCACTATATTGATTTAGCCTACAGCTACCCATTAGACTTGTGTGTGTACATATGCATGTTCCAGGACTAAAGATAGAATGAGAGCTAATTTATAGGCTCAGTGAAAAAAGAACTAATCCACTTGAATGTTTATGTCTAAACTTACATTCTGATTACTAATCATTCAAATGAAGTTTTCTTCCTTGGTTATAATTTTTAGTAAATGAATTTGTTTTGATACTGTACTATATTATGTTTTTTAGTTTTTCCATTCAACAAATTGAGCACCTGCTAATACTAGGCATAGTGCTAAGTACTTCACCACGTATCATTTCCTTTGATAACAGCCACAGGGGCGGCGCCTGTGGCTCAACGGAGTAGGGCACAAGCCCCATATGCCGGAGGTGGTGGGTTCAAACCCAGCCCCGGCCAAAAACTGCAAAAAAAAAAAGATAACAGCCACAGAAGTTTTTGTGAAAAATCTGCTTCCTCCATTGACGATCAATGAAGGGTCCAGACCATGGTGGGGCAAAGTAGAGTGTGAAATCTGCAAACATTAAGAGGAAAACAATGTTAATATGTGTCAAGACAGAGAATGAGAAGTCTGAGTGAAAATTTATTGATTCTGTAACATATTTCACAAAAGGGTGCTTGGTAATTGTAGTGGACATGGCCATCCTTCAGCAGTATTATAAGTCCCCAGCAGCAGGAGAACCAGGGTCTTTCACTACTGTAATTTTTTTTTAAAGACAGGATCTCAATCTGTCACTAACGCTTGAGTACAGTGGCATCATGATGGCTCATTGCAACCTTAAATTCCTGGGCTTAAGCAATCTTGCTGCCTCAGCCTGCCAGAGTGCTAAGATTACAGGTATGAGCCACCACCCTCCAGCTCCACACCTATAATTTTTAAGTGACCTTTAGAGCTGCTAGAAGTCAAAGGCACATCATTTTCTGGGATTGAGAATTGTGGCTCGGCGCCTGTGGCTCAAGTGGCTAAGGTGCCAGCCACATACACCTAAGGTGGCAGGTTCAAATCCAGCCTGGGCCACCAAATAACAATGACGGTTGCAACCAAAAAATAGCTGGGCGTTGTGGCGGGCGCCTGTGGTCCCAGCTACTTGGGAGGTGGAGGCAGGAGACTCACTTGAGCCCAGGAGTTGGAGGTTGCTGTGAGCTGTGATGCCACAGCACTCTACCCAGGGGGACAGCCTGAGGCTCTGTCTAAAAAAAAAAAAAGAGAGAGAGAGAGAGAATTGTTACAGGTTTTATTACTTTATTGTAGGGATTCCTAACCTTACTGTGTATCACAATTACTGGAGGTGCTTGTTTCAGCTGCAGAGTCCATAGCCCCACCCTCTGAGATTCTGATTTGGTAGACCTGGAGTGAGGTCTAGGAAACTACATATTCACTAAATATCTCCTACCCCTCTCCATGATTCTGGTGCAAGTGTTGAAGGCCCAAAGTAAAGAAATAAGGCTTTATTAAATACTTATAACTATCAGTTCTGGCTACAAGATATTTGTATATTCTTTTGGAGTATCTTGAATTTCTTATCATGAAGTTAAATCAGCAAATTTCAAATCCATGAAAGCTCTTAAAGCTTTGGGAACAGCAAGTTTTGAAGAACAATAGTTTCATATGTTGGCTTGCTCTAGCCTAATTGAAGATCCTATCTGGACTTAGTTTTGGCCTTTGGGTCCTACTGGTTTATAGACAATTTAAATATAGAAAATATGTTAACTTCATCCCTCTATCCTCAGCACTTAACATAATGCCTGGCATATGTTAGTATATGTAAACAGTAGTTTTTCTGTAAATGTTTAGACTACATGTGACATTTTCTAATTAGATTACAATAATTAGGTTTGCTTTATTATCGCTAAAGATGGCTTGGGATTAAGGCTAGTCTCTGCTTTCTTACCCTCTAGTTCCTTGACTTTTCGAAGAGTAAAAGCTTATAACTCTTGCTACTCTACACAAAGACCAAGCTACGTGATATTCAAAATACTACAAAAGAAAACTCTATCCCCATGGTGGTCCCATTTGAGTCTAGACACCAGACAAATTTCCAAGTAAACTAAACATGCCTTTGATATTATTCCACCATCTATAGTATTCCTTCATACTCATTTTTTTATAACTCTTCTATGCCCACATGTTTCTCCATGTCACTGCCTAAGCATGCCCTAATTTATGATTTCAGTCTTTCCTTTCACTTCACTACTATGTTTCCCGAAAATAAGACCTTCCCCAAAAATAAGCCCTAGCAGGATTTCTATGCATTTGTTAAATATAAGCCCTACCCTGATAATAAGACCTAGTGATGGGCTTAGCTGCATAGCCATGCCATGCATTTCTACGCAGAGCAGTAAGGAAGACTGGAATACCTTTTATCTACCACAGCTCCTTTCTCCAAGCCCTTCCATTTGCATGGGTGAGCTTGTGGTAACCCTGGTGGCAGACATCCTATTGCACACGTGCAAACCGCTAGGGGAAAGGAGTTCACACATCATTAGCGCCAACCCCACCAACAAGGTCAGCTCCCCCTATCAGGTTCCAGAAGAAGATGACTTAACTGTATTTGAATAAATGTAGATTGTTGTATTATACTTAATAAAAATAAGACATCCCAGGCAGCGTCTGTGTCTGAAAGGAGTAGGGCACTGGCCCCATATACTGGAGGTGGCAGGTTCAAACCCAGCCCTGGCCAAAAACTGCAAAAAAAAGAAAAAAAAAATCCCTGCAAATAAGCCCTAGTGTGTCTTCTTGAGAAAAAAATAAATATAAGACAGTGTCTTATTTTCAGGGAACACGGTACCACCATCATCAAAATGTGGGTCTCATTCTCTCATTTCTATAGGATCTCTTTAAAATTATAGGATCTTAAGAAATTGTTGAGCCTGGTATCATACCTGGAGTCCCCAGGTATGATTTAAACTTTAAAGGATCTAGCATTTAGCCCTCTACTGGGAGGGTGACGCTTTCTCTACTATCGCCTTTCCAAGCAATAATTCAGTTTATGCTTCAAAACCTTCAGTAATGGAGGGCACATGGCCTCCTTGCATACCCCATCTTGTGCCAGCTTCAATTTAAAAATTCTTCCTTATATTTTAAAGTGAACTCTATTTCCCTGTAGATTTATTCAGTGAACAATAATTAACCCATACTCTACTCTGTGGCAGACCCTGTGCTAAACATTAGAAATAAATAAGTCATAGTTCCACCACATATAATGGGTAAAAAAATTGAAGCCTGACATACCAACAGTTGGCAAGAGTATATGGAAATTAAAACTTTCATATATTCCTGTAGGCATGTAATTGGTACAAATGCTTTGGCAATATCTAATAAAGAATAAACCATCAATATTCACAAGCACATCCATGGAATGGACTTCAAGAAGTGTGCCCTTTGAGCACTTGAAAAGATCCAGAAATTGGCCACAAAGAAAATGGGGACTCCAAGTATGATACCAGGCTCAACAAAACTGTCTGGGCCTGGCAGGCAAAGTGGCTCATGACTGTAATCCCTAGCACTTTGGGAGGCCAAGATGGGGGTAGGGGGTTGGAGGGGATAGCTTGAGCTCGGGAGTTCAAGACCAGCCTGAGTAAGAGCGAGACCCTGTCTCTAAAACTACCTGGGCATTGTAGCAGGCACCTGTAGTCCCAGGTACTTGGGAGGCTGAGGCAAGAGGATGTCTTGAGCCCAAGAGTTTGAGGTTGCTGTGAGTTATGATATGGTGGCACTCTACCAAGGACAACAAAGTGAGAATCTGTCTCAAAAGGAAAAAAGAAGAAGAAAAAATTATCTAGGCCAAAGAAATAGGTGCTAAAGTTATCTGTATTAGAGGAATGTCCCATACATTGCAGTAGTCCAGAAAATTTAACAAGGATGAAGATTCACTAACTGAGCTCTATATTTGTGTTACCTATGTACTTGTGACTACTTTCAAAAATCTACAGTCAATGTAGGTGAGAATTAACAGCTAGTTGCCAAATAAAGTTATTATACAGAAAAAATAAATAATGGCAAAATAAGCAAAAGAAAATAATCAAAATAAAAATGAGAGTATAAATTAGTGGAAAAGGAAGCAAATATGCATTGGAGAAGATTTACAAAGCCAAAATTGGTGTTTTTTTAGGCTGGATGCCATAGCTCATGCCTGTAATCCTAGTACCCTGGGAGGCCGAGGCTAGTAGATCACTTGTACTCAGGAGTAGATCACTTTGCTCAACCTGAGAAAGAGCAAGATCCTGTTTCTAAAAGTAGTCAGGCATTGCAGGGGGTGCCTGTAATCCTAGATAATTGGGAGGATGAGCTAAGAGGATCTCTTGAGCCCAAGAGTTTAAGGTTGCTGTGAGCTATGACACCACAGCTCTCTAACCAGGGCAACAGCTTGAGACTGTCTCAAAAACAAAACAAACAAAAATTATAATGCTCAAGTCACATTTGATGTCTGCAGTTATAAGAGATGCTTAAACTTAATTTGTATTATCTTTATTATCAGTATATATTGAGCACACGATTTTAATACAGTTTTTTCCTTTCTCAAAGTATGTATACATTTTAGGGGGCACCTTCTGTATATTTTTAGGGTATAAGCTTGAATTAGCACTGTGCCAATGCTTCCTTTAGAAACTTGGTGTTTTTTCCGCTATCTTTCCTACCTTTTTATTTTCTACTTCACTCTATCTCCAGGCCCTATCCCATTACCTAATATCCATCAGACTCAGGATATTGCTCACTTTCTACCAACCCCATATTCAAATTGCTTATTTATCCAAAGGGCTTACTAGATGAGTTGTATAATGAATTAAAAAAAAAATTTTTTTTAGAGACAGAGTCTCACTTTATTGCCCTTGGTAGAGTGCTGTGACATCATAGCTCACAGCAACCTCCAACTCCTGTGCTTAGGCGATTCTCTTGCCTCAGCCTCCCAAGTAGCTAGGACTACAGGCACCCACCACAATGCCTGGCTATTTTTTGTTGCAGTTTGGCTGGGGCTGGGTTTGAACCACCCTTGGTATATGGGGCCAGCACCCTACCCACTGAGCCACAGGCACAGCCCAAATTAAAATTTAGAAAGCATTCACATTTGTGGACTATTTCTCAGTTTTCAAGGTGTCTACATGATCTCATTTGATCTTTTCAGCCCCATGAGGTAGGTAGATGAGATTGTGACGTTCAGACACTTTATGTGATTTGCCCAAGATCACAGAGAGAAAATAACAAAGCCTAAACTGTATTCCTGAAGTTCTCCTGACTTCTTATTTATTGTCTTCCCAGTTGCTCTTGTCTCTACAAGGCACTAAAAAGCAATTTGTTCTTAGAAATAAGCATAAACAGACAGGCTCCTGTTTTAACTTGCTTTCTTCTGCAGAGCCTCTAATATAGAGATGAATCTGTAAATTTAAATTATTTTATTTTGGAAGGAAGAACTGTAATTTGGGGCATACACGTAGACCAGGTGGTCTTCGGTATGTCTGAGGAACAGAGAGAAGTTTGGGAGTTTTATTAGAAACAGAAATATTATGTATTATCATGAGAGAAAGCACATTGGCACAAAGCTGGCAAGCTCTGATTGGTGAGTAATGATGATAGGTAAAATTGGTCTTAGAGTCATAGCAGGTCAGTTCAGGAGTTAATAGGTAAAATTGATTTTAAGATTGCAACAGGGCATTTCAGCACTTGGGCTTATAGAAAATTTAATTCCTGGAGCAGGTACTATTTGCCCTAAATGCTTTTCCTCCCAGCCCCTTTACTTTGATTTAGTTGAGTACGACAAAAATAACTCAATTTGTATAATCAGCTTTCACACAACCTTGTAAATTCCAATTGATTAAAGGAAAAACCAAAATGAGTAAGAAGAAGAGGGCTGCATCTTGATAGCTTATTGAGTCAGCAGAGAGAAACCCCTTGAACTGGTGAAAATGTAAATAGAAATCTGAAAATTATAAGATCAATATGTCCCCCAAAGAAGTTCCAAAGAGATTTTACTAATAAGGCAGGCGGGTCTTAGCAATCTGCCCATCTAGGATATAGCTTCTCTTCCAACTGCACCTTAACTCATTCAGAATTTCTGAGAAAAGCTGAGTCAAATCCTTTTTTGGCAGGATTTGTTTTTCTAGGTTAACTCACTAAGCCTAAGTTTCACTGTGTCTTCTGGGATCTATTATGAATTAAAATCTCATTAAACTCTATCCCCCAGTATCCTCAGCACAACCACTTCCCTTCTAATTCCTTCTAACCTCAGTGTCAACATCAATTCCAATTCCAAAGTCTGAGGAGAAATATAGGGAGACCAGACCGCAAGACTTGTGGCAACCAGGATGAGTATGAAAGCATAATTTTTGCTTGGTGGAAAGCAAAGAGATGAGATGGGGTGGCCAGTTGCTGGGAGCTCCTGGTGTCTTTAAAAAATCTCACAGCAACAACGCCTAGACTCTACTACTCAAGAACAGGAAAAATACTCGGGCTTCCCTGAAAGAGGCTGATAAAGGGGATAGTCACCTGCACTGTAAGTAGAAGGAAACTATTTTCTTTTCTTCTGCTGCCTACAGAGATTTATTTCCTTCTCTGAGTTTAAGTTTCAAATGACCTAGGTTGCTAGAGATTCCCCTCTATAAAATACAGGATAGTCTTTACTTTTGCTTCTTTTGTAAAACCTGCTTTCCTGATCTGCTGCTTTTCAACTGATAAAACATTTTTTTTTCCATTGTGGGTCTAAAATCTTCTTGCCTGTGAAATGGAGTAAAGCCTTGAAAGGATTTTTATAGTATGATTGGTTGTTTTCTTGTTCTTGTCTTTGAAATTACAGACAAGCAACAGATCCTCTCTGCTGCAAGGTAAATATGAAATGCCTTAGCTCTTTAGGGGGAAGCATGTAAATTTAGGTTGCAACTTTAATTTACTTCAAGAATGATTAAAGCTGGTGTGGTGCCTATAGCTCAAGCGGCTAGGGTGCCAGCCATATACACCAGAGCTGGCAGGTTCGAATCCAACCTGGGCCCGCCAAACAACAATGACAACTACAACTTAAAAATAGCCAGGCATTATGGCGGATACCTGTAGTCCCAGCTACTTGGGAGGCTGAGGCCAGAGAATCATTTAAGCTCAAGAGTTGGAGGTTGCTGTGAGCTGTGACGCTACAGCACTCTACCCAGGGCGACAGCTTGAGACTCTGTCTCAAAATAAATAAATAAATAAAAATAAGTGAAGCTGCTCCTACTTAAGAAAGTTTAAAGAATATGAGAGTCACATCCCACATTTCTTGGAAGGTTAAACAGATTTATTTGATACACTATTATGGGCAGAGTAGTGAAGAGTTTAGTGTAAAGGAAATAATCTTTTGCTAACTAGAGGCTTCTTATTTCTTTTTACCCTGCTTTTTCCATTTCCTAGAAGTTAAAAATAAAAAATAAATTATCCTAATATAAAGCACTCTAAATACCAACCTTGACTCCAGAGTCATATTTTTTTTCAGATTGATGTAAAGGTATAAACAATTAGGTTACATTGTTTTCATTAGGTGAAGTCCATATTTGTAGCTGAGCCCTTCACCCAGGAGATGTGCCATATACCCCTACATTGTGCCCACTAGATGATAGCACACCAAACCCCCTCCCTACCACCCTCCCTTTTTTCATCTTCCCCCACTCCCTCTGGCCTCTGTTCTCCCCTCTTCTCCTTCCTCCCCCACACTTGAATGTGGTTGTATTTTTCTCTTATGTGGGTATGTAGTTGTTTGTCTGCTGGTTTCATATTAGTATGGAGTGCTCCAGGCATGGTGGCTCATGCCTGTAATCCTAGCACTCTGGAAGGCTGAGGCGGGTGGATTGCTTGAGCTCATGAGTTCCAGACCAGCTGAGCAAGAATGAGACTCTGTCTCCACTAAAAATAAAAAAACTAGCCAAGGGGCATGGTGGTGCATGCCTATAGTCCAGCAATTGGAGAGGCTGAGGCAAGAAGATTGCTCAAGTCCAAGAGTTTGAGGTTGCTGTGAGCTATGATGATGCCACAGCACTCTACCCAGGGTAACAGTGTGAGACTCTGTCTCAAAAATAAATAAATAAATATTGAGTATATTGGTTACTTGTTTTTCCATTATTGAGATACTTAAGAGGATGTTCTCCAAATCTATCCAGGTAAATACAAAAGATGTAAAGTCTCCATCTTTCTTTATGGCTGGATAGTATTCCATGGTATACATATACCATAGTTTATCTATTCATGAATTGATGAGCACTGGGTTACTTCCACATCTTGGCAATTGTCAACTTAGCTACAATAAACATTCTAGTGCAAATGTCCTTATGGTAAAATTATTTTTTTTCTTCTGGGTAGATACCTAGTAATGGGATTGCAGGATCAATACTGCTGGCACAAACGTGGAGACAAAGGAATACTTATACACTTGGTGGAACTGTAAACTAATATAGCTGTTTTGTTTTTTTTTCAAGACAGAGACTCACTTTTTCACCCTTAGTAGAGTGCTGTGGCATCGTAGCTCACAGTAACCTCCAACTCTTGGGCTTAAGTGATCCTCTTGCCTCAGTTTTTCATTTTTAGTAAAGACTGGTCTCGAACTCCTGAGCTCAAGTGATGCACCTGCTTTGGCCTCCCAGAGTGCTAGGATTACAGGCATGAGCCACCACGTCTGGTCTAATACAGCCTTTTCAGAAAGAAGTACAGAGAATCCTCAAAGAGCTAAAAGCCAGAGTCATATTTTTAGTGCTTCTTTAAATGTCTTCAGAAAGTTGCTGTAGCGTCAGATTTCTTTTTTTGTTGTTGTTGCAATTTTTGGCCAGAGCCAGGTTTGAACCTGCCACCTCCAATATATGGGGCTGGTGCCCTACTTCTTGAGCCATGCGCACCGCCTTAGTATCAGATTTCTAATGACTCTCACAGAACATTTAAGATTTGAGGATCAAGTTGCATGTGTACTATTGGTTCATTTTAAAAAAAAATTATTTTGGGGGCGGTGCCTGTGGCTCAGTGAGCAGGGCACCGGCCTCATATACCCAGGGTGGTGGGTTCAAACCTGACCCCGGCCAAACTGCAACAAGAAAATAGCTGAGCGTTGTGGTGGGCACCTGTAGTCCCAGCTACTTGGGAGGCTGAGGCAAGAGAATCGCCTAAACCCAGGAGGTGGAGATTGCTGTGAGCTGTGTGATGCCACAGCACTGAAGTGACAAAGTGAGACTCTGTCTCTACAAAAAAAAAAAAAAATTATTTCGGACACAGGGTCTCACTCTGTAGCACAGGCTGGAGTGCAGTAGTGCAATCACTGCTCACTGTAGCCTCCAACTCCTGGCCTCAAGCAATTCTCCTCCTCTGCCTCCCAAAATGCTAGGAATTATAGGCATGAGCCACTGTGCCTGGCCCCTTACCTCAGTTTTTAAATACACTAACTTAAGTTTTTTAATTTGATTTCTTATCCCTGAAACATCTATGGTTATGTCCCCTTTTACATCCTAGTATGATTTCTTTATTCTACATCTTTTTTTTTTTTTTTAAGACAGAATCTCACTTTGTCCCCTCGGTAGAGTCCTGTGGTGTCATAGCTCACAGCAACTTCAAACTCTTGGGCTCAAGCAATCCTCTTGCCTCAACCTCCCAAGTATCTGGAACTACATGTGCCTGCCACAGTGCCTGGCTATTTTTAGACACAGGGTCTCGTTCTTGCTCAGGCTGGTCTGGAACCTATGAGCTCAGGCAATCCACCCACCTCAGCTTCCTAGAGTGCTATGATTACTGGCATGAGCCACCACACCAGCCTTTCTTCATCATTGTTATCAGAGACTTTCAGTTACTTTGGTTAGTTCTAAAAACTAGCTTTTGGTTTTGTTGATTTCTCTCTCTCTCTCTCTCTTTTTTTTTTTTTTTTTCAGAGACATGGTCTCATGCTGATACCCATTCTGGAGTGCAGTGGTGTCATCATAGTCACTGCAGCTTCTAAAACCTGGGCTCAAGTGATCTTCCCACCTCAGCCTCCTGAGTAGCTGGGACTACAGGTGCTTACCACCATGCCTGGCTAATTTATTTACTTTTTTATAGAGACAATGTCTTGTTATGTTACCTCAACTGGTCTCCAATGCCTGTTCTGAAGCAGTCCTCCCACCTTGGCCTTCCAAAGTACAGGGATTACAGGCATGAGCCACTGCACCCAGTCTTCATTCCCTTTTATAAAAAATCATGTGTCCAGACTCTTTAGACAGATCACTCACTGCATTAGAGCAGGGGTCCTCAAACTTTTTAAACAGGGAGCCAGTTCACTGTCCCTCAGACCATTGGTGGGCCGGACTGCAGGCCCCGGGATGAGTTGGCTGCTAAGCAGGACAGGCAGCGGCAGCAAAAATACCCAGTGGGCCAGATAACTGTCGTAGCAGGCTGTAGTTTGAGGACACCTGCCTTACAGTTTGAGTATGGGGTGTATGGGGTTTTCTCTGTGGAGAGGAACTGGAAAAGGTAATAAATATTAGAGTAGAGGAAGGCAAAATGTGAGGAAGCAGTCTAGCCCAAGCAACAGAGTGAGTCCTTGTCTCTAAAAAACAAACAAACTAAATGAATAAATAAATAAAAGTACCATTTACTGGCTCCCACAACATTGTATTCTTTATACACTGTGGGAATGACTATCTGGGAAAACTGGGCTCTGACCCCTGTTTCAGTGGAACAAGGGGACAGATTTCACACTGACAATTAGCTACCTGAAAGATTCTTCTCGTTTTTCTTTTCTTTTCTTTTTTTTTTTTTTTTTCTTCTTTGAGACAGAGCCTCAAGCTGTCAGCTCACAGCAACCTCCAACTCCTGGGCTCAAGCGATTCTCCTGCCTCCACCTCCCAAGTAGCTGGGACTACAGGCGCCCGGGCCACAATGCCCAGTTATTTTTTGGTTGCAGCCGTCATTGTTGTTAGGCGGGCCCAGGCTGAATTTGAATCCAGCTCAGGTGTATGTGGCTGGAGCCTTAGCCAGTTGAGCCACAGGCGCCGAGCCTCATTTTTCTTTTTAAAAGAAGTGCAGCCTCAAGCCTTCTTTTCAAATTTTAACTCAGGTGCCTTGAGGTAGTGCCTGGGACTGCCATATAGTTCTTGGTCTCAGAAGAAGCGTTCTAAAGCATGCTGTCTACATAAGACAAAAACCACCCATTAAAATATTATTCAATTTGGCATCTGTTAGGCATAAAAATTGAACAAGCTGATTAGGTCACAACAGTCAAATCAGTCTATGTGTACAGATACAGCCTAAGAAATAAAATATTTTTAATTTTGTTTCAGGTGAGGTGGCATACACCTGTAATCCCAGCTGGTTAGGAGGTTGAGGTGGGAGGATCACTTAAGGCCAGGAATTTGAGACCAACTTAGGCAACATAGTGAGACCTCATCTCAAAAAAAAAGTTTAATGTTGTTAAAATATTATTCTAATTGTTGTTTAAATGGCAAGGAAAACTTTATTCAAGACTATTACAATAGGGATATATTGCAATAGAGGAGATATTTCATGCTCAACTCTAACACAGCAAAGGCATATGGGGATTTATACCCAAAGATCAGAGTGAGAGTCATGGGATAGAAAATTGCCAACAGGAGACATTAAAGGGGATTCTTGGTAAAGGCAGGTCAATATTGTACTGTACAGGTGTCCCAAAGGCCACCATAAATAGGAAAAATCAACAAACTCACACTTTGTATTATATTTTATATTTTTCATATTTATATATCAGTACACAAAGAAATATTTATAAAATTTTGTAATGAATATTTTGTAAATAAAGGTATATTTAGGTACAATTTTCCATTTTTCCTATGTATGTATATATGTATGATGACCCTGGGGGCACCTTGTACATCAAAGGTGGGAGGTGAGGAACTTGATTACATATGAAGGGTGGGAGGATTCTCACTAAACTGACTTAACAGGATTCTTGCTAAAACTTTGCTAGCCCAGCCAAAGATAAGACTAGGGTCAAAGTCAAGGCCTCGTTGAGAAGAAGGCTGAGAAAAACCTAACTAAAATTTGGTCGAGGAGAGTCTTTATCAGCATCTACAAGCTTCCTTTTCTTTTTCTCCATTCTTTCCCATCCTATTGCCCTAAACCCCCTGCCTGCAAAAGAGAGGTCTCCATTTCCCTATGTCAGCCTCTTCCCTCATACTTCTCAGACACCCTCCCTATTGAAAAAGGGAGACTGCCAGACTCAGGACTCCAAATGCAGCATCTCAGCTAGCAGATGTGTCTATGACTCATTCCAGTCCCTGATTGCTGGGGTCAGTTTATTCCCTGATGAAAGAGTCAGGGCCCTCTCCACGTTGGAAAGCTTGCTTTCCAGATGTGAAGAGCCATCCCTGACAGCACCACTGGCAGCATTTACAGTCCCCACCCCTGGGGAAGACTTGTCAGTAGAGGAAGAAGAGCCAGTGATCAAGCAAACAGATCACCCTCCCCTTAGCTGGCACATTTTTAGTCAGTCAGACAGTTGACATCTTTCACTGTTGGAGTAATTTATCCACAAAACTGAAAGTGTTCTAAAACCAGGGCTTAAGAAGAGGAATAAATATCATTTGGAGTTATTTTTGCTTTTGTTTTTCCTGCCATCACAGATTGGACTGGGCCAGGCAAAGGGGTTTGTAGCTTTCTTCCTTTTCACTTCAGGAAAATGTACCAACCTTCTTGTGTGGCTCTAGAGTTAGTCAGACCTGGACTTTCCCCCTCTCCTTGTTACTCGCTACCTCTGTGACTTTGTGCTCTAGGTTTGTTTTCTCAGCCATTAAGATTAAATATACACAATGTGCCTAGAATAGAGCCTGGCATACAGCATATACTCCATAAGCAGGAGCCATTATGATTCATGCCCCAGCCTTTGTCACTAACTAGCAGTTTGAATTGTCTTACAGTGGAAAGAACAGTACAGTGGAAGAGGTTCTAGTCTCTAAACAGTGATTTTCAACTGGTGTGCCATGAGAGATTCTTAGGTGTGCTGCCAAAATTTTTAAAAATCATTAATTAGGGCAGTGCCTGTGGCTCAAAGGAGTAGGGCACCAGCCCCATATGCTGAAGCTGGCGGGTTCAAACCTAGCCCTGGCCAAAAACTGCAAAAAAAAAAAAAGAAAAAGAAAAAAGACCATTAATTAAATTATTTTCAAAAGAAGTTCAGAACACAGTAAGTATATCCTTTTTTTTTTACCTTTTTTATTTTTTTTGGCCAACATAATTTAAGTGTGCTGTGGAAGTTTATAGGTTCAAGTGTGCCATGAGATAAAAATGGTTGAAAAACACTGCTATTAGAGGCCCTTACTGATTTAAGTGTGTATTTGGGAAACCCCTTTGCT
Organism: Otolemur garnettii; assembly: GCF_000181295.1. Classification (NCBI taxonomy): domain Eukaryota; kingdom Metazoa; phylum Chordata; class Mammalia; order Primates; family Galagidae; genus Otolemur; species Otolemur garnettii. The sequence goes on from NW_003852420.1 coordinate 16,198,593, forward strand.
AGAGTAGGCTTCAGTTTCCATACCTGTGGAACAAGCATGGATGGAACAGATCTGGGTTTCTCATATCTGGTGGTACATCACAATCATGTGGAAGCTGATTAAAAACATGCCTTACAGGCTCCATGCCTGGAGATTCAGATTCAGTGGGCCTAGGACAGGTTTTGGGTCCCCTAAGAGAATAGATGAATAAATGTGGTATATTCACAGTAGAGTACTAATTAGCAATAAAAAAATAACAAACTACTCATGCACATAACAGAATGGATATACTCTCAAAAATATTAGGTTGACTCTCAGGTGTTCTATTATAGCAAAAAGAAATTATGTTGATCAAAAGAAGTCAGACACAAAGGGCTTTATTCAATATGATTCCATTTATGTGACGTATGGGAACCAACAAAACCCATCTAGTGGTAGGAATCAGAGTAGAGGTTACCTCTGAGGGGTGAAAATGGGTAGTGACTGGAAAGGGACGCATGGAACTTTTAGGAATGAAAGAAATATCCTATGCCTTTATCCAAGTGGTGTGTATGTACAAATTAAAATTCATCAAGATGAATACTTGAAATGTATGCATTTTATTACATATAAATTAATGTCTTAATAAAGTACTGTTAGCTTGGGAAGAAAAAGCTTCCCAAACAATTGTAATGCATAGCCGGTTTTAGGGGCCCTAGACAATGATCCCTCTAAGGTCTCCTCCAGTGCTAAAGCCTTTTATTCTTCTAACCCTACCCCAAACTCAGAGCCAGTCACTTTTATCCATCCAGAAATTAGATTCATCTCTTTTAATTTCTTGGTCAAAGACAAGATCAAAGATGTTAACAAAAGCCAAAGTCCTGAGGCTATCCTAGCACTTAGATGAGGAATGTTGATAAAGAGTCTTCCAAGACCTGATGTGACAGGACAAAGACCATGGAAAGGACATTTAATCACCTCCAGTCTGATTTGTACCCTGTCCTGTTGGTCCAAGGGGACAAATAAATCAGGATGTCCTGTAGTTTTCTTTTCTTTTCTTTTCTTCTTTGAGACAGAATCTCACTCTATTACCCCAGTTAGAGTTCAATGGCATCATCATAGCTCACTGCAGCTCCTGGGCTCAAGCAATCCTCCTGCCTCAGTCTCCTGAGTCGCTGGGACTATTGGCACCCACCACCATACCTGGCTAATTTTTCTGGTTTTTTATAGAGATGAGGTCTCACTTTTGCTCAGACAGGTCTCGAACACCTAAACTCAGGTGATCCTCCTACCTCAACTTTCCAGAGTGCTAGGATTACTACTGTGCATGACTTGTTTGTTTTCTTTCCTTATTCATTTTTTCATCAAATATTTATTGAGTACCTGCTTTGTACCAGGCATTGCTTAGTACTGAGGGTGGCAACACAAATATGACAGCATAATACTTGCCATCATGGAATTTAGATTCTACAAAGGAGGGAAAGCCAATGCAGAGATAAACAGAGATAATTATGAATTTCGATAAGTGTTATGAAAGAAACGGATGGACAAGATAGAAACTGGGGAAAACAATTTTAGATAGAGTGGTCAAAGAAGGAGGTGATATTGGCACCAAGACCCAAAGGTTACCAATGATCTAGCCATGTGAAGAACTGAGGGAATTAAATTCAAGTCCAGGGAAAAAACACTTAGGGCCAGGGAATAGCAGGTGTAAATGCCCGAGGCGGGGAAGAGTTTGGCATATTCTAGGAGTTTAGTATGTCCAGAATGCAATGATTTAGAAGGAAGGGCTATCAGATGAGATTAGACAGGGTAGCAGGATCTTATTGGAAATTTGAATTTTATTTCAAGAACAACAGGAAGCTAGTAAAGATTTTAAGCAGGAAGTGATATGATTTAAATTATGTTTCAGAAAAAAAATCACTCTAGCTGCTATGTAGGGAATAAATGGAACAGGACAAAATGAAGGCAAGAATGTCAATTAAGAGACATTCAGTTGTCCAGGCAACAGTGATGATGGCTTGGCCTAGGGGAGTGGTAAACTTTTGGTTGAGGGTTTAGCAGGGATTCTGAACCTCTGGAACTACATTAACCCAAAACAGGATCAGATGTTGGTGAATCTCTTTTGCTTAATTAGACTTAACTTTCTAATGTTTTCCCCTCATGTCATGGATGAGGCTGGTTAAAGGATCCCTCAGAATGTTGTGCTCAGTCTCTGACGGGCCTTTCTTCAGATCTGTTTGTTCATAAGAAGACAGTCTTGAGGAGAGATGTAAATTTATGACTAGGGCTCGTCCAGGCCGTTTCATTAGTCCTTTCTTTTTTCCCTCTTAGTGTCCCATGTCCAGCCTCCTAACATTATGCCCCAAAGCTCTTAGTGTCCCATGTCCAGCCTCCTAACATTATGCCCCAAAGCTCTTAGTGTCCCATGTCCAGCCTCCTAACATTATTCCCCAAAGCTCTTAGTGTCCCATGTCCAGTGTCCTAACATTATGCCCCAAAGCTCTTAGTGTCCTATGTCCAATCTCCTAACATTATGTCCCCATCTTTCTTTGCTTCTTCCTCTCTTCCCTTCCTCAGAGCTCTGCCCTTAGGTAGGAAAACAGAAAACTAGTCCAGTCCAATAACACTAATTGCTACTGGCCAGGAATAGTGGCTTACGCCTATAATACTAACAGGGAGTATAGGATGGTCTATCAGATGAGATTAGAGAGAGTAGCAGGAGCTTGTTGGAAATTTGAATTTTATTTCAAGAACAACAGGAAGCTAGTAAAGATTTTAAGCAGGAAGTGATATGATTTAAATATCATATCACTGGGAGGCTGAGGCAGTAGATTGCCTGAGTTCACAAGGCAGAGGCAGAGCCAGAGCAAGACTAAAAATAGCCATTTATTGCGGAGGGCACCTGTAGTCCCAACTACTCAGGAGGCTGAGGCAAGAGACTTGCTTGAGGCCAAGAGTTTGAGGGTCCTGTGAGATATGATGCACTCTACTGAGGGTGACAAAGTAAGACTGTCTCAAAAAAAAAAAAAAAAAAACCAAAAAACACTAATTGCTACCAACTTACTCATATCTGAGATTATTTGCACTGCTCTAGTAACCCGTAAGACAGGCTTTGGAATTTGGCTAATGAAGGGGAGATATCTGAGGCAGAATGTGACTTAAATTCTATTTTGTAAGTTGTTCCGACTCTGCCTTAGCACTCTGCGATAACACTGAGACCATCAGAGACACCTTTCCTGTCTGAAGAAAAGCATTAACTAGAGCCATTATCTTAGAGATCTGTGGCCTGGGTCAACAGGTAGAGGGTTTGGGGGCAACATGAGGTAGGACTGGCTTTGTACAGGAAACTCAAGTGGTGACAATCCAGGGTAGTTAATCTTCCCCTTTGCATCCACTGGTCAGGGGAACTCCTCTTGTCTGGCAGAAGGCAAGAACCCAGAGGTAGGCTAGAGAACGGTGGGTCTGGAGGAGGCAGGACTTAAGCAGGCTCCTGGAGGGAAGGGTAGGATTTGGAGGAGATGGGGGATAGCCATGGCATTCTAGACAAGGTAAAAAGAAAGTTGTTTGCAAACCAGAAACCACAAATCCAGAAGTGCAAAACTCTATCCTTATCTTGTTCCCTGTTCCCTGAACACAGTTTTATAGGAGTATGCTAGGGTCATGCCCATGTCTGACAACAGTTGATTCCAACTCATGCTGGCTGGGGTGTTTCTTCCTTCCCCCACTCCTCTCCTCACCTGAGCAAGCTGTAGTCCACTTAAGAATCAACAACACTAACTCACAAACCTTTGGTCTTGCAGGTGGGGTGAGCCATGCATCATTCTGTATGAGCATATGTATGAGCATTTGGTAAATCAGATCAATTAAGAGAACATTTCCTGAGGTCTTATTTTGTACTAAGCACAATGCTGGGCCCTGGGGGTACAGGGAAGGGGTGGTGTGGAGATTAGTATGGAAGATGTAGGTTTGGCACAGGGTTTGGCACAATTTCTGCCTTTGATGAGTCTTTAGTCCAGAGAAGACAAATGAACAAATAACTATAATATGTTATGTTTAGGGAAAAAAGAATAATTAACTCACCTAGAGGGGGCTATCAGGTAAGTCTTCACATTCAAAAAATATTTTTGATTGACTGGCTGTTCTAGGACAAAATGAAGTAGATCAAACATACTGCCACTCCCTTGCTACCCCGGAAATTATGTTTGATCACATCCATTTCTGATAAGCTTCAGTGAACATTAATGAAAGGCCCTCATCAAGCCTCTTGCACTCACCCCAGCCAGGCTCCTGCCATAGACATAACACAAGTTGCCCACGTGGATGAAAGATGTTGGGGGAGTGGGATCTCCATGCAGCTGCTAAACATCTGGTATGCAGAATCTAGATAACTAAGAATGGGAGATAGTTCTTCTCTGGGGCCCACCCCTCAGAATTTAGGACACCTAATTTGGCTAAGAATTAAACCAGAGCAAAAGTTGCCTTGCCTTTCCTAAGTTTTGGCATTTCAGAAATAGTGGCTAATGAACCAGAAGGGTAATAGGGTTTGAGAACATTCCAGAAAAGAGAAGGGGCCCCAGGTAAAAAGATGATATATTACAAGAAAGCCTTATGTTTTTACTTTATGTTCTTCTGAATTTGAGGGGTTTTTAAAAAATAATAATGTCGTTACTTTGTAATAAAAAACAAAGGGTTATAGAAATAAAATACTGGGTGCTACTTGACATATCCTCAAAGGATTTAAAGAAACTGGATGGAGAGTTGTATCTGATTTGTGACAATGAGGCTGGGAAATTTGCGGGACCCTCCTCTCCTTTTGTATCTCAAATTCAGGGTGGAGTTTATTCTCAGCTCTGTCACCAAACACCACTAAGCAGTATGAATCTTCTGAAGTCTGTAGCTGCTCCTCCATGCTGGGCCTCAGCTGAATAGTTCTTGGCTTCTGTCCATTCTTCTCCACAAGAATGAGTTTTACCCAGACGCCCAGGTCCCTGGCCATTGTAGCTTGGCAGGACTGATAAAAACCACTATTATAACCAACTGACCCCAGTCACCTCCTCTCCAATGCCAGCTTGTTGGCTGCCCTTACTTGTACCACTAGCACAGCCCAGGGCAGGCTGTCAGGGCTGTGCCTCATCAACACCTAGCATGGTCAGCAGCTAACACTATTCACTGTCTTTGTCTTCAAGAAGACTCTGCATAAACAAAGCAATTGAAATAAAAATAAGAAAGGGATTTGGGTGCAGTGTCCCATACCTATAGTCAGAGACTGAGGCAGGAATGTGAGGCCAGCCTGGGAAATACAGTAAGACCTCAAAAAAAAAAAAAAAGAAAAGGAAAGGAAAAAAAGGAAAAAGTCTCTGCTGCCTTCACCTCTTCATCTTGTTCTTATCTTTCACTATACCTCTGTCCCATTAGGTAATATAATCCTTACCTTTGGGGACTAAGTCCCTGACCCTGAATTAGTGATTTTCAGCTGGTGTGCCATAGGAGGATCTTAGGTATACTGTGAACATTTTTAAAGATCATTAGTTAAATTATTTTCAAAAGATGTTCAAAGCACAGTAAGTATATTCTTCTGTTTACTCTTTTTTTAATCAACATAATTTAAGTGTGCCGTGGAAGTTTAACTATAGGTTCAAGTGTGCCATAAGATAAAAAAAAGTTGAAAAACACCACCCTCGGTGGTGGGTCATAGTGTGTGACACTCCTCTTGGAGGCGGGACATAATTATAAGAGGGACTTACCTAACAAATGCAATCAGTGTAACCTGGTTCTCTGTACCTTCAATGAATCCTCAACAATAAAATAAATAAATAAATAAAAAGAAAAACACTACCGTAAAGGATTAAGCTATCCCCAGCACCATAGCTAAGGGGATACTGTCAGTATATAGTCAATATACTTACTGTACCCTACTTAGGGATGATCTGGACACTGTTGTCTCCTATAGTTCCTCAATCAGAGTTCTTACAGATTGTTATGTGTACACACATACAGATATACACATACCAACAACAGCAGAGACTCAGTTTCCCAATCATAATACCTAATATAGATAAACTGAAATACAAGTGAATGAGGAGGCAAACTGAATCTGTCTCTCTCTCCTCCCCCCTTCTGTGCGGTTTATTCAGTAGGTGAATAAAAATCTTTTATTATCCCTATTAATCGTAAGAAAATCTTGTTCAGAAGAGAAAACCAAATTTTACTTTTGCATTAGTGTAGTAATGAAAAACCTAATTTTAATAAAATTGTATAAACAAATTTATCTAATTTTTTTTTTTTTTTTT
>NW_003852420.1:16205647-16206920 GCF_000181295.1 Otolemur garnettii
TTTTTTTTTTTAAGGAGGGAAAATGTTTAAGCAAGAAATAGAGCAATTCTAGGACAATCAAGGACAATTCTCGCCTTATTCACTAATCTTGCAAAAACAAAAAACTAGTTGTGTGATATCAAGTTTAAAAAATGGTTCTTCTCTATGTGTTTCACCTCACTGTAGAAGGTCATAAATGCTTCTTCTGTGCTGCCTCCGACACCCAAAGTCCTGCTCTCTCCCAAAGCCGCCATTTTCCCCAGGCACTTATTTTTTAAAGCCAATTAATTAAGAGCTCTTTTGCATATTTGGGTCATGATATATCACATACACATGACATGAACAGACACACAAACATACAGACTTGCAGACAGAAACAATTTTTTTAATTTATTTTTTTATTAAATCACAACTGTGTACATTGATGGGTTTCAGTGTACTGATTTGATATACAATGTGAAATGCTTACATTGAACTAAGTAACACATCCATCACAATTATATTCTTTTCTTAATAGTTTTCCAGTGTACCATTGCATCATATACATTAGGTGAGGTCCCCCCAAATACCCTCCCTCCTCCCCTTCCCTCTCTCTCCTCTTCCCTTCTACTTTCTGGACTATAGTTAAGTTTTACCATTCATATGAATGTGTAGGCGATTATATAGAAACAATTTTTATTTGTTGGCTTTTAAATATATATTTTATTGAGATTTTCAATCTTTTAATTACCTCTTTTATTGTCCTAAGCAATTGTTAGATATTCAACAATTTACCTTCTGAAAAGATGACTCCCTCAAAACTAAATAAATAAAAAGATGACTCCTAGGCAGAAACAAGGCAGAAAATTTAAATTTCAAAAGTAGGCTCGGCACCTGTGGCTCAAGTGGCTAAGGCGCCAGCCACATACACCTAAGGTGGCGTGTTTGAATCCAGCCCTGGCCTGCCAAACAACAATGATGGTTGCAACCAAAACAAATAGCTAGGCGTTGTTGCGGGCACCGGTGGTCCTAGCTGCTTGGGAGGCTGAGGCTGGAGACTCGCTTGAGCCCAGGAGTTGGAGATTGCTGTGAGCTGTGATGCCACAGCACTCTACCCAGGGGGATAGCTTGAGGCTCTATCTACAAAAATAAATAAATAAATAAATTTCAAAAGTACAGAGCTAGGACTTTAGGCCCTAAATATTGTATCATAATTTTCTCATAACAAGGAAAAAAAAGGTTGTATAAAAAGCCCTAGTTAAGACAAGATGGCCGGGCAGCGCCTATGGCTCAAAAGGGTAGGGTGCTAGCCCCA
>NW_003852420.1:16207587-16214884 GCF_000181295.1 Otolemur garnettii
TTTTTTTTTTTTTGAGACAGGAGCCTCCAGCTGTCCCCCTAGGTAGAGTGCTATGACATCACAGCTCACAGCAACCTCCAACTCCTGGGCTTAAGTGATTCTCTTGCCTCAGCCTCCCAAGTAGCTGGAACTACAGCACCCACCACAACGCCTGGCTATTTTTTGGTTGTAGTTGTCATTGTTGTTTGGCAGGTGCAGGCTGGATTTGAACCTGCCAGCTCTGGTGTATAAGGCTGGTGCCTTAGCCGCTTGAGCTACAGGTGCCGAGCCTTCTTTTTTTGGTTTTTTTTTTAGACAGAGTTAAGCAGTCCATTTGTCTCAGCCTCCCAAGTAGCAGGTACTACAGATGTTTTTCTATTTTTTTAAGTAGAGACAGGGTCTTGCTCTTGGTCCGGCTGGTCTCTAAATCCTGAGCTCAAGCAGTCTACCCACCTCAGTCTCCCAAGTGCTAGGATTACAGGTGTGAACCACCTGTGCCCCACCTAAATTTAACAGAGTTCCATTGAGTAAAGAATAACTTAGGAACTGAGCAGCTGAATTGAGCAGAGAGACTTCAGCACTACCACATGGTTAAAGAGGGTTTACGGATAGTACATTTGGCATTCGCGTTAAACAGCTCGAACAGTTGGCCACCTTTGTTTGACCAGAACTCCATGATCAGCAAAGAAGGAGAAGGGAAGAGGGAAGGTAAATGGAGCCAACTCTAGCTGGGACATTTTTGTTTTCAAACTTTTTTTTCTTATACATGTATATTAGGTTTCCACATTTGCCTTCACAGAATTAAAAAGGCCAAATTTAATGACAATAACAATGTTTAACATAAGGACTGAGAACAAAAAGCTCATAAAGAAGAAATGAATATATTCAGAAAAGAAATCAGACGATTGCTGCAATGAAATATTAAGCAATAATAATAGTAATAATGCAAAGAAAATAACTTTTTTTTTTACACTATTTGTCCAATCTGCCTTCCACTCAATGTCAGCTTCATCCTAAAGTTGGCTCCCTCTATAAAACAACTGCCACCACTAACCAGAACTGCATGGACTTGAGATATACATGGACATATCTAGTGAGAGAATTTTTCCCTATATAATCAGAAAAAGGCATGGGCTTCTTCTGGTTAGACAATCTTCAGTCACCTGCTCATGCTTGAATCAATACTAGGGAGGATGGGATGGGATTATGCTCTTTGTCATGAATAAATCAAGTCCTTCCCTGGAGCTGGAGTTAGGTCTCACATCACCCAAAATGTATATCTAAGACTAGGATCTGCTTAGAAAGAGGGAAGATCTTAGTTGATGCTAAGGAGACAACTAACAATGTTCTTTTCAGAAACCCATTAAGCCAGGAAGATGAGGAACTTAGTTTAATACATGAACATTCATCTGGCAACTGCTCTGTGCTGGTTACTGTACCAAGTCCAGAGCCATAAAAATGAGTAAAATATCTTTTTTTAATCAAGTGGAAGAGGCAAACACATGAACAATGTGATAAGGGCTTTGACAGAGGATAGTACAAGTTCTGAGAAGCAGAGAATGAAGCAAATAACTATGCCTCAGTCCCCAGACTTTTCTGTTGAAGGTTTGTTTGGTTTAAATATTACTGATAGAGGCTAAGAACCTCAGAGACCAAACTGCATGGAGTGACGTAACAGACAGGCAGAAAATTTGACTCCAAACCTTAGGGCCTCAGGAGATGAGTCAGGCCTTAGGACCTAAGGCCTGTGTTGTTTCAGCACACAACAAAGATATGAACTGTTTGAGGAAACTCCTTTATTGCCTCTTTTTGTTTTATATATTGGGAATCTTTCCGTCAGTGTTTTTTGAAGAAAGAGTTCTCTTGCTAAATGAGTCTGAACCACGGATCTAACCCACTCCCTTCATTTAACCAAGAAGGAAATCAGACCCAGAAAAAGGAATGGATTTGCCCAAATCTCTTCATCTTACTAATCCATTCATCTTACTAATGCTTGAGCCAAGACCAGAACCCAGCAGTTCTGACTCTCAGCCCCGTTCCTGTCCTAATGGCTTACTCGGCTTTGAGGAAGAAAATCTGTGGCCAGTTTATGATAGGCAAGTACCCAGTGATGAAAAGTTCTGAAGAAATCAGAAGAATGGCTTGAGAGGGGGAGAGGATGGACTTCAAAAAGATAGGACTGTCCCCTCCAACTTCAAGAAGCTCAGAGTGAGAGTGGAATGTGGCCATTTGGATCCCTCTTTCCTGCAATGTAAAAGACATACAGAGAATCAGACTCCACTCAAGATGAAGACTGAGAAAAGTAGGCTAGAAATTGGCCAAGCGGCTATAAGGGGAAGCTCAGGAGGGGGCAAGACTGGCATGAGCAAACTATCTTATTCTCTTCTCTCTCACAGTGCCTTATGGCTAGGATGGAGGAAAACTTGAAAAAACACTTTCCATCTTTTCCCAGACCAGAGAGAAAATGTAGAAATGGGAGACCCCATACTCAGAGAGGGTAAACATGCTGTTGAAGTTTCGAGCCAAATCCAGGCTTTCAAAGGAAGAAATCTACTCTGGGACCCACCTTCCTCTATCAAAATCCAGTTAGCAAATAAACAAATCAATCTGGATGTGCACAGGTCCATCCTCTTAATACATACGATACCTGCATTCATTCCCTCTGGTGTGGGAATCTAGGGTATGAGTGCCAACATATACATTTGTCCAAAGGAGCCATTTTTTCCCCACAAGTCTTTCTTACTGAGTCTTAATAGCCTTATTCTTTGCACCTTCATAAAATCTCTGCCACAGTGAGACACTCCTAGAGGCCTTTTAACAACTCTGCCCAGGCCTAGGGTCTCCTGGGACTACAGGCTTTACAAAAGCCAGAACCCACCCTCTGGACAGCAGAGAGGAACGCAATGCATTCTTTTTGTCTTTGCTTCAATCTCTCTCTCTTCTTTGTCTTTCTCTCTTCTCCCCATCTCTCCTTTTCTTTCTTATTCCCCCATCAATTCCCTTTCCCCATCCTAAGCCTTGCTAGTCCTCTGACTCCACTGGGACAACTGCAGAATGGAGTCAGAACACCAGCCCAAAGGAACACAAAGAAAGCAGGAAGGCAACCACCTGACCGCCATCTCTCTCCCTCTCAGGCTTCCTGAAATGGATGTCACCCGCCTGCTCCTGGCCATCCTGCTAGTCTTCATGTGCTACTTCACTGCCTACAGCCACCTACCACCTGAGGAAAAGCCCAAAGATGACAGGAGCCTGAGGAACAACTCCTCAGTGAACCTGCTGGATTTCCCTTCTGTCTCTATTGTGGGTAAGTAGCCTGGCCTGGGGCTCAACCTCTGGGCTCTGACCCTTGAGATGGGGCTGCAGGATGTCAAGCCTGCTCCCCAGGATGCTACCAGTATCTACTACCATGGGTCACTGCTTTTTCTTGCTTACTGCCTGAATTAATCCTGGGATAATAAAGTGTCCCATGAGTCATTTGGTCTGGAAAGGCCCCCCATGCCACTAATCTAATAACGTGCAGTTTAGCAAGTTAGAGGCTCTGAAAAACCTAAAGTCAAGACACTTGGTGAACTTGGTTTAACTTAGCATTTCTGACACTTAATGAATCCCAGAGCTCCTATCAACAATAACAAACTTCAGGAAGTACTGCAGAATGTAAGCAAGGCTGAGATGAATCAGTCTTGGCAGGCCAGCGTTAAGAATGACTGTTCAGGGAAAAATATGAAGGGTATTAGAATCTGGCACTGGAGATCTTCTAGTTTGGTTTTACCTAATAATAACACCCACACCATGTAGTAGGCAGTGTGAGGTGGGGTGAGTACCATTTTTACTCATATTTCACAGTTGAAGAAACTGAGGCTTAGCAAAGTTAAGTAACTAAAATAAGACAATATGGTTCTTAATTAGCAAAGCCAGAATTCAAATTCAGCTACTTAACTCTAGAACCTAAGCTCAAAACTAATATTCTAGGCTGGCATGAGGGCTCATATCTATAATCCTAGCACTCTGGGAGGCCGAGGCAAGCAGGTGGATTGCTTGAGCTCAGGAGTTCAAAGCCAGTCTGAGCAGGACTGAGACCCTGTCCCTGCTAAAAATAGAAAAACTAGCTGGGTAAGGTGACACACACCTGTAGTCTCAGCTGCCTGGGACACTGAGGCAGGAAGACTGCTTAAGCCCAGCAGTCAAAGGTCATGGTGAGCTATGATGATGCCACTGCATTCTACCTGGGTGACAGAATAAGACCATCTCAAAACAAAACAAAAACAAAAAAGCTTTATGTCCCTTACTGCCTTGCCTTTCACTAGAAAACAAGATATTCTAAACATACCAGAGAAGGAGGACAGGGAAAGGGGGCATCAACATTCACTGATCACCTTCAATGTGCCAGACTCTTCACTTTATAAACATATCTATTCTCAAGAAAAAACTGTAAGGTAGTTATAACAGAACTCTTTTTGCAGATGAGAAAACTGAGTTTCAAGGAGGTTAAGTAGATTACATAAGGCTACACAGCTGTTTTGTCTGCAGTGAGGATGCAAATGAGGTCTGCTTTGCTCCAAGGTTCTGAGACATGGAAAACCAAGAATATAGGAAATACAGGTCCATTCATGTACCCAATACTGAGTCTGTTTTCTGGGTATCACAATGTTCTTGCACCTGCCAGAATGGAGACTAAAGAACGGGAACCTGGGGTGCTTCTGAGTAGCCCAGAGCCAACAAGGTCAAGGGACCAGACCCCTCATGAATATGACAAGACTAGGGCCTCTTTGGATTTCCCATTTGCCTTCCCTCAGAGGATGTCTGCCCTCAGTGCCTTGCTCCAGGTCAGCAGCTAAGCTCATAAGAACTTGCTGGCCTGAGTCCCACAGTGTAACTCATCCAGCCAACCCCTCTTTCTCTCCTACTTTGAGCCCTCTCTAGTCCTCTTACTTTGCTGCAATTCAGAGTCCCCAGAAACATCTGGCTTTTTTCCTTTTGTCTCTCTTTGAAGCTCTGAACAAGAAATCCAAAAAGATCAACAGAAAAGAAGCAGAAAAGAAGAGACCATCTAAGGTAGGCCTGGGAGTTCTCATTGTGGGGGTGACACTGAACTTAAAAGAGGAGGACTTCTCAAGCTCTGGCTGGAAATATTAATGAAAGATTCTCCAGGCCCACATTAGCAAAAGAATTTGAAAGCTATCTAAAGACTTCCTGGCCTAGATCCCTGAGCCAGACCCCCACAGAAACCCAGGGAGCAAATAGCTTATCTGCTGAAAAACAGCTTCCTATGCTAATTAGCCGCCCCTCTGAAATTTCACTGTCACTCATTCTTTTGGATGAATATAGTGTTTCCCAAACCCCAGTCATTTTAGAACCACATTTAAAATGTTTGCCACATCTGAGTTTCACCTACTTATTTAATATGTTCATTTAAAATTAAGATATAAAGCCAGGTGTGGTAGTTCATGGCTGTAATGCTAGCACTCTGGGCAGCCAAGGAGGAAGGATAGCTAGAGGCCAGGAGTTTGCGACCAGCCTAAGCAACATAGCAAAACCCCATCTTTACCAAAAAAAAAAAAAAAAATTAGCCAGGCATAGCTCGAACCTATAGTTCCAGCTACTTGGGAGGGTAAGACAGGAGGACCACTTGAGCCCAGGAGTTTGAGGTTGCAGTGAGCTATGATATGCCACCACACTCTAGCCTATTGGACAGAGCAAGAGCCTATCTCTAAAAATAAATAAATAAAAATTTAAAAATAGATTCGGTGCCCATAGCTCGGTGAGTTGGGTGCTGGCCACATACACTGAGGCTGGCGGGTTCAAGCTGAGCCCAGGCTTGCTAAACAACAATGACAACTGCAACCAAAAAATAGCCAGGTGTTGTGGTGGGCACCTGTAGATCCAGCTACTTGGGAGGCTGAGGCAAGAGAATTGCTTAAGCCCAAGAGTTGGAGGTTGCTGTGAGCTGTGATGCCTCCACATAATGAGACTCTGCCTAAAAAAAAAAAAAAATGTTAATTAAAACATAAAAATATACAGTTGACCCTTGAACAACACAGATTTAAACTGTGCAAGTCCACTTACATGTGGATGCTTTTTCTGATCAATATATTGGAACACTTTTTGTTATTTATGTGACAACTTGATAAAACTAATAGATGAAACTTGTTGCTTAGAAGTATTGAAAAACTTAAGAAAAAGTTAAGTACATTATGAATGTGTAAAATATATCTAGATACTAGTCTACTTTATCATTTTCTACTATAAACATATGCAAATTTATTATAAATGCTTAAAATTTATCAAAACTTACACACACAATTATAGACTATACAAGACTCCATTCACAGTTGAATGTAAATAAACATAAATAACTTCCTATAGTATATATTATACTTCTGTAATCATTTCATAGCCATCTCCTGTTGCCATTGCAGTGAGCCCAAGTGTTGCCAGTAAAGACTTAAAACACCATATGACACTAATCATCTCCAAATGCGCAGTTCATCTTTATTGCATATTGCAATAAAAAGTGATCTTTTTATAAAACACCATGGGACCCATATGAAGTGACACTGGAAGTACTCCCAAGAAGCAGAGAAAAAATCATGACATAATGAGAAAAAGTTAAATTTCTCGATATATACTGCAGACTGAGGTCTGCAGCTGCCATTTCAGACAATTCATCTTGTTAACAGATGAAGTAAACTTAAGAGTATTGAGAAATACAGTATAATACTATAATGTAAATGTATGTATTTTCTCTTATGATTTTCTTAATAACATTTATTTTCCCTAGCTTAACTTTATTGTAAGAATACAATATATAAGACATATGTTAATTGACTGCTTATATTATCAGTAAGGCTTCCAGTCAGCAGTAGGCTATTTGTAATTGAGTTTGGAGGAGTCAGAAGTTGTATGCAGATTTTCAACTACTCTGGGGTCAGTTCCTCTAACCCCCACATTGTTCAGGGGACAACTGTATATAACTGTGATAGGAAACCAGCATCATTTCCATCATACAAGATAATTATAAAAATAAGTAAAGTGAAAATAAAACATTGTTAGTGAGTTCCAGCTGGATGGTATTGACCTGCCAAAGGCTCTAAATCTAAGTCCTGATCTATGTAAAAAGGCAGATTAGAAAAGTGTTGGAGAGGCATTAAAGATACACAAAGGCAGCTCGGCACCTGTGGCTCAAGCGGCTAAGGTGCCAGCCACATACAACTAAGGTGGCGGGTTCGAATCTCAGCCTGGGTCCTCCAAACAACAATAATAGTTGCAACCAAAAAATAGCCAGATGTTGTGGCAGGTGCCTGTGGTCCCAGCTACTTGG
>NW_003852420.1:16214904-16230716 GCF_000181295.1 Otolemur garnettii
CTGTGGCTCAAGCGGCTAAGGCGCCAGCCACATACACCTAAGGTGGCGGGTTCGAATCCCCAGCCCGGGCCCACCAAACAACAATGATGGCTGCAACCACAAAGTGGCCGGGCGTTGTGGCGGGTGCCTGTGGTCCCAGCTACTTGGAAGGCTGAGGCAAGAGACTCGCTTGAGCCCAGGAGTTGGAAGTTGCTGTGAGCAGTGAAGCCATGGCCCTCTACCCAGGGCAACAGCTTAAGGCTCTGTCTCAAAAAAAAAAGAAAGAAAAGAAAAAAGATAGCTTGAGGCTCTGTCTCAAAAAAAAATAATAATAATAAAGATATACAAAGGCACCAAACTGAGCCTTTCAGGAAAAAAGAGATTGAAGACAAAATTGTTTCTATGTAATTCAGGCTTATGTAGCACCTAACATCATACCACCATTAATACAGGCATCCACATTTGGAAAATACTAGATTAAGGCATTATTGAAATGCACACCTTACTCCTGTTTTAGTGTGCCTCATTTTATTAGATCAAGTGTAACCAGGGCAGGGAGTATTGCACTACCTTTGAGGAGGTAGCACCTAGCATTCTGAGACCTTGAGAAAAGTTCCTGATCTTCTTTGGGCCTATTTCACTGGTTGTAAAGTGAATAAACAGATCAGATTATTGACAGAGAAGAATTCTAGACACTGGGGCTATAGCAGTGAATAAGAAAGATGTATCCTTGCTCTCATGCAGTTTACATTTGTTATGCCCGAAATTCTTCCAAAAGACCCCGGCAGACAAATCTGAGACCACACTCCGATGTAAAAGGCAAGAGGCGAGTTTTTTTATTCAGACTGGTCTGGACCCTCCTGGCATGCAAGTGCAAGCCTAGGACGAGCCCTGAACCCGGGGTGGAGGAAGTTTTTATGGCGTACAGAAAGCAAGAGGGGTAGGGTCAGATACGAGTACACGTTTCACTGGTGGTTGGTGATTTCATTAGGAAAGGGGGAAGTAAAGGAGGATTTGCATTGGTAGCTGATGATTTCACTAGTAAAGGTGATTTGGGATTGGTACAGGTGAGGGGTGGGGGGTCCCTTAACCTGGGGCTAGAGTTGGTGCAACCTGGTTACCTGTATTTCAAGGTAATAGAAACTTATTGTTTATTATAGCAGCTATTTGACTCAGTTTATGGCTCAGTGGCTGTGCAACCTGGGGTGGGGGGAGGCAGCAGGGAGTGGCTCTGCAGGTTTCACTGGCAGAGGTTGGGGCGGAAGGGCTATGTGGTAAACAGCTAGGAATGGGGCTTGTGCTTTAAACAGCCAAGAATGGAGCTAGTTTGGCTCTCACACATTCTTGTGGGGGAAACAGATAAAGAGCAAGCAAATCAATAAATTCAGCTAATAAAGGCTGTGAAGAAATAAATCATGGTAATGATTTAGAGAGCGAAGAGGAAGCAAAGACCAAAAACCTCAGTAACGTGGAGCAGCAATGTCCAATAGATACACCACATGAGCCACCTATGTAACTTCATATTTTCTTTTTATTTATTTATTTTTGGCCAGGGCTGGGTTTGAACCCACCACCTCCAGCATATGGAGCCAGCACCCTACCCTTTTGAGCCACAAGCACCGCCCAGTAACTTCACATTTTCTATAGCCAAAGTTTTTAAAGTAGAAAGAAATAGGTGCAATTAATTTTAATATTCTTTAGTACTACATATTTTATATCCAAAACATTAACATTTCAATATGTAATTAATGTTCAAAGTTGTGGGTTTGTTTTTTTTTTTTTCTGAGACAAAACCTCAAGCTGTTGCCCTGGGTAGAGTACTGTGGCGTCACTGCCCACAGCAACCTCAAACTCTTGGGATTAAGTGATTCTCTTGCCTCAGTCGCCCAAGTAGCTGGGACTACAGGTACCCCCCAGCCCCACAACACCCAGTTATTTTTTTGTTGTAGTTGTCATTGTTGTTTAGCAGGCCCAGGCGGGATTTGAATCCGCCAACCCCAATTTATGTGGCCGGCACCCTAACCATTGAGCTACAGGTGCCAAGCCATGTTAAGAGTTATTGAAATATTGTACATTCTTTTTGTTGTGCTAAATCTTTGAAGTTGGGCACCTAGTTTACATTTTCAGCACATCTCAATTCCAATGCTCAATTTTCAACAAAGTGAAATGTAGACCTAACAAAAAAAAGTTGTATTTAATGGGAAAAAAGGATTTTTATTTTATTTTATTTTATTTTATTTTATTTTTGAGGCAGAGGCTCACTATGTTGCCTTGGGTAGAGTGCTATGCTATGGCATCAAGGCTCACAGCAACCTCAAACTCATTGGGCTTAAGTGATTCTTTTGCCTCAGCCTCCTGTGTAGCTGGGACTAAGAGGTGCCGGCCACAATACCCGGCTATTTTTAGAGAGGGAGGTCTAGCTCTTGGTCAGGCTGGTCTCAAACTGTGAGCTCAGGCAATCCACCCACCTGGGCCTCCCAGAGTGCTAGGATTACAAGCATGAGCCACCTGGCTTTGCCTGAAAAAAGGGATTGAATACTGCTTCAGTTTTAATTTTTAAGTCTACATTAATTAAATAAAATTTGAAAATTCAGTTCCTGGGTCACACTATGCACGTACCGAGTACTCAGTAGCCACATTTGGCTAGTGGCTACCTGTATAGGACAGCTAGCAAAAAATGTCCCCAGAAGAGGGAGCAGCAAGCTCAAAGGTCCTGCAGCAGGAAGATCTACCTTTGCAGTGCTCAGAAGGCAGGCGAATGGCACAGCGTGGTAAAGGCAGGCTGGGAGGTGGGCCTAAAGAAAGTTTATGTTTCACTCTTAAGTGCAAAGAGAAACCACTGGGAGTATTTGGGCTGGTGTGGGATGCCATCATAGGTATTTGTAGGGGTCCCTTTGGTGAACTGAGTGGACTGCTTACATGAAGTGGGCCAGAATGACAGAGAGGAAAAGATGGTGGTTTGGCTCAGGGTAGCGGCGGTGGAAATGGAGTAGTGGGTGGAATCTGGGGCTATCATGAAGTCAGAACTGACAGAGACTGCAGATAGACTGGAAGGCGGAAAACACCATAGTTGTCAAAAACTGGAGCTGAGAGAAGAGGGAGAGAAGAGGGCCAGGCTGTAGGCCAGGTAAGTTTGAATGGGGATAAAGGTGGAGGGAGAAGGGGACCTGATTGAGGGAGCAGGCAGGGACACACTGGGGTCTGTGTGGGCACGAGTCCAGCGGGCAGTTGGCAGCCAGGGGCCGGTGTCTGGTCCTGGGCCTTCACAACCCGGCGAGATCCCAGGCATAGGTGAGGACGGGTGTGGGCGGGAGTGGCCAGCTCGGGCAGCCTGGCGTTTCCCCTGCAGAAAGAGGCTTCAATGAAGAAGGTGGCGCAGCCCCGGCCCCCGCCGCCCGGGCCCTGCGTGGCCACCCACTACAGCTGCAAGCCGCCGGCGCCCGCCTGCTGCGACCCGTGCGCCTACTGCCACTGCCGCTTCTTCCGCAGCTCTTGCACCTGCCGCGTGCTCAACCCTTACTGCTGATTGCGCCCTGTCCGGCGCAGCCGCCGGGCTTTGGGTACACCGGGCGCTCCTCCGGCGGGTGATCGCAGGTCTGGGGTCTGGGTGACTTTCTAGGACCGGGTGTGGGCGAAGCTGCCAGGAGACCGGACTTCAAGGAGACCTGTCTTGTGCTAAATTCGAAATAAAGTATGTGTAGGCTGTTCAAAAGTGCGTGGCTGTTTCTGCGAAGAACCTGGAAGCTACCGGTCGGGAGCCTCTCACGGGTAAGTGGGGACTGCGCACGCGCCACTGTCCAGGGGCCAAGGATACGTTGTCTGTGCCCTACAACGACCTCTTCTCTGGATCTAGGCGTCAGGGACGCTGCTGTCCCCTGCCTTTAAACCTGGGGACATGAAACTGCCTCCCAAACCAGAGAGTCAGATCAGCCAGGTGGAAAGGAGCCATTAAAGAACTGTCATTCAGTCTTCCACCCTTTCCTCCCAGGAGCTCCCTTGCCCCGAAAAAAAGACAGGAAATGTCACAGCTCTGCACTCTCCCCAGTCTCACTGGGATAGGGTCCCCAGAGGGTTTGTGGATAAAACAGTCAGCTGGTTGTGACTTCCAGTTTGCTGTGAGTCCCTCAAGTCAGAAGGCTGTGAGTTGAAGATCCTGGAGCCTTAGGAGGCTTCCGAGCAGAGGTGCCACTCAGGCCCACTCGTCCCTGGTTCCCAGGAGTTCACAGAGGTGCTGGACCTGGGAGGAGTTTCTCCCAGCCCAGGCTAAATGAACACCCACCTAGAGTTTGGGCTCTTAAGTTGGAAGCAAGGATTCGGGGATCCTTCCTCACTCCCCACCCCAGCTCTGTCAGCTGCTTAGGAGGCAGTGGGTCTGGGCTTGGTGAGTAGGCAGCAATCATTGTACTGAATTATCAGGAACCTGTTGCCAAAAATGTCCCAAGCTATTCCCAGAAGTTCCATCCTTAGAGACTCTCATGAGGTCTGTGAGAAATCAACCAAGGTGCACCTTTGTATCTTTAGAAGGACCCAGGGAAAGGAAGCAGATGGATACTGCTTCAGAGAATGAGGGGCAGAGGTGGGGAGCAGGGTCTGTGAGAAAGGGCCAGATGGGGTGGTCGGTCACATGGAAATGCTCAGCACCTTGAGGAGAAGGACTCCAAATGACATCATCTCTTATGCTGTGCATGGCTGGGAGCATTCTTGCCAGTGGGGAGAAAAGCTGAGAAATGCCACCTGTCAGTGCCTCTCAACAGGTGGAACTCTTCCCCATAGGATAACCATGTCCAAGCAAAAGCACAGAAACTGCAAACAATGGTGGTACCAGAAGATAACAAAACAGGCCTGTGCAGAGAATGTTTCTAGAGAGAGTCTATAAGACTGAAAAATAAGTAGTTATCTCAGTCCTGGTAACCACCATCTATCTCTGTCCTGGGGTGGTAAGGACAGTGGGGCCCAGGGTCCAGCATGGATAGGGCCAATCCTCTTACCCACTTGCAATCTTCCCTCTTTCAAATCCTCTAAAACTCCCTCATTTCCAAAGACCTTTTCTCAGTTGAGACTAGGGTGTGCCTGTAAGGACACAGATAGGATGGAAACAATGAGGCAAATACCTCTAAGCAGCAGGACATTGGATTGGCTGGAGTGGCAACCACCTGAGCAGAGCACGAGAAAAGCTGGGTGCTCCAGGCTAGGCTGTCAACACAATTCTGCACATTGGAGAAGTCTTTGTATCTTTCTAGGCTTCTATTTACTTGTTTATAAAATAGGAAATAATCATTCCTGTCCTTGTTGTAAATCTAAGGTAGTGTTGCTTCTCTGTGTCTTAATACAATGAGAAACACACACAGAAAGAGAGAGAAAGGCTGCCAGTTACTTGTTTTGCTTTCTGTCATTTGGGCTCTAAGCCCACAGGGCAAGAACTTTTTGTTCCTTGTATCACAGCTGCTGCTGAATAAATGTCATCAATAATGAAAATCTTGGGAACAGATTGCAGCCATTGCTCTTGTGTTTTCCACACACTGTTTACCAACCAGGCACCATTTGGCCACCAGTGGTGTGTGAGGTTAGAGAAGCAAAACTTAAGACCTAGTCCACTAGTAACGCTTAGTAGCAAAGCCACTTGGCTGTTGGGTCCAGACAACCACATAGAAGACCAATTCATTCATTCATTCATTTATTCATTCAGCAAATGTGTATTGGGCACCTACTTACATGCTAGATGCTATGAGTACAGTGGTGAAGAAGTCCAACATAGAGCCTCTCCTTCCAGAGCTTATGGTTCATTGGGTCTTATTAGAGGCTAGAACCACTATTAGCATATGTGGTCTATTCCAGAAAGTCTAAGGTCTTCTGTTTATTCAGGTCCCTGGTTAAGTATTTACCTGCCCAAGTTCCTCTACAGATTGAAATCTCGAGATTCCTCCACCTTTTCAGAATTCTGCTTCAAGCATTAGGGTACTGAGACCATGGTTCTGGGCCTCTATAAAACTCTACCTGGTCTAATGACCAGAACTAAACTCATATTTGTGGGTTAGAGTTATAATTCCATTGTTATGAAGATCAGGGACCCCTATCTCCAACACCATTATTCATTCCATCTCTGTCTCAATTTCTCTCCCCCCTCTACAGACATGTGCACGTGTGCATACACACGGTGAACTTTGTCCTAGAAAGATTTGTTCTGTCTTTGTGCCTATTGACTCAGGATCATTTCCTCATGTAGGGCATAGCCTTAAACTTGTGCCCAAAGTTCTCACAATGTGGCCTTGAACAAGTAATTTTTGATGCTACCACCATTTCCCCATTTACAAAGTGAGAAGGAAATCAGAGTATTTTGGATGCACAGTTCTGGTGAGCCTAAGCATAAAAACGAAAAAGGTGGAGGTTGATTCACTGGAGAGGTTTGGGAAACTCAAAGGAAAGTCTACACAACAGGCCTCAGAAAAGACAAGACCCTGAAGGGTACTAGAGGACCAGGTGACAGAAAGCAATGGACAATGTCTTCAGGGAAAGGCCACAGAGACAAGTCAGCTGCAACCTCTTCAGATCAGACCATTCAGAATTCAGATTTTCAGGAAAGAGTCTGAACGATGTGATCTAATGCCCAGGAAAGGGGGAGGGGGTGAGGTGGAAAGTCTACCTAGATTGACAGTCCCACAAAGTCCATTTGTAATGTGGGAGGGCTAATTCTCCAAGAGAAATTTAGGGATATAGTTGCTAGGAGGCAAAATACAACTGGCCGCTGCAAGAGGGCTAGACTGTGGATGTATTCTATGTTCCCAACCCTGGAAATTCTGCAACACAATCTGAAGCAATAGTATTCTAATTTTTTTTCATTTTAAAGAGAAGTATCCTTTCTTGAAATTTTAAGGGGGAACCTCATTATGTGATATACATCAAAGCAGGGTTGTTTTTTTTTTTTATCAAAGCAGTTTTAATTAGTGTAATATTACAATGACCCACACAAAAATTGGAAATCAGGGATTAAGAGATTAACACTTGCCCTCTTGTACCAGCCTTAGCAACCAGGGTTTTGGGGTTTTTTCTCTTTTGTTTTTGTTGTACAGTACTGAGAAAGGTCTAATTTACAGAGAAGCTATCGCAAAAGAAAAAAAAAAGGTTTTAACAGCTCACCTTATAACCTCAGAACAGTCTTCTAACAATTAGAAAGTTAAGAGTTTTATTTTAGAATCTGGTCCAGGTGGTTTCTAATGTGTCAAAATGTGTTGCCTAGCATATTTAAACATGCATGTTTTATTACATATTTTAAAAGGCTTCAATGTTTTCAAAAGTAGATATTGAAGGTTATGGTTCCACAGAAGGGATATACTTCAAAAACCACTATCCTGAGGGCCTCAGATTCCTTCCTGGATTATGGCCCACAAACCAAACTAATTTGTAACTATTAGATCTTTATTCTAGATTCCTCCATCTGTTTGAGCAACAATAGTTCTAGCATCACCACCTACTATTGAGAAATATCTCCTAATCACACAATAAGAACTTTATAAAGGAACTTAACTCCAAGAGCCAATTCCCATATGTGAAAGGGACAGGATAGGCAAAGAATTTGAACTGAATTAGCCAAACCATCTGTAGTAAATTTCAGATTAGTGTAGACTTATTCTTTTCTTCTTCCATGTACCAAGGATTACAGGGTGTATGTGTTGGGGTAGTGGGGGAGGTTGTGGTCAGGACATAGGGGAAGGAATGTCTTTTATTGGTAAAATCCTTTAAAACTACCAGATCTCTTTATGTTCACTCCAGACAGGAGCTTTTTACTGATAGCTTGCAGAGAAACAATAGCTAATTACCAGCACTCCCAGCTGGATATGGGAGTTGCAGAGTCTAATGGTGGTAATGATGATGACAATTCTTTTTTTTTTTTTTTTTTTTGTGACAGA
This sequence comes from Otolemur garnettii, assembly GCF_000181295.1. Lineage (NCBI taxonomy): Eukaryota > Metazoa > Chordata > Mammalia > Primates > Galagidae > Otolemur > Otolemur garnettii. The sequence continues at coordinate 16,222,788 of NW_003852420.1, forward strand.
GCCTCTAGCTGTCCCCCTGGGTAGAGTGCCATGGCATAGCTCACAGCAACCTCCAACTCCTGGGCTCAAGCGAGTCTCTTGCCTCCGCCTCCCAAGTAGCTGGGACCACAGGCGCCCGCCACAACGCCCGGCTATTTTTTGGTTGCAGCCGTCATTGTTGTTTGGCGGGTCCGGGCTGGGGATTTGAACCCGCCACCTTAGGTGTACGTGGCTGGCGCCTTAGCCGGTTGAGCTATAGGTGCCGAGCCGATGATGACAATTCTTATGCCCTCTTGTTGCCTGGGAAGCCCAGCAAATAGCTTCATTGATTTGAGTCCTAAAAATTTTCAAATCTTCAGGAGCTCCTTTAGAATTCCTGGACTAGGCTGGTGTAGTGGCTCCCACTGTAATCCTAGTACTCTGGGAGGCCAAGACAGGTGGATTTCCTGAGCTCCCAGGTTCCAGACCAGCCTGAGCCAGAGCGAGATCCCTGTCTCTAAAAAAATAGCCAGGTTGTTTCAGCGGGCACCTGTAGTCCCAGCTACTTGGGAGGCTGAGGTAAGAGGATCAACTTAGCCCAAGAGTTTGAGGTTGCTGTGAGCTAAATATGTTGTGGCACTCTACCAAGGGGCACAAAGTGAGACTCTGTCAAAAAGGAAAAAAAAAGAATTCCTGGAATGGCTATATAGACTACCAAAGCAATAGTAAAAACAAAACTACTAGAAAATTTATAATGATGATGATGATAAAAAACAACCCTCTCAAGTCACCTAAGTCAGTGACATCACATTTATAAGCCACTGTGTGAGCTGATTCCTCCTCCCCAAATCAAAAAAGTAGAGCCTTTTATCTTTGGGTTAATAAGCAGTGGGAAAAAGTCCTGCTTTTTTTTTTTCTTTTCCTCATTATTTATCCTAGTATCTATCAAAATCTGGAATTCTGCATAATGTATGCATGTCAGATGCTACAAAAGAAAAGCAGAAATCGTGAAGGGGTCTAGGTTGTTAAGGGAGGGAGATATCCCCTCCAGAAGCTATGAAATAAAGAGAAGAAGGGGGCTTAATGAAGGGGAGGAGGTACTAAATTCAGTAATGGGCCAAGGGCTACCTTGTTGGAATTACAAGGCAGCCATGGTTTCCCAGTTTTAAATTATCTGAGAATTAGGTGATTTACCTCTGGCAGAGGTCCCCTGGGGAGGCCCAGCTGTACTGGAGCACCCCAAGTAATCTTCAGTAATTTTACCCAAACAGAATTATGGAGCCCCTGCCCTTGCTGAACCCTGTAGGACATCCTAAGATGCCTCCCCTTCCCAGGTTGGCTCTGAGGTTACATCCTGCCTGCTTTTTGCTAGGGGGTCCAGGGCTGCTGCTCACTGCCTGAGATCTGTGTTATTGTACTTCATGCCAGGCATGATACCAAGACTACCTAATTTTTTTTTTTTTTTTTGAGATAGATTTTCACTACGTCAACCTGGGTAGAGTGCTGTAGCATCACAGTTCACAGCAACCTCCAACTCTTGAGTTTAAGCGACTCTCTTGCCTCAGCCTCCCAAGTAGCTAGGACTACAGGCACCCGCCACAACACCTGGCTATTTTTTGGTTCTAGTTCTCATTGTTATTTGGTAGGCCCAGGCTGGATTCGAACCCACCAGCTCCAGTGTATGTGGTTGGCATCCTAGCTGCTGAGCTACAGGTGTCGAGCCAAGACTACCTAATTTACTTCTTCAGGTAGGTATTATTATAAATAAGAGAACTGGGGCTCAGAAGCTAAGTAATATGCTTAGACCTCTGAGTGCAGATTCAGACCCAGCCCACCTCATTCTAAAGCCTAGGCTCTTAACTATTAACATCATTGAAAGTCAGGTATAGGCTGGGTGTGGTGGCTTATGCCCAAAATTCCAGCACTTTGGGAGGCTGAAGTAGAACGATCCCTTGAGCCCAGGAATTCAAGGTTATAGTGAGCTATGATTATGCCACTGTAAAAGAGATAAAGAAAAAAAGATGCTCAATGCCTGTAGCACAGTGGTTATGGTGTCAGCCACATACACCAAGGCTGGCGGGTTCAAACCCGGCCTGAGCTAGCTAAACCATGCAACTGCAACAAAAATATACCTGGGCATTGTGCTGGCTCATGTAGTCCCAGCTCCTTGGGAGGCTGAAGCAAGAGAATGGCTTAAGCTCAAGAGTTTGAGGTTGCTGTGAGCTGTGACACCACGGCACTTTACCTAGGACAACATAAGAACTCAAAAAAAAAAGAGAGAGAGAGAGAAAGCTGTCATAGGTGATTCTGTCTCTTTACAGCCAACACCTTGCAGGAGACTTGGCTCAAAAGGTACGCCCAGCAGAGGACTACCCTGCTCACTCTGTAAGACTTCATCAATACCACCTGTTAGGGATGGCCTCACTAGTGGAGCTGCTGGAGAAAAAGAGCTACTTTTTTTACTCCTTTTCTTCGGTCAGTAGTTGTTGAAGAGCTGTGAGAGGCACTGGGGAGGACATGGATAAAGAGGTGAGAGGTCCTGCCCCTATCTGCCTGGCACTTACTGTTTGGCTTTGGGCAAAGTCTCTTCCCCATCTGAACTATGAAGCAATTAGATTAGCCTACGACTCTGCCCTGTATTCAAAGTCTTGTCCCATTTTCTTTTCTCTATTATTTTTCCACAACCTGGTCCCCTCAATCTCTTCTCCACTACAGCAAGATTCTTGAAACTGTCAGCAAACCAACTCAAATGGGTTTAGGTAAAAAAAAAAAAAAAAAGAGTGAGAGAGAAAGAGAGAGAACTTTTTTTTTTTTTGAGACAGAGTCTCAAGCTGTCACCCTGGGTAGAGTTCCGTGGCGTCACAGCTCACAACAACCTCAAACTCTAGGGCTTAAGTAATTCTCTTGCCTCAGCCTCCCAAGTACCTGGGACCTCAGGCGCCCACCACAACTCCCGGCTATTTTTGTTGTTGTTGCAGTTGTTATTTGCTGTTTTAGTGGGCCTGGGCCAGGTCCAAACCCACCAGCCTCAGTGTATGTGGCCAGCACTCTACCCACTGAGCTATGGGCGCCCAAAAAAGAGAACTTTTTAATTGGCTTATGTCCCTAAAAAGTCCAGAGAGTAGATCTGGCTGGTATAAAACATGTCTAGATTCAGGTGCTCAACTAACCTCTGGAATGTGTCATTATCTCTCAAATGTATTGGTTTCATCCTCAGGCAAGTTTCCCCTCATGGGGGCAAAGCAGTAGCTCTAGGCTCACATTCCTTCACGCCTGACAGCCCCTTTGAAGAGAGCGCCGTTTCTCCATTTTGAGTACAGGTAGGTCTCCTTTACAGTTGCCACCTCCCACCTACTATGTAATAGGCACAGGAGCAAATTCTACACACTTGAGAACTTGTTAAAATGCACATGATAAGGCTCTACCCAACCCAGACGTACAGAATTGGATCTAGGTGGTGGAGCCCAGCAATCTGTACTTTAGTAAGCCCTCCAAGTATTTCTGAAGCAGCGCTAAGAACCACTGGGTTAAAACAGGTTCCAGTGGGAGACATATAAGCCATTAGTTGGATGGAAGAGCAGGCACAGGTCTTCATGGAGAGACATGCTGAGGTAGGGCATTTTGTTGGACACATATGTTCCAGGGGGGCACCGACCTGATCCTCTCTCTTTTTTTTTTTTTTTGAGACAGAGCCTCAAGCTGTCCCCCTGGGTAGAGTGCTGTGACATTACAGCTCACAGCAACCTCCAACTCCTGGGCTCAAGCGAGTCTCCTGCCTCCGCCTCCCAAGTAGCTGGGACCACAGGCGCCCGCCACAACGCCCGGCTATTTTTTGGTTGCAGCCGTCATTGTTGTTTGGCGGGTCCGGGCTGGGGATTCGAACCCGCCACCTTAGGTGTACATGGCTGGCGCCTTAGCCGGTTGAGCTATAGGAGCCGAGCCGTGATCCTCTCTCTTTAACAGAACAAGTATGACAGCAACTGTGAGTGGGGATGATCACTGTTAGGGTACAAGGCAGTGTGAATTTAGGTACCCATAATTATGGAAGTTGTCAGGAAAACCCCACTGCCCAGCACTTGGGGACCTTTACAATCTTTGGAAGGTTCTAACTCTTCTAGTCCTGGGGGAATCTAAGGACAGATCCTACTGGGTCCAGGCAACCTCAACAGTAAGTTCCTGGGGTCACTCTTGCAACACAATATATTTCTAGAAAAAGTCTTTCAGTCCTGGGATTGAATCTGGACCAACTTGAGCCAGGTGCCTCTCCTTGAGCCAATTTGGAGAAATGATCCATGAGAAATTGATTGAAGCTGACTGACAAAGCCTGGACCACATGATCGCCTCCAGCTGCCTCTACCACCACAAATAGTTTTCCTAGTTTGCTTTGTCTCCTAGGTAGTCTTGAGTAGGTCTCAGAGATGAGAATCTAGATTCTTAGGGTTTCCTGAAACCCTTGCCTGCCGCCTCCTGTAATTGTTACTGTCAAAAACGGGCCCCATGATCCTTCCTAGGTTTTAGGTCATGATACCTCCAAGTCCCCTAAAGCTCATTACTTCTGGATTGAAAAGAGATCCCAGCACCTCTAGCCTAACTGGGCCCTCCAACTGCAGCCTGTCCCATGGAGGTCGGCATGCAGGAAGGAGACCCATCAGGACACCCAGGCCTGAAGAGTGACTTCAGTTTAGTCATAGCCTCTCTGGGCCTCCATTTGCTGGGTTCTGCTCTACACAACTCTGAGATCCTCCCTAGTTCTAAGATCCTGTAATTTCTCTATAGTATTTTCTCATTTTCTAAGTATTCTAAATCCCCTGCCCTAAAAATACCTCCCTCCCACCGCCTAGTGTCTGACACACCCCTTAAAGCTCTTCACACAGCACTTGAACCTCAAGACAACTACATGAGGCATGTATTTCCTGTCCCTGCAGATTAACACAGTGAGATCCAGGTCTCCTCCTTCCAAAGCTCAGCCTGCTGCTCTACAAACCTCCCCCACCCAGGCCTCATCTTCCCAGCTCTCTTTCCTGGAAAAAAATCCAACAAGAGACCTACCACCCATTCCTTCTTTCCCTGAAGCTTTGATGGGGTAGCCCAGACATCAGGAGTGGGCAGGGGGAACAGGAGACACATCATCTTTAATTGTGAGTACCTGCTCTGTGTCACACATGGGACAGATTAGCAAACCTGAGATCAGAGGTAAGTCTGAGACCAGATGTGAAAGGACAGGTTTTTTTGGTTTAAAAGAAAGGAAATGTTCTGGGAATTGACAGGACACTTCCAAATAGCAAAGGACAACAGTGATATAAGAGAAACCATAAGTCCTAGAGGACCGGAGGTGGAGGACTGCATGAGATCTCACAGAAGGGAACATTTTGAAAAGAATTTCCTGTGTCTGGGAGGAGACAGGAAGGGAGCAACTTATACACAGAGAGGGGCCTCTCGAAGGGAGCAGCTGGCTGCTGCTGACCCCTCTAGCTCAAATGAACAGCAGCCTCCTTCTCTTTTCTACTGACAATCATCATCCCAATGGCTATACCATGGAAGAGGAACTGAGCTGGGACTATGGGCATTCCCCTCCAGTGGCAGTCTTGCCTTTAGAGCACCTAGGTTACAGTTCCAGAGTTACTGATTCTGGAGTTGAACAGTGGAAACCAGGCCCCTTCCTCCTAAACCTGGCCCTGTGGATGCAGACTTTGATCTGAGTCCTACCTGGTACAAAAGCCAGATCACTCTCAAGCCTTCTTAGAACCTCAGACAAGTCACTACGCGATTATCCTGAGGTATAAGATCATACCTAAAAATGCCTATCACACAATAGGTATACAAGAGATGACAGTGGGTATGTAATGTATCTGTTTTGACCATTGATGTTACGATCAGTTGAGAAGTGAGTCCCCTGTTAACTTGGTACTAATAGTTGAAGTACCAAAGTCTGCAAATTATTTACAAGAGTCTTGTCACACACACACACACACACACACATATATATATAATGCAACTTCAACTATACACACTTGGGGGGAAAGTGAGAATTAACTGTCTAAGGGCAGGACATCCTAATGAGCATCTAAGCTCATGTGAGCAATCTGCAGCCCTTCATGCCTTTCTGACCATGGGACTTAGTGTGTGACTCAAGGATTTTGCTTGGCATTACATCATTATAATTTTATGAGTCCTCACTCAGTGTACTTGAAAAAGTACAGCAAATAAGGCCTCCCTTATGTCACTCAGATGCATTTCCACTCAAACAGAAGAGGTAGAATTATAATGCTAGATACAAGCAAGAGAAGCCAAGTGCAAGGCTATGGACTTCCAGTTGGGAAACTTCATCTGTGAGAGCAGTCAACCTTAGCCTATGATAGGTACCTCATGTTCTCCTGTTTATTCAACTTTCAACTCTGAAGAAGAAAGGAATACTGGCTTGGTGCCTGTCGCACAATGGTTATAGCGTTGGCCAAATACACCAAGGCTGGCGGGTTTGAACCCAGCCCAGGCCACCTAAACAACAATGACAATTGCAACAAAAAAATAGCCAGAGTGGTGCCTGTGGCTCAAAGGAGTAGGGCACTGGCCCCATATGCCAGAGGTTGTGGGTTCAAACCCAGCCCTGGCCAAAAACTGAAAAAAAAAAAAAAAAGAAGCTGGACATTGTGGCAGATGCCTGTAGTCCCATCTACTTGGGAGGCTGAAGCAAGATAATCGCTTAAGCCCAAGAGTTTGAGGTTGCTGTAAGCTATGATGCCATAACACTCTATCCAGGGCAACATAGTGAGACTTTGTCTAAAAAAATAAAATAAATTTAAAAAAAAAGAAGGGGCTCACCACCTGTGGCTCAAGCGGCTAAGGCGCCAGCCCCATACACCTGAGCTGGTGCCTTACATCTCAGATTGACATTACATCTTTAGAATTTTATGTGAGTCCCCACTCAGTGTACTTGAAAAAGTACAGCAAATAAGGCCTCCCTTATGTTACTCAGATGCATTTCCACTCAAACAGAATAGGTAGAGGGGTTCAAATCCAGCCCAGGCCTGCCAAACAACAGTGATGGCTGCAACCAAAAAATAGCCAGGCATTGTGGCGGGCACCTGTAGTACCAGCTACTTGGGAGGTAGAGGCAGAAGAATCACTTGAGCCCAGGAGTTAGAAGTTGCTGTGAGCTGTGATGCCATAGCACTCTACCCAGGGTGACAGTTTGAGGCTCTGTCTCAAAAAAAAAAAAGGAATACTAAAGACAGCACCAACCCCAGCCACTACCTTCTGTCATAATATCACACCCCAAGTAGAACAGTCTTCATTTTAACACTCCCCATTTCTGTCACCTGAGAGTGTGGCCCTAGACTCAGACCAACCTATTGTGTGATCTTGGATCAGACCACCTCCCCTCTCTGACCCTCCTTCCCCATTAGTAACTTGGCAGGTCTCAATCCTGGTGATCAAGGCCTCTCCATTCTTTCCTCTGGGTCACCTGTCTAACCCTCTGTTGCATAGCTCCCGCTACACTACAGCCAAACGCTTTCTTACCACACAGCCCTTTACCCACACTCTTGCTTGAGTTGTCCTGCTATGTAGAATGCCCTTGCCTTTGATTTCTCCTGTTAAGAATCTTCAGTTCTTTCAAAATCCAGCTGAAGCAATGTCTTTCTGGACAGAAAAAGGAATCGCTAAGAGATGGCAAAGCTTTTAATGCATCTGCCTTCTTCCTCTAGCTTGAGATCACAGGCAACTGGGGTCAGGTCCTTAGGTGGTGGTCCTTAGGACAGTCTCCAGTTACCCATCCCAGGACGATTCTTCCTGTTTTCCTGTATTTCTAAGATCAAAATAGGCATTCCTTAAATGATCATTTAGGCAAATAAGAGAAGCCAAACTTCTTTTTGTTTGAGACAGAGCCTCAAGCTGTTGCCCTGGGTAGAGTGCCATGGCATCACAGCTCACAGCAACCTCCAACTCCTGGGCTCAAGAGAGTCTCCTGCCTCC
>NW_003852420.1:16230892-16234887 GCF_000181295.1 Otolemur garnettii
TTTTTTGAGACGGAGACTCAAGCTATCCCCCTGGGTAGAATGCCATGGCATCACAACTCACAGCAACCTCCAACTCCTGGGCTCAAAGAAACCAAACTTCTTATCCAGCTGCCTGTGATTTAGATCATGATGAAGCCTCATGTGACTTTAGGAAATTCACTTGAGTCTCCATTCTCATCTATAAAATTAAGATAACATTACTACTGGGCACCATGGCTCAAGCCTATAATCCTAGCACTTTGGGAGGCCACACAGTGGAAGGCTCACTTGAGGGCAGGAGTCCTAAGACCAGCCTGGGCAACATAGCAAGACCCTGCCTCTACAAAAAAATTTTTAGAAAAAATTGAGCCAGGCACGGTGACACACACCGTACTCCTAACTTCTTGGGAAGGTGAAGTGAGATCACTTGAGCCAAGTTTAAGGTTGCAGTAAGCTATAATAATGCCATGGCATTCTACCTGGGATGACAGAGCAAAGTCCTATTAAACAACAGTCTCAAATTGAGTTAAAAACAAGTTATTTACAAGAGACACACCTGAAGAGATAAAAGTTCCCTCTTTATCCATCCTTCTGAGCCTAAGGCAAGTGTCCTCAAACTACAGTCTGTGGGCCACATGCAGCCCACCTAGGACATTTTTCTGGCCCGCCAGGTGTTTTTGCCGCCGCTGCCTGTCCTGCTTAGCAGCCCACTCGTCCCAGGGCCCGCAGTCTGGCCCTCCAACAGTCTGAGGGACAGTGAATTGGCCCCCTGTTTAAAAAGTTTGAGGACCCTGGAAGGGGTTGCCTGCAGCCCTTACCATTCCACACTGCAGACAACCCCTTGTCTTCCCAATGCTTCCAGTACCTTGTTCAGATATTCTTGGCAGTGGGCTTATATATATATAAAACAGAGACTCAAAATTCTTTTAGGCACCAAAATTTTTATTTACCCACCTTCGTGGTTTCTTTTAACATTATAAACCAAATTAATCTCTTTTTGACCCAAGTTTGTGATATGAACCATCATGTTACAAAGTAGTGGCAGATTTATGCCTGCTTTTGTTTTTCTGGCCCCCTCCAATCTATGGCTGTCACTTGTCCTTTCTTGGTTGTCCCATAACAGTCTACTCTAATCCCTATAAAATAGGGACTGAAAGTACCAACCTCCCAGGCTCTTGGGAACATTCAAACTCCCAATGGTTCCCTTCAATAAAGCTCCTTCTCAGGATGGGTGTGGTGGCTCACGCCTATAATCCTAACACTTTGGGAGACTGAAGCAGGAGGGTCACAAAAGGCCAGGAGTTCAAGACCAGCCTGAGCAAGAGTGAGACCCCATCTTTACAAAAAATAGAATAATCAGCCAGACATGGTGGTATGAGCCTATAGTTCTGGCTACTCAGGAGGCTGAAGAAGGAGAATCACTTGAACCCAGAAGTTTGAGGTTGAATTGAGCTATGATGATACCACTACACTCTAGTCAACAAGACAAAGCAAGACCCTATTTTGAAAAAAAAAAAAAAAAGAAAATAAAGCTTATTCTCATCTGTCATGGTCTGATGGACTAGTTAACCTGTAAACCAAACACATGGACCCATAGGCTAGGTGAAAGTCTAGAGGATAAGATACATGGGTTTTGTGACCACCACTACCAACTTCCAGCCTAAAGAACTGACTAGTGAGCAGTTCCAAGACCACCGGGCTCAGGGTTTACTGCAGACATATCCCTCTATCATGACCAGCCTTTGAAGAGAGTCCTCTCAATTCCCCCTGCCACACTTAGAACAGTTGAGGGATGCAGCAGAAGTGAATAGCCCCAGGGAGTCAATAAGGAAGGGGCACACAGACAAACCAACCCCAGAGTTGGTGCCATTTACTCTTGGGGAGGTCAAGTGGGGCCTGAGCAACGACAGCAGCTGAAAGGTACAAAGCAGGCCTGTCTCTCAGTAGCGGTAGTGATCAGGCTTGAAGGGGCCATCACGGGGCATACCCAGGTACTTGGCCTGCTTCTCAGTCAGCTTGGTCAGCTTCACGTTCAGCTTACCCAGGTGGGCTTCAGCCACTGCCTCATCCAGCTGTGGAGAAACACAGAAGACCTGGAATCAGTGCCATGCTCTGGGACCCCTGATCTACATCCAGCTGCCAATAGAGGCAGAAATGGTTCTGCCGTGTATCTGTCCTGTGTGTTACCCATATTACCTCATTCTATCCTTGCAGCCAGCCTCAGTGAATGCTTTTTATTGGCTGCCCAGCTCCTCCTTAACACTTCACCATGCCAATCCTCCCCACCGAATAGCCCTAGTAGAACCATCAATTACATCTCCTTCCTCATCTTCCACCAACCCAAGCAACCAACCAAAATGCCTCTCTGGAGTTTATCAATAGGACATATTTTTCATGATGTGTAGAGACAGCAGTGCTCCAATTCCCCTAGGATTCCTAAACAGGAAGGTTATTGATCTTGTTTGACAGGTGAAATGAGTGTAGAAAAAAGAAGGCCTGCCAGAGAAAGAGCTATGCCAACAATGAATCCTAAATCTGGGGTCTAAACCCTAGACTTCTCCATTATATAGCCAATACAGTTCCTTTTTTGATTAAAACATATCCATAAATTCTTTGATACTCCATCCTTCAAGAGGTAGAGTCTAATTCCTTGCCCCTCGCCATTAAGTGACTTATTTTTTTTTTTTTTTTTTTAAGAGAGAGAGTTTTACTTTGTCACCCTCGGTAGAGTGCTGTGGCATCACAGCTCACAGCAACCTCCAGCTCTTTGGCTTAGGTTGACAGCCTCCCCAGTAGTTGGGACTACAGGCACCTGCCACCACGCCCAGCTATTTTTTGTTGTTGTTGCAGTTTGGCCGGGGCCGGGTTTGAACCCACCACCCTCGGTATATGGGGCCAGCGCCCTACTCACTGAGCCACAGGCATCACCCAGGTGACTCATTTTTAATGAACAGAATAAAGCAAAAGTGATGGTATGTGACTTTGGACACAAGGTCATAAGAGGCACTGTGGCTTCCTCCTTGCAAGGACACAGACGCAGCCCTGTGGAGTCCCACAGGTGAGGAACTGAGACCTCCTTCAACAGTGAGGGATGTGAAGAGGATTGTCTAGCCCCAGTCAAGGCCTTAGGTGACTGCAGCCTTGACAGAAATCCTGAGTCTGAACCAACCAGCTAAGCCAATCTCAAATTCCTAACTCACAGAATATAAGATAATAAATGTTTAGTGCTTTCAGCCAGTAGTTTGAGGGTTAAATTGTTATGCAGCCATGGATAATTAATACACTGTGGGGTTTTTTTTGGTGGGAGAGAAACTGTCATCCTCCTTTATTTTTTTTTTTAATTAAATCATAGGAGTGTACATTAATACTATCATGGGGTACAGTGTACTGTTTCTATATACAATTTGAAATACTTTCATCCAACTGGTTAACATAGCCTTCATGTCTTTTTCTTAGTTATTGTGTTAAAACATTTATATTCTATATTTCATCCTCCTTTTATGAATGAAGAAATCAAGGTTCAGAAAGGTAGAATGACTTGCCCAAGATCACATAGCTAATGAACAACAGAGCTAGGATTTGAACCAGGGCCATCTGGCTCCAAAGCCCTAAAATGTGTCTCAAGCATCCCAGCTTAGGGCCTCTAGGGCAGCTTTGAAAAGATCAAGCAGGGCTCAACACCTATAGCTCACTGAGTGGGGCACCGGCCATATACGCTGAGCATGGCAGGTTTGAGCCAGGCCTGGACCTGCTAAACAACAGTAACTGCAATCAAAAAAATAGCTGAGGCTCAGTGCCTGTGGCTCAAGCAGCTATGGCACCAGTCACATACACCTGAGCTGGCGGGTTCAAATCCTGCCAAACAACAATGATGGGCATTGTGGAAGGCGCCTGTATTCCCAGCAACTTGGGAGGCAAAGGCAGGAGAATCACTTGAGCCCAGGAGTTGGAGGTTGCTGTGAGCTGTGACACCACAGCATTCTACTCAAGGTGATAGCTCGAGGCTCTCAAAAAAA
>NW_003852420.1:16234907-16240963 GCF_000181295.1 Otolemur garnettii
AAAAAAAAAAAAAAAAGCTGGGCATTGTGGTAGGTGCCTATGTTCCCAGCTGCTTGGGAGACTAGGGCAGGAGAATCATTTGAGCCCAAGAGTTTGAGGTTGTTGTCAACTGTGACACCACAGTGCTCTATCTTAATGAAAAGAGTGACATAGTGAGTCTCTGTCTCAAAAAAACAAAAAAGAAAACATCAAGTAGAAACCAGAGATTCAGGCCAGGGTTAACTAAGGCAAGACTCTAATGCTTACCAGTGCTGACATGCGTAAAAGGAGCCTGAAATGAAGGCCAAGAGGCCACACTTAAAGAAGGGTCAACTCTTGAGTTTCTCAGCTTCTAGCACGGGGTGGGGCCTCTTCCTATCCTTTAGGGTCCCAAATCCCATTCCAGAATGGCATGACAGTCTTTGACTACAACGCAGCCCAGAGTTTTTCACATTCCATTATCTCATTAGAGCCTCACAAACATCTCTAAGAAGAGGAAGGACAGGGTTTCTCCTTGTATTTAACAGATAAAGAAAAGGGCCTAGAGAAGCGGACAACGTGCTCAACAAGGCAGGTAAAGGTAGGAGCAGAGCTCAGCCCTGAGTCCCTGCCAGTTACAGAGGCAGAACTCCCAGAATACAAACTGAAATGTTCTTTTGCATGGCCTGGACTAACCCAAGAACTTCTCCCAGCACCCCACACCAAAAGGCAGTGTGTCATGTCATAATGGTCAAGAACTTGAACAGAACTGGATTCTACTCCTAGCCTAATACATGTACTTAACAGCTGTACAGTGAGAGCAAGTCAATCTTTAAACCTTAGTTTCCACATTCGTAGGACGGATCATTGATCTCTCAAGGCTGTTACAAATACCAGTGCTATTAAGAGTGGTTAGTACAAGTGGCTGCTCTCTCTGTCACTGTTGTTAACCAAGGTTAACACACATATGGTGTGAAGCCAAGAATGTCCTGTCCCTGAGCTCTGTCTTCCATGTCTTGGTAATAATGAAGGAAAGAGGTAAGGATGGGGCCAGGTGCTAGGGTAGAAGGTGAAATCTTTTCCTCTTTCACTTCTATCCCTGGCCTCATATCAAAGGTCTGACCATTTCTCACCAAACTCATAGCCATATTTCACCCAATTAGAGTGAGACTAGGATCAAGTAAAAAAAAAAAAAAAAAAAATCAATCCCACAACAAACCTGCAGCCCTGACTGCACAGAATGGGGTATCCCCCTGAAGTCTCTATGGGTAAAACAGTTGTCCAAAAAGACAAGTGCCCCAGGGAGACCAGGACAAAGAAGTTGGCTGGCCCTGGAAACAGATGCTGCAGGCCTTTTCCTACCTCCTCTTCAAATGACAGGAGGCTTTCAAGAGGTAGATCAGTGGTTTGAGACCATCAAGGCCTCTCCAGCAACCAAAGGCTAGAAGACCAAGAGCCACTCTTAACATTTAGCTCAGCGGTTCTCAACCTATGTGTTGCGAACCCTTTGGGGGTCGAACAACCCTTTCACAGGGATCACCTGAATACATCCTGCATAAAAGATATTTACATTACAATCCATAACAGTAGCAAAATTACAGTTATGAAGTAGCAACAAAAATAATTTTATGGTTGGAGGTCACCACAACATGAGGAACTATATTAAAGGGTCATGGTATTAGGAAGGTTGAGAACCACTGATTTAGCAGAAAGGAAAATTTAAGACCAGACAGGGTAAGTGGCAAAATTCATCTATGATACTGGCAAAAAGAGCCAGGACTAAAACAGCAATTCTGACCCTGGGGGATGGGCAGATTGCATAGAGTGAGCACTGCATTTGATGTCAGAGGACCTCTAGTCGTGCTTATGCTGACCACACACCCACAGCCACACTTAGTGATGTATCACCTTATCCCAAGGCCACAGGCCTGCAGCGTACACTCAGTCTACACTCATATCCAAGTTGACCTACCCAGTTATTGTTAAAAACTATAATGAGTTGTCTGTGTAAAAAATTGATTATTTCATAAAGATCCTGGTATCTGGAATCTCTTGAAAGTTTTTTTTATCCTTTTTATTTTCTTCTTGAAAGGTTGAGAGGCCTAGTTCAGTGGATCTGGGTGCCCCAGTGGTGACAACTGAGTGGCAGCCACCCCTTCACCTGGGGCATTTGCTCTTCAGCTATTCACTCCCATCCAGCCTGCTTCGTTCATTTACCTGCCCAATGCCTGTGGGCATGTGGGCTCCTGACCCTAATCAGAGGAAATCCTCACAATCCTGAGGGGAGGTACTATTATCTTCATTTCATAGATGAGGGAATGGAGGCACAGAGAAGTTAAATAACTTGCCCCAGACCAGATGCAGTAGCTTACACCTATAATCCTAGCACTCTTTGAGGCTGATGTAGGTGGATCGCCTGAATTCAGGAGTTTGAGACCAGCATGACCAAGTGTGAGTGAGAGACCTTGTCTCTACTAAAAACAGAAAAAAAATGTTTTTTAGTGGGCGCCTACAGTCCTGGCTACTTGGGAGGCTGAGGCGAGAGGATCGCTTGAGCCCAGGAGTTTGAGGTTGCTGGAAGCTAAAAAAGGGAGACAGAATGAGACTTTGTCTCAAAAAAAAAAAAAACAAAAAAAACTTGCCCTAGTTACACAGCCTCTATGTAGGGAGGTGAGAGTCAAACCTAGGACTGGTCTCCAAACCCAGACTCTTCTCATCACCTCATCCTGCCACCTGGTGTGTGCCAAGGAATCTTTCCCCACTTTGAGCTTAGTTTCCTCTTCTGTCACTTGGGGAGAATGATTTCTGCACTGAAGAGGATCCCCTGAGGACCTCGAAGAAGGCAGCCAGGCAAGCCCTCTATAACCCCTGGCAAGCCCGGTATGGGAAGCCCAGGCTTAGACATATGACCCTTGGCTTGAGGAAGAATTGAGAACTCACCTTTTTAGGCAGGAAGTGAACCCCAACAGAGTACTTGTCTGGGTGAGTCCAAAGTTCAATCTGTGCCAGAACCTGGTTGGTGAAGGAATTGCTCATCACGAAGCTGGGGTGGCCCATGGCACAACCTAGGTTGACCAGCCGGCCCTCGGCCAGCAGGATGATGCGGCGCCCATTCTTCAGAAAGTATCGGTCCACCTGCAAGTGGGCAGAGCAACAGTGAGGGCTGGTGGGGCACTGCTGCAGAGTCCCCCACCACACCCCACCCTCTTGTCCAGTGGGCCTCCCTGCTTGAACAACAACAGTTCAATAGCACCTGAACTGCCCCTGTACAACCTCTAGCACGGGGCCTGGCACATGCAATTATTAACAACCTATATTTATTAAGCAACTCTGAGATGCAGATATTACAGGTCTGCTGTAAGAAGAATTTAATGAGCTGAGACATGGAAAGCACATCCTCATGCTAGGTACTCAGTAAGAAGCACTAATGTCACTATTACCATGTGCCCTGGACTATGTCTTTTACATATGATTATTACATTTCCTCCTAAAAACAACCCTATGACTTTATTACTGCTACCATCCCCATTTTACAGATAAAGATAATGAAGTTTATAGGATTAAGTCACTTGTCCAGAGCCACACACTAAGAAGTAGCTACAATTAGAGCCTAGACAGCCTGAGGACAGACTCCGTGTTCTCAATAACAAGCAAATAATTGAATACCGCTAAGGAAAGCTTAGTAAAAGTTAACTGGAATAGTGCTCCACTTTGGCTGTCTGCACATGGCAATCACCTCAGAAGTTTTTAAAAAATGGGGATACTCCTTGGCCTCTGAGTGGCCCATAGTGTGGCTCAGGACAGACAAGAGATGAACTTGGGATGACTGTCAAGGATTTTGAGAGTGAAGATAAAGTCCAACCTTGGAGGACAGCATAAGGGAGATGTGCCCCATCACCCTGGTGGCTCTCAGGGGCACGACTGCCAGGGAAGCATGCCCTGCCCAGTCCCATGCTGAGGTGACTGCCTTCTAGGCAGAGAGATGGAGGCACCCTCTTCCTAGCCAGGAACTGACACTCCTAAGCTAGCACAGGACTTAGCCAAGGAGAACTCCCACTCTGGGGTAGAGGGCCCAAGAGCAGTAATGTGGGGCATATAGATGTGCAGTGTATGTTCACAGAATTGCTGTTTGCCTCCCTGGGCTAGGGATTCTGGTGTGGCACTACGGCCAGCTCTGTGTCTACATCTACATAACATGTCAAAGACATCATGGGCACTAACTCAAAGCACCCCACAATAAGTGGGGTTTCCCCCCTTTTAAAAGTGTGATGAACATCTGTGTATACATGCTTAATTATTTCCTGAGGACTAGTTATTGGAAGAGATTGCCCAGTCAAGAGTTTGCTTAACTTTATTGTTTTTTATGGAGATTGAGTCTTGCTCTGTCACTGGGGATAGAGTGCTGAGGAGTCAGCCTAGCTCATAGCAACTGCAAATTCCTGGCTTCAAGTGATCCTCCTGCCTTAGCCTCATGAGTAGTGGGAACTACAGGTGGCCACCACAATGCCCAGCTAATTTTTTCTATTTTTAGTAAAGGCAGGCTCTGACTTTGCTCAGAATGGTCCCAAACTCCTGAGCCCAAGGGATCCACCTTGGCCTTCCAGAGTGATAGGATGACAGGTGTTGAGTCACAGCACCTAACCTAACTTTATTTTTACTTATCTACTTTTTTGAACAAACACTTCTTTAGTGCCAGAGTTTGCTTCACTTTAAAGCTCATAAAATACCTAAAGCCAAACTATCTTCCCATATTACTATTATACACATTACTATTATGATCAGAGGGAAAAAAAATAAACCCACAGTAAATAAATCCAAATAAAATTTCCCATACTCCTCAGAACTCTTCTTTCAATGCCCCACTGCAAACCTGTTCTTCCCCCAACTCAGTCAACAGGCCTACTTTTCACACAGCTGTCCAAGCCAGACTGAGCATTCTTTTTGTTTCCTCCCAGCCTGAGCCCAAACCCAGTTCACCCATCCCTAGCCCGTCTTCCCTGCCACGGTTTCCCCTTTCCACACAGTAGTAAGAGTGATCTTTTTCAAACAGCAAAAAGATGTACCTGTCTTATACCATTAGGGATTCTAGCTGCCCTCAGGATAAAGTCTGACCCTTTAAGCCTGGATATGAAACCAGGTCTTCCTCCCCCCCATCTCACTGTGTAGACTGCAACCTCCTTGGTGGCTGGCCCACCAGCATGTCCCTCCTCAGCCCTCCACTTGCCACCCTGCTGGCAAGGCTGGAGCTTCTCACCTGGGGCTTAATGTTCACCTTCTTCACAGCATTCTCATTAAGCCACTTGACATCTATCTCCACATCAAAGTGTCCAATGTTACACACAACAGCATCATCCTTCATCTGCTCAAAGTGCCTACGAGAGACCCCAAGCTGAGGGGAGACTGTCAGGGACAAAAAGCACTCCTAGCCCACCCTACTCCCTTGCTCCCCTGGGCCCCATCTGGCACCTACCGACCAAGAATTATGTCAGTACAGCCTGTGGTGGTGACAAAGATGTTGCCCTCTTGACAGGCCTCATCCATGGTTGTCACTTCATAGCCTATGCAAAGACAGTGGCTGTGAATCATCTATGGTGGCCTTGCCCTCCTCTGGCCCCAGTGGCTGACAACAAACTTCCCCTGTCGTACCCTCCATGGCAGCCTGTAGTGCGATGATGGGATCGATCTCGGTGATGATGACGCGTGCCCCGAAACCCCTCAGAGCCTGGGCACAGCCTTTGCCTACATCACCATAGCCTGCTACTACTGCCACCTTGCCTGCAATCATCACATCTGTGGCCCGTTTGATGCCATCAATGAGGGACTCCCGGCAGCCATAGAGGTTGTCAAACTTGCTCTGAAAGAAGGGGGCAATGGGATGATGGGGCAGGCATAGCCTTAGGGCCCACTCAGCATCCAACTTGGCTGATCATCTTCTAACTCATGCCAGCCAAGGCCCCACATGGTCCTCACCCTGATTGGCTCCAAGACCTTCTCCCTGGTCTTTCTCTACCCATCCAGAAGCCTTTCTGGGGACCAATTACTAGGAGAGATTGCCTGGTCAATGAATTTGCTTAACTTTTTTTTTTTTTTTTTTTTTT
>NW_003852420.1:16242226-16250459 GCF_000181295.1 Otolemur garnettii
CAAACTGGTTAACATAGCCTTCATGTCATTTTCTTAGTTATTATTTTAAAACATTCACATTCTACTCTTAGAAAGATTCACTTGTACCCTTGTAAGATAAACCTCAAAAGTGATCCCTCCAATCCCCCTCCCTCACCTGGTCTCCTTGCCACAACCCACACTCCACACAGCAGCCAGCAGCCACTTTTAACATGCATATTCTCTATCTTCTCAAAACTCTCTAATTATTTCCCTTTGCTCTAGGCCTATCAGGTCCTCACACATCTGGCCTCCACTAAAGCTCCAACTACATTCTATAATACTTCCCAGTGAAGGCTCCCTTTGTTTATTGCTGCCATGTTAGCTTCCCTTCTGTTTCCTGATTACTTCACATTTTCCTGCCTTAAGGCTTCTGCACTCCCTGCACTCCCTCCTCCCACAACTCTCCTTCTCTTCTTGCTTTTAACAAAGCTGGCTCCTTCCCATCTGTTCTCAGCCCTGGCCCCCCTCAGGCGCCCTAGCCTCACACCATCAGAAGTTAGGAGCCCAGGCCCCAACATGCCTGCCAGAGCTTGCTACCCTCCCATCTTCTACAGCTGTGCTGCCAAGGCACTGGGAGTCCTATCAGGCCTGCTGCCTACAGATGGGCAAGCAGTCCCCATTCCTCAGCCAGCCCCCAGCCCATCTGTTCCACCCTGCTCACCCGACAGGAGCTGTGGGTACTTGGTGTGGATAAGGTTGGTAAGGTCACCACCATCGTCTAAAACCATGTTGAGAGGCCCATCCTTGAAGTACAACGTCTGCTCAATGCACCACAGGTATTCCTCGTCTGTCTCACCCTTCCAGGCATACACTGGAAAATAAGTGGCATATCAGGGCTGGGCCTTCCCCATGAGTACCTGCTCCAGAGAACTCTGGCAAAGCCATTATCGTCTCCCTCCCAACTCTCAGCCCCAGCCACCTCCAGCCCCTCTAAGGATTCAGCAGTGGTAAGAAGAGAACTTGGAACCAGAGAGATCTGAGTTCAACTTCAGTCTCTGCCACTTCCAGTTATGTGACCTTTGGGTAAATCACTTCACTTCCCTGAGCCTGTTCTCTCCTCTAGAAATGAGGCTCACAACAGTATGGATTAAGTGAGATACTAGCCCCACGTAGCCCCCCAGATATAGGTGTCAAGAAAAGATTATTTCCTTTCCTATCCCCTTCTACTGGGACCCTAATGATTGGGGCATCAACCCACAGTGACTAGGGCTCTCACCCACAATGCCTACAGCCACTGTGGGTCCTACAATGTCTCCTCCTCAGAGGAATCCACAAGGCAGGATCCAGAGTTTGTTTTGCACTGAAAGCGCTTGAGTGCCAAGCAGCCGCCTCTGTGGTCTCAGACAAAGTAGGGTAAAAAAATTACTAATAGTAGCTACCATGAATGGGGCACTTTCTCTGTGCCAGACATTACTGCTTCATGTCCCATATAATTTTTTCACATAGAAACCCTGTGAGGTAGGCAATACCATCATTGCCCGCTAAGGACACCCAGAAAGGGCCTAAGATGCACTGGGATGGGTCACTTGGGATGGCATTCCAGAGTAGGCACCAGAACTAAGGGCTACTGCTTGCCAGCCTATGCTCCTCCCTTCATATGGTATGGCTGGGACACAGGTGTGAGGCTCCCAGGAGCCTCCTGTGAGCAAACTACACCAGCCGGCTCGGCGCCTATGGCTCAACCGGCTAAGGCGCCAGCCACGTACACCTAAGGTGGCGGGTTCGAATCCCCAGCCCGGACCCGCCAAACAACAATGACGGCTGCAACCAAAAAATAGCTGGGCGTTGTGGCGGGCGCCTGTGGTCCCAGCTACTTGGGAGGTGGAGGCAGGAGACTCGCTTGAGCCCAGGAGTTGGAGGTTGCTGTGAGCTGTAATGCCACGGCACTCTACCCAGGGGGACAGCTTGAGGCTCTGTCTCAAAAAAAAAAAAAAAAAAACTACACCAGCCAAGCAAGGCTGGCTGTTCCTCTACCCAATTGGAGCAGATAATGGTTTTAAAAACAAAGCTTTTCCCAGAAGAGGGCCATGAAGCCCAGCCAAGGCTGAGCAGTGGGGACTGGGCCCATCTAGCCTGTGGAGAAGTTCTCCCCCTCCACCCATGAATGCTTAGAAGGAATCTTGAATGTCTTTTTCATTATCTTTTATTTTTCTTGAGAGAGCCTCACTTTATTGCCCTGGGTAGAGTGCTACGGCATCACAGCTCACAGCAACCTCAAATTCTTAGGCTTAAGTGATCCTCTTGCCTCAGCCTCCCAAGTAGCTGCAACTATAGATGCCCACCACAACACCCAGCTATTTTTTTTTTTAGAGACGGTCTCACTCTTGCTCAGGTGGTCTCAAACTCATGAGCTCAAGCAATTCACATGCCTAGGCCTCCCACAGTGCTAGGATCACAGGATTGAGCCACCACACCCAGCCTGAATGTCCCTTTTTGTTTTTTAAGACAGAATATCATCAAACTGTTGCCCAGGCAGAACCCCATCACATATCCCATATGGCCCAACAACAAGCAGGACTCACCTGGAATGCCCGCCTTGGCAATGGCAGCTGCTGCATGGTCCTGGGTGGAGAAGATGTTGCAGCTAGACCACTGTACCTAGAAAAGCCAGCAAAACAGGACTATTGTTACTGACAGCTTGGAAAGACCAGGGTCACTGCGCAGGGATAGGAGAAATCCCTTGGGATAAAGGGATCAAGTTCCAGCCAGCTCTAGGACCACAGGCTGGGGATTTAGGATGAGTGGATAGGAGCTAAAGCAGTGGCAAAATCCTTCACTCTGGTGCTGTGCAGAAGGAAAAGGATAAAGCAAGAAGAAAAATGAAGAAGCTGTTAAAGAATAGTCCAGAGGAGAACTATAATGTTAGCAGCAGGCCTGTCAGGAAGCTGTCAAATCCAAGGTATATTCTGAAGGGTGAGCTGTCAGGATTTGCTGAGGGATTAGTCTTCCAGGTGAGAAGTAAAGAACGCGGCTCGGTGCCTATAGCTCAACCGGCTAAGGCGCCAGCCACGTACACCTAAGGTGGCGGGTTCGAATCCCCAGCCCGGACCCGCCAAACAACAATGACGGTTGCAACCAAAAAATGGCCGGGCGTTGTGGCGGGCGCCTGTGGTCCCAGCTACTTGGGAGGCGGAGGCAGGAGACTCGCTTGAGCCCAGGCATTGGAGGTTGCTGTGACCTGTGATGCCACAGCCCTCTATCCAGGGGGGACAGCTTGAGGTTCTGTCTCCAAAAAAAAAGAGAAGTAAAGAATGCAAGGGTAACCATGAAGTTTTGGGGGTTTTTTTGTTTGTTTGTTTGTTTGTTTTCACAGAGTCTCAGTCTGTTGCTCCAGGATAGAGTGCTATGGCCTCAGCCTAGCTCAAATTCTTGGCTCAAGCCATCCTCCTGCCTCAGCCTCCCAAGTAGCTGGGACAGGCACTTGATACAATGTCCAGCTAAGTTTTTGTTTTAGTAAAAATGGGGTCTCACTTTCTCGGGCTGGTCTCAAACTCATGAGCTCAAGGGACCCACTTGTCTCGGCCTCCCAGAATGCTAGGATTACAAGTGTGAGCCACTATAGCCTGCCACCTCCAGGTTCTTGAAACAAGCGAACCTGAAAGGTAGGAGTTTCCATTTACTCACATGGGGAAGGCATTGGGAAGAGGAGAGGGCAGAAAATCATAACTTTGTTTAGATGTGTTCAGCTTGAGATGTATATTAGACCGCCAAGTAGAGATGACACATCAGTAGTTAGGTATGCAAGTCTGGACTTCCAGGGAGAAGACCAGGCTAGTATATACATTTGGAAGTCATTACCGTATAGATAGTATTTAAGGCCATAAAATCAGATCACCAAGAGAGTAAATGTTTTAAAGAAAGAACTCCTAGGATCCAGTCGTGCAATACCATGGTTTGGGCTCCAGTGCCCTGCCCCACTTTAAGAAACCATGTAGCTCCTTGACTCCCTGACATCAAGGAAGTCTTGATCTACCCAGGGCAAAAAAGTGAGACTGTCTCAAGAGAAGAGCCGTCTTGGAAGAGCTGTCAATCATTGGCACACAGGAACGAGGCTAAACCAATCAGAGCATGCCAATCCTTCTAGCAGCCATGATTGGTTCAGAACAGGCACATGACCCTAGGACGGCCAATAAGTACCAGTCCTTGAATGACTAACTGCGACAGTTGGAATTAAGTGTTTACTCCTAGAGCTCCTAGTCAGGAGCACGTACTGGGACCGGTCAGAAAACGCCTTTCCAGTCAGGGAGAAAATCTGTGGAAGAACATACAACAAAGGGCAGAGGCACTGAGAGACGGAGAGGAAACCCCAGTGAGGAGGAACCGTGCTTGGCCTGAGGTAGGCGCCACACCTGGACTTCTCCCCACTGCCCCCAGCTGTCCTCTTCCCTGGTGGAACCAAGACAGGACAGGGGACAGGCTGGGTCACACAGCAGTGGGCCTCACCTCAGCACCCAGGGCGATGAGGGTCTCGATGAGGACGGCCGTCTCCACAGTCATGTGCAGGCAGCCTGCGATGCGGGCGCCCTTCAGGGGCTTGGAGGCCGAGTACATCTCCCTCATGCGCATCAGGCCCGGCATCTCGTTCTCCGCAAGGTCCATGGCCTTGCGTCCCCAGTCCGCCAGGCTGATGTCAGCTAGGAGGGAAAAGGAGGGGGAAGCTCCATGAGTCTGCTGCCTCGCCTCACACGCCAAGAAGCAAAGTCACCACGTGTAGATCCTGACAGGGCTTTTCCTCCTTCAACAAGTATTGATGGGGCCAGGGTAGTCAAGTCAGACCCCGTCCCTGCCTAACTGTGGCTTGCTACCTTGTGGGAGAACACATTTAACCAATCACACATGGACATGAAAACTACAACTCAGAGAGGCGTGTCTTTGAAAAATAACTATCAGATGGTACCTCCCACTGCCCTTCCTTTCTGCTGATACCTACCAACCTTTATGTCACTCTGTATTCCCTAAAGATTTTAGCTAAGTCATCACTCTTAAGAGATTCAACAGTCATAAACATGTGTATGATCTAACTTCTTGGACTTGACACAGTTCCTTGATCTTGAAGATGTGAAAATGCTTCTTCCCCACTCCTGATGTTTCTTTCCACACAGAGGGAACTCATCAGTATAATGCCCTAGGGGAGGCAGAGTGGGCTCTAATTAGTAAATTTGAGAGGAACAAACTAGACATGCTCAGTTCCGCTCTCCCTTCTTTTTGCAAGCAGTCACTTACTTGCCCAACGGCAATAAGTTGGTATTCACTCCTCTCCCACATAAAGAGACCTACCTAGCCCACTTTGTCTGAAACTGGTAGGTTAACTGCTGAATTTGGGGGGTTCAGTTAGCAGGGTCATTTGATTTTCATGCTAAACTAACCTAGATCCTTCAGCTTTTTTCTTTTCTTTTTTTTTTTTCAGACAGTGCCTCAAGCTGTCCCCCTGGGTAGAGTGCCATGGCATCACAGCTCAGAGCAACCTCTAACTCCTGGGCTCAAGTGATTCTCCTGCCTCTGCCTTCCAAGTAGCTGGGACTATAGGCGCTCACCACACGCCCAGCTATTTTTTGGTTGCAGCCGTCATTGTTGTTTGGCGGGCCTGGGCTGGATTCGAACCCACCAGCTCAGGTGTATATGGCTGGCACCTTAACCATTTGAGCCACAGGCACTGAGCCAGCTTTATTCTTTTTTGAAGATAGTCTCACTCTGTTGCCAGGGTTAGAGTAGCATCATAGCTCACAGCAACCTCAAACTCCTGGGTTGAAATGATCATTCTGCCTCAGTGTCTTGAGTAGCTGATACTACAGTCACAGTCACCTGTCACGATGTCTGGCCAGATGGGGTCTCACACATCTGAGCTCAAGCAATCCACCCTCCCAGAGTAGTAGGATTGCAGGCATGAGCACCACACCCAACCTCTCCTGGAAACCTAGATTCAATAGGTCTAAGATGGGGCCTGGGACTCCTGGTGATTTTTATTGTTAGGGACGCTTAGATCCTGCCAATCACCCAAGGAGGTAGAGAATAGAGGGAAAGAGAGAAAGGACTCCGCAGAGAATTTAATAATTATAAAACTAAGTCTGCTTCCTAAAGTGCATCTAACAATTTTCAGAAATGAAATACACATTCCCCATGGAAGGTACTGCCCCTAATGCACCTCAACACAGCCTTTTCCTCATAACCACCACCCTCCACTGTAACCCTGCTAACTTCTACAATAATAGCTCTACCCTGGAAATCTGGATTCCAAGGAACCAACTCTGGCCATGTCCCACCTTTCCAATTCTCTCTCCAGAGCCCCAATTCCAACAAGGCTGTGGCCTGTCAGGTCAAAACCACTAATCCATTAATCCTACCAATTTCCACTCACCCCTCTGCCCTCATTCCCTTTGAGAAGTCAAAGGGGAAACTCTACCCCAGTTAAATCCAACCCTCCACTGCACTTAAGCCATAGAACCCTGCAGGAAAATCACAACCCCACCAAGAAGTCTCATTTATTATGACCATAAATCTCAAGAACGCATAGCACATTGCAGCAATCCTGTTATATCTTCCTAGTAAATTTACTCTACTTTTTCTACTGTCTCCAAACTTCTAACACCTTTCCCTATTGACTGACAACTTTGCTTCATAATTCATTGAGAAGAATTCAGAACTATGCCACCTTTCCTCTATGGAATCCACTAGTCTTCCTCATCTGTAGCTACAGATGAGGTATTCTTTTCTGTGAAAATAGATGCGTTGTCCCTGCTTTTGGGGGGCCAACTCCCTACCCTCTCACATCAAAGACTTCACTATTCCACTGAAACTGCTCTTCTCAAGGTGTTAGGAGACTAGCCTGATCCCCACCTCTGATAACCTATGTTCATGTTTCTCTCAGCAGCATGGACCCCACTAATTAGTTTTCTTCCTGAAACCCTTTCTTAGCATCTATGGCTCTGTCCTGTGCTTTTCCATGTCTACCTTCCTGGTTGCTCTTTATCTACATAACAGACTCTAATGCCTGGGAACCCTCAAGGCTCCATCATCTCCCTCTTCTTACTAGATGAGCTCATCCAGTCTTATGGCTATTTAAATACCTTCTCTCCAGCCAAGACACCCACATACTTATCTGCAGCCCAAATTTCCCCTGGAAAATTAACTGGAGACTCATAAATCCAACTGCTTACTCAGTATCTCTACTTGGATGTCCAATGAATCTATTAATCTATTATGTGTCAAGGTTGAGCTCCCATGACTTCTGGCCCTGCGCTGACATTACTCCCCTACTCCTCCCATTTTAGGAAAAGAAACCACCATACAACCAGCTACTCTGGCCAAAAAAACTTGTGTATTCATTTCTTGATTCTTCTTTTCTCCCTTTCACTTCTACCAACAGTTTTTCTTCACATCCCAAACATACATGCAATCCAACTGCATCTCGCCACCCTCACGTAAACTGCCACTTCTCAGTCAGACACTGACAAAGCCATATAACATTTTACCCCCCAGCAGCCAGACAGGGGTAAGCTTTAAAAAATTATAATTTTTGGCTCGGCTCCTGGAGCACAGGTTATGGCACTAGCCACGTACACCAAGGCTGGCACGTCCGAACACAGTCTGGGCTAAACAATGACAACCACACAAAAACTACAGGTGTTGTGGCGGGTGCCTGTAGTCCCAGCTACTCGGGAGGCTGAGGCAGGAGAATCGCTTAAGCCCAAGAGTTTGAGGTTGCTGTGAGCTGTGAGGCCGCAGCACTCTAACAAGGGCAACATAGTGGGAGTCTGTCTCAAAAAAACAAAAACATCATAGTTTTACCACTTCCACTTTGTCTATCAATACTAAAGTAAATAAACATAACAAACCACCAGTGGGGCTTGGTAACCCATAAATAAAATCCTGCTCCTCACCTGCCCTTCAGGGCCACACCTCACTGGCTACTCAGCACACAGACCTATCTCTGTGCAAGGTAAATTCATTCCCAACTCAGCTCTAACCTGAGCAGTTCTCAGCCTGGAAGGCTCCTTCCAAGTACCCAATACAGTATAGCACACAATAGATGCTCAAAAAAAACCCCTGAAAAAAGGAAAGAACTTGGTATATTCCTGGTAAAGGAACAGAGAGTATGCCAGGATAATTCAAAAAGAAGGAGTAAGAGGAGTCAGGATTTTACTCCCAGCAAGTGGGAAGCCTACAGAATTTTAGGGGGGTATCATTCAAAGATCAGATCTGTCGGCTCGGCGCC
>NW_003852420.1:16251578-16258666 GCF_000181295.1 Otolemur garnettii
AAACAACAATGACGGCTGCAACCAAAAAATAGCTGGGCATTGTGGCGGGCGCCTGTGGTCCCAGCTACTTGGGAGGCGGAGGCAGGAGACTCGCTAGAGCCCAGGTGTTGGAGGTTGTTGTGAGCTGTAATGCCACGGCACTCTACCCAGGGGGACAGCTTGAGGCTCTGTCTCAAAAAATAAAAATAAATAAATAAATTTAGGAAACTGGACATTCCAAGTGATT
The DNA here is from genome assembly GCF_000181295.1 of Otolemur garnettii. NCBI lineage: Eukaryota > Metazoa > Chordata > Mammalia > Primates > Galagidae > Otolemur > Otolemur garnettii. The sequence continues at coordinate 16,251,805 of NW_003852420.1, forward strand.
GCAATAATGCCACTCAAAGACCCAGTGCATGAAGCACACTTATAGTGACTAACTATAAATTTAATCTCAAGTAAGAACACTGAAAATATAATCACTTTAATTAATTTAGTGGGATATGGTATAACCTTGTAACCTATGAAAGGGAATCTATTTAATGCATATTATAATGACTAATAATATGGGCCAGGTGCAGTGGTTCACACCTGTAATCTAAGCACTTTGGGAGGCTACAGCAGGTGGATTGCTTAAGCTCAGGAGTTCAAGAACAGCCTGAGCAAGAGCAAGACCCTGTCTCTAAAAAAAAACTAGCCAGGTTTTATGGCAGTGCCTATAGTCCCAGCTACTCGGGAGGCTGAAGCAAGAGGATTGCTTAACCCCAAGAGTTTGAGGTTGCTGTGAGCTATGAAGCCAGGGCACTCTACTGAGGGCACAGAGACTCTGTCTCAAAAAAATTACTAATACTTTTACTGTAAGAACATAAAAATAACAAAGGGAAACAGAGAACAGAGCATTCTTTGAGGAGATATTTTTATGCTCTCCAGAATTGCTGACTTTTTGGGAAATAAAAGTGGAAACTGCTGATCTTTCATCTGATTCATTTATTGGCTTGGTGACAGGCAGAGTCCTTGGTCCAGCAACACCAAGACAAGCCAAGAGGAAGAGGAAGACCTTCTCTAACCCTGTTTCTTCATCTGTAAAGTAAGCATAATCATCCCTAACTTTGCTATGTGCCCTGACGATTAAAGATGCCATATGGGCAAGGTGTGGCATGCACTCCTTGAGGGAGGCTTCCTTCCTCCATCCTCACCCAGCCATTTTTTCCCACTTCCAAATCCAGCACAACCCAATGCCCCCAACCCTGACCTACCCACTAATCACAGTAAGATAAGCCCACATTCCAGCTCTGCTACTGATGTGACCTTGACTTAACTTTTCTGGGCTTCAGTTTCATCATCCAGTCTACTTTGGTGGCAACTTCCTGAGCTATTTCAACAGATTCTTGGCAAGTCACTCCCTCTCAGGGTCTCAGTTTCTTCCTTGGTATAATGGACCAACATCACCCTCTATAGACATGGTAATTCCCAGATACACTGCAAGGGCAACATAAATGTTGGTGCCTTTCCCCAAGTGTGGTGTCTTGAAGTTACTTTAATTTTACTTTAAACGGTGTTAGCCGGACTGAACTGGTTTTGCTAAAAGATCATTAGAGTTGTTCCAAGTTTATTCACTTGCATACATGGAGAAGAGGGTGCGCTCAGAGGTCTAGATGCTCCACCATCTTCCAGCTGTAACACTGGGCAATTTACCTCTATGTCCCCGATTCTCATCACATAAAATGAGACTAGGTGCCCCCTCCCAGAAACTCAAGAGAATAAAATGAATTAATCTAGAATAAAGTTAGAAGGCATGTGCCCATCCCACTGTAAGCACTCAGTAAACGTTAACTATCAGTAACGTCAGAGTTCAAACTGTGCGGCAGCATAGCTTTTCTACCCACTCCACTTTTTTTTGTTTGTTTTCAGATAGAGTCTCACTATGTCGCCCTCGACATGTGACCTCAAACTCCTGGGCTTAAGCAATTCTCTTGCCTCAGCCTCCCAAGTAGCTGGGACGACAGACGCCCGCCACAATGCCCGGCTATTTTTTGTTGTAGTTGTCGCTGTTTAGCAGGCCCGGGCGGGGTTCGAATCCGCTAGCCTCGGTGTATGTGGCCAGCGCCGTAACCACTGAGCTACGGGCACCGAGTCCCCACTCTACATTTCCGTGGAGAATCTCTGCACTGCTGTCCTTGTCCAGTAACTAGACCAAAGCCCCCGGTGCGCGGCCTCGGCTCGCTTTCCAGGCCTCTCCTCAAAAGCCCTCGCCTTCCTCGTAGGAGGCCCAAACTGGGGCGGCTCCTTTTCCGGGAACACCCAGCTGCTGTGGTACAGGCCCAAGAGGCAAGACCCAAGAACTAGGGCAGGCCGCGGCCAGGTGCACCCTCCCCGCTGGTTCCCTGCGGGACAGGATGCCGGCTGCCGGCTCCGCAGCCTGAGCCTCGGCACCGGGAGTCGCCGGGCATGCTGGGACTTGCAATCCGCGGCCTCTTCCAACTAGCGGTAGGCGGCAGCGCGTGAACTCCAATCTCCAGGTGTCCTCACGCGGCCAAGAACGCGCCAAGCCTGCGAGTCGAGGGGGTCGTCAGCGCCCGCGTGGGCCCTGCCGCCACTGCCCCCTAACAAACATCGGGTGGGAGTGGAGAAGGACCGGTCGGCTACAAACCCTGGAACTCACCGACTTTGTAGGGCAATTTGTCAGACATGATGGCAGTGCTTCCGCACGCAGTGATGGACACGGGCGAAGGGGGCGGGCCTAGCACTGGGAACCGTAGTCGGCAGGCGGCGCCGGGAAGGGACCGGTGCTTCGCGCGGGGTCCTTTAAATATCTCCCTCTCACTTGCATATTCATGAGCGGTCCGGGGCGGGCCCAATGCCCGGGGGCGGGGCTGGAACCGTCGTTCCCCAGGGTGGAAAAGCCAGAATTTTACCCAGCGCTCTGCTATGTGTCTCGTGGTGGTCGGGAGGGAGTGCCAGGAAAGGCCTGAGAGCGAGCTTATGCGTTCTTTCATTTTGTCGGTCAGTAAATTCAAAGTGAAAACCAAGCAGAAATGAAATTCCAGCCAGTTCACTTCTTAGGGCCTCAATTTCCTCACCTGTAAGATGGACCAAATTTTACACAGATTATAAGAAAGGTGCTGTATGGCTCGGCGCCATATCTCAGTGTTTTAGGGCGCCGGCCATGTACACCAGGGCTGGCGGGTTGGAACCGGGCCTGGGTTTGTTAGCAACAGTGACAACTACGACAAAAAAAATAGCCGGGCGTTGTGGCGGGCACCTGTAGTCCCAGCTACTTGGGAGGCTGAGGCAAGAGAATCGCTTAAGCCCAAGAGTTTGAGGTTGCTGCAAACTGTGTCGCTATGGCACTCTTCCGAGGGCGACATAGTGACACTGTCTCCAAAAAAAAAAAAGTGCTGTATGTTTGCTACCTACCAAATGCTATTACCTTCCCCATTTCCAAGTAACCACTACCTGGGTTTAGGCAAATTTACATGCATGTCTTTATACTTTTACTATGTATGTATAAGTCATTAACCAATTCTTAATAGTTCTTTATGTGTTTAAAACCTTTATATCATATAAGTGAGAAAAGGAATGTGAGTTCTTTTATCAGAAAAGACATTAATAAAAAAAAAGAAAAGACAAGACATTAAAATTAGCCGGCACTCCTACTCCCCTCTTCGAACTACTACATATTCATCTGAAACTGCTTTTGTCACTAGTAGCTGTAAATGCTACACTGCACTTCAACGCTATAACCACACCCTGTAATTTAAGAATGGATAGCCAATCACTGATCAATTATATTTCCATAAACCAATGAGAATTCCTGCAAACAACTTTGTATCAGCCCACATTCTGCTTCTCTCTCTCTCTTTTTTTTTTTTTTTTTTTTTTGCCTTTCAAACCTCTTTGTAACAAAGGCCAAACCAGTCTGCATCTTCTAAGAAGCTGTTCTCACTTTGGCTCAAGTAACCTCTTTAAGTCATATTTTGTTTTTCAGTCCCTTCCTTTTAGGTTGACATAAATATTAAGGGTACTTACCCTTCTGCAACTTGCATTTTCTGTTAGCATTATATTTGTGAGTCATGCATATAGTTTGAGTGTATTCACTTTTGCTGCTGTATAGTTCAGTCATCCCCAGGTGTGGGGGGATTGGTTCTAAGACCTCCATGGATATCAAAATCCACCTATGCACAAGTCCCTCCTATAAAACAGGATAATATTAATATTTGCATATATCCTAGCCACATTTTCCCGTATACTTTAAATCATCTCCAGATTACTTACAACACCTAATAAATATAAATGCTATATAAATAGCTGTTGTGCTGTATTTTTAAATTTATATTATTTTTTGTTGCATTGTTATTTCTATTGTTTTTTTTTTTTTTTTTTAATCAGAGTTTCACTCTCTGCCATGGGATTATAGCTCACAGCAACCTCAAACTGCTGTGCTCAAAAGTAGCTGGGACTTCAGGCTGCTGCCACAAGACCCGGCTAGTTTTTTTGTTTTGTTTTGACCTATTTTTAGTAGCGATGGGGTCTCACTCTTGCTCAGGCTGTTCTCAAACTCCTGAGCTCAAGCTATCCACCTGCCTCAGCCTCTCAGAGAGCTAGATTACAGCCTGTATCCAGCCTTTATTGAGTATTTTGTTTATTTTTTTATTTTATTTTTATTTTTGTTTTTGTTTTTATTTTTTTGAGACAGAGTCGCCTTGGCTAGAGTGCCGTGGCTTCACAGCTTACTGCAAGCTCCAACTCTCAGGCTCAAGCGATTCTCTTGCCTCAGCCTCCCAAGTAGCTATAACTACAGGCACCTGCCACAACACCGGGCTATTTTTTGGTTGCAGTTATCATTGTTGCTAAGCAGGCCCGGCCGGGTTCAAATCCGCCACCTTAGGTGTATATGGCCGACACCCCTATTGAGTATTTTCATTCTGAGTTTGGCTGAATCCACGTGTGCAGAAACGGTGATGCAGAGGGCCAACTGTATATTATTATATACATACCATGATTTATTTATCTGTTCTGTTTGGCTAATGTGCAGGTTGTAAACAGACTATGGCTACTGCATATATGTAGCAATGAACATTTTTATACTTGTCTCCTAAAAAAAAGAAAGAAATTACTAGAGCTTTATAATAAATCTTGATACATATTTGGTAAGGAAGTCCACTGCATTGTTCTTCAAGGATATTCTGCCTATCTTAGGTGTTTATATGTTCGTAGAATTTTGGAATCACCTTGCCAAGTTCTAGAAGAAAAAAAGAATTTTTCCAGAACTTTTACTGAAATTTTATTAATCAGGAAATTATCTGGGGAGAGAATTGACATTTTTGTGTCATTGAGTATTCTAATCCATCAACATGGTATACACATGATATCTATATAGTTTCTTTCCATTTATGTAGATCTTCTTTAATGACTTTCAGTAAAGTTTTATATTATTCTCTATAAAGGTCCTGAACAAGAGTTTGACTAGTCAGCTATGATTGTGCCACTGCACTCCAGACTGTTGACAAAGTAAGACCCTGTCTAAAAATTTAAAAAAAATTTTTTTTCAAAAATTCCTGGGCAGCACCTGTGGCTCAAGGAGTAGGGTGCTGGCCCCATATATCGGAGGTGGCAGGTTCAAACCTGGCCCCAGCCAAAAACTGCAAAAAAAAAAAAAAAAAAAATTAAAATTAAACAAAAATTCCTGAATATATTTTGTTAGATTTATTCCTAGGTGATTTTTATGTTATTTTAAATTTGTCGTTTTTGGCTCGGCGCCTATAGCTCAACCGGCTAAGGCGCCAGCCATGTACACCTAAGGTGGCGGGTTCGAATCCCCAGCCCGGACCCGCCAAACAGCAATGACGGCTGCAACCAAAAAACAGCCGGGCGTTGTGGCTGGCGCCTGTGGTCCCAGCTACTTGGGAGGCGGAGGCAGGAGACTCGCTTGAGCCCAGGAGTTGGAGGTTGCTGTGAGCTGTAATGCCATGGCACTCTACCCAGGGGGATAGCTTGAGGCTCTGTCTCAAAAAAAAAAATTTGTCGTTTTAAGTTTTCTTTTTTTTAACTTTTATTCAGTGAGTTTTTAGCTCCTTTACTTTATTGTAACTTCTATATCTTTTTTTTTTTTTGGCCAGGGCTCAGTTTAAACCCACCATGTCTGGTATATGGGACTGGCATCCTACTCCTTGAGCCACAGGCGCCACCCGTTAAGTTTTCATTTTTTAGATATTGGTGGCAAATATATAGAAATGAATTGATGTTAGTAGATTGATCTATTTTAGCAGTTTTATTGAACCCTTACTTGCCTATAAATTCTTTTGTGTTAACTATGTACACAATCATATCATCTGTGAATAATGACAACTTTGTTTCTTATGTCCAATCCTGACATCTTTTTCTTGCTTTACTGCGTTAGCTACACCACTAGTACTATGGTAAGCAGAAGAGGTGGAAGGGCTGGGTGCAGTGGTTCACACTTGTAATCTTAGCACTCTGGGAGGCCAAGGTAGGTGGATTGCCTGAGCTCACAGTTTTAAGACCAGCATGAGTCAGAGCAAGACCTTGTCTCTAAAAATAGCCAGGTTTTGTGTTGGGCACCTGTAGCCCCAGCTACTTGGGAGGCTGAGGCAACAGAATCATTTAAGCCCAGGAGTTTGAGGTTGCTATGAGCTATGACACAAAGGCACTCTACCCAGGGTGACAGTCAGACTGTCTCAAAAAAAAAAAAAAAAAGAGGTGGAAGTAGGCACACTGATCCCCTTCTCCTACCTCTTGTGTAATTTTTTTTTAGACAAGGTCTTGCTCTGTTGCCCAGCCTGGAGTGCAGTGATACTTCACTGCAGCCTCCAACTCCTAGGCTCAAGCAATGCTCCTGTCTTGGCCTCCAGAGTAGCTGAGATTATAGGTGTGTAGCACTACACCCAGCTGATTTTTATAGGGAAGGGATCTTAATATGTTGCCAAGCTGGTCTTGAACTCCTGGCTTCAAGTGATTCTCCAACCTTGGCCTCCCAAAGTTCTGAGATCATAAGCCACTGTGTCCAGCCATATGCTTAAGTTCATTGATTGGCTATTTCCCTTTGCCCAGTAACTGCTCATTTTATCATCAAAAGAACTCTCAAATCCATCCCCATGACAAATGGCCTGATCCCATCCCTTGCCATCTCCTACCTAGACCAGTGTACCAGCCTCCTCACTGGTCTCCAAGCATGTAGCCCAGATGTACTCCTTCTATCCCCACCCTATAGCCAGCATAATTTTTTTTTT
>NW_003852420.1:16259449-16270098 GCF_000181295.1 Otolemur garnettii
TGATGCCATGGCCCTCTACCCAGGGGGATAGCTTGAGGCTCCGTCTCAAAAAAAAAAAAAAAAAATCTGGGTTGTTTACAGTTTTCTATTACTTTTTATTACTGCTATGAAGATAAAGCTGCTATGAATATTTGTGTGTAGGATTTTAATTTTATGTGAACATTATTTCAGGGATAAATCTCAGGAGTACAATTTTGGGGTCCTATGATAATAGCATGTTTAATTTTATTAGTATAAACTGTCAAACTGTTTTCCGGATGGTCTATACCATGTTACATGCCCACCAGCAATGTGTGAGTATTCAGTTTCTCCATATCATTGCTAGCATTTGGTGTTATCAGTAATTTTTTATTTTAGCCATTCTGATGGGTATATAGCAATATAGCAATATTGTGATTTTAATTTGCATTTTCCTGACAGCTAATGATATTGGACATTTTTTCATGTGTTTATTCCTATATCCTCTTTGGTGAAATGTCTCTTTCATGGGTTTTTTGTTAGTTTGTTTTAGTTTTAGTTTAGTTTAGTTTAGTTTTGGTTTTTGAGACAAGGTCTCACTCCTTTGCCCTGAGTAGAGTGTAGTGGTGTAATCACTGCTCATAGCAACCTCAGATTCCTGGGCTTAAGCCAACCTTCAAGCCTCAACTCCCTAAGTAGCTGGAACTATAGGCACATGGCACCATACTTGGCCGATTTTCCTATTTTTTGTAGAGACAGGGTGTTACTTTTACTCAGGCTGGTCTCAAACTCCTGGCATCAAGCCATCTTCCTGCCTTGGCTTCGCAAAGTGATAGGATTATAATCATGAACCACCTCACCCAGCCTGCAGTTATTATTTGTATAAAGTATGCAGTCTTGGGCAGTGCCTGTGGCTCAGCAGGTAGGGCACCAGCCCCACATAGTGAGGGTGGAGGGCTCAAACCTGGCCCCCACCAAACTGCAACAAAAAAATAGCCAGGCTTTGTGGTGGGTGCCTGTAGTTCAGGTACTCGGGAGGCTGAGGCAAGAGAATCGCCTAAGTCCAGGAGTCGGAGGTTGCTGTGAGCTGTGACGCCTGGCACTCTACCAAGGGCGATAAAGTAAAACTCTGTCTCTAAAAAAAAAAAAGTATGCAGTCTAGTTTGAGGTTCCTTTTTTTGCCTCTGAGTGTTCAATTCCTCCAGCACCATTTATTGAAAGGTTAATCTTCTGCCACTAAATTATTTTTGCACCTCTGTTGAAAGTCAATTTATGGCTTGGTGCCTGTTGTTCAGTGGTTAGGGTGCTGGCCACATGCACCAGGGCTAGCAGTTTCAAGCCTGGCCAGGGCCTGCTAAACAACCATGACAACAACAACAACAAAATAGCCAGATGTTGTGGCGGGAGCCTGTAGTCCCAACTACTAGGGAGGCGGAAGCAAGAGAATCCCTTAAGCCCAAGAGTTTGAGGTTGCTGTGAGCTGTGACGCCATGGCACTCTACCAAGGGTGACATAATGAGACTCTGTCTCAAAAAAAAAAAAAAAAAGGTCAATTTAGTTCATTTATTTGGATCTATTTCTGAATTCTCTCTTCTTCTTTTTTTTTTTTTTTTTGTGGGGGGACAAAGTCTCACTTTGTTGCCCTTGGTAGAATGCTGTTGTGTCATAGCTCATAGCAACCTTAGATTCCTGGGCTCAAGCAATTCTCTTGCCTCAGCCTCCCAAGTAGCTGGGACTACAGGCAAAAGCCATAATGCCTGGCTATTTTTAGAGACGGAGGCAACCTGCTTCAGCCTCCCAGAGTGCTAGAATTACAGGCAGGATCCACTGCGCCTGGCTGTTCTTTTTTTTATTTGTGCAAATATATGGGGTACATGAGAAAATGTGTTACATGTAATGATGTGAACTAATCAAATAAGGAGGGTATTCAGGGTGTCCCTCATGACGTATAGTACATTTTGTTCTGGGTTATTCTGTTCCACTGATTTATGCATCTGCCAATAAATAATGCACAGTCTTAATGACAGTAGCTATATAATAAGTCTTGAATTTGGATGGATGATTCCTCCCACCTCAGTCTTCTTTGGCAAAATTGTTTCAGCTATTCTAGTTCCTTTGCCTTTCCTCATACATTTTAGAATAACTTTGTCTAGGTCTACAAAAACATCTTGCAGGGATTTTGGTAGAAATTCTATTAATTCAGATATCAATTTGAAGAGAATTAATTTATTTCTTATGCGATTCTTCCATCCATCAACATGGTATGATCCTCCATTTATTTAGATCTCCTTTGTTTACCATCATTATTATTCTGTACTTTTCAGGATACAAGTTCTGTATATGTTTTGTTAGATTTATACCTAAATATTTCTTGCTACTGCTCCTTTTTATTCTAGTTATTATGAATATTATTTCATTTTTCATTTGCTATCTATGTGTTAATTGCTAGCATATAAATATACAATTGATTTTTTTGTTTCACTTGTTTCCTGCTGATAGATTATCTTTGCTGAACTCACTTGTTCTAGAAATTTTGTTTTGCTTTTGCTGATTTGTTGAATTTTCTATGTAGCCAATCTTGTCACTTGAAAGTAGGGAGTTTTATTTTTCCGTTCTTATCTGTTTGCCTTTTATTTCCTTTCCTTGATTTATTGTGCTGAGTAGAAAAATAGGGCTAGTCTTATTTTTCCTTTCTTATCTGTTTGCCATTTATTTCCTTTCCTTGAATTTCTAACACTGTGTTGAATTAAAATGGTGAGAACAGACATCTTTGCCTTTTGCCCAATCATAGGGGGAAACCATTCAGTCTTTCGTCATTAAGTATGTTGGCCATAGATATTTTTCTTCTTTTTGTTTCTTTGTCTTTTTTTTTTTTTGAGACAGAGTCTCACTCTGCCTGCCCCTACTAGAGTGCAGTGTCATCATCATAGCTCCCTGCAACCTCCAACTCCTGGATTCAAGCAATCCTCCTGCCTCAGCCTCCCAAGTAGCGGAGACTACAAGTACTTACCACCACACCTGGATAATCTTTCCTTTTCTTCTCTTCTCTTTTCTATTCTTTTCTTTTTTCTTTCTTTCTTTTCTTTTTTTAAAATTTTTTAGCAGAGATGCAGTCTCACTCTTGCTCAGGCTGGTCTTAAATTCCTGACTTCAAGTCATCCTCCTACCCTGGCCTCCAAGAGTGCTAGCATTACAAGCACCAGTGAGCCTGACCTTTTTTTTTTCTTCTTCTTTATTTTTAATTATTATTGATACATAATAGTTGTATATCTTTTTTTTTTTTTTTTTTGCAGTTTTTGGCCGGGGCTGTGTTTGAACCTGCCATCTCTGGCATATGGGGCCAGCGCTCTACTCCTTTGAGCCACAGGTGCCACCCACATAACAGTTGTGTATCTTTACAGGGTACATATGATTTTTTTTTTTTTTTGAGACCAAGTCTCACTCTGTCGCCCTCGGTAGAGTGCTATGGCATCATAGCTCACAGCAAACTTTTGGACTTAAGCCATTCTCTTGCCTCAGCCTCCCAAGTAGCTGGGACTACAGGTGGCTGCCACAATGCCCAGCTATTTTTTTGTTGTCATTGCAGTTTTTGTTGTTTTAGCAAGCCCAGGCCAGGTTCAAACAGGCCAGCTTCGATGTATGTGGCCAGCACCCTACCCACTGAGCTATGGGCTCTGCCTGATAAAAGCCATTTTAACTGGGGTGAGATAATGTCTCATTGCAGTTTTGATTTGCATTTCTCTGATGACTGATGATATTGAGCATTTTTTCATATGCCTGTTAGCCATTTGTATATCTTCTTTTGAGAAATATCTATTCAGATCCTTTGCTCAATTTTTAATCAAATTATTTGATTTGTTTCCTATGGAGTTATTGGAGCTCCTTATATATTCTAGTTATATATATTCTAGTTATTAGTCCCTTTACAGATGGGACTAATAGTTTGTAAATATTTCCTCCCAGCCATATGTTTGTAGGTGTTCTTTCTAATGTTGAGAAAATTCCCCTGTATTCCTATTTTTGAATGCTTTTTTAAAATCATGAACTAGTCACATATTTTTTATGATATCATTTGACATCTTGTGCTTGTTCATTCGTTAGGCTATTTATTTGTTTAGAGATAGGATCTCACTCTATCACCCAGGCTGGGACACAGTGGTGCAATCAGAGCTTACTGTAACCTAGGACTCCTGGGCTCAAGTGATCTCCTTCCTCAGCCTCCTGAATAATTCAGACTATAGTTGTACATCACCACATGGCTAATTTTTAAATTTGTTATAGAGATTAGAGGTCTTATCATCTTGATTAGGTGTGTCCTGAACTCCTGGCCGCAAGTCATCCTCCTGCCTTGACCTCCCAAAGTGCTGGCATTACAGGTATGAACCACTGTGTCAGGCTGCTTTAGACTATTAATATGGTAGATTACATTGACTGGTTTTAAAACACTAAACTTTCCTGAGTGTGGTGACTGGCAACTGTAGTCCCAACTACTGGAGAGGCTGAAGAAGGAGGCTCACTTGAGCCTAGGAGTTCAAGGCTGTAGTGTGCCATGTCCATCAAGTGTCCATATTAAGTTGGACATCTATATAATGGCCTCCTGGGGGGGGGGCATGAGGTTTCTAAAAGAGGTGTGAAATGGCTCAGGTTAAAAATAGAGCATGTTGGCTCTGCGCCTGTGGCTCAAGTGGCTAAGGTGCCAGCCACATACACCTAAGGTGGCGGGTTTGAATCCAGCCCTGGCCTGCCAAACAACAATGACGGCTGCAACCAAAAAAATAAAAATAGCCAGGTGTTGTGGCGGGCGCCTGTGGTCCCAGCTACTTGGGAGGCTGAGGCAGGAGACTCTCTTGAGCCCAGGAGTTGGAGATTACTGTGAGCTGTGATGCTATGGCACTGTACCCAGGGGGACAGCTTGAGGCTCTGTCTCAAAAAAAAAAAAAAAAAGAGCATGTTAGGCTCAGTGCCCGTAGCACAGTGGTTACAGCACCAGCCACACACATTGAGGGTGATGGGTTTGAACCCAGCCTGGGACCCGCTAAACAACAATGAAACTGCAACAAAAAACAGCCGGTGTTGGGGCGAGCATCTGTGGTCCCAGCTACTCGGGAGACTGAGGCAAGAGAATCACTTAAGCCCAAGAGTTTGAGGTTGCTGTGAGTTGTGACACCAGGGCACTCTACCAAGGGCAACATAGTGAGATTCTGTCTCAACAACAAAAAAGAACTAGAGCGTGTTAAAATTTCTGTACTGCTCAGTAGTGTGATCGCACCTGTGCATAGCCATTGTACTCTAGTCTGGGCAGCATAGTGAGACCCTATATCTTTCTAAAAAGAAAAATTTAAGTATATATGATACATTTACACATATATATTTATATACATGTATATAAATATATATTACATTTTATATATATATATATATTAGACAGAGTCTCACTTTGCTGCCCAGGCTCAAGTGCCATGGCATCAGCGTAGCTCACAGCAGCAACCTCAAACTCTTGGGTTCGAGTGATCCTCCTTCCTCAGCCTCCTGCATAGCTGGGAGTACAGGCAGATGTCACCATGCCAAGCTAATTTTTTTCTATTTTTGGTGGACACAGGATCTCACTTTTGCTCAGGCTGATTTCAAACTCCTGAGCTCAAGGATCCTCCTACCTCGGCCTTCCAGAGTGGTAGGATTATAGACATGAGCCACTGCACCCAGCCATGCATATTTTTTTAAACCAGCCTTGCATCCTTAGAATAAACCCCACATGATCATGGTGTACAATTCTTTTTATTATTTCTGAGTTCTATTTGCTAATACCTTGTTAAGAGTATTTGCATTGCGGCCAGGCAGGGTGGCTCACGCCTGTAATCCTAGCTCTCTGGAAGGCCAACGCAGGTGGACTCCTTGAGCTCACAAGTTTGAGACCAGCCTGAGCAAGAATGAGATCCCATGCCTACCAAAAATGGAAAAAAATTAGCTGAGCCCACTGCATTGTGTCAGGCACTGGTAGTCCCAGCTACTTGAAAGGCTGAGGCAAGAGGATGCCTGGAGCCCAGGAGTTTGAAGTTGCTATAGGCTAGGCTGATGCCATGGTACTCTCTCAAGGACAAAAGAGTAAGACTCAGTCTCAAAAAAAAAAAAAAAAAAAAAGAAGACTTTTCTCCTTTTTTAATGTAGGTATTTATTTACTGCTGTAAAATTTTCTCTCAGCACTGCTTTAGGGCAAAGTTTAATATGTCTGGCTTGGCGCCTGTGGCTCAAGTGGCTAAGGCGCCAGCCACATACACCTAAGGTGGCAGGTTTGAATCCAGCCCAGGCCCACCAAAACAATAATGACAGCTGCAACCAAAAAAAAAAAAAAATAGCTGGGCATTGTGGCAGGCGCCTGTGGTCCCAGCTACTTGGGAGGCTGAGGCAGGAGACTCACTTGAGCCCAGGAGTTGGAGGTTGCTGTGAGCTATGATGCCACGCACTCTACCCAGGAGGACAGCTTGAGGCTCTGTCTCAAAAAAAAAAAAAGTTTAATATGTCTTATTCCCATTTCATTCAGCTCAATGTGTTCTTTTTCATTTCCCTTTAGACTTTCTTTTTGACCCATGGACTATTTATAAATGTGTTGCTTAGTTTCCAAGAGTTTGGAGATTTTCCTGTTATCTTTCTGTCAGTGATCTCTAGCTTGACTCTGTTGCAGTCAGAGAACACACTCTATATTATTTCAGTTGTTTTCTATGTATTGAGATTTGTCTTATGACCCAGGGTGTGGTCAGATTTGGTATATGTTCTTCCAGCACTCGAAATGAATGTGTTTACTACCATTGGTCGGTGGAGTACACTATAAGGGTAAATTAGATACTGTGGATCGAAGGTGTTCCTGTGTTCCTCTCTATCCTTGCTAATTTTCTGTCTAGATTTATCAAGTGTTGAGAGGGGAGCAGAAATCGCCAGGTGTAATTTTGGATTTGTCTCCTTTCTAATCACTCAGTTTTGCCTGTACATCATTCTGCAGCTCTGTTGTTTCATGCATACACGTAGAGGGTGCTATGTCCTCTTGGTGGATTGACCCTTTAACCATTATATAATGGAAAGGAAACTATAAAAAATCCATAGGGCAAGGGCTGCCTTATTAGTGCCAGGTAGGGATGGAAGTCCAGCCTCCTCATGTGGTTTGAGGAAAGGGAATGGTCAAGTTTGTTTTTAAGTTTACGATCAGATGGACAGAAATTTAAAAGTTTCATTCTGTTAGTGAGGCTGTGGGGAAACAGGCCTCCTAAACCTAAAACCTCATCCATTGCTTTTGAGACAGTGCATTGGTACAACTTTCATGAATACTCTGATTATAATTAACATGATTACTCACATGCCCTTGACCAAGCTGTTTCACTTCTAGGAATTTATCCCAAAGATGTAGTCACAGGTGAGTGAAATGATGATCAGGGCAAAAGATTGGAAACAGTCTAGACGTCCTTCAGTAAAGATTCATTAAATAAATAATAGTACAATAGTACAATAATAGTGCAATAGTACAATAATAGTACACTAGTACAATAATAGTACAATAGTACAAAGGAATACTTTATATGTCGGATAACGTTTGTTACCCTGTATGTTGTGTCTTGAACCTCTTGTAATTGCCGAAATCAAATGTGACTTGAATATTACTGTTTTAATAGTTTTTTTTTCCCTTATTAAAATGTATTTACATTTTTGGAACCCTCCGTATGTGCAAATATAATATATGTAATATATATTATGTATATAGTATCAGGCTTGTTACACAAGAAACTGCTAAGAATGCTTCCTTGGGGGTCTCTGCCTACTCCACTAAAATCCGAAGATCCGCGGTGCACAAATAAAGACGCCCCCTTTCCAAGTCCAGGCTCCAGCGGCGCCTGTGGGGAGACAGTGGGAGAATCACAACCCTAGGCGGAGACAGGTCGGCCCCACCTCCTGCACTTTGCACCTGCCTTTTCCTTGTTTGCTTTTGGAGACTCAGTCCAGGTCGCAGGGGCCAGCGAGGGGCGGAGAGGGCAGGAGCCAGCCGATTGGCTGCGGGACCCACCAGGCTGCCTTGGCTCCAGCATTCCAGCTTGCGCTCCCTGCTGTCCATGTCTCACTCTGGATTAATCCCGAGGCTGCCAGGTGGGGCGCGAAGTCCAGGAGGTGAGGACGGCAGCTGATGGGGATGGGGATGGATTATACAGTTCTGGGGAGTCTTCCCCCTACTGCTCCACCCCTAACCTGATGGCTCCCTACCAACCCCCCCACACGCCCAGCCCCTTCCTCCAGGTCCCGTTGGTTGTGTAAATGCCCCCTGAACCTGCCTCGATGTCACCTCGAGGAGAGAGTATAGGGGTGGGAGACTTCTCAGAGACCCCAGAACTGGGATTCTCCACGCCCCTCAATCCTCATCTCATGTTGCTCTGAGTCGGAAGTCCCAGAAGCTGCCTGCACCCACCCACAGACACGCTTCTGCCCTTGGAGGAGCCCTCCAGAACCAGAACACAAGAGAATGTTCCTACCTGGCCACGTGCCCTCTCTGAGCTACTGTAAAAAGGAGGTGTGATGTGGTGTGGTTATATATCACTATCTCCAGGAGGGACAGGAACCTGTCTTTATTTTCTCAGCTGCTGTTATCTCCCATGTTTGAATCAGTACCTGGCACACAGTATTTAGGAATGAATTAATATTCCTAAACGTCTGCTTTGGAGCTCACGTTATGGTGCATCTGGGCTTCAGCCCACAATCCTGGCTGTCCTTGGGGGAAATGTCAAGGATTCCCTGAATCCAGGTCTCTATTGTCTGCTGCCGAGGCTGGATCATTCCCAAATGGGGCTAGACGGCCTCTGGGGGCACTTCCCACTCTAGTCTGGGCTACCACGATCCTTTTATCCTAACTTTTTTTTGGAGGCAGAGTCTCAAGCTGTCGCCCTGGGTAGAGTGCCGTAGCGTCACAGCTCACAACAACCTCCAACTCTTGGGCTTAAGCTATTCTCTTGCCTCAGTCTCCCAAGTAGCTGGAACTACAGGCGCCCACCACAACGCCCGTTGTTGCAGTTGTCATTGTTGTTTAGCTGGCCTCGGCCAGGTTCGAGCCGCCAGGCTCCGTGTATGTGGTCGGCGCCCTACCCACTGAGCTATGGGCGCCGCCCTTTTATTCTAACATTTGCCAAGAGGAATCCCTAGAATCAAATGGCCGAGGATCCCGCCACTCCCCACTATTTCTCAGATGGTAATCCCACAGAGAAATGCAAAATGTACAGAGGATGCTCGCAGAACTTGTAATTAGGGGTAGAGGGCGCCGCTGGCTCTGTTAGGGCTGGGGTGAATGAGAGGGAGGCGTCCTTGGAGCGAGACCTGAGGAAAGAGGAGCTTAGAGGACAAAAAGGGATCGGCGGGCTTCTTGGTGTAGGAGTAAGGACCTGTTTAAGGGTCCTCTCTCCAGCTCGCTGCCCTTCTGCTGGGTTCCCCTGGTTGACCTCACCCCCGGAATTCCCAGGTCCCCCTTTGTCCGGCTGGAGTCACTTTTAGTTTACCCCATTCGGCCAGTAGAGGGCATCATGCCCCCAGCTTTGGCTGCCCAAGCCCTTCCTTCCTGAGGGGCGGGATTTGGACGACTGATAGCAGAAACCTCCCAGCTTTCTTTGGAGATAAGCAAAATACTGTTTACTGCTCTCTCCCCTAGAAGAAGAAACTGGGCTCAGAGAAGAATGGTGGATGTTGCTCATAAGTGGTCTTCTGACTTGTTTTGATGAAGGCCCTTTAGATCTAGGAAGCATCTGCTCAGGGAGACACAGGGTATAGTGACATTCTTCGACATCTGTTGTTTCCTATGCCCACTCAGTTCTAAACTCTTTGACCTCCCTACAAGGTAGATATGGCAATGCCACCAATTTTGCATACGAAAAACTGACGCTTACAGTTAGAACGCACTCATGCAGTCTGACTCCGGAATCCCCATTGGTAACCACTGCAATACATACATACATACTCATGCTTTCCCTATACCACACACATTCATTTGAGCGTGCTAGATGCAAGGATACAAAAAGGAATGAGACAAAGTCCCTGCTCCCCTGGAGCTCCAATTCAATGAACATGTGCTTATAGTTCAAATACACTCGTAGAAATCCTCAGACATGTATTTATTCACATATACCACCATCACACACAAATACACACACTCACACACACAAAGACCAGTCCTTTATCAGCCCAAGGTTTTTTTTGTTAGTTTGTTTGTTTTTGAGACAGGGTCTCACTCCGTTGCCCAGTCTAGAATTGCCATTGTGTCCTCATAGCTCACAGCAACCTCCAACTCTTGTGTTCAAGCAATCCTCCTTCCTTAGTTTCCCAAGCAGCTGAGACTACAGGTGCCTGCCATGATGCCCAGCTAGTTATTCTGTTTTTAGTAGATATGGGGTCTTGCTCTTGCTCATGCTGCTCTTGAACTCCTGAGTCAATCAATCCACCGACCTCAGCCTCCCGGAGTGCTAGGATCAGGCATAAGCCACTGTGCCCAGCCAACTCCTCCAATTTTTAAATGTTCGCAACTAATTCAAAACATCAGCTATGGCTCAGCGCCTATAGCTCAACCGGCTAAGGCGCCAGCCACGTACACCTATGGTGGCGGGTTCGAATCCCCAGCCCGGACCCGCCAAACAACAATGACGGCTGCAACCAAAAAATAGCCGGGCGTTGTGGCG
>NW_003852420.1:16270172-16278073 GCF_000181295.1 Otolemur garnettii
GTGAGCTGTAATGCCATGGCACTCAACCCAGGGGGACAGCTTGAGGCTCTGTCTCAAAAAAAAAAAAAAAAAAATCAGCTATGAAGCAAACATCTCATGGAGTATCATATTATGTCCTCTGCCTGTGTGTCATGCATTCCATTTCCCAAACCTTAACTAGGTACCTGCCCTGGGCCAGGCCCTGAGCTGGGCACTGCCATGCAGAGATGCCCAAGATTTGGTCACTGCCCCAGAAAAGTTCACAGCCTTTTGAACTTTCAATCTTTAGGGAAGAATTTAGGGGGATGTATAATGTATTTTACAAAGCCGTCTGCCAAAACCCAAACCAGACTATGTGATCCCTAAAGGCAAATCTCATTTGCCTGGAAGTTCTTTGGTGCAATGGCCCTTTCCCTGGCAACACTGGATAAAGGAGGCACTAGGTACTTATATGAGTTTTGGAGAGTGTAAGGAGGACAATTCTGGCTGTTGATGGGGTTGCCAGTGTCCTATTCAGTGCCAGGGGAGATAAAAGGATGGTATGTATGTGTGAGAAGCAGAAATGACCATGGCCAAAGAGGTAGGGCATTTGGGCCTATGAGCCTACAGCATGAACAGGTACCAGTTACTCTTTTTGACCCTCAGTGTCCTTATCTATAAAATGCAGTTAGTAATGATGCATATCCCACAGGGTTGTTGAGAACTCAAAACAGTTTGTAATGTTAGCTGTTATTCCCCTCACACACACTTTTTTACTCTGCCATGACTTTGCAAATGTAATCCCCACATCTGGGCAGTTCTCTCCCTGCTTCTCTGACTGATTCATTCTGAAGACAGCTGGGTGGGCAGCTCTTACTCTGAGAGGTCCCACAGCCCCTGGGGTCTGGTGAGTTTAGACACTGCTCAGACCTCCTCTGGCATCAGTGACTAGAGTGGTGATTGTGGTGAGTCCCTCCACATACACACTGGGTAGGAAGTTCCTTGAGGAATCTGTGTTGCCTGCCACAGGGAGGTGGTTAGCAATGTCTGTGGCATAAATGGAAGGAAAAAGAAAGGGAGTATCACAGTGAGCTCACAGCTCATTGGCTGAACCTTAAGCCCCAGGTCTCTGGCAGTTAAACCACAGACTGATGGCGGGGTATGTACAGCTCACACCTGTAGTCCCGGCATTCTGGGAGGCCCAGGCAAGAAGATCCCTTGAGCTCAGAAGTTTGAGACCAGCTTGAAGAGAGTTAGAAGAACTCATACCCATATGGGGAGGTTGCTGCACCAGTGGTCATTTGCTGTGAAGGACCAGATGGTAGGGGCTGTGCTCTGAGATTCTAGACCTTGAAGGTAAAAGAGGAAACTCCAGAAGGAGGACAAAGAGATTAGTATCACTTCCCCATGTTGTTTGAGGCTAACTGTGGGTAATTTTCTGCCTAGTATCAGTTACCCATTGTTGCATTAAAAAAAAAACATATTTAGTGGCATAAAATAGCAATCATTTAATATTATTATCTATTTGTTTGGAGTTTGATTGGGCTCAGTTAGGCAGTGCTTGTTCAGTTATTATTTTCATATGGATGCAACAGTTGGTAACTGTGACTGGAGTCATTTTCAAGGCTTCCTGCCCAGTTGGTGCTGGTTGTCACCCGGGACCTCGGTTGAGGCTCCAGCAGGAATACTGCCTGTTGCCTCTCCAAGTGGCTTGGGCTTCCTCACAGCATGGTAGCTGGTATTTTGTCCCAGGTACAAGCTCAGCCCTTAGAAGTCATGTGCCATGACTTCTATCATACTGTGAGTTGAGGCAGCCCTCATGAAGAGTGTGAGAGATGGGGGAGATGCGACCATTTTTGAAAAATACACCCTGCCATACCAGAGAAGGGGGTGAGCTCTGGAGTCATATGCCTGGGTGAGAATCCTAGCTCTACCATTTAGTGCCTCTGAGTTTCAGATTCCTTATCCAGAAAATGAGGCTAATAATAGCATCTCCTTCATTAGATTGTTCTGAGGATTGAATGAGATAAAGGCCCAAAGTGCAGGATGTCCAGCACATGGCTGATGCTGAGTAGGTATCACTGTTGCTGGGACAGGTCATCACACTAAACTCTAACCAGTGTGGGTCACCACCCCAGGCCATTGCCTGTTTGTATGTGTGCAATGAAACCTGGGGGAGGGGGTGTGTTCAAAGATGTGTGTGCAAGTGGGTCCATGTGCACATGCCATGGGAGCCCAGCTTGAGGGAATGAAACCTCAAGTATATAATGTGTGTGTATCAGTGAGGGTGGGTATGTAGGTGGAAACTTGGGCAGGTTTGGACTCAGGGGAGCACATGAAGGATTGTGGATGTGTGTGAGTATGGGGGACAGGAGAGTGAGAGTATCTGAGGTCAAGTGTGAGCATGTGTCTATAACTGCACGAGTAGGACTGGATGTGGGTAAACTGAGTGAAGAGGGTGTACAAGAGTATGGGATATGTCCAAGCATGGGTTTTACATTGTGTGTGTATGTGTGCATGAGTGTTATGTTTTCCAGAAAGTACTTATCCATGCCCAGTGGTTGCAAAATATGAGAAAATTTAAAAACAAATCTTTCTAGAGTTTTCCCGGGATGGTCAAATCAAATGAATCCCTGGAGACTATGACCAGCTGGAGAGATGAGGCAAGCTAGGTGGAGGGGTGTGGAGAAAGGCTTTTCCAAAGCTCATGATCTCTTTCAGGCTGGGAGCCAGAGACCCTCTTTGGGCCAATTTCTTCCCACACATTGTTGGCTCTTCAGTTTGGATGACAGCTGAACTTCCTTCAGGAGGGCCTTCCTCCTCCTCAATGTTATTAGTGGTTAATTTGTTCACTCATTCAACTAACACTTATTGAGTACCTACCAAGAGTACTCACTGTGCTTTAGCAGTGAGCAAAACCTCTGTCCTTAAGGAGATAATGTCTTAATGGGGAGGGGACATTATATATTATGTAAACAAGTATATAATGAACAATACGATGTCAGGTGGTGGTGAGTGCTATGAAGAAAAATAAAAAGGATGGGGGTGACTTGGGAGGACGAAGACACTTTTGGGAATGTGCCTGGCATATCCCAAGAGTGGCAAGGTGTCCATTGCAGTGGCAGTGAAGTGAGCTGAGAGCAGAGGTGAGGAAAGTGGGTCATGCCAGGAGATGGAGGACTGATGAAAACATTGCAAAAGTTTGTCAAATTGTGTGTCAAAATCATCAGCTGACTGTAAGAAACATAGCAAATCAAGTAAACATTAATACAGAAATAGGAAAATCTTAAATGATAATCTTGGCATGAGAAAGGTGTGGGTGGCTCTTGCATCATGACAATGCACCAGCTCACACAACACTATCTGTAAGGGAGTTTTTAGCCAGTAGACAAATAACTATATTGGAACACCCTCCCTACTCACCTGATATGGCTCCCAATTATTTTTTCTTTACCCCCCAAATAAAGGAAATATTGAAAGGAAGATGCTTTGATGACATTCAAGAGTAATACAATGACACCTTTTTTTTTTTTTTTTTTGAGACAGAGCCTCAAGCTGTCCCCCTGGGTAGAGCGCCATGGCATTACAGCTCACAGCAACCTCCAACTCCTGGGCTCAAGCGAGTCTCCTGCCTCCGCCTCCCAAGTAGCTGGGACCACAGGCGCCCGCCACAACGCCCGGCCATTTTTTGGTTGCAGCCATCATTGTTGTTTGGCGGGTCCAGGCTGGGGATTCAAACCCGCCACCTTAGGTGTACGTGGCTGGCGCCCTAGCTGGTTGAGCCACAGGCGCCGAGCCTACAATGACACCTTTAATGGTCATTCCAGGTAAAGAGTTCCAAAACTGCTTTGAAGGGTGAGCTAGGCACTGGCATCAGTGCATAGCTTCTCGAGGGAGTTCTTTGAAGGTGATAGTAGTGATGTTCAGCAATGTGGTGTATAGCACTTTTTCCAGGACAAGTTTGAGAACTTAATTGTAAGACCTTGTATGGCAGAAAGGGCAAAAGAGAATTTGGGGGGTTTTCCCTCTGGACTATGCCACTGACTAGCTATGTGGTCTTAGGCTGGGTATATCACTTTCCTTGTCTCAGTTTTCCCATCTGTAAAATGGGGACACACTAGTAGCTACTTGGTATGTGGTTGTAAAGATTGAGTTAATATGCACAAACACACATAGTAGTGCATGGTACAGTGTTGGAATTGAATTTTGTTTCATTCTTCTGTGTCCTTACATGGCACTAAATAATCCTATCTTAGCCAAAAGTTGGGGAGAGCTTCCCCCTCACAATTCCTCCAGGGTCTTAAGCTGGGGAAAAACTTTTTAAAAAAAGTTTTTAAACATTGTAGATAGTGGATTAAGACAATGACTCTAGGATAAAGACAAGCCTGTGTGTGGTGGAAAGGAAGGAATGGGGATTGCAGAGGGGTCCAGGGTCCAGTAGGCCCAGGCTCTAAGAGCAGGGCCTAATTATCATATTTCATCAAATTTAAGACCCTTCATTATATGATTTTATGCAAAATTATATCATTTTTTAAATGCTGCAATTAGTTTATGATTTCATTAACTGTTAACACAATCCCAACTTGAAAGATAATAACAGGCAAATAAATATGCATCATAAAATCATTGAAAGATGGATCCCTAAGCACTGAAATTGAAAACAATGTCTTAGTCCCATTTTCTTTTAAATGCCACTGAACTGTAAAATGAATAAGTACAAGGGGATTTTCCTCTTAATGATTACTTTGAAGTTTTATGGGGGAAATAGAAAATGTCAAATTCTTTTCCTAAACCATATCTCATCCCCTTTGTTCCCCTGTATGGGCTGAGTCAGCCTGTTGGGTGATTCAGGGCTGCCCTGGGTAGGGGGGGCAGGCCACACAACTGAGTCCTTTGAGCCTCTCTCCTGCCCTGAGGACAGCAGCAGCTGGAAAGGGGCCCAGCTTTATGGAGGAACAATGGTGCCAGCCAGCTTCGGGTGAAGCAGGGTTGAACAGCCTGGTCTGATCTGGCCTGGGACAAAAGAGTGCCCCTTGCACCTGAAACGTCCACTCTATTTCAGCAAATGTCTGAGAGAGCCAGGGAAAGTGGAAGAGGAAACTCCCTCAGAATACACAGCCAACAACTCTAAGCATAGAATCCCAAATCATCCAGCCAGAGACTTCAGGGTCCATGGAATTGAACTGCCCCATTGTACAGATGGGCACACAAAGGAGCTAGAAGTTGCCTAAGTTCCCTTAATAGGTCAGTGGCAAAGCTGGAGCCAGAATCCAGGTTCCCTTTGACTCACCAAGTCTGCCATCAAATGATGACATGTACAATCTTTTAGGACATGCCCAAATTATATTGCTTTGACAGAGTGTCTGTGTGACACATCAGACAGAGTCGGCCCCACCAATCATTGGAATGAGAAGCCCAGGATCTCAAGTATGAATGCCTCCAGAACAGGGAGGACCTGTGGGTACCTGTCTACCCCGACTCCTTCAATATTTAGTGTGACTCAAAGCCCACCTCTAACACTTCCCATGTGGTGTAACCTTAGACAAATTATTTTCTCACTGCGGTAGTGGCCTATAAGATGAACCTCAATGATTCTCACCTCCTGGTATTCACACCTTGTAGAGTCAGTCCCTGCCCCTGCACAATGAATAGGGCTAACCTGTGTAACCAGTGGGCTATTGCAGAAATGAGTGTGACTTCTGAGGCCAGGTCAGAGAAGACATTGCTGCTTCCATCTTGCTCCCTTAGATCTCAGGGAAGTCAGCTGTCATGTTGTAAGGACACTTAATTAGCCCAATGGAGAGATCCACATGGCAAGTAACTAAGACCACTTGCCAATATCCAACTGATTTGCCAGCCATAGATCTGTGCCCTCTTGGATTTGGATCCTCCAGCCCCAGTCAAACTTTAAGATGACTGCAACCATAGTCAACATCTCGACTAGAATGTTACGAGATGCTCCTGGCAAGAATCACCCAGTTAATCTGCTCCTGAATTCCTTACCCATAGAAAATAAATGAGCTAATAAGTGTTTATTGTTGCTTTCAGCTGTTAAGTTTTGGGGTCATTTCTGACGTAGCAATAGATAATGAATAGGATCACTCTTTTGCCTCCCTTTCTTTATCTTTAAAATGAGAATGAGGACGGCGCCTGTGGCTCAAAAGAGTAGGATGCCAGGTCCGTATGCCAGAGGTGGCGGGTTCAAACCCAGCCCTAGCCAAAATAACAATAATAATAATAATAATAGTAAATAGATAAATAAAATGAGAGTGAATGGCTCGGCACCTGTAGCTCGGTGGTTAGGGAACCAGCCACATACCCTAGGGCTGGAGGGTTTGAACCCAGCTGAGGCCTGCAAACAACAATGACAACTACAACAAAAAAATAGCTGGGCCAATTGTGGCGGGTGCCTGTAGTCCCAGCTAAGGCAAGAGGATCACTTGAGCCTAAGCATTTGAGGTTGCTGTGAGCTGTGACACCATGACACTCTACCAAGGGCAAAATAATGAGACTCTGTCCCCCCAAAAAACTGAGACTGATGAGAGTCTCTGCTTTATATATAAGAGGTTTAGATGCAGAGACAGCGTGAGGGACCACAGAAAGGAGAGGAGGCCAAGGATAAGGGAAGGCTTTATTAGAGCATGAGCAGAGTGGAGTCTGACCAGGAGTCAGCTCGCTCCCTCACAGTGGCAGTAGGCTTTTATTAGCCTTATCAGTATAGCTGGAATGGGGAAGTGACTGGAGTCATTCTCTTCCAATTGGTGTTTGTGTCAGGGCTGCCACTGGCATACACCTGTGCTCACCTCTAGTGCCAGTCAGGATTATGGGTGTATCCTTAGCGCTGACCAGGATATAGGTTGGATTTCCAGGAATATCTGGCCTTGAAATATGCCAGGAGTCTGGACAGTGGTTGCTTGTTTTATCTAAAATGGATGCACTTTTGTCAGGGTTATGAGAATTCTTTTCTCACAATATAATCATAGTGATGATTCCGTAAAATGCATGAAAAGGGTCTGGGTAATAGCAAACATTCAGCAGATGGAAACCAGTATTGTATTATTATATGGTCTTCATTGATAGAGACCAGAGGTGAAGTGCTGTGTGAAGTGCTGTGTGAGGATGGGCCAAGAGAGAAGATTAAGTAGCAACACCCAGTCTCTTCATTTTCCTGGCAATTTATTGCTGACCCTACAATTGCAAAACAGAAGTCCTGCCGAGAACCTCAATTCCCTTTCCTTAGAAGGCAGTGTGGGGATTATTTATCACTCCTTGAGCCTCCTCTTCAAAGTTCCCACAGTTCTCTACCACCTTGCCACCCCTGGAACTTATCAAGTAATGTCTTGCTCATCTGCTAGGAGCTGGATCAACAGAATTCACGCCACCTCAGCACTTTCCAGGGATGTTCTCTGACCTCTGGAAGCTATCCAGCAAAGGATTATTCTGCTGCTGAATCCATCTCTGAGAAGCAGGTTTAAATTTTAACTCTGCTACTCATTTGCCTTCTGTCAAGTCACTCAACCTCTTGAGCCTCATTTCCTCATCTGCCAAACAGAGATAGTGAATTTTGCCTCAGAGTTGTCAGGGGGAGAAAATGAAACAGACAGTGAGGTAGAAAAGCTTTGGTGGGTGGAAATAATAAACTGTAAATGCCCTGGGCTGCCAGGTGCTGCCCAGCTCCCCAGCCCGCCCCATTAGGTCTCTCCTTGCATCTGGAACTACTTAACTCTCCTGTATAGTCTCTGCTCTGCTCTGGGATTAAGACCATCTTTGTCTTTTAACCAGGGGACTTTAAAGAAATTTAAGCTTTTTAATCAGGAGCTCAGCAATAATTGCAAATGTGCCCTAGTGCTTTCTTCTCACAGTCAAGCCCAGTTTCTTTCTTTTTCTTTTTTCTTTCTTTCTTTCTTTCTTTTTTTTTTTTTTTTTTTTTTGAGACAGAGTCT
>NW_003852420.1:16278702-16303352 GCF_000181295.1 Otolemur garnettii
GGCTGGGGATTCGAACCTGCCACCTTAGGTGTATGTGGCTGGCGCCTTAGCCGCTTGAGCCACAGGCGCCGAGCCTGAGACAGACATTAAGATTTTTAAAACTTTACTGCCTTACTCCCCTGAAGTTAAACGAAAGAGATTTGCCCTTCCATCTGAAAAAAAGATATCTATGTAACAACTGTTATCAAGACACTGAATATCAGTCAATGAAGGACAGTGGTCCCAAAGAGTCTAGAAGCAGATGAAGTGAGACCTATGATTTCCCAAAAGGATTGTCTAGAAAATGTTTAGGTGCAGGGAATGGGGAACTCAGGTGGAGACCAGAAGATTATCTGACTTGAGGAAACAGAGTGGAGGCTGGGGAGACCAAGGAGGCTAGAGTTTGCAGTACTGAAGAAAAGAGAGCTACACAGAGAGAACTCTGGAGTTCTACTCGAACATTCATCTGAGTACTCATTAGCACATGCATGTGAAGAAGCTACCTAAAGATGGCAAAAGAATACCCAAAAGAATGAGAGGTGACAGTGTTC
Organism: Otolemur garnettii; assembly: GCF_000181295.1. Classification (NCBI taxonomy): domain Eukaryota; kingdom Metazoa; phylum Chordata; class Mammalia; order Primates; family Galagidae; genus Otolemur; species Otolemur garnettii. Next base: position 16,279,233 of record NW_003852420.1, read on the forward strand.
AATGCTCACACCAGTCCTGGAACAGTGCCTGTTCCCATCAAGTGAACTGTAAAGCCTCATGATTCACGGAGTATTCAGTAGAGCACACAGAAGGGTATTACCTCAGTTTTGGAGAACACTTAGCCCTAGACTAAATACTGCTTTGAGCTCACTTAATAGTAAAAGCAAGAACTAAAAGAATCAAACTGTTTCCAAAAATTTAACTGCATCCCCAAACAAACCTGAAGAATACTTATAAGATCACAAAAATTGGCCTGGTATAGTGAGTCATGCCTGGAATTCTGGCACTTTGGGAGGCCAAGGCAGGAGGATCACTTGAGATCAGAAGTTCAAGACCAGCTTGAGCAAGAACAAGACTCCATCTCTACAAAAAATAGAAAAATTAGCTGGGCAAGGTGGCATGTCCCTGTAGTCCCACCTACTCAGGAGGCTGAGGTAGGAGGATTGGTTGAGCCCAGGAGTTGGAGGTTGCTGAGCTAATATGATGCTACTGTACTCTAGCCCAGGTGACAGAGGGACACCCTGTCTCAAAAAGAAAGAAAGAAGGGAGAGAAGGAGGGAGAAAGACAGGAAGGAAGGAAAAATAAGTATCTACCACCTAATAGGTAAAATTCCCAATATCTAGCCTTCAATAAAAAAAATATCAATTGCACAAAGCAGGTAATATTGAAAAAATATTGAAACTGACCCAGAACTGACATAGACTTAGAATTAGCAGAGAAGGACATTAAAACAATAATCATAAGTGTACTGGCTCAGTGCCTTTAGCTCAGTGGCTAAGGCATAAGCCACATACACCGAGACTGGCGGGTTCAAACCTGGCCTGGGCCTGCCAAACAACAATGACAACTACAACAAAAAAATACCTGAGTGTTCACTGCAGACTTGAACTTCTGGAACCAGTTGTAGTGGCAGATGTCTGTAGTCCCAGCTACTCAGGAGGCCAAGGCAAGAGAACCACGTAAGCCCAAGAGTCTGAGGTTGCTGTGAACTGTGATGGCACAGCACTCTATCTAGGGCGATATAGCAAACCTCTGTCTCAAAAAACAAACAGGTTTGGTGCCTGTGGCTCCAGACACATACACCTGAGCTGGCGTGTTCGAATCCAGCCTGGGCCCACCAAACAACAATGTCAGCTGCAACAAAAATAATAGCCAGGCATGATGGAGGGTGCCTGTAGTCCCAGCTACTTTGGTGGCAGAAGCAGGAGAATTGCTTGAGCCCAGGAGTTGGAAGTTGCTGTGAGCTGTGATGCCATAGCACTCTACCCAGGGTGATAGCTTGAGGCTCTGTCTCAAAAAAACAAAAAACAAACAAACCAAAACAAACAAACAAACAAGTGAATTATACATGTCTAAAAGTTAAGTAAGTAGAGACATGGAAAATACAAAAAGGAAGTCAAATGCCTGGAGACATGTGAAATGAAAAATAAAGTGGATGAATTTTTTTTTTTTGAAACAGAGACTCACTCTGTTGCTCTGGGTAGAATGCCATGGCATGACAGCTCACAGCAACCTCAAACTCCTTGGTTCTGGTGATTCTCTTGCCTCAGCCTTCTGAGTAGCTAGGACTATAGGCACCCAACACAACACCTAACTAGTTTTTCTAAATTTAGTAGAGATGGGGTCTCACTCTTGCTCAGGCTGGCTCCAGAAGTTCAAGTCTGCAGTGAACTATGATTGTGCCAAAGTATTAAAGCTTATGCCAGAGAGTGAGAATTAATCTCTAAAAGATAAAATAATATAAAACTAAATTAATAAGGCTCGATGCCTCAGCCACATACACCAGAGCTGGTGAGTTCAAACCCAGCCCAGGCCTGCCAACAACAATGACAACTACAACCAAAAAAATAGCCAGGCATTGTGGCATTGTAGTTCCAGCTACTTGGGAGGCTGAGGCAAGAGAATTGCTTAAGCCCAAGAGTTGGACGTTGCTGTGAGCTATGATGCTGCAGCACTCTACCAAGGGCAACATAGTGAGACTCTGTCTCAAAAAACAAAATTAACTTAATGATAATGAACAGAGCATTGGTGCATTGTGATATAACTTCAAAAGGCCTAATGCATATGTAATGGGAGAGCCTCTGAAGGAGAGGAGGGTGGGACAGAAAAATTATTTGAAGCAGTAATGGCTGAAAACTTCCAAATCTGATTAAAAATCATAATACCACACTTTGAAGAACCTCAACAAATGCCAAGCACAAGAAACATGAAAACTACACCAAGGTACATCAAGATCAAATTACTCAAAACCAATGATGAGAAAATCTTAAAGTGAGCCATAGAGGAGCAAAGACAAGAATGACAGCAGATTTTTCAGTAGAAATGATGCAAGTCAGAAGACATTGGAACAACATCTTAAAGTATTGAAAGGAAAAACATTTGGCAACCTATAACCCAGTGAAAATATTTTTAGAAAGAAAGTAAAAACCTCAAAAACATTATATTAAGAAAACATGCAAAATACTGCATACTCTATGATTCCATTTATATGAAATGTCCAGAAAAGACAAATTGACCGAGACAGGAAGAAGGTTCATAGATGCCTGGCAGATGGGGTAGGAAAGGGGGCCATGCCTCCAAATGAACATGAGGGATCTTTCAGGGGTGATTGACATGTTCTAAAGTTAAATTTTGATGATGCTTATACAACTCTAAGTTTATTGAAAATTATTGAACTTTTTACTTAAAACAAGTGACTTTTATGGGATATAAATATGAATTGGTTTACACAATAGTGGGGGCTGACTAGGCAAATGTGAAATCCACAGGTGAGGCTGAAACCTCTCAGGCAGGAGCTGAGTTCATAGGTGGAATTTCTTTTTCTTTACGGAAGCCTCAGTTCTGCTCTTAAGGTTTTTTAACTGATTGAGTCAGGCTCACCCACATTTCCAAGTATAATCTCTTTTTTAAAGTAAATCAACTGAAGATGTTAATCATGTCTATAAAATACCTACACAGTAACATCTAACATCTAAATTCGTGTCTAAGGCTGGGTATAGTGGCTCACACCTGTAAGCTTATCACTCTGGGAGGCTGAGGCAAGTGGATTGCTTGAGCTCAGGAGTTTGAGACTAGCCTGAGCAGGAGCAAGACCCCATCTCTACTAAAAACAGAAAAATTAGCTGGGGGTGGTGGTGTATGCCTGTAGTCCCAGCTACTTGGGAGGCTGAGGCAATAGGATTGCTCAAGCCCAAGAGTTTGCGGTTGCTATGAGCTATGATGCCACAGCACTTTACCCAGGGCAACAGAGTGAGACTGTCTCAAAAATAAATACATAGATAAAGAAGTGTCTGACTGAAATAGGTAGCATATTTAATACATAAAACTGACCATCACACACAGTAAGGCAAGAAAAAGGGATAAAAGGCATCCAGATTGAAAAGGATGAAGGAAATTGTTTTTATTTTCAAATACATAGTAACACAAGCATCTATGGAGAAAGCTCAATGGAATTTATTTTTTTAAACTACTAAAACTAACAAAAATATGAATATATAAAAGTATCCAGCAATCCCACTGCTGGATACATATCCAAAATAAAGGAAGTCAGTAGATCAGAGAAAGCTGCATTCTCATGTTTACTGCAACACATTTACAATAGCAAAGATATGGCATCAACCTAAGTGTCCATCAAAAAATGAATGGATAGGCTTGGCGCCTGTGGCTTAAGTGGCTAAGGCCCCAGCCACATACACCTGAGCTGGCAGGTTTGAATCCAGCCCTGGCCCACCAAACAATAATGATGGCTACAAACCCCCCCAAAATAGCCAGGCCTTGTAGTGGGCACCTGTAATCCTAGCTACTTGAGAGGCGGAGACAGGAGACTCGCTTGAGCCCAGGAGTTAGAGGTTGCTGTGAGCTGTGATGCCATAGCACTCTACCCAGGGCCACAGCTTGAGGCTTTTTCTCAAAAAAAAAAAGATGAATGGATAAAGAAAAATTGGTATATAGACACAATGGAATGTTATTCAATCATAAGAGAGAATGAAATTCTGTCATTTGCAGCAACATAGGGGGAATTGGAGGTCATTATGTTAAATGTCAGGCTTCAAGAGACAAATATTGCATATTGTCAGTCATATGTGGGAGCTAAAAAAGTGGATCTCATGGAGGTAGAGAGTAGAATGGCAGTTCCAGAGGCTGAGAAGGGAAGCAGGGAGGAGAGATGAAGAGAAGTTGGTGAATGGGTACAAAAACACAATTAATTAGATAGAAGAAATTAGTTACAGTATTTGATAGCACAGTAGGGAAATTCTGGTTAACAATAATTTATTGTATCTTTTAAAATAGCTAGAAGATGACTCGGCCATGGCTCATTGGTTAGGATGCTGGCCACATACACTAAGGGTTAGGTTAGCTCATCCAATCCATAGCTCATTGGTTAGGATGCTGGCCACATACACTGGGGCCGGAGGGTTCAAACCCAGCCTGGGCTGGCTAAACAATAATGGCAACTACAACCAAAAAATAGATGGGCATTGTGGTGGGTGCCTTTAGTGCTACCTACTTGGGAAGCTGAAGCAAGAGAATCTCTTAAGTACAAGAATTTGAGGTTGCTGTGATCTGTGACCACACAGCACTCTACTGCTGACAACATAGTGAGACTCTATCTCAAAACAAAACACCATGAAATAAAATAAAATAACCAGAAGAGTAAATGTGTAATGTTCCAAGCACAAAGAAAAATGTTTGGGGTGATGGATATCCCAATTGCCCTGATTTGATTAATTGACATTGTATACATGTATCAAAATATCATTTATACCCCAGAATATGTATAACTATGATATATCAATTGAAAAAAGAAGAAAAAATACAAAAGTAAATTGTATTTCTATGTGCTAGCAATAACTAATTAGAAATTAGAATAAAAATGCCATTTATAATAGCATTGCAAACTATGAAATATTTAGGGCTAAATATGATAAAGAATATGAAAGAACTATAGAAGATTGCTGAGGGACTTAAAGAAGACCCAAGAAAATGGAGAGATACACTGTGCTCACGAGTTGGAAGATTTAATAGTATTAAAAAGTCATTTCTCTCCAAATTGGCCTATAGATTCAATACAATCCCAGTAAAATATTCTAGTAGTCTTATTGTTGAAATTGATGAGGTGGCTCTAAAATTCATATAAAGATGAAAGAGCCTAGACTAACCAAAACCTGATGTCAAGACTTAATAAATCAGCTCCACTCCTGTGGCTCAAGTAGCTAAGGCACCAGCCATATACACCTAAGGTGGTGGGTTTGAATCCAGCCCGGGCCACCAAACAACAATGATGGCTGCAACCAAAAAACTTAGCTAGGTGTTGTGGCGGGCGCTTGTGGTCCCAGCTACTTGGGAGCAGGAGGCAGGAGACTCGCTTGAGCCCAGGAGTTGGAGGTTGCTGTGAGTTGTGATGCCACAGCACTTTACCCAGGAGGACAGCTTGAGGCTCTGTATCAAAAAAAAAAAAAAAAAAGACTTAATAAATCAATCGTATCTTGATACAATTAGACATAAACTTTCTCCCCCCAAAAGACTCCACTTAATATAAATATAATATAAATCATAACAAATGTAGTCTTGGTATAAAGTTTAAAGCAAAGGAATACAGTTCAGAAATAGATCCACACATATGTGGACAACTGATTTTTGAAAAAATTTCAAAAGCAATTGAGTTTCTATACCTGGTGTTGAAACGATTCGTTATTCTTACATAAAGTAGGGAGGGAGGGAGGTAAGGACTTTGATCCATGTGTTTTTCATCATACACAAAAATTAACTCAAAATCAATTGTACACCTAAATGTAAAACCTAAAACTTCTCAAAAATTGGTAACTGGACCAGTTGACCTTGTAGGACGTGGCCCTTTCAACTCTAGAAGGTCTTCAAGGACTGACAACAAAGAATCACACATCTTCATATTTCTCATTGTACACTTTGCTGCCTCAGGAGAAATTCGCATGAATCAAGTTTGAGTACTAAGATTCCCAGAAGTGTTTCTGTCTGACATCGTCCCAGCCTGCATCAGGTGACCCGAATGCTTGTTTGATTCCATCTTTGTCTGAGGAGTTTGCAGCCATGACATTAAGCTTTCTGTTGAGATACAGATTCTGGTTTTGTACAGACATCTCCAGTGAGAACTCCAAGAATGATTCCGGTCTATAATTTGTAGAGATGGTCCAATGGGGCTTTTCCTGTAAGAAGGGTATCCTTAGGTTTCAGAGCAAGAAAAGAGGTCTAAGTGAGGATAATGAGCAGGACTAGAAGAAGCTCTGACATGCTATTTATTATCTAAGGCAGTTCTTGAGTCCTGTAATTGTCCCCTGGAAGCTCAATACTCCCCAAAATTGCAGAGGGACGTGCTGAGGACTCCTATGGCTATTTATGTATTTTTGTAACTTTCCCCTCACTTCTACCTTCAGTATAGAAAATCTGAAGGATACAGAAGAATGCAGTCTCCTCTCTTCCTTATATTGATTCATGAGAGGCATTTGTGAAGTAGTTGAAAGAAACAGTTCTGGGTTCAGATCTCACATCTGCTTCTTTAGGCACTCATGCCAGTCTTCTGAACCTCTGTTTCCTCCTCTGTGAAAGTGAAAATCACAGTATCTCCTAACTCATTGAGTAGTTATAGGGATGAACATATTTAGTTTATAAGCCTACATGAGCATTTAATATATGTGTCCTTGTCTCTTCCTTTCACAGTTTACAAAGAGGTTTTCATATAAGCATTTTCTGAGCATCTTTAGGTTGCCATTACATGCCAGAGGACACACGGGGGTGGCTAAGACTAGCTCTTTCCGCTTGAAAACTTATGGTTTGGGAAGGGAGGAGGAAATCTTCCCTAATTTTATGGTCCAATCTCCTGCTTTTATTTTTTTAATTTAATGTATTTCATTTATTTATTATTATTTTTTTTGAGACAGGGTCTTGCTATTGCCAGGGCTGGAATATATTGGTATTCTTGGGCTCAAGAGATGCTCTGATCTTCCCATCCTCCACCCTCAGACTCCTGAATGCTTAGATTACAGGTGTGAACCGCCAGGTCTGGATTCCCCTGCTGTTAGATAAATTAAAAAAAGATGTTTGACCTCAATTTCGAGAGATCAGCAGAGGCCCAGAGAGGTCATACAGGTCATACAGCAGATAAATAGTAGGGAGGAGACTGGAATCCATCTAGGAGAAATATTAGGATAAGGGCAATGACAAAGGGATTTTAGAAGTAAAATCATGCCAGCTTGTAGCTCAAAAGAAATAGGTATGAGGTGGAGCTGCAAATGGATCAGGGGTTGTAAATTCAGCTCTGAAAATGGACTGTATTTTGCTTGTGCAGGATTTCCCCCCCCCCACTATTTTATTAAGAAAAATTTTTGTTTTGAAACAGAGTCTTACTTTGTCACCCTCAGTAGAGTACTGTAGCATCACAGGTCTCAGCAACTTCAAACTCTTGGGCTTAAGCAATTCTCTTGCCTCAGTCCCCCAAGTAGCTGGGACTACAGGCACGAGCCATAACGCCTAGCTATTTTTTTGTTGTTGTTGTTGCAGTTGTCATTATTGTTTAGCTGGCCCTGGCTGGGTTCGAATCCACCAGCCTTGGTGTATGTGCCTGGTACAGTAACCATTGTGCTACAGGCATCCAGCACCATCTTATTTTTTGATGAATCTCAAAGAAACTGCAGAGTTCACTCTATCCATAAAAACTTTAGCATTAACTAGAGCTTAGGTTGTTTTTCCTTCCTTCCTTTCTTTCTTTCTTTTTTTGAGACAGGGTCTCTCACTCTTTCACCTAAGCTATAGTGCAATGGTGTGATAATAGCTCACTGCAACCTTCAGCTTCTGGGCTGAGGTGATCCTCTTGTCTCAGCTTCCCCAGTAGCTAGGACTACAGGCATGCACCACCACATCTGGATAATTTATTTTGTGTGTGTGTGTGTGTGTGTAGAGATGGGGATCTCTATGTTGCCCAGGCTGGTCTTGAACTCCTGGCCTCATGCAATTATCTAATGTCTACTTCCCAAAGTTATGAGATTACAGGTATAAACCACTATGGACAGCCTTTCTTATTTTTTGAGGTTAAATTTACATACAATGATATTCACAGATCTCGTATGGTTTGTTAAGTTTTTGACACATACATACAGCCAACTAATCCAAACACCCAACAAGATATTGAAAGAACATTTTCAACATTCCAGAAAATTCCTTGTGCTTCATCCCAGTTGGCTCCCTCCCTTTAGAGGCACCCAATAATAGTGATTTTTCACCATTGATTAGAATTTATATGCTCTAGAATAACATACAAGTAGCATTACACAGTGTGTACCATTTTGTATGTCTTCTTCCTTTTAGTATGTCTGAGACTTCTCTATTTTGTGTATTAGTAATTTATTCTTTCTTATTGCTTAGTAATATTCCACTGAATGAATGACTATACCAAAGCTTTCCATTCTTCCATTGATGGAACACAACATTTTGAATTGGTTGCCAATATTTGAATTGGTTCAAATCCTGACTCAGCCACTTGCTGTCTACATTAGTATGATCTGGTTACTTTATCTCTCTGAGACTCATCTACATACTGGGGCAAATTATGGCTATTGCCTACAGAGTGTTTGCCTGGCACTGCTCTAAGTGTTTTTACATGTCTTGCTTCATTTAATCTTCACAACAACCCATGAGTTGGGGTACATTATTATTCCCATTTTGTACATGAGGAAGATGGGCACTCTATCTATGGAGTATCCAATGAGATAGTGCACGTAAAACACTGCAGATACGATTGATAATGACAATGTAGAGAGTAAATATTAGTTGCTATTTTTTATTTTATTTGGATGGTCCTTGGACACAATAAGTTTACTACATCTGATCAAGAATGTATACAAATTCTTAGAAGTAATGTTGCCACACAAAATACAGGATGCCCAGTTAAATTTGAATTTTGGATAAACAATGAAAACAAATTTAGTGTAAGTATGTTACATGCAATATTTGGCATGTATTTACACACAAAAAATCTATTCACGTGAAATTCAAATTTAGTCAGGTATTCTAGATTTTAATTTTCTAAATCTAAAGAACAGATGAGAAAATAATTCTTGAGGAGAGGAAATAATAGTCCATAGCCTCAGGTCTTAAACGGTCTCTTTGGCTCCAGATCTCAAGCTCTGAGAAGCCCCATCCACTGGTTCAGTGTCTTCCTTCCAGGGCTTTTCAAGCCTTTCCCTCCTCTGGCAATTGAAAGCACAGCGGCTCTAGGGAGGAAAGGGACAACAGGATGACTAAGTGTTCTGTAGGGAAATCTGGTAAGCGACAGGTGGCATGTGGGCTGCTGGAGTTTCTCTCTCAACTCCTTCTAGCTCTCCATACCTGCTTTCTTCCTTCCAGAGAGGCCTGGGAACCATTTTTCCTTGCTGGTGGCAGGCCCCTCCAGGCTTGCTTTAGCAGAGTTGGCACTGTCCTAGACTAACCTGGGTGTCCTAGGCGGAAGGAAGGCTTGAGGCTTTGTCAACCACTGATCCTCCATACTGAGTTCTGGATCAAGAAACCTGAGAGTGAGAGCCACATTGCATGGAAGAATGAGGAAATGGCTGGATTGGGATTCTCTGACCTCATCAAATTTGGTTCTCTTTGGAGAACAAATAACTACCTATCCTGGATCTCCTAGAATCTTTCAATCTCAAGAGTTAGGATCTATTATACTCATTTAGAGATTTGGACACTAAAGTTCAGGTGATTTTGCCTGAGACCTCCAAAACAAGTTGTTGAGATTATAAGGACTAGATCCTTGATCCCTATGCCTGTGAAGCCTGATGGGTACCCCTAACTCCTGTAGGTACTACCTCTCAGATCAGAGCTTATCTACCCTGTTGGAATTAGCAAAAAGATTAGGACAATATAGTCCAGTGTTTCTCCAAGTGTGATCCTTGAGTATACATGTCACCGAGGAACTTGTTAGAAATGCAATTTCTTGGGCCTGATCCCAGAGCTTTCTGACTCAGAAATTCTGGGGGATAGCACCTGGCAATTTGAGTTTTAACAAGTCCTCCAGGTGATTCTGAAGCACTCTAAAGTTCTAGAGTCTTTGGCATGTAGTAGGAAGACACACATTTTTAAAACAAAATGAGTATCCATTGAAAACCGATACTTAAGTAAACTTTTATTAATGTATAATAAATATAAATAGAGAAAAATGCACAAGTCATAAGCATACGGTTGATGACTTTTCACAATGTGAACCTGCCTATGTACCACACACAAATCAAGGCCCAGAATATTACTTGTTCTAAGAAGTCCCTTTGTGCCTTCTTGCAGACACTACTTCTCCTCAAAGGGTAACCATTATCCTGACATCTACCACTAGTTTGCCTAATATATAGCTTTAAAAATTATAGATGAAAACTAAATCTGAAACAAGAAGGGTTGGGTTGGATCCCTGGTTCCTGGCTTAGTGATATTTATTTAAATTTTTAGAGACAAGGTCTTTCTCCATTGCCAGAGCTAGACTGCCATGATGTCATCATAGCTCACTGAAACCTCCAATTCCTGGTCTCAGGTGGTCCTTCTGCCTCAACCTACCGAGTAGCTGGAACTATAAACTCCCTCCACCACATCTGCCTAATTTTTTCTGTTTTTAGTAGAAACAGAGTCTTGCTCTTGCTCAGGCTATTCTCAAATTCCTGAGCTCAAGGGATCATCCCTCCTTGGCCTCCCAGGCATGAGCCACTGCACCTGATCAAATTAAAAAAAAATTATTTTTAGACATGGGGGTCTTACTATGCCCAGGCTGGCCTCAAACTCCTGTCCTCAAATCCTCCCATCTTGGCCTTCCAAAGTGCTGGAAGGTGTAAGCCACAGCACCTGGTCTATTATTTTTTTATATGTTTTTATTTTTTTAAAAGATGGAGTCTTGCTCTGTCACTCAAGCTGGCATACAGTAGCACAATCATAGTTCACTATAGCTTCAAACTCCCAGGCTCAAAGGATTCTTCTGCCACAACCTCCTGAGAAGTTAGAACTGCTTGTGCACACCACTGTGCCTGGCTGATTTTTCTTTTTTTCATTCAGTCAGTCACTTTTTTATTTTTTGAGACAAAGTCTCACATTGTCACCTTTGGTATAGAGTGCTGTGGTGTCATAGCTTACAGCAACCTCAAACTCTTGGGCTTAAGCAATTCTCTTACCTCAGCCTCAGTCCCCTGTAGCTGGGACTTACAGGTGCCTGCCATAACACCCAGCTATTTTTTTGCAGTTGTCATTGTTGTTTAGCTGGCCTGGGCTGGGTTTGAACCCGCCAGCCTCCATGTATATGGCTGGCACTATAACTACTAGGGCACTAACCCACTATGGGCACCAAGCCAGTCATTCATTTTTTGATTTTTTTTTTTTTTTTTTTTAGAGACAGAGTCTCACTTTATTGCCCTTGGTAGAGTGAAGTGGAGTTACAGCTCACAGCAACCTCCAACTCCTGGGCTTAGGCAATTCTCCTGCTTCAGCCTCCCAAGTAGCTGGGACTACAGGCACCTGCCACAACGCCCAGCTATTTTTTGTTGTGGTTTGGCCAGGGCTGGGTTTGAACCCGTCACCCTTGGTAATATGGGGCTGGCGCCCTACTCAGCGAGCCACAGGCACCACCCCATTCATTAATTGAGACAGAGTCTTGCTCTGTTGCCTTGACTAGAGTGCAGTGGTGTCATCATAGCTCGCTGCAACCTCAAACCCCTGGGCTCAAGCAATCCTCCTGCCTCCACCTCCTGAGTGGTTAGGACTACAGGTGTGAGCCACTGTGCCTGGCTATTTTCTACTTTTTGTAGAGACAGGGCTCTTGCTTTTGCTCAGACTGGCCTCCCACAGTGCAAGGATTACAAGTGTGAGCCGTTGTGGTGGTCGTGGTATAGCTCAGTGTGTAGGGCGCAGGCCACGTACACCCAGGCTGGCAGGTTCAAACCCAGCCTGGGCCAGCTAAACAACAATGACAACTACAACCAAAAAATGGCGAGGTATTGTGGTAGGCACCTGTAGTCCCAGCTACTTGGGAGGCTGAGGCAAGAGAATTGTTTAAGCCCAAGAGTTTGAGGTTGCTGTGAGCTGTGATGCCATGGCACTCTACCCAAGGTGACATAGTAAGATTCTGTCTCAAAAAATATATATATATGAGCCACCGTGCCTCATCTTATTTTTTTTTACTGATAGGATTTCGCAATGTTGCCCAGGATGGTCTTGAATTCCTGGCCTCAAACAATCCTCTTGTCTCAGCCTCCCAAGTGGCTTGGATTAGGGGTGCAAACCACTGCATGCAGAACTGGCTGAGTGATTTCAGACCAGTCATTTAGTTTCCCTTAGACTCAGTTTCCTTCTCTGTATAATAGTTGTAAAAATACCTCCTACTTTAAAGGGCATTATGTTTCCCAAACTTCTTTAGTGACAAGAATCACCTTAGACACTAGTTAGACAATCCTGATTCCTCCAGGGCATTGGTAGGGGGTGAAGAATTTTTTTTCACTTTTTTATGTATAAAGCACAAATATACTACATATAGAACATAAATAGATACACAGTATGTTTGATATTAAAATTTCATGGAAGGGATACATAGTGAAAGAATGTCCCAAAATGCTCCTTAGAGAAATGATTAAAAAGAAAGTGGTGGAGAAACATTGCCCTAAAGCAATGATTTTCCCAGTGTGGGCCCTAGTTAAAAATAATAATTTTCAGGTCTCACTCTAGACCTACAGAATCAGAAACTCTGGAGGTGAGGCCCAAGAATCTATGGTTTAACTAACTCTTCAGTGATTCTGAGGGCTAAAGTTTGAGAATCACTATCCTAGAGACTATTAGTGGGGTGGAGCCCGGGAATCTATATTTTTAACCAACTGTCCTAAGGCGTACTGCAGGAATGTTGACTTGGCAGTTTTCAAAGTACTTTGAAAAACATGAGTGACTTTCTAGATCAGGCATCCTCAAACTACAGCCCATGGGCCACATGCAGCCTGCCTAGGACATTTATCTGGCCTGCTGGGTGTTTTTGCTGCTGCTGCCTGTCCTGCTTAGCAGTTGACTTTTCCGGGGGCCCCAGTCCCGCCCTCCAACGGTCTGAGGAACAGTGAACTGGCCCCCTGTTTAAAAAGTTTGAGGATCCCTGTCAGATGGTAAATATTATTTTCATTAGGAGGAAACAGGCTAAATGATAAAGCAAAGGTCACTAATTACAGAGCACTTAGTCATACTGTTGCCTCTGAGTACCTACTTGTACATGCTGTTAGTTCTCATAAACAACCCAGAAGGTGAGGTGAAAAGGATTGACGAGGACTGCAGTCTGAAGCCAGACTGCCTGGGTTCTAATTTAGCATGTGACTTTGTTTATGCTTTTGTAAAATGAGGACAATAACGACACTTTTTTCTCAGGTTTGCTGTGAGAATGAAGGGAGATTGCTTTTTCTTTCTTTCTTCCTTTTTTTTTTTTTTTTGAGACAGAGTCTTACTTTGTCAGTAGAGTGCTATGGCGTCACAGCTCACAGCAACCTCAAACTCTTGGGCTTAAGTGACGATTCCCTTGCTTCAGCTTCCCAAGTAGCTGGGACTACAGGCACTCGCTACAATACCTGGCTATTTTTTTGTTGCAGTTGTCATTGTTGTTTAGCAGGTCCAGGCCCGAACCTGCCAGTCCCTGTGTATGTGGCTGGTGCCCTCACCACTGAGCTACTGGCACTGAACCCACTGGCTATTTTTTAGAGACCGGGTCTCGTTCTGGCTCAGGCTGGTCTCGAACTTGTGAGCTCAGGCAATATACCCGCCTAGACTTCCCAAGTGTTGGGATTATAGGTGGGAGCCACTGCGCCTGGCTGTCGTTTCTTAGAATAGTTGTCATGTTGGTGCCGCTCAGCTGTTACCACTCTCTCTGAGGGCACCCAATTAAAAATTGGAGAAGTGAGAATTTGAAACCAATTGGTGTTCGTTAAAGACTAAGCTATATAGCCCCGTGGTTCTCAAGTTGTTATCCTACCTGCCAGTAGTATTACCAAATAACTTATTAGAAATGGAACTTATAAAACCCTATCCCAGATGTACTGAATCAGAAACTCTGTGAGTGGGGCTCAGGAACTTAAGTTTTAAGCCCTGATTCTGATGCACACTAGAGTTTGGGAACCACAGTTACAGCTGTGTTCTGGTGGGAAGGGTAGGAAGTGTGTTTAAAAAAAAAAAAAGCCTAGAGGTGCTGGGGAGCAACTTGAGAGCATCCCACCTAGAGGTGCGGAAAGCTCGGATTTAGTTGCTCTCACCAGCCGCAGCCAGTTCTTCAGGCTAGGGGTGGGGAATGGCGCGCGAGGCCTGCTGGGGCTTGTAGTTCCGGCTGTCCCTGCGCGGAGGCGCCTGCGCGTTGGGCGCTAACTCGCTCTAGTTGCTGTGGTCGGGGCTCGGGACCGGCTGCCATCTTAGCCGAGGGACTGAGGAGTCGCCGCCGCCCCGAGTCCCGGTAAACAACTGCGGGGGCACTCGGTGCAGTTCTGGGGAGGCGAGGGGATTTCGGATGCGAGTGTCCATGGAAAGCAAGAGTGAAGAACTGCGGCGCGCGAGTCAGGCCCCCAGAGTCGCGGCTGCTCGTCTTCCCTCTGAGCCGGTGTCCGTGGGGGGCGCGGGGAGCTGAGGCTAGTGACCCGGGCCGGGAGTGAGTGGGTTGGTCGGAAGTGCCAACCAGTCAGCGCCTGGCCGAGGATCTCGGAGCCCCTCGCCTCACGGGCACCAAGTTGTGAAATGGCTGGGCCGTGACGGGCGTGGGTAGCGCCCGGCCCCGCTCCCCTCAGCCCCGCCGGGACCACTCTCCCGCGGTCCGGCCTACGCGTGGGGCCCGGTGGCAGCGCCTGGCGCGGGCGACGTGGCCCTGTGAGGGGCGGCGGCCAGGTCTCCCTGCTACCCGGCTGGCCTTCCCGAGACTTTTCAAGCCCCTAGTCGCCGAGAGAGCCCAGCACAGCGGCAGCCTCCCCTTCTCTGTCGTACTCCCCTTGCTCCCTTCATTGTCCCCCAGCGTGGTGGTCCCGGTCCCAGCACCCTCCCTGGCGACCGCCTCCACCGTGGCGGCGCCTACTTTTGCGGACGTGGAGCTGTCACTGCCCTTCCTTCTGAGAGTGTCCTTTTCTTTGTAACAGAGAAAAGAAAAAAGTAGCCACGAACGTATTCTAAGGGTCGAAACGTGACGAGGATTGGACTTTTAAGTGGAGAACCCAAGTTTTCAGACTTAGTTCCGGGCCATGACTTAAAGACAGAAGCACAGGGTCTGTGCGCCTGAGGTGGACGTTGGGCCTAAAGTTGGGAGATGTAATCTCTGTGAACTTGTAAAGTACCCGAAATCCATGATTCCCCAGTAACAAGTCAACCTTGTTTTCTTGGTTATATTCGTGTCTATATCTTATTACAATTTTTGCCATTCTTCCACAGCTGCAGGAGGCTTGTTTTGGAGAGGGGGATGGGAAAGGAAGAGTGGAATTTTTCTTTGAACATTAGTGAGACTCTGGAGCCAGGCACCTATCATTGCACTTACTTGGGTTCTCCTGCATTTTGTCCTGATATAATTTGATCTTAAGGAAGTGTAAAGGCAGTGTATTTCTAAACTCAAAATCGGCTAAGAAATTCTCAACTGAAATACAGTTATCATGGCAGTCTAATGAGAGCCTGCGGTATGTATTTACAGGTTTATTTAATTTACAATTGCTTCATTTTAAAGATTTAGGAATAAAGGTGGAAATTCTGCTTTTTTGACCAGTGAATGTACTTTTTGGGGAGTGTGAATCCTAAAGGCATTCCTTCATGTTCAACCTACAAGTCAAGAAGGATATATGAGAAAAAAAAATGACCCATGAGTACTTTTTAGCATACTCTAGAGTGAATCATTTCTATGTTCTTTTAAAAAACATATCTTCAAAACTATTGGGTGAGACAGACAAACCAGTAGTCCCAAATTTTTAAAGGTAGAAATTCCAGGGTCTTGTCTTCTGAGATTGATTTAGTAGGTCTGGGTTGGCTCCAACCAGTATCTTTTTAAAAACATGCCTCAGGTAATTCTTACAGTGTTGGGAACCCCTGAGGCGAACAATAATCATGGCTATATCAAGGATGTCTCAAAAACTTTGAGACAGAAGTGGAAGTGGCCAGTTCTCACAGGGGGGTTGGCCAGCGGAGGAAGCAAGACCTGCTACTGCACCTGGGGAATGTGACAAGATAGGGATGGGGAAAGGGAAGACACAGGGCAAGCAGAGGAAACGCCTTAATGCTGTGTGTAAATGCAGAGCATCCTAGAAGAAAAAGGTTCAGGGAGCAGACTGGGGTGGGGAGTATTTTTGGAGGCGAGGCCAGAAAGGGAAAAGGAGGTAACTGTATGAAAAGTTCTAAGTATAATGCTAACGTTTTTGAAAAAAAATTTCTGTTAGAAATAGATACATATTTTTAGACAGGCAGGTGATGTGGGTACATGTGTGTTTTAGAAAGATGAGTCTGGTGATTTGAGTGAAAGGATGAAAAGAGTGGCTATTGCAGAAGTCTAGGTGAGAAGTGATAACGCCTGATCTTGGAAAGAGTGTAAAGGGAGGATCAAGAGATTGGTTAGGTCTTTACTAGTGCAATATTGTTGCTGTATATTTGAATGAAGTTTTTTTTTTCTTTTTTTTTCAGTTTTTGGCCAGGGCTGGGTTTGAACCAGCGCCCTACTCCTTTGAGCCACAGGCGCCACCCAAGAATGAGTTTTTTTTTTTTTCTTCGCACTAATCTGGGTAAAGGGTTCTTTTTCTCTTAAAAGAACTCGTTAGGGCGGCACCTGTGGCTCAGAGGATTAGGGCACCAGCCCCATATGCCAGAGGTGGTGGGTTCAAACCCAGCCCCGGCCAAAAACCGCAAAAAAAAAAAAAAAAGAACTCGTTAGCAAGTCTGAATAATATTGACAGGCTATATATATTTTAATAGTATGAGAGTATACTTGTTAACATCTTTGAGAAATTAGAACCAGGTCAGGTACGATTTGGAAGAGAATTAGGAGTTTGGACTAAATTTATGACTATCAACATTATTGACCTAGCTAGGCTTTTTGGAAGTTTTTTCTCTTAGAAAAAGTTTCTGTAGAAACTTGATACTTGAACTTTAGAGTTGGAAGAAATTACAGAGTTAATCTAGCTCAGAGTGGCAAATACATTTTGGCTTATAGGCCAACTCTGATTGGAAGCTGCCAGAGGGCTGTTGAAAGGATTCTGGTTGTATGGGTTCCCTGGGAAAGTGTTTTGTGAATGATTCTAGTGATGCTTCCTATAGACAGTTATCTAGTGTGGGTGGTATATATGTATGTGCCAGGCGTGTAGTATATGCTGTCATTAAACTAGTCCAATCTCTTTCATGTTTGTTTTAAAGAAAAGTTAATTTACTTAAAATAAGACGAGTCAAAGCTAAAACTAAAACCAAGTTTTGTAACTCTCAGTCTGGTATCCTGTGGTTTACCAAGATGAGTGTGCTAAAAACCTTTGGTATTAGACTAAGAAAAAAAAAGATTTCTAATCTGTGCCTTTAGACTGTTTAGGCAAAAGTTTAATAAGGAACTTTGGTCCAGAAGTGAATTTTCTTGTATTCATTCTGACTTAAGAAATTTGTGTTAGTACTAACAAGAAATAGTTACCTGTTTTTTGTGCCACCACCCCCGCCTCTAAACTTCCTTTCTTGTTTCTCACCTCTCTCAATTTCGGGTTTTGGAGATTGGTTTACTGTATATGAATTAAGGAATTAACATATTAAGGTTGTTTTTTTCTATATAGTACTTGGCCAGATTCTGGACTTATAATATGCACTGAGTAAAGGGAAGTTGATTTTTGTGTCTGTAAATGAACCTGGGTTTAAGTCAATATAAATTAGTGAGGGATTTCACAGAATTGAATTGCAGCATTCTCTCATTGGGATCTTCGCCTTTAGATAAAAACTTTAGGTTGGAAACTAGCCTCAAAACCAGAAGCAGTTAATCCAGAAGCTCTTCTGCCTCTATCCTTTTCCAGTCTAACAGTGTACTGTCCTTGGAACACTGTTGCCAACTCAGCTCTTGTGCTTCCTTTTTTTTTTTTTTTTTTTTTTGAGACAGAGCCTCAAGCTGTTACCCTGGGTAGAATGCCATGGCATCAGAGCTTATAGAAAATTCCAACTCCTGGGCTCAAGTGATTCTCCTGCTTCTGCCTCCCAAGTAGCTGGGACTACAGGTGCCTGCCACAGTGCCGGCTGCTTTTTGGTTGCAGCCGTCATTATTGTTTGACAGGCCTGGGCTAGATTCGAACCCACCAGCTCAGGTGTATGTGGCTGACGTGTTATCCACTTGAGCCACAGGTGCCAAGCCAGCTCTTGTGCTTCTTTTCAGAACTGACTATACCCAGACACTTGGAGTGCTTTTTCTTTTCCTGTTTTAGGAGCGTCCAAGTTACAGAGACCATCCTTCTGGCAACGACAGTCCTTATAGGCAGAGTGTGTATTTATATGGCCATTCTTACTTTGCCATATGGCTATCATACCCAGATTGTCATCTTTCCATGCTATATATAGTTATTTCCCCCAATTTGCCCCTTTATCTTGCCTGCCCAATCACAAATTATCCTATGAAATTTTTTTAAAGATCTTGTGATGTCAGATTCTCAAGGTCGTTGTAAATCTGATGTGTTTAACCATAGGAGTAAAGTGTTAATGGATCCTTCTTCCTTTTTTAGGTAACATGCATTTCACAGTGGCCTTCTGGAGACAACGCCTTAACCCAAAGAAGTGATTCAAACTGTGAGAACTTCAGGTATGACATTACTGTGAGAGAGTTTTGGGGGGAGAAGTGGTCACTGCTATGGCGTGATATGGAGAGGAGAGCAGTGTTGCTTCTGGCTACATTGTTGTTTGAAGGAGTAGGCAATATCCTCTTGGATATGAAATCCAATGCATCCTCTGCAAGGATTAACCTGTGAGTCATAGCGTGGTTTTAATTTGAGTCCTCTGACTTTTCTGTTTTTATAGTTCTTGTGTATATACATTCACTTTCTCCACTTGTGCTGTTTTATAAACATTTATCTCTGTATACTTATTTAGACATGTGCATGTGTATGGTTAAGAGGGAGAATTAAAAAGAAAGCAACATGGTGGAGTAAAAAAAGAATAGAGGACATAGAAAGAAAAGGTCTGTGTTCTGATTTGATTTGCCACTGGTAAGCTGTGTGACTTTCAGCAAGTTATTTAATCTTGCAAGGCCTTAGTTCATATACCTGTAAAATAGATAAGTATTTGTTCATATCTCTCTCTCTGGCATTGTTGTGAGAGTCACATAAATAATACCTATTAAAGCTTTAGAAAATTCCCAACTTGATATTTTTTAGATCCATAAGGTGAGATCTAATATTTTGATTAGATTGACAATAATATTTTTTAACTTGATGATTTATTTATTTTTGCAGTTTTTGGCTGGGGCTGGGTTTGAACCCACCCACCTCCAGTATATGGGGCCAGCACCCTACTTCTTGAGCCATAGGCACTGCCTTGGCAATAATATTCTGAAGGAAAACATAAAGACATGATAGATCACTTAAAAAGGTCAGGAGAAAGAAGAGGAAGACTACTGGATAAGAGAAAGAGGGAGAACAGGAAGTTAGCAGTAAGAATAGGGAGTGCATGAAGACAGAGTAGGTGAATTGATAGGTAAGATAGCCGAATAGGGAAGAGAGTGGTAAAAAAGAACTGCCATATGGTCTGGTATTTCCACTTCTAGGTATAAATTCAAAAGAAATAAAATCACTATTTTGAAGAAATACCTGCACACACATATTATTTTCAGCATTATTCACAATAACCAAGATAATGGAAACAACCTAAGTGTCTGTTGTCAGACAAATGGATAAGGAAGTTGTGTGTGGGCGGTGCCCATAGCTCAGTGGGTCAGGCGCTGGCCACATACTCGGAGGCTGGTAGGACTTGTGACAACACAGTACTCTACCCAGGGCGACAGCTTGAGACTCTTGTCTCAAAAAAAAAAAAAAAAAAAGTCGTTGTGTGTGTGTACATGTATTATATGTGTATATAGGAGAATATGAAACTTAGAAGTCCGCCTTTTATAGCAACATGGATGACCCTACAGGACATTATGCTAATTGAAATAAGCGAGACACAGAAAAGACAAATACGTGACTTCACTTATATGTGTAATCAAAAGAAGTTGAACTCAAAACATAGAAGAGTGGTTATTGCAAGGTTGGATGGTGGAATGGGAGAAATGGGAAGGGTACAAAGTTATGGTGAATAAATTGAGACCTAATGGTAACTACAGTTGATTACTATAATAACTATATACTAAAAATCCACTTAAAGAGTAGATCTTAAGTATTCTCAAGACACATAAAAAAGGTAACACATAAAAAAATGCAGTGATGTGTGTGTTAATTAGCTTGACTGAAAATCCTTTCACATCATATGCCTAATATCAAAACGTGTTGTGCATCTTGGTTATACACAGTTTTTATTTGTTACACTTCACTAAAACTAAAAAAAAGAAGAGTGGTGCTTCATTTCTAACCCTTAACCTTGAGACTGTTTTTGTTGTTATTACCACCTTTCTTTACATAAATGTCCCTTTCATACTTAGGTTCTGGTCTTCATGTGTAAACATTTATGTTTATTAAACAATAAAGAAATGAAGGAGATGGTGGGGGCAGTTTGTGAGGAATGTTAGAAAGGAAGTAGGTAAGAGGGCAAGTCGATAAATAGTAAGAGGAAAAAGTCTCAGAAGATAATGCAGCTCGGCGCCTATGGCTCAGGCAGCTAAGGTGCCAGCCACATACACCTGAGCTGGCGGGTTTGAATCCAGCCCGCTCACCTAACAACAGTGACAGCTGCAACCAAAAACTAGCCTGGTGTTGTGGTGGGCACCTGTAGTCCCAGCTACTTGGGAGGCAGAGGCAGGAGAATTGCTTGAGTCCAGGAGTTGGAGGTTGCTGTGAGCTATGATGCCACAGCACTTTACCCAGGGAGCTTGAGGCTTTGTCTCAAAAAAAAAAAAGAAAGATTATGAAAGAAAAGACATGGCTCGGCACCTGTGGCTCAAGTGACTAAGGCGCCAGCCACATACACCTATGGTGGTGGGTTTGAATCCAGCCCGCCCCGCCAAACAACAATGATGGCTGCAACCAAAAAATAGCTGGGCATTGTGGCAGGCGCCTGTGATCCCAGCTACTTGGGAGACGGAGGCAGGAGACTTGCTTGAGCCCAGGAGTGAGAGGTTGCTGTGAATTGTGATGCCATGGTATTCTACCCAGGGGGACAGCTTGAGGCTCTGTCTCAAAAAAAAAAAAAAGAAAAGACATGAAGATGAAAAATATTGTAGAGCAAAAGAATGGGAAAGGAGATGGTGCTATCTCAGTAAAGGAACAAGGTAGCTTTCTTTTCTGTAATGGTGTTAATACCTCACAAAAAGTGCTGTGCTGGGATAAGATCATTCTCCATACCAAATATCTTTAAAATAAAAAATTTTTTTTTTTGAGACATAGAGTCTCACTATGTCATCCTCCGTAGAGTGCTGTGGCATCATAGCTCACAGCAACCACCAAATCTTGGGCTTAAGCGATTCTCTTGCCTCAGCCTCCGGAGTAGCTGGGACTACAGGTGCCTGCCACAGCGCCCAGCTATTCTTCTGTTGCAGTTGTCATTGTTAGCTGGCCTGGGTTGGGTTCGAACCTGCCATTCTCGGAGTATGTGGCGTGTGTAACCGCTGTGCAATGGGTGTTAAGCCAAAATAAAATATTTATAATGTATTCATTTCATCCTGAGCTTACAAAGTAGTTCTTTGTGGAAAGGTACCTGGACCAACACTCAGGAGACCTGGGTTCTAGTCTGGTTTTGCTGGTCCCTTAAATTCTGTGATCTTGGAAAGTTCACTTAAATCTCCCTGGGCCTCGTTTCCTCACTTGTCTATTCAGTGTTTTGACTATAATCTCTTAGGTTCTTCCTAGCTCATTGTATAATTATATTTTATGCATTACATTATGGGTCTCTAATTTTTCAAATTTTTGTTGACATCACAATATAGGACTGGTAATAGAAATATCTTAAGACTTCATAATAATCAGTGCTTTATAAATAAGAAGCCATGTTGTTTTAAATTCCACTTTAAACAGTGACACAAAGAAAGACCTGTAAACAGTGCAGGTATAGAAATTGAGCTGCTTTTGTGCTAGGTTCCTGGGGTACTCAAATATAAAACTCTTGCTTCAAGGATTTTGTTTTTTGTCAGGAAAACATATTTAGTCACCATTGATTTTTTTGTAAAGAACAAGGGGGATAGGCTCGGCGCCTGTGGCTCAAGCGGCTAAGACGCCAGTCACGTACACCCGAGCTGGCAGGTTCGAATCCAGCCCGGGCCTGCCAAACAACAATGACGGCTGCAACCAAAAAATAGCTGGACGTTGTGGCAGGCGCCTGTAATCCCACCTACTTAGGAGGTGGAGACAGGAGACTCACTTGAGCCTAGGAGTTGGAGGTTGCTATGAGCTGTGATGCAACAGCACTCTACCCAGGGTGACAGCTTGAGGCTCTGTCTCAAAAAAAAAAAGAAAAACAAGGAGGATAAATGCTATAATAAGGGTTGTATTACATTGTAGTTTAAGAAGTTAACTTTAGATTTTTGGTTCCTTTAACATAATTGAATGTATTCTAAGTATAGCTCCATGTTAGGCCTTGCCAGGATGATGAAAAAGCAGTCCCAGCCCTCAAGAAACTTGTAATTTTTTTTTCATGTCTGTAAACTGCTTATCCTATTGTATTTATGTTTCAATCCCAGGAGAGAGAATAATTTTTATAGCGTATCATCCCTTTAAGAATTCATCTGTACCTTACTCCAGAAATGTCTAATGGCATTCTTGCTTTCTGAGAAAGTGTGTATTATTTTATTGGATTCCACAATCTTTTTAATTTTTTTTAAGGCAAGAAAAACTCCAGAAATGCCATCTGCACTTAGAGGAACTTTGGTTTCCTCTTACACATTCATGCAAAGACAGTGTAGGTTCTTCAGTTTTGTCTTTTTTTTTTTTCTCTTGAGACAGAGTCTCACTATGTCGCCCTTGGTAGAGTGCTATGGTGTCACAGCTCACAGCAATCTCAAACTCCTGGGCTCAAGCAATTCTCCTACCTCAGCCTCCCAGATAGCTGGGACTACAGGCACCTGCCACAACGCCCAGCCATTTTTTTGTTGCAGTTGTTAATTGTTGTTTAGCCTGGCCTAGACCAGGCTCGAACCCACCACCTTTGGTGTATGTGGCTGGTGCCATAACCACTGTGCTACAGGTGCTGAGCCTTCAGTTTTATCTTTTTGATTCTTTGTTTTAAAGAATGGGTTGAGTTGGTTACAGAGGAAAGGATTGTCTCATAGTGGCTAACAGTGTGTAATTGGAGTTAGGTTGACTTTAAATTTTGATTCTACCATGTACTGGCAGTATGACCTTGACCAAGTTGTAATAACTTCTTTGTGCCTTTGTTTCCTTATCTGTAATTTGGGAATAGTATTAGGGAATATATCCATGAGATAGTATGTTCTGCTTGAGCAACACTGGGCTCACAATAAGCATGAAATGTTGGTTATTATTGTCGTTATTATCATTACCACAAACCTTGTCTTAAAATTATCTCAATTCATTAGTTCATCTCGTAAGCTTATTTAGGGTCAGCATAGGTATTTTAATACGTGTAAGGGCTAGAGGTGAACATTTAGTACTAATAGGTTAGGTTGGGTCTTAAAGTGAAGTAGGAGTTCATGTCCCTCCAAGGGGCAAGTGTTAAAGCAGCTTTAGCTTTTTTTTTTTTTTTTTTTTTGAGACAGAGCCTCAAGCTGTTGCACTGGGTAAAGTGCTGTGGCATCACAGCTCACAGGAAACTCCAACTCCTGGGCTTACGCAGTTCTCTTGCTTCAGCCTCCTAAGTAGCTGGGACTACAGGCACCGGCCACAACGCCTGGCTGTTTTTTGGTTGCAGTTGTCATTGTCGTTTGGTGGCCTGGGCTGGATTTGAACCCGCCAGCTCTGGTGTATGTGGCTGGTGCCTTAGACACTTGAGCTACAGGTGCGGAGCTGCAGCTTTGGCTTTTTTTTTTTTTTTTTTTTTT
>NW_003852420.1:16303571-16332258 GCF_000181295.1 Otolemur garnettii
CTTGAGCCACAGGTGCTGAGCCAGCTTTGGCTTTTTTAATGGAGGTAAAATTTGTTCTTACTATAAAAAAGAAGTACATCAGGTTATGCATATGTTATTTAGCTTGATTTAGTCATTCTACATTGTATACATATTTGAAACTATTGTGTACATGATAAATGTGTACCTTTTCTCAATTAAAAATAATTTTAAAATATTAAAATCTTGGGAACAAAAAACTAAATTGAAGTAAAATTTACCATTTGAAAAATGTACAGTTCAGTGTTGGCTCCCTGTTGAAGGGAGTGAGCAGATAAAGTATGGCATGAACATTTTATTTTTTTCTAAAGAGAAGCTGGAAATTCAGATTTTTAAAGAAATTTTGACATTTAAATATTGGCAACTTACAAATTCATGGTATAAACACTGTGGGCCAAACAAATCACCACTGTGGGCAGAATTGGTCTTGTGGCTTGCCACTTTGCAACCTCTGATCGGGGCTTTGACTTTCTGCAGCATAACCCAAGTTCTCTGCCCTCTGAGATGAAAGTCCTTACTCACATAAAGATTTAAAACAGTTTAAGTAATACCTCAGAGCAGTCTACTGTGAGGAGTTACTTTACAGGCTGGGAAAGATTTCTCAAACAATGATTAGGATATGTAGAAGTAAAATATTTATTTACTTTCCTGAGAAAGAAAGAAAGAGGGAGAAAGAAAATGGCATGATACTGCAAGGTAGGGAGAAAGTGCCAGCAGTGGGCTTTTAAGTGGTAAAATGGCTTTTTTTCCCCCTCTACCTTAGACTGAATAACAGAAGTGACTGTATTTTTTTTTTCTCCTTTCTTTGAGGCCAGCCTATCAAAGATTCTTGAAATCTTGTCCTGGCAGGAACTGAGACAGAGAGTTGGAGCAGGGAGCTTGCACCCTTACTGTCCGTTTTGGGCTCTTCAAGGCTGTGAAAATTTATTCTTAGAGAGATAACAAGTTAGGCTTGTATTTGAGTCCTAGATGTTAATTAAACAAAACAAAGGGCAGTTTTACTTAAGGTGGTAGAGCTGAGTTTTAAAGGATTTGTGGGCTTGGAAGTATGGAAAAATTGAGAAGAGACCAGTCTCTTACTTTGCATTACCTTGAGACGTAATGGCTGATAGGATGAAATGATTTTTTATGAAGATTCATTTGACGGGGCAGTGCCTGTGGCTCAGCTGGTAGGGTACTGGCCCCATATACCGAGGGAGGTAGGTTCAAACCCAGCCCTGGCCAAACTGCAACCAAAAAAATAGCTGGGCGTTGTGGCGGGCACCTGTAGTCCCAGCTATTTGGGAGGCTGAGGTAAGAGAATCGCCTAAGCCCAGGAGTTGGAGGGTGCTATGAGCTGTGTGACACCACGGCACTCTACGGAGGGTGATAAAGTGAGACTCCATCTCTAAAAAAAAAAAAAAAAAAAAAAAATTCTGGCATGGCACCTGTGGCTCGCACATATACCTGAGCTATCAGGTTCGAATCCAGCCTGGGCCCACCAAACAACAATGATGGCTGCAACCAAAAAACAGCCAGGTATTGTGGCGGGAGCCTGTAGTCCCAGCTACTTGGGAGGCGGAGGCAGGAGAATCTCTTGAGCCAGGAGCTGGAGGTTGCTGTGAGCTGTGACACTAGGGCACTCTACCTAGGGCAATAGCTTGAGGCTCTATCTCAAAAAAAAAAAAAAAAAGATTCATCTGACAATATTAAGGTCTGTAGAATTTACTAGGGCTGGTGGCAAGGAGGCCAAGCTATGGAGGTGGCATTGGGAATGAAAAGAAAAGGACAAAAGCTTGCAGTAGATAAAGAGGGCTGATTTGGGAAGCTTCTTTCCTATTCACTCTGTAAAAACTGGGATATTGGAAGATAATGTGTACACTCTTTCTCTCATGTTGTGGATCTTGCTTCATCATTCTCTCAGCCCCAGTACCTTCCTTACTGGTAGATCCCATGCATACAGTATTATGATTTCTCAGCTTGCACAAGGAGAATAGAAAGAAAAGGGAAACCCAAAGTAGTTCAACTGCTTATCACATAATCTTGTTTGGGGTGTTTGGTGATCTTAGTTAACCTCTGATAAATTCTGTTATACTTTGATTTATACATGAATTTTTATATTTACCAAGGTTTGTGAAGACACTGGCAAAAGGTTTGCTCTTGGAAAAGATGTAGAATTTTAATGTAGAAATGGTGTTTTAATCTACTGATTTAAATGTTACTGGTGCAGACACTTGACACAATTCGTGACTCAGAATATTAAAGAAACCGATAAACAATGTAGAAGGGTAGGTTGTATTTATTTGTATAACCTGTGAAGGTGGATTTTATTTTTATCAGGCCTTCTGTTTATACTTTCTCATGAAAAATTTCTTGACATACGGAAGAAATTATTCCTTATTCTTGGCCAAAATGCAGAATGTCATTTTTAAAATATTGTAGCCTTGGCAGTACCTATGGCTTAGTGAATAGGGCGCCAGCCCCATATGCTGAGGGTGGTGGGTTCGAACCTGGTCCCGACCAGAACTGTAACAAGAAATAGCCAGGCATTGTAGTGGGTGCCCGTAGTCCCAGCTACTTGGGAGGCTGAGGCAAGAGAATCACCTAAGCCCAAGAGCTGAAGTTTGCTGTGAGCTGTGACACATGGCACTCTGCCCGGGGTGACAAAGTGAGACTTTGTCTCTAAAAAAAAATACTATAGCCTTTTTAGCAGGTAAACTGAATAGTGCATTATGTATTGTCTGCTTATTAAGAATATTAGAGGCTTGGTGCCTGTGGCTCATGTGGCTAAGGCGCCAGCCACATACACCTAAGGTGGCAGGTTTGAATCCAGCCCGGGCCCACCAAAACAATGACAGCTGCAATGAAAAAATAGCCGGGCATTGTGGAGGGTACCTGTGGTCTCAGCTACTTGGGAGGCTGAGGCAGGAGACTCTCTTGAGCCCAGGAGTTGGAGGTTGCTGTGAGCTGTGATGTCACAGCATTCTATCCAGGGGGATAGCTTGAGGCTCTGTCTCAAAAATAAAAAAAAAGAATATTAGATGTATAACAGTGTTTTCAAGTATGCATAAAAATACTGAATCGAACTTCTAAAAAGTTGCCTCTCATAAAGATGCAGCAATAGGGTCAAATGAGCTGAATCTAAATCTTATTTAATGAAGAAAGATTTTTCTCCTTTTATTTTTGAAGTGTTGTCTAACCTAATTTTTGGAATTCATTTTGCTCTCACAATTAGGGATCTTCCTTTCCTTTTTTTTTTGGAGACAGAGCCTCAAGCTGTCCCCCTGGGTAGAGTGCTGTGGCATCACAGCTCACAGCAACCTCCAACTCCTGGGCTCAAGTGAGTCTCCTGTCTCAGCCTCCCAGGTAACTGGGACCACAGGTGCCCGCCACAACACCTGCCTATTTTTTTTGGTTGCAGCCATCATTGTTGTTTGGCGGGCCCGGGCTGGATTCAAACCCGCCAACTTAGGTGTATATGGCTGGCGCCTTAGCCACTTGAGCCACAGGCCCCGAGCCACAATTAGGGATTTTCAATTTTAGGTGGTTCATTTAATTATAGTTCTGCTTTGGAAATGGGAAGGAAAAAAATGTGAAAGAGGGATTAGCTATATTTGCTTCTGTGGACAGTCAGTAGTCAAAGGGAAATCCTAGATTATTTTTTTCTGTTCTTGAATTTTTCAGAGGAAATATTTACTATGGATCTTAATTAAAAACTATATTCTGAGCCTGGTGCGTTAGCTCATGCCTGTAATCCCAGCACTTGGGAGGTTGAGCCAAGTGGATTGCCTGAACTCATGAGTTCGAGACCAACCTGAGCAAGAGTGGGACTCTGCCTCTAAAAAATAGCTGGGTGCTGTGGTGGACTCGTATAGTCCTGGCTACTTGGGAGACTGAGGCAAGAGAACCACTTGTACTCAAGAGTTTGAGGTTGCTGTGAGCTAAGATGCTACGGTACTCTACCAAAGGTGACCAAGTGAGACTCTGTCTCAAAAACAAAAACAAAGACAAAACCCAGAAAATATCCCTATATTTTCTATATATTGAAATGGGCAGAACCTTGCTGCTACAGCTTTTTATTGTTTGGAATGTTGCTGACATGTAGTTGTAGTCATCTCTTCTCTGTTTTTGCCCTTGGGGGTTTATACTTTTTAATTTATTTCATTTTGTTGGAGTTTCAGGTATCCATTAGTTGAATTTACTATAAAAATTGATGTTTTCATCTCTAAGGTACAAAGAAAATTAAAAAGATATCTGTCCTGGGCTGTGCCTGTGGCTCAGTGGGTAGGGCACCGGCCCCATATACTGAGGGTGGTGGGTTTGAACTCAGCCCTGGTCAAATTATAATAACAACAAAAAATAGCTGGGTATTCTGGCGGGCGCCTGTAGTCCCAGCTACTCGGGAGGCTGAGGCAAGAGAATCTCCTAAGCCCAGGATTTGGAGGTTGCTGTGAGCTGTGACGCTACAGCACTCTGATGAGGGCAATAAAGTGAGACTCTTTTTCTAGAAGATTAAAAAAAAAAAAAGATATCTATCCTAATCATTTTTTTATTATGGCAAAATATACATAGCACAAAATTTACCATTTTAACCATTTCCAAGTCTTCAATAACATTAAGTACATTCACCTTGTTGTATGACCATTACCACTATCTACCTCCAGAACCTTTTCATCGAACTAAACTGAAACTCTGCATCCATTAAACAATAACTCTACTTTTCCCCTCTTACAAGCCCCTGGTGACTGCTATTCTATTTTCTGTCTCTGTGAATTCAGCTATTCTAGGTATCTCATATAAGTGGAATTGTAAAATATTTGTCCTTTTGTGTCTGGTTTATTTCATTTAGCATGATGTCTTTAAGTTTCATGTGCTAGAATTACTTTCTTTTTTTTTTTTTTTTGTAGTTTTGGCCAGGGCTTGGGCTTGAACCCACCACCCCTGGTATATGGTGCCAGCACCCTACTCCTTGAGCCATAGGCGCTGCCCTGAATTACCTTTCTTTTTATGGCTGCATATACCACATTTTCTTTATCCACCAACTGATGGACATTTAGGTTATTTCTGCTTTTTGGCTATTGTGAATAATACTGTAAAATGGATGTATAAATATTTCCTTGAGACTTTGTTTTCATTTCCTTTGTGTAATACCCAGAGTGGAATTGCTGGATCATATGATAGTTAAATTTTTAATCTTTTGAGGAATCACCATGTTGTTTTCCACAGGGCTATACCATTTTACATTCCCACCAACAGTGCACAGCGGTCTTCCACATCAGTTTTCCAAATTCACATCAACATTTGTTTTCTTTCTTTTGATGCAGAGGCTCACTTCGTCTTCCTGGGTAAAGTGCTGTAGCATCATAGCTCACAGCAACTTCCAGCTCTTGGGCTTAGGCGAGTCTCTTGCCTCAGCCTCCTGAGTAGCTGGGACTACAGGCGCCCGCCGCAAGGCCCAGCTATTTTTGTTGCAGTTTGGCCGGGGCCAGGTTTGAACCTGCCACCCTCGGTTTAGGGGGCTGGTGCCCTACTCATTGAGCCACAGGCGCTGCCCACTTATTGGCCATTTGTAGGTCTTCCTTGGATAAATGTCTGTTCAAGTCTTTGGCACATTTTTAAAATTGGGTGGTTTTTTTGGGTCCTAATCATTTTGTAGGCTTCTGTCCATATCTTTTCTGCTGCTGGGTCAACTGCTTTTCCTCGTCCTCCTTTCCTGTTGTTAACAAAGTAGGTACAAGTATTCTCTCCCATATATAGTTCCTTAGTAAATGTCCAATTATAAAATATTAAAAGTAATGCTTTCTGGAAAAATGAAAGTTGGTCAGAAACAGAATATCTATTATCTTTTTTTCTAGTTTTAGATTTTGGTATTCTTCCCTTTGACCATTTAGTTACTGAGGTAAACGTTTATGAAGGATTACGCTTTTAGGCACATGAGTTCTGGTGTTATTTAAATTTCATTTTAGAGAAGGAAAATATAGAGTCTTACTAAAAGAAATTTGATTATTAGAGGACTTACTTTACCATTTGCCTAAGAAACAAGTCAGCCTAAGATTTTGTTTTTTCTTTCTTTTTTTTTTTTATTAATGCCCAAGACCCTATTACTACCATTCCCAAAGGCTTGAAGTGTTTAAACAAGGATTTTTACCCTTAGTAGTTTTTCTGAAGGGGAAAAAAACCCATTTTGATAATTTCGGTAATTTACTTCTTAACTTGGCATTATTGTGGGATAATTTGGAATGCCTTAATTTGAGTCTGTGCTATTTGAATTTGTGTGTGTTTTTGTTTTTGAGACGGAATCTCACTTTGTTGCCCTGGCTAAAATGTGGTGGTTGTCAGCCTATCTCACAGCAACCTCAAATTCCTGGGCTCCGGCAATCCTGCCTCGAGCCTCCCCAAGCAGCTGCGACTAAGGTGCCTGCTACCATGCCAGTTAATTTTTCTATTTTTAGTAGAGATGGGATCTTACTTTGCTCAGGCTAGCCTTTGACTTGGGAGGGCGCTCAGAGGATCTTTCTACCTTGGCCTTCCAGAGTGCTAGGATTTACAGGCATGAGCCTCCTCCCTGACTGAGACTGCTATTTGTGAGAATTTTTTCTTTCTTTTTTCTTTGTCAAGGTGGGGAAGTTGGGAGTGAGCCTAGATACATTTTAGTAATTTCAGAACGCAGTAAATAGGTTCAACGACATCAGTGGCAGAAGTATTTTTGCTTCCCTGTTACCTTTTTTGGCTCTTTTATGGAACTGTGGTTTTAAATCATGAAATTAACATCAAAGGATGTTAGAGATTTCAGTTTTTGGCCACATCTTCTGACATTGGGTAATCCATTTCAATTGGGTTGTTTATCTTAATTATTGAGTTGTAAATTATCTGTAAATTCTTTATATGGTGCTTTACCATATATGTATGCCTTTTGCAGATATCATCTTTGTAACCTTTTGCTTGTCTTTCCATTTTCTTTTCCTCTTGCTTCAGTTTTTCTATTTTTAGTAGAGATGGGGTCTCACTTTTGCTCAGGCTAATCTCAAACTCATGAGCTCAGGCAGTACCCCCACCTCAGCCTCGCAAGTGCTGGGATTACAGGTGTGAGCCTCTGCACCCAGCCATGATTAGAGACTAATTTTTTGATGTTGGTTGTAATGTGGAAGATCTCAGTGATAAGCAATGACTTTTTTTTTTTTTTGAGACAGAGTCTCTAGCTGTCACCCTGGGTAGAATGCCATGGCGTCACAGCAACCTCAAACTCTTGGGCTTAAGTGATTCTCTTGCCTCAGCCTCCCAAGTAGCTGGGACTATAGGTGCCTGCCACAACACCCAGCTATTTTTTTTGTTGCCGTTGTCGTTGTTTTAGCTGACTGGGGCAGGTTTGAACCCACCACCCTCAGTGTATATGGCCAGCGCTCTGCCGACTGAGCTACAGGCACCGCCCAACATTTCTTTCTTTCTTTTTTTTTTTTTTTTTAAAGACAGAGTCTCCCTTTGTCACCCTCAATAGAGTGATATGGTGTCATAGCTCACAGCAGCCTCAAACTCTTGCACTCAAGTGATCCTCTTGCCTTAGCCTCCTGAGTACTGGGATTACAGGTGTGAGCCATCAAGCCCAGCCTGTCTTTCCATTTTCTTTCTTTTTTTTTTTTTTTGCAGTTTTGGCCGGGCTTGAACCTGCTACCTCCATCCCCTCTATATGGGGCCAGTGCCCTACTCCTTGAACTATAGGTGCTACCCTGTTTTTCTATTTTCTTAATGGTGTCGAGGAGAAATTCTTAATTTTGATTAGATTCAGTTTTTCGGATTTTTTTTTTCAGATGTTACTTTTGTTGTTATATCTAAGAAATCTTTGCCTAATTGGGCAATCCATTAACTTTCCTAGATTTCCATTCATTTACCTGTGAGACAAATAAGATTTATATGGTATTTTGCCTTCTTTGGCAAAAACATCTTCTGTCTCTTTTTCGATTCAAAGTAGAGGAGGTAATCTTAAGATAGAGCAGCGGTTCTTAACCTGTGGGTCACAATCCCTTTGGGGGTTGAATGACCCTTTCACAGAGGTCGCCTAAATATATCCTGCATATCAGATATTTACATTACAATTCATAACAGTAGCAGAATTAACAGTTATGAAGTAACAACGAAAATAATTTTATGATTGGGGGTCATCAGAACATGAGGAACTTTATTAAAGGGTCGCAGCATTAGGAAGGTTGAGAACCACTGGGATAGAGTAGTAAGGTGAAAATCTGCAAAACCAAATTGAAATATAGAATTGGCTTTGCTTTCATAATCCTGTTTGTTTCCTAATGACTAGGTGGTGATTTGGTTCCCTCTGCTTTCCGGGATTTAGGGCTCTTGGGTATAAACTATCATCTCTGTGTCATTTTCTTCTGCCTTCTAAATATAATCTGAGTAATAGGCTGGGTGTAGTGGCTCACACCAGTAATTCTAGCACTCTGGGAAGCTGAGGCAGGTGGATTACCTAAGCTCAAGAGTTCGAGACTCAGCTGAGGAAGAGCAAGATCCCATTTCTACTAAAAATAGAAAAACTAGCTGGGCATTGTGGAGGGTTCCTATAGTCCCAGCTCCCTCGGAGGCTGAGGCAAGAGGATGGCCTGAGCCCAAGAGTTTGAGGTTGCTGTGAGCTGTGATGCCAGAGCAGTCTACCCAGGGTGACAGCATGAGACAACACTGTCTCAAAAAATAAAAAAAAAAAGGGCATGGTGGCTCATGCTTATAATCCTAGCACTCCGGTGGGAGGCCAAGCAGGTGGATCACCTGAGCTCAGGAGTTCAAGATCAGCTTGAGCAAGAACAAAACTCAGTCTCTAAAAATAGCCTAGTATTGTGGCAAGGGCTTGAAGTCCCAGCTGTTTGGGAGCCTGAGGCAAGAGGATCTCTTGAGCCCAAGAGTTTGAGGTTGCTGTAAACTGTGACGCCAGGGCACTCTATCAAGAGCAACAAAATGAGATTCTGTCTCAAAAAAAAAAAAAAAAAAATTGTGATGACTTGGTAGTAAAATCTGTTTTCTGGATCCCAGACAAAATGTCCATGCAATCACTCATGACCCAAATATACACCAGTATGCTGTTCATTCACTAAATGGGAAATAAAAAAGGGGTGGGGGAGTTGTCTACTCATCATACCTTTTAAAAAAATAACAAAATACATAAATTAAAAATATAAATCTGAATAATAATAGTTTTTGGCCCCTTCTAAGAAAAATATGCTCAGCAACGCAATATTGGCTTCAAGTTACTTGATAATTCTTGAAAATGTTTAGAAATGATCTGAGAAAGGTTTGCTGGAAGGATGGGTCTTGTTTTGAAAATTTACAAATATTAAGAGATGGTCAGAAACAAGAATTTCTTGAGAGCCAGGAAATTGAACTTTATAATTGTGTACTTTCACATAAGCATGTTTTGCAAGAGAGCAATATTTGTTTTTATGGAACACTTCATAAGTTTGTATGTCATCTTTGCTCAGAGGCCATGTTAAGAGAGCAGTATTTATAGTAGTATATATAGTATTTATTTAAACTCTAGTAGTAAATAGTCAATCAAAGCTGGAAACAATTTATAATAGTAGTTAATATTGAAATGTTTGTCAGAAACCTATTTGGGAGGATGGGGAAGAAATTACCTTCTAGAATCCTGGGTACAGAGTGCACAACAGCATATGAATGCTGAAAGTTAGATTCTGGTGCCAGTTTCCTTAAACTCTTGTTTTCATACTACTGAATTTTAAATGTTAGAGCTTCTTGTTTTCCTCTTTAAGATAATTTTTTGTGCATATGCTATAGAATCCATGCTCATATATTTAGAAAATGGGAAAGGAGCTTTCAGTGTTGTGGATCAGTGTGTGATATTCAGAGCCAAAGTGTCCTGTCACTGAGGAGAGAGGATGGTTTACATCCTACCTCCCTGTTAAGATACCCTTCTCCAGTAATTAGGAAATTAACCTTTCCCCATCATGAGTATATTTGAGTTTATTCCCACCACTTTTGCTGAGAAATTAAATTATAAAAATGGGTATTTACCTTCCTCAACCCAAAGAACTTATCTTCCCTGCTGATACCTTTAGCAGCCTGTACATCAAGGTTGGCTCCTTTGCTGTAATTTTGGAAGAATAGGTTATATAAATCATTCCTTCTAACTAGTCTTTGCTGCTGTGCCTCAAGGAAATAGGATCTAGTTTTTCATTTGTGATTTGGGAGTATGGCAGAATGACACTCCCTCTTCAAGGGAGACTACTCAGTAAGTATTTCTAGTTCTCATGTGTACTTCTGCATTTTAGTATGATTGTTTGAGAGTTTAACCTTATTAGATTTTAGTTGTTTTTTATCCCCCTTGAGACAAAGTCTCTCTGTTGTCTTGGCTAGAGTGTTGTGGCTTTAGCTTAGCTCACAGCAACCTCAAACTCCTGGGTTCAAGTGATCTTCCTGCCTCAGCCACTCCAGTAGCTAGGATTACAGGCTCCTGGCACAATGTCTAGATACTTTTTCTATTTTTAGTAGAGACAGGGTCTTGCTCTCACTTAGGCTGGTCTCGAACTCCTGAGCCTAAGGAATCCTCCCACCTTAGCTTCCCAGAATACTATGCTAGGATTACAAGCATAGTATTCACTGTGCCTGGCCTGGTTTTTGTTCTCTGAATACCACTATGTACTTCAGCTCTTTGTAATTTTTTTTCTTTTTTTGAGACAGAGTCTCACTATGTCATCCTGGGTAGAGTGCTGTGGCATCATAGTTTGTAGCAACTTCAAACTCTTGGGCTTAAGTGATTCTTTTGCCTCAGCATCTCCAATAGCTGGGACTACAGGTGCCCGCCACAACGCCTGGCTATCTCACTGGGGGCAGGTTCGCAGTGGAACTGGGGCATTGCTCCCCCTATAGCAGTGGCGGTGCCATCCTGCTCTTCATTGCCTGGAGGCCCAGCTATTTTTTGTGGCAGTTTGGCCAGGGTTGGGTTTGAACCTACCACCCTCAGTATATGGGGCCAGCGCCCTACCCATTATGGGACTACAGGCACCACCCTACTTCAGCTCTTTGAATTCTGTTCTTTGTGTCACGAGCAGTTTTTCTTGTTACTAGTTTGTGTGTTTTCTGAAATGTCATTTTGGTGACTTTATTTATAAAAAGACAAATAGGCCTGTGCTGGGTTCAGTGGTGTGTTTGTAATCTCACCTACTTAGGAGGCTCACTTGAGCACAAGAATTCAAGACCAGCCTGGACAACACAGCAAGACCCCATTTGAACTAAAAAAGACAACAACTAAAAGGAAAAGATAGTCCTATACATGTAATTGCATTATTTAAAGGTTTTTCTAAGTCAAAATAGATGTGGTTTTTAAAAATAACTTGAGGATGTGCAATGTAAAACATCTTGGCTCTTTGGTTTGCCCTTTGCCACAGTAGGAGTTAACATTCTTTGGTTTGCTGTCAATTAGCATTGGTCCAGCTGCATTTATTTATCCATCCATTCATCCATAAACACATGTGTGAAACTATCTGCTTTATTAATTATCATTTTTTTTTGGAGGCAGGGTCTCATTTTGTCGCCCTCATTAGAGTGCTATCCTGTCATAGATCACAGTAACCTCTAACTCTTGGGCTAAGTAATTCTCTTGCCTCAGCCTCCCAAGTAGCTGGGACTGTAGGCACCTGTCATAATGCTCAGCTATTTTTTGGTTGTTTGGCAGCCCCACGCTGGATTTAAACCCACCAGCTCCAGTGTATGTGGCTGTATCCTCGTTGCTGAGCTACAGGCACTGAACCTTTTTTTTTTGAGACAGTCTTATTCTTGCTCTGGGTAGAGTGCTGTGGCATCATAGCTCACAGCAACCTCAAACTCTAGGTTTTAGGTAATCCTCTTGCCTCAGCCTTCCAAGTAGCTGGGGCTATAACCTCTGCCACAATGCCTCGCTAGTTTTTCTATTTTTAGTAGAGATGGGGTCTTGCTCTTGCTCAGGCTGGTCTCAAATTCTTGAGCTCAGGCAATCCAACTCTCTAGGCCTCCCAGACAGAGTATTAGGATTACAAATGTGAGCCACCCTGCCCGGCCACCATTTGCTATTTAGCTTCCTGAAATCTTGTTATTTGTTGTCTCTACTTCTATTTTTTCTAATCTTTACTATTATTACTTTTTTACTTTTTAAAATCCTTTCACTGGAATTTAGAGAGAATTTGAAAGAGAATTCAGATGCTTGTTTTTTATCTGCCATCTTTTAGTGGAAGTCAGTAATCTCACATATTTTAGTTCATTGTTTTGTTTTTACCTACTTTTTGGATTCCTTTGAATTCGTAATTCTTTTCTCTTAACAATTTTTTTTCATACTTGTTCGGAATTTGTACACTTTTAACTCATTTATTTTTTACTGCTTACTTTTGAAATTTTAACTTGCACATTAACTTGACTGGTGTTAATCAGTATCTTTGCCTTCTCTGAAGCAGTACAAAAATCTTAGCATAATTAACTCTAGTCTCCCCCCCCCAATCTGACTGTAATACTGTTTTCTGGGATTTTAGCTTTTTATACTTTTCTGATCTCCAAATTAGACATTATTTTTTTTAAACTTAATGTTTACCATTTTCTTAGTTACCATTGTATCTTGAGTCACAGAGATTCCTTTAAGGTTCATTCTTCTTTTTTGGGCTAGGTGGTCTCAAACTCCTGGCGCCTTAAGTCAGTGGTTTTCAACCGTCCTAATGCCACGACCCTTTAATACAGTTCCTGTGGGTTGAGAACTGCTGCCTTAAGTGATCCACCTCAGTTACCAATGTGTTGGGATTATGGGTGTGAGCCACCATGCCTGGCTCTCTATATTCTTGAAGTATATTTTTTAGAAATTCTTCTAGTGAAGAAAAATGAAAATTTACCCCAATAGTTGTTTTTGTTTTAAGCAGCTTTATTAAAATATAGTTCATATACCATACAACATAAAATTGAGATATAATTCACATGCTATATAATATATAACTTATACAGATATAAGCTATACAGGTCAGTGGCTTTTAGTATATTCAGAGTTGTGCATTAGTCACCACAATCAATTTTGAAACATTACCTTCCCCCAGAAAATCCAGTGTCCCTTAGCAGTCATCTCCATTCCTCCATCCTCTCGGTCCTAAGCCAACAATAATCTACTTACTATGTCTATACATTTGCCTGTTCTGGACATTTCATATAAATGGAATGATAACAATACAGTATTTTGTAATTAACATCTTTCAATCTGCTCGCCTGTAATGAGTGAGGTGGGACTACAGGTGCCCAGCACAATGTGTGGCTATTTTTAGAGATAGGGGTCTCACTCTTGCTCAGGCTGGTCTCGAACCTGTGAGTTTAGGCAATCCACCCGCCTCAATCCACCCACCTTTGTAACTAGCATCTTTCAGTCTACTCACCTGTAATGAGTGTTAGGCTTATAAGCACAAGTCATTGTGCCTGGCCTGTTTTTCTATTTCTGTTATTTAAAAAAGACTATTGGGATTAAGTAGGGATTGCACTGAATTTTTAGATTGCCTTGAATAATGTTATTTAAAAAATATTATTTTGGGTAGTGCCTGTGGCTCAAAGGAGTAGAGCATTGGCCCCATATGCCAGAGGTGGCAGGTTCAAACCCAGCCCCAGCCAAAAACTGCCAAACAAAAATATATATGTATATTATTTTGTAACCCATGAGTCAGATTTCTTTCTATATCTTTGTATCTTTTTAAATTTCCTTCATTGGTGTTTTGTTGTTGTTGTTGTTGTTTGGTTTTTTTCTGATACAGAGCCTCAAGATGTCGCCCTGGGTAGAATGCATGGTATCACAGCTCACAGCAACCTCCCAACTCCTGGGCTCAAGGGAGTCTCCTGCCTCCGCCTCCCAAGTAGCTGAGACTACAGGCGCCCGCCACAATGCCTGACTATTTTTTGGTTGCAGCCATCATTTATGTTTGGTGGCCCCAGCTAGATTCAAACCCGCCAGCTCAGGTGTATATGGCTGGCGCCTGAGCCACCTGAGCCACAGGCACTGAGCCATTGTTACTGTTTTGAGACAGAGTTTCCTTCAGACTCCTGGGCTCAGGTGATTTTCCTGTGCCTCAGTTTTTGTATTTATAGTAGAGACAGGGTCTGGCTCTTGCTCAGGCTGTTCCAAACTCCTGAGCTCAAGTAATCCATCCATGTTAGCCTCTCAGAAGTGCTGTGATTATAGGGATGAGCTGCTTCGCCTGGCCTTCATCAGTGTTTTATAGTGTTTAGTGTATAAATCTTTTACCACCTTGGGATTTTATTCCCAAGTATTTTATTCTTTTTCATGCTATCTTAAAGAAGATTGTTTTCTTAATTTCTTTTTCAAATAGTTTATTTTTAGTGTATGGAAATGCTACTGATTTTGTAGCCTGCAACTTTACTAAATTCATTAACTAGTTCTAACATTTTTAGTGGAGTCTATAGTCCTTTACTAACAGAAATAATTTTACTACTACTTTTTCCCTTTGAATGCCTTTTAAGTTCTTTTTCTTGCCTAATTGCTCTGGCGAGGCTTTCTCATACTGAGTTAAGAAGAAGTGGCAAGAGTGGGCATCTTCGTCTTGTTTCTTTTGTTAGAGAAAAAGCTTTCAGTTTCTTTTCTTTCTTTCTTTTTTTTGAGACAGAATCTCACTTGTCACATTTGGTAGAGTGCTGTGCCATCACAGATCACAGCAACTTCAAACTCCTGGGCTTAAGTGATTCTCTTGCCTCAGCTGTAGGGGTACAGCACCCCATGCTCAGACATGGCAGTTTAGCTTCATGTGCTCCCCACGGGAAATAGCTCTGAGATGGAATTCTTTTTCTCTGAGGACTTTGCCTGGGTCTTCAGAAATGCAGAACCGTTCTCACTAAAGAATAAACCAGAGAGCCAGGCCTGGGTCACAGCTGGAAGCTGGAACACCTGTCAAGTCATTGGGCTATTGTGCTCTGCTCCTCTCCCCTCCTTAACATTATAATCACTTGTTTCGGTTTAGGGAAATGGGCTAACAGAGCAGACAACCTGGTTCCCTTCTGTTTTAACCCCAAACAAAATCAATTGTATATATGTTCAGCAGCAATCGTACTGAATTGGAATCTTAATGGCAGTTTCCTGATCTTACTTCACTTCTTTTTGACTGTATTGAATTCTTACTGAATGTTTTAGGGTATATAAGATAATCAGTAAAGATGAGCGGGGTTGCTGTGCCAGATTGAGCTCACCCTTCCTTCAGACCAATCATTCCGTCTGGGATTTCCTTTCTCTGCGTCAAGGAACAGAGGGCTCTGGGGAACAATAACACTCAGCCTCCCAAGTGGCTGGGACTACAGGTGCCCACCACAACACCCAGCTGTTTTTAGAGACGAGGTCTCACTCTTGCTCAGGCTGGTCTTAAACCTGTGAGCTCAGGCATTCCACCTGTCTCAACCTCCCAAATGCTGGGATTATAGGTGTGAGCCACTATGCCTGGCCTAAGCTTTTAGCTTCTAAATGTTACAATGTTAGCTGTGGGCTTTTCATACATTGAGGTAATTTCCTTCTATTCCTAGTTTGTTGAGAATTTTTATCCCACGGGGTGCCTTTTATCACTTTTTCTATGCCTAGTGAGATTATCATGGGATTGCTATCTGTCATTCTGTTAATACATTCTATCACACTGAGTGATTTTCATATATTGAGCCATCATTGCATCCCAGGTTGTATGCCACTTAGTTGTCTCGCTCTGTTGCCCAGGCTAGTAGAGTGCTGAGTCATGATCATAGTGCACACTAATCTCAAACTCCTCGGCTCAAAGGATCCCCCTGCCTCAGCCTTCTAAGTAGATGCAACTACAGGCTCCTGCCATGGCACCTGGCTAATTTTTCTATGAGTATCTTTCTTGTTCATACTGGTGTCCAACTCCTGAGCTCAAGTGATTTTTCCCACTTTGGCCTCCCAGAGTGCTAGGATTACAGGTGTAAACCACTGTGCCCCAACTGAAAACTGGACTTTTTGAATGTTATAATGTGACGACTCCTGAAATCAGATTCTTCTTTCAACTCAGTGGGTGGTTGTTGCTGCTTACTACAATTGTTGTTGTTTTTGTTTATTTAGTGACTTTTCTAAAATAATTTGGTGCAGTCTGTATCTTTGTTCTGTTGGTTTAGTAGTCAGCTAGTGATTTGATAGGTTTCCTTAAACTTACGCAATCCTCCTTCCCCCCAAAAAACTTTCCCAGTATTTACTGGTTTGGCTCTTTGTTGGGGCACTCCAGTGCTTAGCCAGGCAGTTTAAAACTGTGGCTAAGCACTTCCTGTATGTATGGAGACTGAAGTTAAATCAGAGTTAAGGGCTTACCGTTTTTTCAAGTCTTTTCTGAGCAAGCATATAGCCCCGAGCATGTGCATGGCCTTCTAGCTTTCCCACAGTACCAGGGAGTTTTTCAAAGCTCTATTCAGTCAGGACCTGGTGATTTATGCCTGTAATCCCAGCACTTTGGGAGGCTGAGGGAGGATTGTTTGAAGTCAGAAGTCGAATACCAGCTTGGACATCACAGCAAGACCCTATCTCTACAAAGTAAAAATATTAGCTGAGCATGGTGGCATGTGCCTGTAGTCCTAACTACTAGGCAGGCTGAGCCAGAGGGATCACTTGAGACCTGGGAGGTGGAGGTTGTGGTGAGCTGTGACCATGTCACTACACTCCAGTCTGGGCAACAGAGTGAAACCTTGTCTGTCTGTCTGTCTGTCATACCCATACACTCTTATTCCCTTGTGTGTTTCCTTCTCAGACTTCTCAGTTTTTTTTTTTTTTTTTGGTAGAATACTATGGCGTCATAGCTCACAGCAACCTCAAACTCTTGGGCTTAAGAAATTCTCTTGCCTCAGCATCCCAAGTAGCTGGGATTGTAGGCACCTGCCACAACGCCTGGCTGTTTTTTCATTGCAGTTGTCATTGTTGTTTAGATGACCCCAGCACCATTGACTGGCGCCAATCCAGTTGTCTCAGTTTTTTTTTTTTTTTTTGAGACATCCTCAAGCTGTTGTCCTGGGTAGAGTGCTGTGGCATCACAGCTCACAGCAACCTCCAACTCCTGGGCTCTAGCGATTCTCCTGCCTCCACTCCAAGTAGCTGAGACTACAGGTGCCTGCCACAATGCCCGGATATTATTTGGTTGCAGCCATCGTTGTTTGGCAGGCCCAGGCCCAGGCTGGATTCGAACCTGCCAGCTCAGGTGTATGTGGCTGGCGCCTTAGCCACTTGAGCCACAGGTGCTGAGCCTTCAGGGTTTTTTTTTTGTGTGTGTGTTGAACCTGTTACCCTTGCCCCAGGTGGCAGTGTTTAATACATATGCCTTTAAATGCTTTTGACAAACACTGCATGAAAAGGTGCCTCATCTCTGAGTAAGGTCTAAGGTAGAGGAAACAGAGGCAAGCCCTTGAACCAATACATCGGGAGCTATCAGATAGGTCAAAACACACAACCCCGATTCTTTGTAAGTAATGTCTATTTTGCTCCTTCTCTGATCCATTTTTAATTTGTTTTTGTATGTGGTATGAGATAGGGATATCACTTCATTCTTTTATGTAGGGAATATAGTTTTCAGAGCACCATTTGTTGAAGAGATGGTGATGAGTTTTTAGATACAATACTAAAAACACAACCTATGAAAGAAAAATATCAGTAAGTTAGACTTGATTAAAATTAAATCTTATAGTCTATGAAAGGCACTGTTAAGTGAATGAAAAGAGAAATTATAGGCTGTGAGAATATATTTGCGAAATATATCTGATAAAAGACTTGTACCTAAAATATATAAAGAGTTATTTTGAAACAGAACAATAATAAAACAACCCATTTAAAAAGTGGGCAAAAGCTCTTAGCAGAAACATAAACAACATTGTAGATGGCAGATAAGCGTATATAAGGATGCTCGATTTTGTCATTAAGTAATTGCAAGTTAAAACTAATGAAATATAACTGTACACCTGTTAGAATGTCTAAATTCAACCCAAGTGAAGGGCATTGCTAAATGCTGGTGAGGATATAGAGCAAAAAGAATTCTCCTTCAATCCTGATGGGAATGAAAAGTGGTACTGGCAGTTTGGAAGACCGCCTGTTAGTATTTCACAAAGTCAAAATAGGTATATGATTATCATGCAGCAGTTGTGTCTCTATCCAACTGTGTTGAAAACTTAGGTCTCCACAGTGACCCTTAATAGAGATTAGATTTAGATTTAGTCATTTAACCATGTATGTAGTTGTAAATATTAGAACTAAGAGTCTGGAGCTTAGGGACTGGAGGATGAGACCTTGTAGTCTCTCTTTTTATGTTGTTTTTTGCCCATTTTAAAAATTTTTCAAGTCATCAATGATACTTATTTATCTTTAAAAGTACAGGCAATACATAACAAAAGTTGTCTCTGACCACTTTCTTTAGTATATAGATCCTCTACTTCACAAAGGTAACTAACTACTGTTACCAGTTTGGGATATATACTTTTTCTGCATTTATCCATAAGGAATACCTCTAGAATATATAGTTTGTTTTTGTTTGCAGATATAATATATTACTGTACATTTTCTGCAACTTAAAAAATGTCCTTGGATTCTTTCCATTTCAGTCATTAACCTATTTTAGAATTGGCACCCATAGCACAATGGTTACGATGCCAGACATATACACCGAGGGTGGCGGATTCAAACCCAGCCCGGGCCAGCTAAACAACAGTGACCACTGCAACAAAAAAATAGCCAGGTGTTGTTGCAGGCACCTGTAGTCCCAGCTACTTGAGAGGCTGAGGCAGGAGAATCACTTAAGCCCAAGAAGTTTGAGGTTGCTGTGAACTGTGACACCACATCATTCTACCGTGGGCCACATACCATGTTTCCCTGAAAATAAGACATACCCCCCAAATAAGCCCTGGCAAGATTTCTATGCATTTGTTAAATATAAGCCCTATCCCAATAATAAGACCTAGTGATAGTCTTATTATCTGCATAGCCATGCCTTGCATTTTGGTGCGGAGCAGTAAGGAAGACTGGAATACCTCTTATCTGCCACAGCTCCTTTCTCCGAGCCATCTGCAGTTGTGCAGGTGTGCGTGTGGTAACTGTGGTTGCAGACATCCTATTGCGCACGTGCGAATGGCTAGGGGAAAGGAGTTCATGCATTACCAGTGCCAGCCCCACCAAGGTCGGCTCCCCCTTGGTCAGGTTCCAGAAGAAGATGACTTAACTATATTTAAATAAATGTAGATTGTTGTATTATACTTAATAAAAATAAGACATCCCAGGTGGTGCCTGTGGCCCAAAGGACTAGGGCACCGGCCCCATGTGTGGGAGGTGGTGGGTTCAAACCTAGCCCCTGCCAAAAACTGCAAAAAAAGAAAAAAAAATCCCCTGAAAATAAGCCCTAGTGTGTCTTCTTGAGAAAAAATAAATAGAAGACAGTCTCTTATTTTTGGGGAAACATGGTAGTGGGACTCTGTCCCAAAAAAAAAAAAATCTATTTTAGTGGCTGCATAACAATCTGTTCTATAGTATGAATATGTGATTTATTTAACTGGTTACCAATTGATATTTAGCCTATTTCTAATTTATCTTTTGCACTACGTTGCAAAAGATAAATTTTGCTGTTATACAAATGTTGACTTTTTAAAGAATGTAAAATACTTGAAACATTTTAATTATATAAAACTAATATGTATAAGTACATAAATTATTGGCATTATTAGCATGTTTTTGGCAGAGCACATCACAGTTTTACCATAGTAGTTCTCAGTATTATCTGAGGAAAATCGTTGTTCTTAATATTTGTGATCTATACTTTAATCTTTCTCTGTATGAAGTTAATTTAAGTTATCAAGTTGTAGGGATTTTAGTTGTTTTGCAACTTTGTGATTAATTTTCAGAATAAATTTACACTGTTCTTAAAAGGGGCATTTTTCTAGCAATAAATTGTTGATATACATTGACAACTAGCATAGTATTATCATGTAGAAAATCACCCAGATTTTGGACTTTCCTGCCTCTTAATTTACTTGTCTTACTATGATATAGTAGGCTATTGGGTATTGAGGAGGGAGTAGTAACTACAGAATGTGGTAATGTCTTTGAGGTCCGTTTGTATAACAAGCTTTTTAAATCAGAATAATATCTTGTGCAATGTAATGTTAAGGCTTTTAAAGTTACATCATATTTCTTTTATATTCTGGGTGACTAATGATTTTATTTACCTTCTGTATTTAAAATAAAAGGTTATTAAGTATGAAATGCCCAATTTCCTTAAGTATTAAAAGCTTTACAGTTGATGTCTCTGGTATTTGACTTTGACCTTTCTTATTTTATTTTTATTGCAAAGATGTATTCTCATTCTTTTAAATGCATGTTTTGGCTTGTGTTATCTTTCAAACATTTTTTAGAGCATTTTTTATGAAACAGTGCATAACTCA
Source organism: Otolemur garnettii (assembly GCF_000181295.1). Lineage (NCBI taxonomy): Eukaryota > Metazoa > Chordata > Mammalia > Primates > Galagidae > Otolemur > Otolemur garnettii. The sequence goes on from NW_003852420.1 coordinate 16,323,987, forward strand.
AAAATTCATGTTATTTTTGAATAGGAATTCTGTTGTGGAACCAACAACGTAGTGCAGAATATCAACGGTTTGAATATCAGCTTGAAATATCAATGGTTTAGGAAGGATGTGGCTAAATGAATACATAGTATGTCAGTGGTTTGAGAAATTTAGTTCTGGTGATTTTAATCTTGAAAATGAGCTATGTGAAGGACCTGAGACCAAGGTAGATAATGAGGAGCTGAAAGCTGTGGTGGAAGTGAATCCATCTTAACCTATTCATGAATTAGTGAAGTTTGATGTTACCATTTGAACAATATTGGACTATTTGAACCAAATCAGCAAGATAAAGAAGCTGAGTAGATGAGTTCTATATGAATTAATCGAGCATCAGAAGAGACATGATCTCAAAGCTTGCCTTTGTTTTTTATTTTATTTATTTTTTTTGAGATAGAGTCTCACTATGTCACCTTGCGTAGAGCGCTGTGGTGTCACAGCTCACAACAACCTCAAACTCTTGGGCTAAGTGATTCTCTTGCCTCAGCCTCCCAAGTAGGTATGACTCCTGGCACCCGCCACAATGCCTTGCTATTTTTTTGTTGTAGTTGTCATTGTTGTTTGGCAGGCCCTGGCTGGGTTCAAACCCACCAGCCTGGGTATATGTGTCTGATGCCCTAGCCACTGAGCTACAGGCACTGAGCCAAAGCTTGCCTTTCTTTGCTGTGGTGACATAAACCATTTCTAGACTGTATTGTTATGGGTCATGAAAAATGGATTCTTTTTGACAATCATGAGCATTGGGCACAATGTGTGGATAAAGATGAAGTGCTGAAACACAGTCCAAAACTGAATATTCATCCATAAAAGCTAATGTTGTCTGTTTGGTTTCCAGTATGGTATTATCTATTATAGCGTCATGAAACCTGGTCAATATTGATAATGGTGATGTCTACTGCAACCAGTCAGATCAAATGATGAGGATGCTTGTGATTAAACAGGCAAGATTGGTCAATAGAGACAGGCCTGTCCTTTTGCAAGACAGTGTTTGAGCACATGTCACACAAACAATGCTGCTCAAACTATAAAAGCTGGACTTGGAAACTCTCTTGTCACCAGACCTTGCACCACTGACTGCCACTTCTTCCAGGCTTTGGACTGTTTTTTGCAAGGAAAAATATTCAGTTCTCAATAAGCTGTGGAAAATGCCTTTTTCGATTTTATCACCACTCATTCTTCAGGCTTCTTTGCTGCTGGCATAAGCAAACTACCATTAAGGTGCCAAAACTGCGTTGGTTGTATAGTGGTGAGCATAGCTGCCTTCCAAGATGCCAAAACTGTGTAGATAGTTTAGGTGCATGCTTTGATTAGTTGTACTGCTCTTTGTTTGCGATGTCATAAACCAGGGGTGTACCTGTAGGCTGCATGCAGCCCAGGATGGCTATGAATGTGCCCAAGGCAAAATCATATGCTTACCTAAAACATGATATTTTTTGGTGGAACTTGATTGTGTGGTTCTCAAGCATGAACTTGGTAGATAACAATGTCATGTTGCATTGACACATAAGTTAAACATACGTACATCCTCCATCCTCACAGTTTTTTTTTTTTTTTTGAGGCAGAACCTCAAGCTGTCCCCCTGGTTAGAGTGCTGTAGCATCACAGCTCACAGCAACCTCCCACTCCTGGGCTCAAGCGAGTCTCCTGCCTCAACCTCCCAAGTAGCTGGGACCACAGGTACCCGCCACAACGCCCGGCTATTTTTTTTTTTTTTGGTTGCAGCTGTCATTGTTATTTGGCGGGCCGAGCTGGATTCCAACTCGCCACCTTAGGTGTATCTGGCTGGCATCTTAGCTGCTTGAGCCACAGGTGCTGAGCTCATCTTCACTGTTTGTACTCATACATGGCTTCAGTTTTATGGTGGTGTGTGGCGTCTAGTGTGTTATCTGCCAAGTGCAGGCAATCAGATTGATACTGTAACATTACATATACTTGTGGTGACTTGATAAGGCAGTAATTATCAATAATATTTCAACCTACCATTGCAACATTAGGTGTTTATTGTTATTTAGAAGTGATGTAAACACTTATTAAGGGCACTCCTGCACCTCACTAGTTCCCTGTCCATCTCATGGTGCTCTTTATGGTTGGCCCTCTGCCTCGCCCTGCATTAGCAGCTGAGATGTGGGAAGCTAATATAGTTACCAAACCTTGCTTTCTATTTTCCTGTCAATTAATTTTTATAATAAAAGTAAATATGATTCTTTATTATTTTTTAATCCCAGCATGGCTTCTGCAACATCTCAAAAGAAAACAACTCAAAAAAAAAAATTACAAATGAAGGTTGTTCAAAGAAAAGTGGACAGATGACTACTTTTTTGTCAAGGCAAATAGTAAGGCACTCTGTATGATTTGTAGGGAATTTGTGCAAGTTTTCAAAGACCATAATTTTGAAATGCATTATATGCAAAAAAGTGCTGCCATATCAAAATGCATTATATGCAAAAAGGTGCTGATGGGTATGAAGGATTGTGTCATAAGGACAAAGTAGAAGAACTGAAAAAAAGTCTTATCTGTTCAGCAAACATTTTTTTTTAAGTTACAATTACAACAGATGCCATCGTAAAAGCTAGTTATGTGGTAGCATATTTAATAGCAAAAAAATCAAAAACATTTACTTAGTGATGGTGAGTTCATTAACCAATGTGTGGCAGATATAATTTACCCCTAAAAAGAAAGAAAAAGGAGAGATATTTCTAAAATTGCTAGGTGAATTAAAGAAATTAGAAAATCTATGGAAAGAAGTTTGGAGAGTTAAGCTGTTAATTTTAAATATTATTCTTTGGCAATGCATGACACATGCTACAAATATAGCTCAACTTTCCATTTTTATTAGAGGTATTGATGATGAATATAATGTTACTGCCATTAAAAGAGACAACCAAATTAAGAGATTTATACAAAGCAGTGAAAAATATCTTAAAGCCATTTTCTTTGTTCATTGTCAACATATCTGATATAGTTACTGATGGCACCCCAGCAATAAAAGAGAGAGACTTATAAAATTAATAGACGACGATGCAGTTGTTGCCCAAAACTCAGGTTTGATGAAGTATCATTGCATGATGCATCAAGAAAATTTATGCACAAAAGTTAAAAATTGATAACATCATGCAAATTGTCATCAAGACTGCAAATTTCATAAGGCCCAAAGTTGATTCATTCTAGGAATTCCTTAAAAGTATTGATGCTGACTATGATGACATCATTTACTTTTCAGAAGTAAGATAGTTAAGGCCAAATGTTGAAAAGATTTTATAATTTGTGACATGTTATCAAATTGTTCATGATATTAAAAACCAAATTTGTGCCAGAGCTTGATGAAAACTGGCTTACAGATTTAGCATTTTTAGTGGATTTAACCACTCATTTAAATGAATTAAACATGCCCCTTCAAGATGAAAACCAACTTGTCAATACAATGTTTCAAACCATAACAGCATTCCAAATGAAACTGAAATTATGGCAAATTCAAAGTAAGGTGAACAGTTTTATGCATTTCATCACCTTGGCTAAACATAGTCCTGTGAACAGCGAAAAATATATGGCCTTGCTTTTCTATTTGATACAAGAATTTGAAAACAGGTGTCAAGATTTCCGGGAAAATAATATTTTTGTACATTTATGACCCCATTTTCAGTCAACATAAATATGTTCACCTGCCAATTTTCAAATGGAATGCATAGAGCTGCAGTCTGACATTCATCTTGAAGAAAACTTGGATTATGTCTCTTTACTGTATATATATAGGTACTATGCTCTCTTCATAATTTTTTTTTACATCATTGCTTTTTGGTAGCACATACATTTATGAGCATCTATTTTCAAGAATGAAGCACATTAAGAATAAAATTAGAACCAAAATATCTGATGAGCACCTTAAGAACTCAATTGAGTTGAGAATTGCAACTCTATATTGGTGCACTAGTTTCTCATATACAATGTCAAATATCCCATTAGTTTTATATTGCCCATTTTTCTTTTACTTTTTTTTTTTTGAGACAGAATCTCACTACGTTGTCCTGGGTAGAGTGCTGTGCCGTCACAGCTCACAGCAACGACAAACTCTTGGGCTTAAGTGATTCAATTCTCTTGCCTCAGCCTCCCAAAGAAGCAGGGACTACAGGCATCTGTCACAATGCCAGGCTATTTTGGGGGTACAGTTGTCATTGTTGTTTAGCTAGCCTGGGTGGACTGGAATCTTCCAGCTCTAGTGTATGTGGCTGGTGTCCTGCTCACTGAGCTATGAGTGCCAAGCCCTTTTACTTTTATAATAAAATAATTTTAAAACCCTCAGAGATGTTTTATTACTTAGATCTGTATATTTTCTATGTTAGTGATTGCAAACTTGGGATCTGCTTAACAATTTTTTTTGTGTTTTTTGTTGTTGCTGTTTTTGGGGGTTTTTTGCAGTTTATGTCTGGGGCTGGGTTTGAACCCTCTACCTCTGGTATATGGGGCTGGCGCCCTACTCCTTTGAACCACAGGCGCCGCCCCTGCTTAACAATTGAAAGAGTCTCTTAATGGGCTGCTACACAATTAGGATTATTTTGTGAAGACCATTTTCTTATCTGAAAATTGTGCTTTATTTTGGTCATCAGCTTTTGTTAGTGTTTATTTAATGTGTGGCCCACAGAATCCAAAAAGTTCAACACCCCTGTAATAAAGTATGGATTTAAAAATAGATGTTTTATAAATGAATGAATAGATGTAAGTTATAAAATACCTGAAGTGGTACAATTTAAACAAAGAATGTGAAGGAAACAAATATATACTATGTCAGAAGAATGAACTTAAGTCACTATAGTTGAGGACAAATTTACCTTTGAGCATTTTTATGTACTAGGTCAAAGAATAAAATAGATTTTATAGAGTTCATCATAGTAGGAATTATTATTTTATTTCATTTTGGCAGACTTAAGACATTCAGAATTGTTTTGTATTAAATTTTTTTAAATGAAGGCCTAAATTTGTATAAAAACTCAAGACAGTTTCCAGATACTTTGTTTGCTATGTTGTATTTGTACACTTCTTTTATGTATCTGCAAATAGGAAGTGCAAAGTAAATTTAGTTTGCTTTTATTCTTTACCTTTCCCACCCGAAATACTTCTGATATTTTACTAGGTCCCTAAACACTTAAGAAAATATTTTTATTTTAAGAATATGCTTAGTTTAATTCAAATATTACCATAAATAACAAAAACATTTACTCAGCATTTTTCACATATCTAACCATTCAGTCTTTACAGCAACTTTGTGAAGTAGAGGTGGTGTTAATTCTACTTTTCTAAGAAAACTGTGACCTACAGAAGTTAAATAAATCATGGCATATAGTAACTATTTTAGTTAGGAATTCAGCCCAGGTGTTTTGACTTTGTTATAAAATTTTTTGTTATGTAGAGCTGTTTTGTTTCCATGTGGAGATTAACTCTTCTGTGATTATGTTTGGGTTGTTCATTTAATATAATTTAATAGCTATTTGTTTCTTAATTTCACTGAACAGATTTTTAAGTGTTTTGCTATATCTTAGACACTGTTTTGGGCTCCCAGGTTCCATCAGTGAACAAAATAAAATTCCCTGCTCACATGGAGTTTATATTTTAGCTTAGGCAGACAAAAGCAATAAACATAATTGATTATTGAGTAGATTACTTGGTATGTTAGAAGATGATGTATTCTGTAGAAGAAAAAAAGTGACCAGGGCGGGTAGAAGAGGTTGTTTTTTTTGTTTGTTTGTTTTTTTGGAGACAGAGCCTCAAGCTGTCCCCCTGGGTAGAGTGCCATGCCTTCACTGCTCACAGCAACCTCCAACTCCTGGGCTCAAGCGAGTCTCCTGCCTCAGCCTCCCAAGTAGCTGGGACCACAGGTGCCCACCACAACGCCCGGCTATTTTTTGGTTGCAGCCATTATTGTTGGTTGGCGGGCCCAGGCTGGATTTGAACCTGCCACCTTAGGTGTATGTGGCTGGCTCCTTAGCCGCTTGAGCCACAGGTGCCGAGCCTAGAAGATGTTTTAATATGTTGTCAAGAGAAGAAATAGAACAAAGGTTCTGAGGGCAGAACATGCTAGGTTTTTTTGTTTTTGTTTGGTTTTTTCAGTTTGCTTTTGTTTTTCTTTTGAGATAGTCTCGCTCTGTTGCCCTGGCTAGAGTGCAGTGGTATCATCATAACTTACTGCATCCTCAAACTCCTGGGCTCAAGCTATCCTGTCTCAGCCTTCCAAGTGGCTGGGACTATAAGCTTGTGCCACCATGCCTGGCTGAGTCCTTCCACCTTCACAAGGCATGTACCACCCCATTCTACCTTGAGGAATAGAGGATAGGTGCCTCAAGAGGAGGAAGATAGAGGAAATAAGGTCAGAAAGTTGGAAGTAAGGGAAGCACACATCATATTGAGTCTTGTAGGTCATAGTCAGGCTTTTACTTTATTTTTTAATTTTTTTATTAAATCATAAACACTTAGATCATGTATACATTAATGCATTTGTGGGGTACAATGTGCTGATTTCATAATACAGTTAGGAATGCTTACATCATACTGTTTAATATATACCTCATCTTATAGCTTTTACTTTATTAAAATGAGAAGCTTTTGGCTGGGCTGGTGGTCATGCCTATAATCCTAGCACCCTAGAAGGCTGAGGCAGAATTGCTTGAGATCAGCAGTTTGAGACCATCCTGAGCAAGAGTGAGATATGGTCTCTACCATAAATAGAAAAAATTAGCTGGGGTAGTGGCACATGCCTATAGTCCCAGGTATTCAGGAGACTTAGGTAAGAGGATCGGTTGAGCTTAGGAGTTTAGAGGTTACATTGAGTTACACTGATGCCACTGCACTCTAGCCAGAGTAACAGCAAGATCTTAAAAAAAAAAAAAAAAAAAAAGCTTTTATCGGCTTTTGAAAATTAACAGTAGTCATCCTGGCTATATTGAGAATAGATACTGAAGCTAAGGTTAGAAACAGGAAGACCTTTATCAGACCATTGCATTTCATCCCTCCATTTTTCCATCCTGGATAACAGAGCAAGACCCCCATCTCTTAAAAAAAAAAAATCAAATAAAGGGAACAGGAAGATCTGTTAGCTTTTTGCAGTAATCTAGGAGAGGGGCATATTATCTAGGAAGGATATGGTTATTAGAGGCAGCACTGAACAGGGTTGTAGTAGGACGGTGAGAAGTAGTTGGATTTGGGGTATATTTTGTAAATAGAGATAATAGAATTTATTGACAGGTTGGAAGGGAAATGTGATAGAAAGTAGTCAAGGGTGACTCTAAGGCTTTTATCTTGAATATCTGGAAGAACGGGGTTTCCATCCAGAGCAGTGGTTCTCAACCTTCCTAATGCTGTGGCCCTTTAATACAGTTCCTGTGGGTTGTGACCCACAGGTTGAGAACTGCTGATCCAGAGAGATGAGAATGCTTACAGAATATGAGGTCGAACAATTAAGTTCACAACCTCATCCTAGAAGAAGTACTACAGATCTCATTGCTGAATATTGCTATGGTCACCTTTGAATTATTCTTCTTAGGAAGGTATGCACTGATGCTAGCACCTGGTCCACCCTTCAAAGCGATTTTGGAACTCTTTATGGAATGACCATTAGAGCTGTCATTTTATGGCAGTTGTTCTTAACCTTCCTAATGCCATGCCCTTTAATACAGTTCCTGTGAGTCGTGACCCACAGGTTGAGAACTGCTGCTTTATGGAGTCTTACAATTAAGTCCATGAACTCATCCTAGAGTAAGTGCTTTGAAGGGTAGACTAGGTGCTGGTATTGATGCCTCACTTCCCAAGGGGAGTAGTTTTAAGGTGACCCTCATGATATTCTGCAATGAGGTATGTAGCACTTTTTCTAGGAAAATTTTGTGAAATTAATTGTCCAACATTGTAGAATTATTAAGTATGGGGTATCATTTTATTATTTTTTTCATTCATTATAGACATCTTGTATGGATGTCTATTAGATATCTAAATGAAGTTGTTTAGATTTTAGGAGTGAGGTCTGGGCTAGAAATATAAAGTTGGTTGAGACATGTTGTTTATATACATGCTATTTAAAGCCATGGGACTGGCTCGGTGCCTGTGGCTCAAGCGGCTAAGGCGCCAGCCACATACACCTAAGGTGGCGGGTTCGAATCCCCAGCCCGGGCCCCCCAAACAACAATGATGGCTGCAACCAAAAAATGGCCAGGCGTTGTGGCGGGCGCCTGTAGTCCCAGCTACTTGGGAGGCTGAG
>NW_003852420.1:16333348-16341356 GCF_000181295.1 Otolemur garnettii
GTATGTGGTTGGCGCCATAACCACTGAGCTACAAGCATGAACCACAATTTACCCTTTTAGAAATGAATGTCATTACTGTCGGGGCCAAGGAAAAACTCCCCTTTAGCCTTGGAAGGTTTGCTGAAAAATCAACTAACAGAAGGCAGATTAATAGAAAAGGCATAAAAAATTATTAGCATGCATGGTGAGGTGGTTACAGAGTGATTACCTTACCACGAAATGGGGTAAAATGCTTATATACCCTTTTTCTTAGGGGAATGGGGACTTGTGAATGATTTTAGTGGGTAGCAAATGATTTGTAGGGGAAATTCAGTGGGCTTAAAGAACATACAATGATCTGGAACAGAATTTGTTGTTTTATGACTATGGTTTATGACAAGTCTGTCCAGGTATGTTGACAGACTTCAGTCTTTCTTCCTACGATATGAGGTTTTTTTTGTTTGTTTTTTTAATATTTTTTGACCGGGGCTGGGTTTGAACCTGCCACCTCTAGCATATGGGGCCCACACCCTACTCCTTTGAGCCACAGGTGCCACCCTTTTTTTTTTTTTTTTTTTGAGACAGAGTCTAACTTTGTTGCCCTTGGTAGAGTACTGAGGTGTCATCACTCACAAAAACGTCAAACTCTTGGGCTCAAGAGATTCTCTTTCCTAAGCCTCCCAAGTAGCTAGGACTACAGGTGCCTGCCACAATGCCTGGCTATTTTTAAAGATGGGGTCTTGCTCTTGCTCAAACTGGTCTCAAACCCATGAGCTCAGGCAGTCTACCCACTTTGGCCTCTCAGAGTGCTAGGATTACAGGTGTGAGCCACTGTGAGCTACAGAGTGGCCACCAGCCACTCTGGCCTGGTATGAGTTCATTTAATGAAAATCAGGGAAGTGACCAAAGATAATTATTTTCCTCTTTGGGGGGTCTGGACTTTAGGCAGATATAAGAACTTCAGAAAACAACTTCATCCTGTGCCTTAAGAGTTAGAAGATGGGGTGGGGTACAGAGTGACCTTGAGAGGCTGCTTCCTCAGTTCCTCATGTCCAAAGCACCATATTTTGGGATATCAGTTTCTGAGTCACAGTAATACATTTGTAGAATTGAGCAGCCATCACCATGTTTAGTTTTAGAACATATTCATCACTCCAGAAATGAACTCTGTACTCATTAGCAGTCACTACCCTTTCCCCCATTCACCCACAGGCTTAGGCAACCACGAAGTTACTTTCTGTCTATAGATTTGCCCCTTCTGGATCTCTTTTATAAATGGAATCATACAGTGTGGGGCCCTTTCTGTCTTCTTTCACTTAGGATAATGTTTTCAAATTTCATCCATTTTTTAGAATATATCAGCACTTCATTCCTCTTTATTACCAAATAATATTTCATTATATGAATATACCACATTTTATTCATTCATCAGTTGATGGATGTTTAGCTTGCCTTCACGTTTTGGCTATTAATGAGAAATGGTATAAACATTTGTGTGTATTTTTTATGTGGAAATGTTTTCAGTTTTCTTAGATATGTACCCAGGAGTGGATTTAGTAGGTTATATGGAATTTATAGTGAACATTTTGAAGAATTCCAAATTATTTTTCAAAGTAGCAGCACCACTTCACATTGTCAGCAGCAATATGTAAAGATCCTAATTTCTTCACATCGAGCTGTCATTTTGACTATAGCTATCCTAGGGAATGTGAAATAGTATCTCATTGTGGTTTTAACTTGGATTTTTCTTTTGGCTAATGATATTGAGTATCTTTTCATTTACTCATCAGTCATTTATCTTTTTTGGGAAATTTCTGTTCAAATCTTTGGTTGCTATTGTTAATTTCTGCCTTTGTTTTTTCCTCTAATCATACATAGTGTTTATCACTTCCAGATGAATTTTCTTAATATGCCACTAAATGTGCTTCTTTTCCTTTTCTTTTTTTTGAGACAGAATCTCATTTTGTTGCCTTGGTAGAGTGCTGTGGCATTATGCTCACCGCAGTCTGAAACCTCAAACTCTTGGGCTCAAGTGATTCTCTTGCCTCAGCCTCCCAAGTAGCTGGGACTACCAGCTACTGGTAGTAGTTGCTGTCCCACCACACCTGGCTATTTTTTTAGAGGCAGAACCTCACTCTTACTCAGGCTGGTCTCAAACTTGTGAGTTAATGTAGTCCACCCACCTCGGCCTCCCAGAGTACTAGGATTACAGGTGTGAGCCACCAGGCCTAGCCAGATGTCTTTCATTCTTGTTCAAAAACTGTCAGTGTTTCTCCTTGACTATGGTGTAGAATTGCTTTAGCCTGAAGCTAAGACCTTTTACAGTTTGGTTCCATATGATCTCTTTGTAGTTCTTTACATGTGAAGCATTTGTTATTAGCCAGGTTGAGTCTCACTCCATTTCTTCAGACATGTATTTATCTCTATCAACACAGTAAACTGCCAGCCATTCTCTCTTTAATAGCATTTATTGATTATAGAACAATTATCATCCTATGTATGTTATTTTAGTTTCTACTATACCTGGTTGTAGTTTCTTTTTTTGTTTTTGGAGACAGAGTCTCACTATGTTGCTGTCAATAGAGTGCTCTGACGTCATAGCTCACAGCAACCTCAAACTCTTGGGTTTAAGCGTTTCTCTTGCCTCAGCCTCCCAAGTAGGTGGGACTACAGGTACCCCTCCCCCCGCCACAGTGCCCAGTTGTTTTTTGTTGTAGTTGTCACTGTTGTTTAGCAGGCCTAGCCTGGGTTTGAACCCGCCAACCCCAGTGTATATGGCCGGTGCCTTAACACTGAGCTATGGGCACTGAGCCCGGATTATAAGTATACTAGATCACAGAACATATCTTGTAATTATTATCTTCCTCGGAACCTAAAGGTAATTGAATTATATTAATGTAATACTGTCTTAAGGTAACAGCATCCTAGAATGTTCTTTTGGGATTTCCTTTACTAACTCTAGTCTCTTTCCTTAGCATCTGATTCGCAATGAAAGGTACTACTATTTCTTTGCTAAAGCTAGATCTAATTGTTTCCTCCCTGCTTCATCCTCAAACTAGCCCGAGTAGCTGATTTAAATTGGGCCAGGCTTCTTATGGCTTTGGGGTGGGTGGGGCAGAGAGGAGCAGTACAGCTTCATGTTGATACTTTAACAGTTTTTAAAAAGTGTGTCTACTTTTTCAGATTACATAAGTAATATGCATTTTTTTAATTTTCAAAAATACCAGTGAAGTAAAGTAAAATGATAAATTATTTCTCGGAGATAACCATGTTAATAGTTTTTTTAATCATCATCATTAATTGTTTCTCTTACTATGATGATAAATACCTAATTATATTCCTCAGGAAGTCATAACACCTAGTCATTTAAAAATTTTAAATCTTGGGTCTAAAAATCCTGAGATACGTTAAGTATAAGGCAAAAACAATAAAAACAAGCACAACATGAATAATGGATAAAGGTTCTGCAAATATTATTAGATGTGAAATAAATGGAGAGCATAAGTTAAAACACAGAGGCCAGGTGTGGTAGCTCAGGCCTGTAAACTCTGGGAGGTCAAGGCTGGTGGATTGCCTGACCTTACAGATTCTAAACCAGGCTGAGCAAGAGCAAGACCCTGTCTCTAAAAATAGCCAGGTGTTGTGGCAGGCACCTATAGTCCTGGCTACATGGGAGGCTGAGGCAAGAAAATCGCTTGAGCCCAGGAGTTTGAAGTTTTTGTGAGCTATGACACTGTGGCACTCTACTGAGGGTGACAAAGTGAGACTCTGTCTTAGAAAAACAAAAACACAGAAAACCAGCAGGCTGAATAGAATCAGGTATCCTTCATTAAGTTTATTTTAGTTTTGATATTAGAAATCTGAGAATTGATTTTTATTTGTATAAATCTCCTTTAATGACATTCTATTTTTTATTCTTTGTTAATGGGTCATTTATAGTATGTTTTTACTGTAAGCTGCCTCAACACCTTTCTAGACTTGAGGAAGGAATAAATACTTAAGTGTAAAAAAATAAATTTGAAGTATATAGTAATGGCAAGAGATAACAATTATGGTCAGGAAAAAGAGATTAATATTTGGTGGTGCCCGTAGCTCAGTGGGAAGGGCACCAGCCACATACACCGAAGCTGGAGGGCTCAAACCCAGCCTGGGTCAGCTAAAGTAAAAATGACAGCTGCAACAATAACAGTCTTATTAAATGATACTGTCTTCCATCTAATTATTCATGCCAGAAACAGGAGGGTATCCCTTGGCTTCTTTTCCCCAACTTCCTCATGAAATCTAATGTTGGTGGTTCTCTTCAGAAAATATTTATTCCTTCCCATATTGATGTTCACCACCACTGTCATCTTTCTTTCTGTTTCTCTCTCTCTCTTTTTTTTTTTTTGAGACAGAGCCTCAAACTATCCCCCTGGGTAGAGTGCCATGGCATCACAGCTCATAGCAACCTCCAACTCCTGGGCTCAAGCGAGTCTCCTGCCTCAGCCTCCCAAGTAGCTGGGACTACAGGCGCCCGCCACAACGCCTGGCCATTTTTTGGTTGCAGCCATCATTGTTGTTTGGCGGTCCCAGGCTGGGGATTCGAACCCACCACCTTAGGTGTATGTGGCTGGCGCCTTAGCCGCTTGAGCCACAGGTGCCGAGCCTCTCTTTTTGGGAGACAGTGTCTCACTTTATCATCCAGTCTGAATTGAAGTGGCATCATCAACAGAGTTCACTGCCATTTCAAACTCGTGGGCTCAAATGATCCTCCTGCCTCAGCCTCTGAAGTAGCTGAGAATACAGGTGCATACAAGCACACCTAGCTAAAATTTTATACACACACACACACACAGATGGGGGCATGTCTTGGGTGGGTCTTGAACTCTTTGCCTTAAGTGATCCTCCTCCCTTGGCCTAAGTATTAGGATTACAGCTATCTTCACTGTCATCTTTGGACCAGATGACTTCAGTAGCTGCTAACCCCTACTTTTCTCTCCTTTTCAATTTCTTTTTCTGCATAGCCCCAGAGTAATCTTTAAGTGTTAATGTGATCATTGATGTATCCTCAGTATCCAAATAATTCCTCATGTATATTGTAGGCACCCAGTAAATTTGTCAGATACCACCTTTTTAATAAAATTTTTGTTTTCTTTCTTTCTTTTTTTTTTTTTTGAGACAGAGCCTCAAGCTGTCCCCCTGGGTAGAGTGCTGTGGCATCACAGCTCACAGCAACCTCCAACTCCTGGGCTTAAGCAAGTCTCCTGTCTCAGCTTCCCAAGTAGCTGGGACCACAGGCCTCCGCCACAATGCCCAGCTATTTTTTCTTTGCAGCTGTCATTGTTTTGGCAGGCCCAGGCTGGATTCAAACCTGCCACCTTAGGTGTATGTGGCTGGCGCCTTCACCACTTGAGCCACAGGCGCTGACCCATTAGAATTTTTCAGTAGCTCCTTATTGCCTACTTTTTTTTCCTGTACAAAAACACTATTTTAGCATTATTGCCTACTTTAGCCATCTTTTGTCACTTTTTTTTTCCTTTGGTAGACTGTTTTGATAATGCATATTGATTTCAAATGGTGGTCAACTTTTTTATACTGTTTCAAAATAATGATGATGCTTTAATTTATAGAATGTGCATATGTGTAAGAAAAGTTATTCTACAGCTGGCTTGGATGTCACCAAAAAGAGACATGAACAAAAAAGATGTGAAATCAGAGATTAAGGGATACCACCTAGGACTGTGTCTGCTCTGATGCCCAGAATTCACTCTGTATATTAAGCTTCTTAAGTAGCTGATATATAAATTCCTCTAGCAACTTTAAGGGCCCCTTAGCCTTGGTGGGCACTGGCATTCTCTGAACTTTGTTGCTAGGATAGGTATCTGGGTGGTAGAATACTTCCTTGGCTGTGATCACCTTATCTATAGGGGAACAATAAGTTATCACCTATGGGAGCCATGGGGTGCTCTATTAGATTTTAATTTCCTTGTTATCACCTCCAAGGGGTTCAGACAAAGCTATTTTATGGCAAAAGTGACTAACTTAAGGAATTTGTTTTTCAAGATGCACAATATAGAAAGACGCTCTTGCTTAGATACTATGAGATGTATGAGATGTGAAAAAAAACTTAACTTGTAACTCTTATTCTTTTAGTGGAGGTCTAGCATACTTAGAATAAATCCATATTCCTTATGTTGGCTTACAAAGGTCACATACAAAGCTTATCTTGGGTCATTTACCATTCTTTGTGCTTGCTGTGCTTTTTCTCAGATATGCCAAACTCTTTTATGTCTGACTGGAGTGCTTTCTTATTCTCACTCCCAATCTTTATATGGCTAGCTCCATTTGGATAGTTTCTTAAAAGTACTTCCTTAAGGGGCTATCCTTACTTCCAAGACTTATTCTGTCACATCAGCCTATTTTTTCATCACACAGACTTTTCTGTGACTAGAATCAAATCTCCTTGAGAGCCAGTGCCTTTTCTATACTGTTAATTCCTCTATTCACTGAGTTTAGAACATTATCTGACCCATGGTAGACATCCAAGTATTTGTTGACCAGATTTGTCAGTGTTGTGCTTTTAATAGACCTAAGTTCTGGGACTTTTGGTACTGACCATGAGAGTCTACTTGGAGGAATTTGGGTGGATGGTGTGGGGAAATCCTATATTTATTAGGATGAGAGGAAATAATTCAGGTCATGAGTGAGTTAAAATTAGTAAATATTTTAAAGCAAAACTGCTTATCTGAATAAAAGTAATCTCCCTAATCTTTGTGAAATTAGATTGATTTGAAAAAGAAATGACATCTCTAATGTTGAAGTATTTTCACACTTTTGTTTTACATAGTCCTATCAGCAAAACTTAAAGAAAATAAAAAGAATTGGTTTGGACCAAGTCCTTATGTAGAAGTCACAGTAGATGGACAGTCAAAGAAGACAGAAAAATGCAACAATACGAACAGTCCCAAATGGAAGCAACCCCTTACAGTGTAAGTTAAAAGTATTTTCTACAATATATTTTGTATGTAGGTAAGTGGAAGTGTAGCTTTTAAAAATGTTTCTCACTTTTGACTTGACGCCTGTAGCTCAAACAACTAGGGCGCCAGCCACAAACACCAGAGCTGGAGGGTTCAAATCCAGCCCAGGCCCGCCAAACAACATTGACAACTATTGTCAAAAAATAGCCAGGTGTTGGTGTGGGCATCTTTAGTTCCAGCTACTTGGGAGGCTGAGGCAACAGAATCACTTAAGGCCAAGAGTTTGAGGTTGTGTGAGCCATGATGATACGGCACTCTGCTGAGGGCAATAGCTTGAGACTCTGTCTCAAAAAAAAGGTTTCTCACTTTTTTTTCCTCCTCCTTTCCCTCTCTCTTTTTCTAGATGCTGTCTGCCAGTCTTTTTGTTTGTCTCCAGATACTTCCCTTTCTGTTTTCTTTTCTTTGAGACAGAGTCTCACTATGTCACCCTTGGTAGAGTACTGTGTTATTACAGCTCACGGCAACCTCGAACTCTTGGGCATAGACGGTTCTCTTGCCTCAGCCTCCTGAGTAGCTGGGACTACAGGCGCCTACCACATGCCCGGCTATTATTATTATTTTTTGTTATAGTTGTCATTGTTTTTTGGTTCGAACCCGCCAGCTCCAGTGTATGTGGCTGACGTCCTAGCCGGTGAGCTATAAGTGCTGAGCATAATACAGGATTTTCTTTTTAGAAAATTATACTCTACATTTTATTCTGTAATTTTGTTTTTGTGCTTAATGCTTGTATCATAGTTACTGTTCTAGCTGAGTAAATATAGCTCTAACATCTTTATGTAGCTACATAATATTCATTAATATGGATGGATTATAATTTATTTTAACAGTTTCCTGTTAATTGGTTAGTTGATTTCTCATGTTTTACTGTTAGTGTTGCAGTATATATCCATGTGCATATCTTTATATGTTGGTAGCTTTATGTTTTGTATAGATTCATAGTCATAAGATACAGCTCAATTTCAATATTTACTCACGGCTCGGCGCCTATAGCTCAACCGGCTAAGGCGCCAGCC
>NW_003852420.1:16341588-16342436 GCF_000181295.1 Otolemur garnettii
AAAAAAAAAAAAAAAAAAATATTTACTCACAAAGCTTTAAGTGTTATTATGACATACTAAGATTATGGATGTCCATTGAAGGTTAATTTTTAACTTTTTAAATTAAAACAGAAGAAAAAGCAGGATTTATCAACAAATGGATTTTAAAATAATATAGTATATTTCATTTGGGGACTTAAAATGTAGATGAAAATATAGCTAGTTGTTACCACATCAAATATAGACAAATTTGCTTTCTTGGAATTTTTGGATTTTTTTTTGCTTAGAGGAGTAAATGTGTGACTAAAAAAGATTTTTTTTTAAATGGTAAGATGAGACATTTGAAACAAGCTCTTCTTTTCATATAACTTGCTTATGTGGATTATATTTATTCCTAATAAATGACAAATTAATTGACACACATACATTTACATCTTTAATCTGAATTTTTGAAGTTCCAGGGGCATCTTGATGTGTTTTATGATGATTCTGAATGAATGAAATTTAAAAATTTATTGAAGATCATTGTGAGGCTCATTTGCAGATGAGCCTTATCATCTGTTCTGATGGTCCTTATTTATTTCAACATTAATGTTTCTTAGGCTTTCTGTTTTTACTTAGTGTCCATTATAGATTGAGTCTGAATTAAACACTATATGATTACAAATTTTAAAAAGCAAGGTACACCTTTTGGGGGCAGGACACAAATATAAGAAGGTCCTTATCTAACAATAGCAATATAAGCTGGTTCTGTGTACTCTCAGTGAATCCTCAACGATAAATAAATAAATAAATAAATAAAAAACAAGTGTTGCCGTAAGGGTCTCATGGAAAAGCAATGTTGCGGAGAATAAGCACGCTTATTAAAA
>NW_003852420.1:16342521-16343974 GCF_000181295.1 Otolemur garnettii
TGACCTCATTGATCCAATTAAACATCATGTGATATCTGATAATCCACTCAACATACACCTTTTAACATAACTCTTTGAACATAACCCAATTTAACATAACTTAATGGAGAATATGTTGCTAGCCATTACTTCTTTGTGCTTATCTGAAGATGCCTGAGGCTAGGGAGGAACAAGGTAGATTGAATACTTGCCCTTGCTGACCTTGTCATTTGAAGGCTGTTACTTTGAATCTTTAAGTAAGGCATAAAGAAACTTCTTGGGCATACAGGAATTTGTGTGCAAACCTCTGCTCTCATGTAGGGCTTAAGTCAGGGGGTTTTTACTGGAGCCTTTTATAAGGAATTCTCAGGCTGGACTTCTCAAAAGCCTTTCATGAGCCCAAGTTTCATCTGTGCCATTAGATACCTGTATGTATTGGGTAAATTCCTCTTCTCTTGAGGTCCTCTAGCACATTTCCATTCCCAGACCTGTCAGCAAGCGACCTTCATCACTTACCACAGATTAGGAAAGGTTACTGATGGATATCTGGCCAGTTTTCCAAAGGCTTTTATTCTTTTTTTTTTTTTCCAGTTTTTGGCCAGGGCTGGGTTTGAACCCGCCACCTCTGGCATATGGGGCCGACGCCTTACTCCTTTGAGCCACAGGTGCTGCCCCCAAAGACTTTTTCATTGGCCTTTTAAAATCAACCTTAATTCCTTAACACAGTCTGGAAATGCTATTCCAGCCAAAGCCTTGGTCATGTTAGGCCCACAACTAACCTGGCCACGTGGGATTCTCCCTCAGTTTCTCACAACTATGCCTGCACCAAAGTCTTTTCACTGCTTTCTCTCAAATGGCTTTTTTGGCCAGAGGCATATAGGTGTTTCGCATATAAACAAGTGAAATCTGTAAACGGTCTCCATAATGGCCAGAGATACTCATCTAAGTAATAGACTGAATGCTCATCTGATTTTCACTAATTGCTGTCAGTGCTCACTTGATAAGCTCTTCGGTGGTTTTCTTGGTTTTGGGGTTTTTTTTTTTTTTGAGACAGAATCTCACTATGTTGCCCTCTGTAGAGTGCTGTGGCGTCACATCTCATCGCAACCTCAAACTCTTGGCCTAAAGGGATTCTCTTGCCTCCGCCTCCCAAGTAGCTGGGACTATAGGTGCAAGCCACAATGCCCAGCTATTTTTTGTGGTGGTGTTGTTGCATTTGTCCTTGTTGCTTTAGCTGGCCAGGGCCAGGTTCAAACCCACCAGCCTGAGTATATATGGTTGGTGCCCTATCAATGGAGCTTCAGGCATTGCCTTAATGAGCACTTTGAAGCTCTTAAGCTTTTAATGGAATCCTTAGTGATTTAAAAATTAAGAAAAAATAGCTCAACCAGCTAAGGCGCCAGCCACGTACACCTAAGGTGGCGGGTTCGAATCCCCAGCCCGGACCCGCCAAACAACAATGATGGCTGCAACC
>NW_003852420.1:16345018-16354691 GCF_000181295.1 Otolemur garnettii
CCAGGCTGGGGATTTGAACCCGCCACCTTAGGTGTATGTGGCTGGCGCCTTAGCCGCTTGAGCCATAGGCGCCAAGCCAAGAAATTCAAACATTCCTAGAATTTGTCTCCATGACAGTGGACCATAGGACTATATTAGGTTATGTAGTTAGTGTTCTGTTGTTCTAGTTTGCTTCAGAAAATACCATTATAGAAAGCATTCTTCATGGACATTTAATCAGGTATGAGTGAATCTATATTTGTGTGATAGTTGTCCCGTATACTTTGCCTCTAGTAGT
Source organism: Otolemur garnettii (assembly GCF_000181295.1). Lineage (NCBI taxonomy): Eukaryota > Metazoa > Chordata > Mammalia > Primates > Galagidae > Otolemur > Otolemur garnettii. Next base: position 16,345,296 of record NW_003852420.1, read on the forward strand.
GTGATATCCTCAGTAATTTGTAAATTCACTTTTACACTTCTAAAGTAAAACTAGTTTTCCACTAGTTGGTTGCATGATGAGCAGTTTTACTTTTGTTGGACAATACATGTGTGAAGTTGGCCCTAGAGTTTCAACCACAAATGAACATGACCATATAAACATGTAATATTCAGACACAATTTTCATAAGAGTACAGAACATTGGCCAATATTGGTTATTCAGTAAACTGTAAGGGTTGCAGTGAGAAAATCTTAGACATTAAGATTCAATTGTGATCTGTTTAGGGTCCTGTTGTGATATTTAATGAAAATAATACTTTTTTCCCATTTTTTACTTTTAGGATTGTTACCCCTGTGAGTAAATTACATTTTCGAGTGTGGAGTCACCAGACACTGAAATCTGATGTTTTGTTGGGAACTGCTGCATTAGATATTTATGAAACTTTAAAGTCAAACAATATGAAACGTATGTATATAAGAGTAATAGAAATTGCTCCTAGTTGTTTGTATTTTCTGGAAGAAATTCACGTGTCAGATGTGCATGATTCATGTTCATTCAGATCTTTAAGTTTCCTTGGCTGTAAGATGAATGGAGAGAGGAATCTTGAACTCTTTCCACAATGACTTTTTTTGTTTATCTATATCATGAAAAGTATGCATGGATCTTTTTTTTTTTGCTAATCAGGTTTTGTTAGTGTGTTTGTGTATTTAATGTGTGGCCCAAGACAATTCTTCTTCCAATTTGCAGCAGAGAAGAAAAAAGGGTAAACATCCCTGAACATGTTTATCTGTATAGTTAATATAGACATGTTAAAAATTTGTAAGTTTTTTGTTCAGTATATCATAATTTTAAAACATTTTTTCTACCCCTTGTCTGTCTAAAATATCTAAGAATTTTCTTTCTCATTTAGGGCTTATCAGATATAATCCATTCTTAAATTATATTTTCACTCAATATAATGCAGGTATATATTGCTAAATAACCTTTGTTGTCATGCTGGCCCATTGTATGCTGTGGTTTTAACAAAGACAGAATAAATATAATAAATTAAATGATTGTTGGGAGGCGCTTGTGGCTCAGAGGAGTAGGGCACTGGCCCCATATGCCGGATGTGGTGGGTTCAAACCCAGTCCCGGCCAAAAACTGCAAAAAATATATATATACATTTATATATATATATATATATATAAAAAATGAATTAAATGATTGAGATATTTAAAATTTTGTATTGTAGATATTAACATTAGCAAATTTTGTTCACTTAAAATGTTTTGGTGTCAAAAAGACTCAAATCTTGGGTAAAGTATAGTATAATAATTTATGTATACATATACTGTAGAACCTCTGTAAGTTGGCCACACAAGGGACTTTAACAAACTAGTCACCATGTGGAGGTCATTAACATAAGGAACTAGGCCTACTGTACTGATAGATACATGTGGTGCACGTCTAGTCTATGAAAATTGGGTCACCTTATGGAGGTGGTCAACGTAGGGAGGTGATCAACTACAGAGGCTCTTTTGTATTTATTTTTTTTCTAACAGTAGATTTTTACCAGTTAAGATGGCTTAAAGGAAAAAAGCAATGACCATTTTTTCCCTATAATTTTATTTTCTTCCAGTTGAAGAAGTAGTTGTGACTTTGCAGCTTGTAGGTGACAAAGAGCCCACAGAAACAATGGGAGACTTGTCAATTTGCCTTGATGGGCTACAGTTAGAGTCTGAAGTTGTTACTAATGGTGAAACTACATGTTCAGAAAGTAAGTGATCTCTTTTTGTAAGTTTTTAATGATTCTTCTTACATAATATAGCATACTATGTGTACTATAGTATATTATATGTATTATTGTTTTAATTCTATTTCAGATAAAGGAAATAATTTTTTCCTTTTTAAAAAACAGACATTGATTTCTTTTTTTTGCCTCTTAGGTTCTAGAAGACATTGATCACTTTTAACATTTACTTTTCATGCATTGTTTCTGTGAACAAAAACACTTATATTTTTATGTGAGTTGAAAAACTAGCCAGATAAGTGAGAAACAAGACTAGCAGAGTAGAAGTTGAATCATAATTGGCATGATGAGTAAGGAATTAATATATGAGTCAATAAATCTGTCAGCCAAGGATGGCAATTAATATGACATGGTAGATGCCACACCTCTTCCACTGTCAGTGGCAGACATGGTTTATCGTACATAGCAGTATCTGGTTGAGTATAAATGTGATGCTAAATCCTCTTAGTACCATATCAGATAGCCAATAAAAGCTGAAATTCTTTCACTTTACTTCTTTTATTTCTGTGGGCCATACTTACAGAGAGATCTTATGACAAATCAATTCATTACATGTGTGCCAGTATATCTTACAATTTATGATTTACTAGTCTGTGTTGAAGGGGAATAAACATGAGTTGAGATTGAAAGAAGTTTCTGGTTCACTCCTATAATCTTGACGCTTTGGGAGCCTGAGGTGGGAAGATCTCTTCAGGCCAGGAGTTTGAGATTCACCTGAGAAATATAGTGAGGTTTTATTCCTACAACAAAAATAGAAAAATTACACAGGTAGGGTAGCATGTGCATATAGTCCCAGCTACTCAGAAGGCTTGAGGCAGGACAATTACTTGAGCCCAGAAATTTTGAGGTTGCAATGAGTTGTGAAGCTATGATGACAACACCACTGCTTTCTAACCTGTGCAAGTGAGCAAGACCTTGTCACCAAAAAAAAAAAGTTTCTGGTGGCACATGAGTTAGTGGCTGCACAGCTAACATATGTAGTAAAACATCTTCCTACCATATTCCCATAGATATTTTCTATCACTAATATGATAAGTGTATTTACACTTTAAACATAGATTTTAGGGCCCAAGACAAAGAAAGAATAGATTTTAATGTATTCCTTGATCAGTTTGACAAAGTTCTTTTGGTTTACGTAGAAACGGCATTATAAAATATCTTGCAGGTGTTATTCTTCATTTTCTATGTTGTTGGAAGACCTCCTACTTCCTCTTTAATTCATGACTTTTTAAAACAGCAGGACCCTCAAGATAGTCCTGGTATGTCTTCCAGATTGGTTCCTTGGGGCTAGTGAGGGGAGAAAGAAATTCCTGAAATTGGTATAGTGCTTCAGAGTTGACACCTTAATTGACTACTTGTTCACAAGAACTCTACATAATAGTCACATTTTTCTATATGTAAATTGAAAGTCTGGAGAGTTAGGGCAGCGCCTGTCGCTCAGTTAGTAGGGCGATGGCCCCATATACCGAGGGTGGCAGGTTCCAATCCAGCCCTGGCCAAACTGCAATAAAAAAATAGCCAGGCATTGTGGTGGGCACCTGGAGTCCTAGCTACTCCGGAGGCTGAGGCAAGAGAATCGCCTAAGCCCAAGAGCTGGAGGTTGTTGTGAGCTGTGATGCCACAGCACTCTACCAAGGGTAACAAAATGAGACTCTGTCTCTAAAAAAAAAAAAAAAGTCTGGAAAGTTAAATTACATTGCCAACTACCATAAATCTCGGTATTTATCGCTTCCTAAGTTCTTCTTCCAAAAGTTGAAACTTACTGAAGTAAAATATTTAATAGTTCACAAAAGTAAAGTTTGTTAGTCTTCATATTTCAGTATTTCTGTGTCACCAGTTTTCCACTCAAGTAGGAAAATAATTGACAGTGAGAATTTAACCTAATTATTTGAAGTAAAGAGAAGTTTTAAATGGAAAGTCACAGCGGATTTTAGGGTTGGAGTTGTCAGATACAATAGCTCTAGTTTGTTGAGTGCTTAACCATCTGACAAGCACTGTGTTGGTGTATTTACATGCATTTTCAGTCACAACTTTGGTGTATTTACATGCATTAACAGTCACAACTTTGTCAAGTGTTACCTGCATTTTGCAGATAAGTTAGGCTCTGAGAGTTTAAATAGTATTTCCAGTACCATGCAAACTAGTATGGAACAGTTAGAATTGAAGCATACTTATTTGTTAATGTAATTTCTTTCCAGTATTCTATTACTTACAATGCCTTAGAAACACTAAATCAGATTATGAGTTATAAGTAAACAAAACCAGTTCAACTTTCAAGCATGTTTAGTGGGAACTCCACTTGTTCCTTGCTCCTTATCTGTAACTTTTGACTATAATTTCTAGCACCTAGGCATCATTTAATTGCATAAGAACTAGCAAAATGGCTAGGCATGGTGACTTATGGACTCTGGAAGGACGAAATGTAGGATTGCTTGAGCTCAGGAGTTTGAGACCAGCCTGCACAAGACTGAGACTCTCTATTTATTTATTAAAAAAAAAAACTAGGGAGGAAATTGCTTTTGAAGTTTAATACAGTAGAACCTCCATAGTTGACCATCTCCCCCCATTGACCACTTCCTTAAGTTGACCTTATTTTCATAGACTGGACATGCAGTCTGTGGACTTATCAGTACACTAGGCCTTGTTCCTTATGTTGGCCACTTCTGTATATTGACCAGTTTCTTATAATCCCTTTGAGGTCGACAGACAGAGGTTCTATTGTATTTTTTCCAATATTACATGTCATTAGTTTCTTTTTCCTGACCATTTTCATTCATTTGTTGTTTGTGAAAGAATAGGTGATTCTTAAAAGAAATCTGTTCATCTGTTCTTATAGACCTTACTGTTCTTAGTTTACTTATTTTTGAGACAAAATATCACTCTGTCACCCATGCTAGAGTGTAGTGGCATGGTCATACCTTACTGCAACCTCAGACTCCTAAGATCAAGCCTCCTGAATAGCTAGGACTACAGGTTTGTGTCATTATGCTCAGCTAATTCTTTCTGTTTTTTTGTGGAAATGGGTATGTCATCATGTGCCTAGGCTGGTCTTGACCTCCTGATTACAAGTGACCCTCCCACCTCAGCCACCCTAAGTGGTAAAATTACAGGTAGGAGATTCACAGCTGGCCTCAATTTATTTATAAATATAATGTTTATATAGCCAGACGTTGTGGCAGGTGCCTGTAGTGCCAGCTACTTGGGAGGCTGAGGCAAGAGGATTGCTTAAGCCCAAGAGTTTGAAGTTGCTGTGAGCTTTGACGTCATGCCATTCTACTGAGAGAGACAAAGTGAGACTCTGACTCCAAAAAAAAAAAAGTTTGTAAAGTGAAATCTCTGTCTGAGTTTTGATATTAAAAGTCACCAAATAATAGCTTGCCATTTAGCTATTTAGACAGTGTCTTGCTCTGTTGCCTGGGCTAGAGCTTTGTGGTATCATCATAGCTCACTGCAACCTCACGTATTTGGGTTCAGGTGATCCTCCTGGCTCAGCCTCCTGAATAGCTAGAATTATAGGCACTTGTCATCACACCCAGCTAATTTTATGATTTTTTGTACAGATAGGGGTCTAGCTGTATTGCTCAGGCTGGTCTCAAACTCCTGAGCTCAAGTGATACTTGGTCTCCCAACTTTCTGACATTATTGGTGTGATCCACTGCACCTAGCCTTATTACGTATTTAGATATAGAGGCATCTTGGAGATATTTCAGGTTTGGTTCCAAATACCTACAATGAAGCAAATATCTGGCTCCGTGCCTGTAGCTTAGTGGCTAGGATGCCAGTCATGTACACTGGAGCTGGCTGGTTCAAATCTAGCTTGGGCCTGCCAAACAACAATGACAACTACAACCAAAAAAATAGCCGAGTGTTGTGATGGGTGCCTATAGTCCCAGCTACTTGGGAGTCTGAGGCGAAAGAATCACTTAAGCCCAAGAATTTGAGGTTGCTGTGAGCTGTGACACCATGGCACTCTACACGGGGCAACAGCTTGAGACTCTATCTCAAAAAATAAATAAATAAATAATAAAGCAAATATCACAATGAAGTAAGTCACACAAATTTGTTGGTTTCCAAATATATACTATGTTTACACCACACTGTAAACTGTTCAGTGTGCAATAGCATTATGTACGATGAAATGTACATATATTACTTTAAAAATACTTTTTTGCTAATAAATTCTAATAATCACCTGAGTCTTTAGCAAATTGTCATCGATTTTGTAGTTTAATACAGTAGAACCTCCATAGTTGACCATCTCCCCCCATTGACCAGTTCCTTAAGTTGACCTTATTTTCATAGAGTCTTGCCTTGATATTGATAGCTGTTCACGGATCAGGGTAGTGGTTGCTGAAGGTTGTGGTGGCCATGGGCAATTTCTTAAAATAAGAACAATGAACTTTGTTACACTGATTTGTCACTTCCTTCACAAAAGGTTTTTGTCTGTAGTGCGTGATACTATTTTTTCTTATGTAATTGAAACAGAGTCTCACTTTGTCACCCTTTGTATATGCTATGTTGTCATAGGTCACAGCAACCTCATACTCTTGGGCTCAAGTGATTCTTTTGCCTCAGCCTCCCTAGTAGCTGGGATTACAGGTGCCCAGCTTTTTTTGTTGTTGTTGTCATTTAGTAGGCCCAGGTTGAGTTCAAACCTACCAGCCCTAGTCCATGTGACTGGTGCCCTAACCACTGAGCACAGGCTCCCAGCTGTGTGTGATACTACTTGATAGCATTTTACCTGCAGTATAAACTTCTTTCAAAGTGCTATTTAATCCTTTAACTGTGCTACTCTTTAGCTGCTACATTTGTATAATATTCTAAATTTTTTTGTTGTCATTTCACAGTGTTTATAGCATCTCTATCAGGAGTAGATTTTACTTCAACAGACTACTTTTTAAAACTTTATTTTATTTTTTTAGAGACAGAGTCTCACTTTGTTGCCCTCAGTAGAGTGCTGTGGCATCACAGTTCACAGTAACCTCCAGCTCTTGGGCTTAGGCGATTCTCTCGCCTCAGCCTCCTGAGTAGCTGGGACTACAGGCACCCACCACAATGCCCAGCTATTTTTTTGTTGCAGTTTGGCTGGTCTGGGTTTGAACCCACCACCCTTGGTATGTGGGACCAGCGCCCTACTCACTGAGCCACAGGTGCTGCCCAACAGACTACTTTTCTTTGCTTATTCATAAGAAGCAACTCCTTCTCCCTTCATCACAGTTTAGTCACGTCTTCTAACTCCACTTCCAGTTCTGGTTCACTTGCTATTTCTACCATACCTGCAGTTACTATCTCCACTAAAGTCTTGAATCCCTCAAATTCATCCATGATGGTTGGAATCAACTTCTTCCAAACTCCTGTTAACATTGGTACTTTGACTTTCTCCCATGAATTATGAATGTTCTTAGTGTCGTCTAGTTAGAATGATGAATTTTTTCCAGAAGATTTTCAATTTATTTTGCCTAGATGCATTTAAAGAAATCACTATCAATGGCCATTATACCCCTATGAAGTGTATTTGTTAAATAATAAAGAGATGAAAGTCAAACTGACTCCTTGATTCTTGGGCTCCAGAACGAATATTTTTTTTGACAGTCATGAAAACAACTTTCATTATCTTGTACATCTCCATCAGAGCTCTTGGGTGACTAGGTACATTGTCAGTGAGCAGTAATAATTTGAAAAGACTATTTTTGAATAGTAGGTATCAACAGTGGGCTTACCATATTCAGTAAACAGTGCTATAAACAGATATGCTGCTATCCAGGTTTGTTCTTCCAGTTTTAGACTGGCAGAGTGTACTCAGCATAATTATTAATGGCCTTAGGATTTTTAGAATGGAAGTGAGCATTGCCTTTAACTGAAAATGGTTGTTACTTTATAATATTTCTCCCAAAATAAAGTTAATATGTCATTTTATATCAGAGGTCTGGGTGGACACTGAAAACTTCCTTTTATTTCCATTTTTTTCCCCTTCCTTCCTTTGTTTTCTTTCTTGTGTGCATGCACTCTTTCTCTCTCTCCTTTCTTTCTTTGATATTTTAAATCAGGCATCCTCAAACTAAGACCCGTGGGCCACATGCAGCCTGCCTTGGACATTTTTCTGGCCCGCCAGGTGTTTTTGCTGCCGCTGCCTGTCCTGCTTAGCAGCTGACTTATCCCGGGGCCGCAGTCTGTCCCTCCAATGGCCATAGTCCGGCCCTCCAACAGGGAACTGGCCCCCTGTTTAAAAAGTTTGAGGACCCCTGTTTTAAATGTTTATCAAGGTGGTAATACTTGTAAATACTTTTAAAAGTCCTATGGTTTAAAAAAAAAAAGTATAGAACTATAGGGCACATAATAAAAAATATCTAGAATATATTTTACCACACATACATACACAGACAAAAATAAAAAAGAAATATAAAATATGAGAACCCTTATACTTTGCCTCCCTCCAGCCTCCCAATGTTTTTATATCACAATATTTAAAAAATTAAATCAGTATTTCATGTTAACTTTCTTATGACTTTAAAGATGTAGTTTACTTTTGGATCAATTAGTCATACATTTCCTTTCTTATATAATTTATGTTCTTAGAATTAATAATCACCTCTTTTTTTGTTTATCACATTTTCTTATCAGTATCATTAACTCTACCAGACTTGTCAACAGAAATGTAAAAATGGCTAAACTATTTTTAACATAGTGAAAACACGTCAGAATCTTTATCAGGTTTGCTAGAAATAATCTCCTGGAGCACTTCTTTTTCTGTCTCTCTAAATCCACATACAGCTGTCATCTTTCTTGAGACTTCTATTTTGCTTCTTTCCTAGTTTGGTTCTACTTCCTAAAACCTATATCCTTGTCTTCCTTCTGCCTTCTCTCCTGTATTTTTGGGATACATGTAATATTTTGTTACATGCATAGAACATGTAGTGATCAAGTCAGGGTATTGAGTATGTCCACAACCTTAAGGAGAGGAAAAAGAAGAGGGAATAGCCAGTGAGTGAACAGTCAGAACACACGTTTATAAGTTAAATTCACTATCTAATATGGGTGTGCTTCATTCACCCCCAAACAATGATAATGGTAACCTCATAGGTCACTGATCACACATCATTACAACAGATATAACAATAATGGAAAAGTTTGAAATTATGTGAGAGTTACCAACATAAGATACAGAGATGCGAATTAAGCTCATGCTTTGGGAAAATGGTTCCAATCTACTTGCTCAGTGCAGGGTTGCTACAAACCTTCATTTTGTCACAAAATGTATTATCTGTAAAGCTCAGTAAAATGAGGTATGCCTGTGCTATGAAGTTTGGATTTTCTGTATTAGACAGCATTATCTCTTTTGGTGTAGTAGTCTCCTTTTAGCCACAGGGGATGTGTTCCAGAACCCCTCAGTGAACCAAAGATACTACTGGACTCTATATATACAATTTTTTTCCATATATATATCTCTAAGACAAAATAATTAATAATAAAACAATTATATACTGCAATTAAAGGCATGTGAATATGAAATATCTTATTGTAGGATACTTATTTTTAGATCAGGATCGACCATGGGTAGGACTGGATAAGGAAGTGTATACTATTCTTTTTTTTTTTTTTTTTTT
>NW_003852420.1:16355436-16357350 GCF_000181295.1 Otolemur garnettii
AAAAAAAAAAAAAAAAGACCAGCCTGGGCAACATAGTGAGATTCCATCTTTATAAATAAAAATTAGCCAAGTGTCATAGTTTGCTACTACAGTCCTAGCTTCTCAGGAGACTGAAGCAGGGTAATCACTTGAGCCCAGGAGTTGGAGACTGCAGTGAGCTGTGAGGGTACCACTGTACTCCAGCTTGGGTGACAGAGTTTAAGACACTATCTCTTAAAAAGAAAAAAAAATACTTAGAAAAAAGAAATTATATTGTAAAACATCATTAGGACTACTATCTTTATCAAAGGTAGAATAATAGGAACTAAATATACATTTCTGGTCTGCCTAAAACAACTTAAAAATGGACAATAAATAAGACAGCTGTTTTCTTAAAATATAAAAAGTAGCAAGCTTTATATCCTCTTTCCCCCAGTAAGTTTAATTAATATTTTACAGTTTCGGCTTGGCGCCTGTGGCTCAAGTGGCTAAGGCACTAGCCACATACACCTAAGGTGGCGGGTTCGAATCCAGCCCAGGCCCACCAAACAATAATGACGGCTGCAACCAAAAAATAGCTGGGCATTGTGGCAGGCGCCTGTGGTCCCCAGCTACTTGGGAGGCTAAGGCAGGAGACTCGCTTGAGCCCAGGAGTTGGAGGTTGCTGTGAGCTGTGAGGCTACGGCATTCTACCTAGGGAGACAGCTTGAGGCTCTGTCTCAAAAAAAAATTTTTTTTTTACAGTTTCAGCTGTAATTTTTTTTTGATATTTTTTCTGGTTTCTCTGGTTTAGGAAGTAACTACATAATTTGCCCTAGTATTTTTCATCCTTAAGTATAGAATGAATTTGCTTTTCTAGGAAGAAACCTTTAGTTAACTTGTTATTTAGATAGGTTTACTTTTATAGTCTACAGAAGTAACTTATTTCTTTTGAACTTTGTTGCATCAAACTCTAGATTTTGTGGTTCCATTTAATTTTAGGGTAAATAACCATTTTTATGTGTGAACATATTGGTGATGTTTCTTACCAATATAATAAATTCTAAGAAATCAGCCTAAATTTTTTTGGTTTTTCTTTTTAGACAAAGTCTATCTCCCAAATACCTAAATTTTTTTCTTTATCAAATATTTGAAATTAGTAGATTTCAACTGGTCTGGGTACTAATTAATTGTTTTATGGAGAGAAACTTTGCTGTAATAGTATTTTAGAATACTTAGATTTGACCATTCTTCTATATATGCTCAGAATATTACTTTCTCCCCAAACCAGTAAAACTCCTTTCCCCCACTTCTTTGTTTTTTAGTTTACAAGTACTCCTTTAAAAATCAGAGTATTAAGGCTGTGATATGGTCATTGTTGATTTCAGCTAAGACTTTGCAATATTCATTAATTTTTATAATTTACAAAGCACTTTGATTTATATTCTCATATTTAATACATGTAAGGTATAAACCAGCATATATTGGGGGCAGTGGCTTATACTTGTAATCCTAGTACTCTGGAAGGCTGAGGTAGGTAGATGCTTGAGTTTAGGACTTTGAAACCAGCCTAAGCAAGAGCAAGACCCTGTCTCTACTCAAAATAGAAAAATTAGCCAGGAGTTGTGGTAGGTACCTATAGTCGCAGCTACTCAGGAGGCTGAGACAAGAGAATTGCCTAAGCCCAAGAGCTGGAGGTTACTGTGAGCTGTGACGCCGCAGCACTCTACCCAAGACAGCACAGTGAGACCCTGTCTCAAAAAAAAAAAAAAAAAAACTATATAAACCAGCATAAAAAAAAGAACACTCATGAAGCTACCACAGAACTTAAGAATGAGAACATTAATAATATTATCTCATGGCTCGGCGCCTATAGCTCAACCGGTAAGGCGCCAGCCACGTACACCTAAGGTGGCCGGTTCAAATCCCCAGCCCGGACCCGCCAAACAACAATGA
>NW_003852420.1:16357565-16360482 GCF_000181295.1 Otolemur garnettii
TATATCATTCCTTATCTTTCCGCTAGAGATAATCACTGTTCCAAATTTTGAATTATTTCCATGGTCTTTTAACTTTTTTATTGTGTTTGATATATACAAAATATATTAGTTGTGCTTAAGTTATATGAAAGTACTAGTGCTGTCTTTTAAGATTTATTCATATTATTGGATATATAGCTCATTTATTTTTACTGCTATATATATTCTGCTGAGTGAACATAATAGAGTTGTTATCCATTTCTATGTTAAAGAACACTTACATCTAGTTTTTGCCATTAATGAAGTGATATATTGAACATTTTTGCATCTGTTTATTGGTGTCAAGAATCTATATAAGATAGTTACTTGGGAATGGAAATGCTGTGGTATAATGATAAGTGCATTTTCAGCATTACATTTATTTCTTCAGATATGCTCCCTTTTTGTTAGGATTTTCAAAATTGAGGCAAAATTTATATAACATACAATTAACAGTTATAAAGTGTACAATTCGGTGACATTTAGTGTGTGCATAAAATTGTGCATCCATCATCTCTGTCTAGTTTCAAGACTTTTGTCGCTTTATGGCAGAGGTCCTGAAACATTTTAAATAGGGGCCCAGTTCACTGTCCCTCAGACCGTTGGAGGGCTGGACTGCGGGCCCTGGGACAAGTCAGCTGCTAAGCAGGACAGGCAGCGGTGGCAAAAACACCCAGTGGGCGGGATAAATTTCCTAGGTGGGCTGCATGTGGCCCACGGGCCGTAGTTAGAGGATGCCTGGCTTAGAACAACACCCCATTCCTCCCTCCTCTAATGCTTGGTAACCACTAATCTTTCTGTCTCTATAGATTTTGCCTATTTAGGATATATCATATAAAAGAACCATGACTTTTTGTGACTGGATTCTTGGTGTTATATTTTTGAGGTTCTTTGAAGTTGTAGCATGTATTAGTACTTCCTTTTAATGGTTGAATAATATTCCGGTGGGGGGTGTGTATGTACCACAATTAGTCATCCATTGATAGACATTTGGCTTATTTCCTTTTGACTATTATGAATTATAATGCTGCTATAAATATTTTTGTGTGGACATATTCTTTAATTTTTCACCTAGGAATGGGATTGCTGATGCTTGTTTTTTGATAGTTTCTCATATCTTGCTTGCTAATTTCCTTTTGATATGTACTGTGGTGATTTTTTGTGCAGTTTTTTGGCCGGGACTGGGTTTGAACCCACCACCCTTGGAATATGGGGTCCACGTCTTACTCCTTGAGCCATAGGCACCACCCCCGTACTTTGTTTTGTTTCACATTTCTCCATATGTTAATTCTAGTATCTAAAATCTTTGGGAGTATTGATGATTTTATGTCTGTTCTTCATTGAGGCTTATTTTCATTTGAATGTGCTTTTTTTATTGCAAGTTTATATTTGATCTTAAGAGCCTAAATTAAGGATTCTTAATGCCAGAGAAAATTTATTATGCTTTTGCTAGGTGCCAGGATATGCCACTGACTTGGGAACACTTTAGCTCCTTTCCAGCATGTATATTTTTAGACTAGATCAGACACTTGCCAGCCTAAAGTAGCAGTTTCTGGTTTAGCACTCTAAACAGCAACTCTTGTTTTTGCCCCCAAGGCTTTCTGATCAATCTCAGAGCTGACAATGGCCTGCAGGATAATCCTACTTTTTCATGTGTTTATTGCATTCTGTTCCTACTCTTGTGTGAGTTCAATTGTATTTATTTATTTATTCATTTATTCTAAGAAATAAGGTCTCACCGTGTTGCCCAGGCTGGAATGTAGGGTCTATTCTCAGGCATGATCATAGTGCTATAGTCCAAAAGTCCTAGGCTCTAGTGATCCTCTCACACCAGCCTCCTGAGTAACTTGGACTACCATTATACACTATCATGCTTCATTTCACTTTTTTGTTTATTTTTGAGATTGCTAGGCACCCAACAGATAGGAACATTGTGTTAAATTGCTTTATCTAAGGTCTAGTTATTTTGGGGCGGGAGGTCCCTTTTGACTAGCCTGAGGAGATCTTTGAAGATCTCACCCAGTTTCCTGTAGGTAAAAAGTGTACATTTAGAAACCAGTGAGTTTTTTCTTGAGGAAATTTGCACTGGGAATAGTTCAAGTACAATCCACTTAAGAAATGCAGACTTAAAATACTGCTATTCTTCTCTTCATGGACATTCATTGTGTAAGTTTTGTTATTGCTAGCTATTCTCTGGAAGCAGAGCATTAAATCTAAATGACTTATGCCATAAATTTCTATTATGGCTTCACTTTATTTTGAAAATATTCAATAAAAATTTGAATCTAGTCCTTGTTTAGACTTTCCTATTGAGATGTGAATTTAGAGGAACAATAAGGCTAGTATTTACAGACTACTTATATGTCCTGGGACTGTTCTAAGTGTGTTTTCATGTTTAATACTCATAAATGCTCTAAAGTAGGTGTGTTTCACTATGGTAAATGAGAACTTTAGAGTAGCATGTGATTGTAGATTTAATGGAATAATCATTTTAAATGGATTATTCCAACTGATTTTCTTAATTTGAGAAAAACGGAATACTAACTGATTTTAGTAACTTATGCTGGTGTCATTTTCTAGTTTCACTTATACCCAATTTATCAGCCATTTTAGGGAAATATATCGGAAATATATCCTATATAGAAAGAATTTTTTTTTTGAGACAGAATCTCACTATGTTGCTCCCGGTAAAGTGCTGTGGTGTTATAGCTCACACCAACATCAAGTACCTAAGTTCAAGTGATCCTCTTATCTTAGGCTTCCAAGTCTCTGGGACTATAGTCACCTGCCACAATGCCTGGCTATTTTTAAAGATAGGTTCTCTACTCGGCGCCTGTGGCTCAAGTGGCTAAGGCGCCAGCCACATACACCTAAGGTGGCGGGTTCGAATCCAGCCTGG
>NW_003852420.1:16360525-16375974 GCF_000181295.1 Otolemur garnettii
CGGGTGCCTGTAGTCCCAGCTACTTGGGAGGCTGAGGCAGGAGACTCGCTTGAGCCCAGGAGTTGGAGGTTGCTGTGAGCTGTGATGCCATGGGACTCTACCCAGGGGGATAGCTTGAGGCTCTGTCTCAAAAAAACACAACTAGAGATAGGGTCTCACTTTTGGTCAGGCTGATCTCAAACTCCTGAGCTCAAGCAGTCCGCCCATCTTGGGCTTCCAGAGTGCTAAGAATATAGGCATGAGCCTCTGCATCCAGCCCAGAAAAAATTCTTATAAAACTGAAACTAACTCTTTTACACCCAAAATATATTTTCTTCCACCATATATTTTTTTACAGTTTTAATAGCATTACTGAATTGTGTTTTATATATCAAAATTCACCCATTTCAAGTGTACAGCTTAAATGATTTAGTAACTTAAGTGAGGGATTCAAGTATCACTCAATAAAAATCCTTCTTGTCTGTTTACATCAGTGGTTCTCAACCTGTGGTCGTGACCCACAGGAAATGTATTAAAGGGCCATGGCATTAGGAAGGTTGAGAACCACTGATTTACAGGAAATCCTGTTCTTTCCTTCAGCCCCAGGCAACCATTAAACTATTCTCTATCTCTAAAAATTGTGTTTTCTGGCTCGGCACCTGTACTTCAGTGGTTAGGGTGCTGGCCACACACACCAAGGCTCGCAGGTTCGGACCTGAGCTAGGCATTGTGGCGGGTACCTGTAGTCCCAGCTACTTGGGAGGCTAAGGCAAGAGAACAGCTTAAGTCCAAGAGTTTGAGGATGCTGTGAGCTGTGACACCATAGCATTCTACCAGGGACACCACAGCATTCTACCAACGTAGTGAGACTTTGTCTCAAAATAAATACAAATAAAAATTTGTCTTTTCTGGGCATTGGATAAAAATGAAATAATGAAATACATTTTTTGTGTTTGGCTTCTTTCACTTAGCATGTTCTCAAAAAGATTAATCCATGAAATAGTATGTTTTAATAGTTCTTTTTTATTGCCAAATAGTTTTTCTTTGCATAGATATACCACATTTTGTCCATTTCCTATACCATTTTAAAAATGTACTACTTCTAGAGTGAATCAGACATTTGCCAACCTTGCTAGGTATGATATAGTGGCCAAGCCATAATGTCTTTTTAATGCATTAATCCACTAACTATGCTCTGATGTTATATAGTAAAGATTTCACTGTTTGAAACTATGACTGTATTCAGGGACTATTTGTTCTGTTATGAAATGGACCTACGCTATTGAACTTGGATTCTTGTTTCTGCATGTTATAGTTCTTCGTTCCCCTCTGTTTACCATCTGTACTGCTGTTAGTGTGCCTGTTGCTGGCAGCTTCCCTGCACCACTTTTGTAGGAAAAAAGACCATGGCTAAATTCTAGGAATATTTTCCACTAGTGAAGTTGGAAGAAAATAGAAACATTGTGGATTTCGTTTTGGCCACTTTGAAACTCATTTGTACCTTTTCTGTACTTTAAACTGTTTTCCAGATTTCTCTTTTATGAGGTATTTAGGATAAGAAAAATGACTAAAACACTAGGTTCAAACATATATTTCAAAAAAGGCAGAAGTGCGAGTGCATAGTAATATACCTTTACAAATTAATATCTCTTACACTAAGCATTTACACAAAATTTTGGTAAATCTTATTTTAATCATGTGAACATTTATCATATTTTCCCTTTAAAGCCATGTCGGAATTTAAGTTGTAATGTCTTTGTTAAAAAGATTTAATATGACTTTGCTTACATAGTATGTTTAGAAGAAAAAGTTGAAAGCTACTCCCTTGAAACTCATATTCTGTTTAAACTTTGATGTTAAAGGTGCTTCTCAGAATGAAGATGGCTCCAGACCCAAGGATGAAACAAGGTAAGAGTTCACCGATCGCTTACCACGAAATGCAGAATGATAGAAAGGAGACTTGATAGATTCATTTTAGTCAAAACTTTAAGTTCAGATTGCTAGCAATAAGAATAAATTAGTGTGAAAAACAATTTAGAACTTGAATGTGAAAGATTAAAGACTCCGACCGTAGCTATCTATAGTAGTCCAGATATAACCACATTCTGATACTTTAGCTTGTAGAAATTAAATATATCAGGTTGATATTTATCATATATATCAGGTGGCTTATACCTGTAATCTCAGGACTTTGGGAGGCTGAGGTGGGAAGATTGCTTGAGCCTGGGAATTCAGGACCACTGTCTCTACAAAAAATTAAAAAATTGCCCAGGCCTGGTGGCATCACACCTGTAGCCCCAGCTATTCATGAGGATTACTTGAATTGGAGATTGCAGTGAGCTATGATCATGCCACTTAACCCCAGCTTGGGAGACAGAGTAAGTCCCTGTTTCCAAAAAAAGTAAATGTATCAGCACTTTTCCAAAGACAGCAAATTCTGAATCCCAGGGTCATCCCTGTGCTGTTAAGCTTCTTTTCTAGGAAAGGTGAAATCTGAGTTTATGTGTATGTGAGGGTCATGACTAACTGTGGTTTCTTCTGGGCCTTTAGTACAAGGGGCAGAGATTTGTACTGTTTGCTGTTAGCTTAGATTTAGCGCTTCTGGGTGCCTGTCTTCAGGTTGGGGCCTAAAAACGATTTAAAGCCCTGGGTTATGTTAATCAGTATAACAAACTTTGTGTATTGTTTATCCTGGAAACTGGTAATATATAAAGTGAAGAAAAGGAGATGATTAAAAAAAAAAAAAAAGACAGAAAAAGGGCATGCCTATGGCTCAAAGGGGTAAGGTGCTGGCCCCATATGCTGGAGGAGGCAGGTTCAAACCCAGCCCCGACTAAAAAAGAAAGAAAGGAGATGATTATACTCTTAAACCAGTAAGTGACATGTCTTAGTTACAAAGTGTAATGGTAAAAAAATTCCATAGTTTTTCCTTAAGTGGGTTAGTAGCAGGTAGGAAGGTTATGATGAACTGTATGAGTAGTCAGAAGAGCAGAAGAACCAGAAAAGTGGTGTCACAGAATTCAAGGGAAAATTAAAGACAACTTATCAAGATCTTCTGGAAATTCAAAGTTTAATATTTATTTATTTATTTTAAGAGACAGAGTCTCGGCTAGGCGCCTATAGCTCAACCGGCTAGGGCGCCAGCCACGTACACCTAAGGTGGCCGGTTCGAATCCAGCCGGAGCCGCCAAACAACAATGACGGCTGCAACCCCAAAATAGCCAGGCGTTGTGGCGGGCGCCTGTGGTCCCAGCTACTTGGGAGGCGGAGGCAGGAGACTCGCTTGAGCCCAGGAGTTGGAGGTTGCTGTGAGCTGTAATGCCACGGCACTCTACCCAGGGGGACAGCTTGAGGCTCTGTCTCAAAAAAAAAAAAAAAAAAAAAAAAAGAGACAGAGTTTCACTTTATTGCCGTCGGTAGAGTGCAGTGACATCACAGCTCACAGCAGCCTCCAACTCCTGGGCTTAGGTGATTCTCTTGCTTCAGTCTCCTGAGTAACTGGGACTATAGGTGCCCACCACAAGGCCCAGCTATTTTTTGTTGCAGTTTGGTTGGGGTCGGGTTCAAACCCACCACCCTCAGTATATGGGGCCGGCGTTCTATGTACTGAGCCAAGGTGCTACCCAAAATCAAAGTTTATAATTATGTGTCTTACCTTATGGAAATCTATCTTCACAGAGTCAACTTCCTGTGAGATAGAATCATCTCCTATGCTAATTTCACAAGAAGTAGAATATTAAGGAGTTACAACTTTTTGCCCAAAGAGTACCTTTTATTTTTCACTATGATTAAAAACAACAGGCCAGGCATGGTGGCTCACGCCTTTAATTCTAGCACTCTGGGAGGCCAAGGCAGGTGGATTACCTGAGCGTACGGGTTCAAGACCAGCCTGAGCAAGAGCAAGACCTCATCTCCAAAAATAGCCAGACGTTGTGGCAGGTGCATATAGTCCAGCTACTTGGGTGGCCAAGGCTAGAGAATAACTTGAGCCCAAGAGTTTGAGGTAGCGTGAGCTATGACACCATAGCACTCTAATGGGGGTGACAAAGTGAGACTCTGTCTCAAAAAAAAAGCAACTGAAAGATTTTAAAAATTATATAAACATCTTTGTAGTCTGAAGAAAACTTATGCCTCTTTATGCCATTTTTTAGTATTATTTTTAATAGAAGATTTCTTGAATTCCTGAAATATCCCCCATAAAATGTTTCATTATAATAGTTTAGTTTGATTTGGTCAGTTAACTCCTCTTGCGTAATAAACTTGTATGTGCATTGTTAAATGGGAATGTGATAGAATTTATTTATTTATTTTTTGAGACAGAGTTTCCACTTTGTTGCCATGGCATCGTAGTTCACAACAACCTCAAACTCTTAGGCTAAAGCTGTTCTCTTGCCTCAGCCTCCCAAGTAGCTGGGGCTGCAGATGCCTTCCACACCTGTGGTTTTTTCTGTTTTTGGTAGAGATGGGGTCTCACTGTTGATCAGGCTTGTCTCAAACTTCTGAGCTCAAGCAATTTACCCACCTCAGCCTTCCAGAGAGCTAGGATTATAGACAGGAAACACCATACCTGGCCATATTATGTTCCTTAAAAGGTTTTGTTAAACTACTGTTGTTGCTATTTGGTTTTTTGCAAGTCTCTTTCTTAAAATACTTTTCTGAAATGACTGATACTCTGGACATATATAAATTTCTTGCAAAGGCATTGCTAGAGCCCCTGCTTCATGACATTTATTTAATCAAGGTTGTATATTTTCCCATGTGAATTATTGTCCCATGAGGAACAGTTTCTTCTAAGTTTCTGAGACTACCTGACAACTATTTGAGTTTATCTTTTGTGTTAAACATGAATTCTTGTGCATGTGCTTATATTAAGGAGCACACTCTTCTGAGATGATGAGTTTGTTAAACATTTCATAAGCTGTCAAATCTTAATATACGGTAATGTTTAGTAATCATGGCTGTGACTGCCTTTTCTCCTTTGCTTTTGTTGGCAGATTTCATAACTGTAAAACTAAAATATAGGGCAACAAGCAGGGGGTCCAGTGAGCCCCCTTTTTTTTTTTTTTTTGAGACAGAATGTCACTATGTTGCCCTCGGTACAGTGCTGTGGTGTCACAGCTCATAGCAACCTCAAACTCTTGGGCTTAAGCAATTCTCTTGCCTCTGCCTCCCAAGTAGCTGGGACTACAGGCGCCTACCACAATGCCTGGCTATTTTTTGGTTATAGTTACATTGTTTGGCAGGCCCAGGCTGTGTTCCAACCTGCCAGCTCCAGTGTTATGGCTGGTGCCCTAGCTGCTGAGCTACAGGTGCTAAACCAAGCTACATGATTTTGTGAGGATTTTTTTTCCTTATCCTTGGTGTGGTATATCACAATAAGTATGCACAAACTTTCTTTTTTTGTGCTAAACAGTTTTTGTTAGTGTTTGTGTATTTAATGTGTGGCGCAAGGCAACCTTTCTTCTTCCAATGTGCAGCAGAGAAAAAAACAAGTTGGACACCCCTAATAATGAACAAGGGCTTTGTGTACCCCCTACTCCCTGTAGTGTAATAACCAAGCCCCCAGCCCTTGACCCCCTCCCTAAGATCAGTGGGGAACGAGCCCCCTACCCTTGAGAAGGAAACTTCTCCTAAGCCTTTTAGTCCCAGCCCCCTCAAAGGTAAAGAGCAGCCTGAAATTAAGGAAGTATGCAGGGAGGGGTTGAGCAAAGGGATGAGTTGAGTCCCTGATGAAAAGGTCCCAAGTTATTCTCAGAAAATTACCCAACATTTGTTTTGTACCCCTGAACTATGTGACCCTCATCTTATGATCATGAAGTAATGTACTTGTGATGTATCTTGTAATTTATGAACCAATATGTACCCCCACCCTAAGTTGTATAAATGATGTACTCTTACCTTGTAACCCCTGAGCTGTATTGAGTTGTGGTAATTGGTTTCTGTATTGCACTAGTTTGCTGACTATGCATGATTATGCAGAATAATAGTATAAAAGGATTTCTCACCCACTATTTGAGGCTGCTTGTTGGCCCACCACAACAGCCCCCTGCAGGTGCACTTGCAGGTGTATTAAATTCCTAATAAATTTCTATTAATTACATCTGAAGAGGGGTCCACCCTTCTCTCGCATCTGCTGTCTTATTTCATTTGTTGTCATTACTAAGCATCCTTAAGTTATTTTACCTGTTTTTCCTAATTCTCGCATTATCCATATCATGAATGTAGTTTTGTTGATTTGCTTTCTCCATTATATGTCTGAATGCTCTATATGTCTGTCATTTACCGAGATAATTGGTGCCTCCTGGTCCAGGATTTTGTACTAATTACTTTTCAAAGCTAATGGTGGTGGTGGTGGTTTCACTGATAATTGTGATTTGTGTATAGATTTCTAAATTAGTTTTCAAATCTAGTTTTAGCTTCACACGTCATTAGAAGTACTTAAACTTGTAAAAGAACTAATATCAATCACCAGTGCTATTTAGTATGGCCATGCTTCTCATACTTGATAGAACACATCAGAATAACTTTGACATCTTGTTGAAGATTATTAAGTCCTATCTACAGTTCTGGATTTATAAAGTTTAAGATGGGGCTCAAGATGTGCATCTCTAGCAAATTTTTAGGTGATGCTGATACTGTTACACCTATAATTTGAGAATTGCTGTGGTTAGGCACACATTTTTCCAAATTACAACAAACTATTTTGGAAAATACGTTCAGTTACATAACAGCTCTGTTTCTTGAATGTCTGAACTTGTGGTACTTGCTTGAAATGTTACTCCATCTTAATCTTATACTATTTTACTTCAGAACTAGTTTGAATCTTGTCTTTCTTTTTCTTAAGAGGCAGAGTCTCTGTCACCCTGGATAGAATGCTCTGGCATCATAGCTCACAGCAACCTCAAACTCTTGTGCTCAACCTATCCTCTTGCCTCAGCCTCCTGAGTAGCTGGGATAGGGTCTTGCTCTTGTTCAGGTTAGTCTTGAACTTGTGAGCTCAAGCAGTCCACCTGCCTTGGCCTTCCAGTCTTGTTTCTTTCTTGAACAGTTTTTTGTTTTAAAATTATATATGATTATTTTAAAAGATATAAAGTATATCAAATAAAATGTGTAAAGGCTCCATGGAGAGAATAACATTTGACCTAAGTCCTTAAAAATAATTATAATTTGCACATGCATATCTTTGAGGAATTGAAGGGAGGAAGGGATTCTAAGTAGAAGGAAAAACAACAAAGTCATGGAAGTGGGAAAGAGCACAGGGTGTTTCATAGGAAATCTTTCGTCAGAATGTTTGGGTGAAAGCTTTAGTCTCCTGAAAAGGAGAAATGGTAGATGGTGAATTGAGTAGACTCAATCTGTTAGTATTTATTGCCTCTTATGTGGTAGGACTGTGCTGAGAATGTTTCTTGCTCTTTCCAGTTAATCCTTAAACATTTATATGAGGTAGGTACAATTGTATCATTTCTGTGGGGCTGGTGCCCTACCCACTGAGCCACAGGCACTGCTCGAACTATATATATTTTTCTATCATAGGAAAAGTGTTTTCCTTATAAGAGCAGTTTGTAATCTGAGGATACTCATCATCTGTTATATTGGTTAAATATTTCCTTTGCTTTTGTTGTCAGCATATAAGTTTTTTATTTTTATATAATTAAGTGTACTCAGTAATGAGTACTAGTACTAGGTTTGAACCCAGCTCTGGCCAGCTAAAATAGCAGTGGTAACTGCAACAAAAATAGCTGGGCGTTGTGGGCGCCTGTAGTCCCAGCAACTTAGGAGGCTGAGGCAAGAGAATTGCCCTAGCCCAAGAGCTGGCGGTTGCTGTGAGCTGTGATGCAATAGCACTCTACCGAGAGCAACAAAGTGAGACTCTGTCTCAAAAAAAAAAAAAAAAGAAAAGTAAAGAAAAAAATATACATGGTTCATGAAAAAAGAAACTCAAATATTGTTCGCCTTCATTAAAGAAAATAGCATTAACATTTTTATTTACTAACTTGACAAAAAAAAATTTTTTTTTTTTTGAGACAGTTTCACTTCTTTACCCTTGGTAGAGTGCTGGTGGCGTCATAGCTCACAGCAACCTCAAACTCTTGGGCTCAAGTGATTCTCTTGCCTCAGCCTCCAAAGTAGCTGGAACTACAGACGCCCGGCCACAGTGCTCAGCTATTTTTAGTCTCGTTCTTGCTCAGGCTGTTCTCAAACCTCTGAGCTCAGAAAATCCACCCATGTCAGCCTTTCAGAGTGCTAGGACTACAGGTGTGAGCCACTGCGTCCAGTCTTATTTTTTATTTTTTGAGACCAATGTTACGTGATGTTTCTTGTGAGTGGTCAGTGATGCAAGGTGTAGACCTGCAATTGAAATTGTATACAATAAAGGAGGCTACTGCTTTTACGGCAAATAGCAAAGTTCTTTTTCTTCCCAGCTTATATAGCCAGTGCTGCAAGTACACGCTGCTAATTAATATTCATACCATTACCTCACTAACATATTGTAAAAAACAGACTAACTTTTCAAGTGAGACACATTATTCTAAGTTATCTATTATACTCAAAATAGTAGCCATGAAAAAGCAGACTATCAACTCCCTAGTCCACTTCCTGATAGATATGGAAACTGCTGTGGGAGAATTTGCCTGCAGTTGCAGCCTCAGGCCATCTGGAGGCAGTAACTTAATCTTGGAAAACCACAATTAGGAGGTCCTTGAGACATACCAGTGACGTGCCTACACCCCCCAGCCTCTTGGCCTGAGCACAGGAATTTTACCTCCATTGTGCTAGTGTTGGGCATAAAATCTTTGAGCCACTGAGGAAAGGAGCACTTCAGATGAGATTTAAAAGATAATACAGTCCTTTATTAATGATCCATCGACCTGCTGCCCGAGCCTACAAGACTATGGAGCGCAGCAGCAGGTTAAGCAGTGGGGGGTATTTAAGGGATATAGGCACAGAAGAGGGGCTCGAGCCCTTGGCGTCTGGACACCTCTGGTGTTAACTGAGCGAAGCAAGCTGGTTTACAGAAGCAAAGATGAGCAATTTTTACAAGCAAGGTATTTCATAGAAATGGAGCATGGTGGTTCCTGCGGTTGAGTTCACACAGCTCAGGTGGCTTCAGGTGCTCAGTGGAAGTTTCCACTATGGGCCTAACTTGGTAGTGGGCAAAAAGATGGGGGGGTCATAAGATGGAGTCACCATTGTCCTGACTTTCAGCAACTTTTAGCCTAACACTAGGTCAAATGGAGTTCTGCCTCAGTTTCTCCTGAATTGTGCCAGGCCAGATTTGTACATGCTTGCTCTCAAAAACAGCAGAGGCAAAGACATACAGGCTTTTCGCCTATAGACCAAGGCATCATAGCTCACAGTAGCCTCAAACTCTTGGACTAAAGAGATTCTGTTGCCTCAGCCTCCTGAGTAGGATTATATATACGTGCCTGCCACAATCCCTGGCTATTTTTAAAGACAGGGTCTCACTCTTGCTCAGGCTGATCTTGAACCTGTGAGCTCAAGGCAGTCCACCCGCCTTGGCCTGCCAGAGTGGTAGGATTACAGGCATGAGCCACCGTACCCAGCCCCCAAATTTTAATATCTCATGGTGAAATGGGCATTTTCATATACAGCTAATGAGAGAACAGATCAATTATGACCTTTAAAAAAATTTTTTTTGACGGCTCATTACTTACCTGTCCACTTTATTTTTTTTTAATATAGCAATCAGTATTTTCAGACTTCAAAATATTTACGTGCTGTAGCCCAGCCATTCTATTCTGGTATTCAGTCTGAAGGAAATAAAATTTACAAAAATATCAATGAAAAGAAAATGATTGAATTATGGTATATCCATATGATTTTGAATAATCTGGGAGAAATGCTCAGTAGTGATGAGTAACAAAACAAAAACCTATTTTACAATACAAAACTGTTACACCTTGTATGATTGCAATCGTATCCAATGAAAAAGGGCTGGCAAGATATACTCCCATATCTTAGTGGTAAATATTTTCAGGATGGGGATTTCAAGTACCTTTTATTTTCTAATTAGAAGTTACTCTTTTATTTTGAAAGTCTTTTTATTTTTTTATTTTATTTTTTTTTTGAGACAGAGCCTCAAGCTATCCCCCCGGGGAGAGTGCTGTGGCATCACAGCTCACAGCAACCTCCAACTCCTGGGCTCAAGCGAGTCTCTTGCCTCCACCTCCCAAGTAGCTGGGACCACAGGCGCCCGCCACAACGCCCGGCTATTTTTTGGTTGCAGCCGTCATTGTTGTTTGGCGGGTCCGGGCTGGATTCGAACCCTCCACCTTAGGTGTATGTGGCTGGCACCTTAGCCACTTAAGCCTTAGGCACCAAGCCTTGAAAGTCTTTTTAAAAAATTAAAATGTACTATGTAAATTAGTTGCATAAATACAAAAAAGTATAATGAAAGAAAGGGGAGTTAGAAAACAGTTTGAAGAGCACTTAGGATTGAGAAAATAATTTAGGTAGGGATGGTTGATTGCATTTATAGACTGAGAGGAAGGACTTAAAAGAAGGAATATAATGAAGATACAAGAAAGGCATTAAATAATGTTGGAAAGTCCTAGAGGATGTAGTCTGCAACAAGGATATGTAAACAGTTTAGACAAATTAGCTTGAAGAAGGAGAGAGAAACTTTTTCAGACATGGGGAAAAACAATGAAGATGATGAGTGAAACAAAGAAATTTTAAGGTAGGGAAGAAAATTGAGGGATAACAGCTAATTTTATTTTGGGGAATGATAATTCCAAAGACTTTCCAAGCAGTATGATTAGCCCAGTTGAAGTTGTTGAATAATATGGACTATAGCCCATTTTGCCTCAGTCTCTTTGACATAATCCAGCTTTAGGAACTTGAATACTGCCCATCTAGAATACTTTAGACTGAAGATGAACAATTTCAACTTTCTTTTTCCTTGACCTATATGACCATACAGGACCTAGTAAACACTTTTTTGTAGTAAATTAATTTTTTTATTACTGTTAATTTTAATGCCAGTATACTAATCACATTCAAAGGTTGTCATTGTCATCTGTCATTTCTAATTCCCTAGCTCCCAGAAGACTTGAGCTATAATATCTTCTTTTTACAAAGGGAGGAAAAGGCAACCTGAACATTGTAGCAAGACCTTGTCTCAAATAGAAAAAGTAACTGGGCATGGTGGCATGCACCTGTAGTCCAACTACTCCAGAGTCTGAGACAGCAGGATCACTTGAACCCAGGAATTCAGAGTTGCAGTGATCTATAATGATGCCACTGAACCCTAGCTGGATGACTTAGTAAGACCTTATCTCAAACCACCCACCCACCCAACCAAACAAACAAACAAAAGCAAGGAGAAAAAGACTTGTGAGTCATTGGAAGTGAAAACCTCAGAACTTTTCCTTGTTGGGTCCAATGGAAAATCCATCAAGACTTTTTGTAGAATAGTCTGCTTCTTTGATATACGACCTAGTTTATTTACTAAAATACACTGGAACATACCTCAGCTTTACATATTGGCCACAAAGAATAGTAGTGGAAAAAGTAAGTGAAGGATTAGTTGTAGTGAAAGGATTGCTGGGAGAGGGGAGGCTTTTGGGCAAGGGAGAAGGAATGAAAAGTACTAGTATTAGGGAAAGTAGCCTATAATGAAGCCATGGGAGACTTGAAGGGAGCTGACGAACTGTGAAGACTGAGGAGTTGGAAGGTCATGGTGAGACTGAATAAAAGATCCTATAGAAGGCAGGTAGAATGAATAGGAAGTTGTAGTTGGTGGAATTTTAGAATTTAATATCTAGGAAGAGAGCAATTTTAAGTATCAAGGAAATTTAAGGAGTTATACTCCTCAAGTTGTCAGATAGTAATGTTGCTAAACAGATAAAAATGTTAGAAGGGTGAACAGCATGGATGTTAAAATCATGGATTTTAATCCTTAACAAATCATACCGTTTTTATAATCCAGTGCTTCTGTACCTTTATCGTGGCAGATGTACCTCATTCCCTGAATGTTCTTTCTCCCTCAAGTATCCCTAAAACTTGTCAAGCTCTAAATGTGCAATTTAGTATGAATTTTCTAACTGAAAGGTTTTCAGGAGGAATCGTACAAACAAGATAATTTTGAGTTACAGAAAGATTAAGACCTTTCTTGGTCACATAACTTATCAGTAACAGAGTGAGAACTAGAAACTTTAATTTCCCACTTTTGCTCCATTCTACCAGTTGTTATCAATTGTATAAGAAGCAGCAAGAACCCTTCTGTCGCACTAATTAATAATCTCCCCCCTCCCCCATATTTCAAGTCATCAAACAAAGTAATTTCTTAGGCTAGGCACCCGTTGCTCAATGGTTAGGGCACCAGCCACATATGCTGGAGCTGGCAGGTTCAAACCTGCCCTGGGCTTGCTAAACAACAGTGACATCTACAACAAAAAAATAGCTGGGTGTTGTGGTGGGCACCACCTACTTGGGAGGCTGAGGCAAAAGAACTGCTTAAGCCCAAGAGTTTGAGGTTGCTGTGAGCTGTGACACTATGGCAGTCTACCAAGGGCAACATAGTGAGACTCTCTCTCAAAACAAATAAATGAACAAAGTAATTTCCTTTTTTTTTTTTTTGAGATAGAGTTTTACTTTGTCACCCTCGGTAGAGTGCTACGGGATCATAGCTCACAACAACCTCAAACTCTTGGGATTTAAGTGGTTCTCTTGTCTCAGCCTCCCAAGTAGCTGGGACTATAGGCTCCCACCACATGCCCAGCTGTTTTCTGTTGCAGTTGTCATTATTGTTTAGCTGACCCAGACCAGGTTTGAACCCACCAGCTTTGGTGTATGTGGCTGGTGCTTTAGTCACTTGAGCCACAGGCACTGAGCCTCTTGGCCTTATTTTTTATTTTTTGAGATCAAGTGTCACTCTGTTGCCTGGGAAGAGTGCCATGCCGTCATAACTTACAGCAGGGGGTTCAACAGTTCTTCTTGCCTCAGCCTCCTGACTAGTTTTTATATTTTTAGTAGAGACAGGGTCTTACTCTTTCAGGCCAGTCTCTAACTCCTGACCTCAAGCATTCCTCCTATTTTGACTTTCCAAAGTGCTAAGATTGCAGGTGTGAACCACCACACTCAGCCTTTTTCTTAAATCCAAAAAACACTTACTAATTTTCTCTTTCCATTTCTTTTCCTCCTTTCTATTACGTAGAGTGAACCCAAATGGGTCAGATGATCCTGAGGATGCAGGAGCTGGTGAAAATAGGAGGATTAATGGGAATAATTCTCCATCACTCTCAAATGGTGGTTTTAAACCTTCCAGGCCTCCAAGACCTTCACGACCACCTCCACCTACCCCACGTAGACCAGGTGTGTATCCCAGTCCTCAGTACTGTGATTGTAAAAATATTCTGTTTGGGAATTGATACTCAGGTAAATGTTAGGAGATTGTTTTTGGTCAGTTTTTTGGCTGTATTTTTACATTTGAGATTTTGACCAATAGCCATCTTTCTGTGAGTAACCAAGAAGTTCCTTTTCCATAAGTTTTATTTCCAATATAAAGTTAATGAGGCAGTACTCTGTTGAGAATGAAAATCGCACAATCGTTATATAAAATATAGATAGTACAGTTAAAATTGCAAGTTTCTTAGTATGGTTTGTAAATGTGTGAAATAGCATGTCTGATAGCCAGGGATTCAGTTGCTTGTTAACTAGTCTGTTCTTCAAAAAGATAATTAGTAAATGCTGAATAACCCAATAGTGCTAAGTGATACAGATTTTAAAGCAAAAATTACAGAACAAATGAGCATATTTTATGCATAAACATGTGAACACCTGTAGGTGGAGTATCTGTTTTTCTAATTAGCCAAAATAAATCTTTCATTTCTCTCTGCTAGCATGTGGGCAGAGAGTGCAAAGTAATTAAACCAAGTACTAGAAAAGTAAGTCAGTGTCCACAAGTCATTTTATTAAATGAATTTGTATTCAATTATACATCTTCCCCTTCTTCTGTAAAGTATTTTGTTAGCAATGTATTCCAAGTCTTTAAGACTGTATACCTCTGTGTCACAATATTAATTGACTTCTTCTAGGAATTGTTTTGTCAACTGGTATTTATTTTCATAAAGATGTAGTATCAATAATAACTAGTATCAATCAATATCATTAGCATTGTAGTATTAATATTGTAGTATCAATAACTATTTGTAAGAAGGTTACTGCTTAGGCCGGGTGTGGTAGCTCATACCTATAATCGTAGCACTCTGGGAGGCCAAGGCAGGTGGATTACTTGAGCTCAGGAGTTCAATACCAGCCTGAGCCAAGAGGTAGACCCCATGTTTAAAAAATAGCCAGCATTGTGGTAAGTGCCTATAGTCCCAGCTACTCAGGAGGCTGAGGCAAGAGGATCACCTGAGATCTAAGAGTTTGAGGTTGCTGTGAGCTAAGATGCCATAGAACACTACAGAGTCGGTGACCAAGTAAGATTCTGTCTTTAAAAAAAAAAGAAAGAAAGAATTTAGAAAATAACTAAATGAACTTAAAATACCAAGTAATACTAATGCTTTCTTCTAAAAATTTTTATTTCCTATCAGGATCTATATATACTTTATAATTAATAAATGAGGCACAGGGGTAGATAGGACCTAAGTGGGAACATTGACTATTTCCCATTATCTATTTTCTTTAAGTAAATTTTGAACTGTATACCTAATCTTAAGTTTTGTATGTGTCACCTGCCTTATTTAAAGTAAAATTCTATCTTGAATTTAGATTTCAGAAAATAAAAAATTATTTTCCCATTTTTCCCTACATCATTTATAGCATCTGTTAATGGTTCACCATCAGCCACTTCTGAAAGTGATGGATCTAGTACAGGGCCTTTACCACCAACAAATACAAATACATCTGAAGGAGCAACGTCTGGATTAATAATTCCTCTTACGATATCTGGAGGCTCAGGCCCTAGGCCATTAAATCCTGTAACTCAAGCTCCCCTACCACCTGGGTGAGTGACTTTTCAAACTAACATTTGTTTTCTTTATGCTTCTACATATATTCAGTAAGGAAAAAAATACTAAACTCCATTCTTTTCAAAAATTGTCTTCAGGCCATTGTAACTGATTTTCTAGGGACTGGACTCAAAATAAAGAAAGCTCCACCTTATTTGAAATGTCTCCCCTCATTTCCAGGGTAAAGTGGAAGAATATTCTTTTTCTTTTTATTAAAGGATTCTGAAAGCTAACCAAGGCCGCATAATAAAATATCACCTAATTTAGATTGTTTTTCGGAAGGGGATGATTGGTTCAAAATTCAAGGTTTTTTGTCATAAAGTCATAACAAAGTAGTAATTTAGAAAACTAAGGAAATGAGGCTCAGTGATTGTAGCTCAAGCGGCTAAGATGCCAGCCACACATACGCAGAGCCGGAGTTCGAATCCAGCCCGGGCCTGCCAAACAACAATGACAACTACAATAAAAAAAAAAAATAGCTGGGCGTTGTGG
>NW_003852420.1:16376461-16377873 GCF_000181295.1 Otolemur garnettii
AAAAAAAAAAAAAAAGATTATTAGTACTCTTAAGTATAATTTTTATAGAAACATTGTGGCATTTAGATTAATCCATAATAGCATAGTTTAAAAATAAAAATCAATTGGCTGACAAATTAATAACCTCTTATGATAAGAATTTTAATTACTACACAGATTATATTACTTGTGTTGTTAGACAATTTTCTTTTGGAATACCTACATGAGAAGCCAAATTAAAAGGCTGTTTATACAAGGGATTAGTAAAAAGGAACTGAGTACTCTTAGCATTGCTACTTCCCAGGTATGATGGTTAACTCCTATCTTCATCACTTTGAGAATAAATAACCTTACCAAGGAGAATAAAGTACTCAGATTGGCCAGTCTTTAGCCTTTCTCCCTTCTTTGATTTCAGTTTTTCTAGCACCCAAATAAACTGTTCCTGTACCATCTTTGCTCAGCTTTCATAGCATTAATTATAGTGTTATTTTCTACTCAAGTTCTGAGTACACCCTGACCAGATTAAGATTGATTTTGGTTACCTAAGTAGATCACCTTGAGCCTCTTTAGAAATATAACTTATTTCCTAGAGCAGACACTTGCATAGAAGAAATCTCATTAAGTGTGTGCCACCTTCAAAAGATGACATTTCTTGACTTTCTTTTGTATCTTCTTATAATCTGCTGTTTTTAGCCTCAGTTCTATAATATGGTCAATTAAAAGGCAAAGACAAACATAGGATTAAAAAGCCAAGCTTCTCACACAAATAACCCTTCTAGCCTTTTTAATTTTGTGTTTAAGTTGGGAGCAGAGAGTGGACCAGCATGGACGAGTTTACTATGTAGATCATGTTGAAAAAAGAACAACGTGGGATAGACCAGAACCTCTACCTCCTGGGTAAGTGTCTAAATTAAAACAACAGATTTGTTTATTCAAAATTGTGGGTTATATCTGTATGCAGTCTTCCCTATATTTCTGCTTTTCCTCTTCCTGTCCTTTATCTACTTTGTGCAGACTAGAAAGAAAAAAGCTAGAGAATTAATTCAGAGCATGATGGATGATTTTTGTTTTCATTTGTTTCTGACCTAAAAATTCCATAGATTTTGTTCAAGTTTTTCCTTCTGAACTGTTTACCTGGCTCAGAGGTGCAGAGTTTTAGGATTAGTTTCTTCAAGAGTAATTATTTGAGTAATAATCATAGCACATATTATATATGTGAAGATAATGTTACTAGTATATAAAAAAAATCTTAATATATAATAGTGAAGTCATTATAAAATAGTTGGGGAAATGAAGTGTGTATTAATACCTGATGTTAAGCATTTAATATTTACGTGTATAGGTTCGGCGCCTATAGCTTAACCGGCTAAGGCGCCAGCCACGTACACCTAAGGTGGCAGGTTCGAATCCCCAGCCTGGACCCGCCAAACAAC
>NW_003852420.1:16379793-16395404 GCF_000181295.1 Otolemur garnettii
GTAAAGCACTAAAAAGAAGGTACAGGTAGGATGGCAACCCAGTTGCCAAGTTGTTTGTGCTAAGTTGTTTGGAGTATTCTGTGTATGGGATCTAATCTTCTAGTTTAATAAAAGTCTGACTTCCTTTTGATGTTAATGTCAAGAATTTTAAACAAAAAAGAAGTTAGGACAACCTAAAATTCATGCACAAAAGAGTAGTAAAAATAAACGCAAGCAGTGTAAAAAGAATTAAAACAATTTTAAATTTCGGCTTGGAGCCTGTAGCATAGTGGTTACAGCACCAGCCATATACACTGAAGTTGGTGGGTTCAAACCCAGCCCCCGCCAGCTAAACAACAATGACAACTGCAACAAAAAATGGTCGGGTGTTGTGGCGGGCTCCTGTAGTCCCATTTACTTGGGAGACTGAGGCAAGAGAATCGCTTGAGCCCAAGAGTTTGAGGTTGCTGTAAGTTGTGACACCATGGCACTCTACTGAGGGTAACATAGTCAAACTCTGTCCCAAAAAGAAAAAACAAACTTAAACTTAGTACTGCCTTAACCAGACCCATTTGAAAACTTGGGTCTCAGAGTACCTCACTCTTAAGAGGTTGTACAGAGCCCAAGATAGATTTGAATCACTTTTAAACATTTAACAATAAAGCTTTGCTGGGCATAGTGGTTAACACCAGTAATCCCAGCATTTTGGGAGGCTGAAGTGGGAGGATCGCTTATTTAAAACTTAGGAGTTGGAGACTGACCTGAGCAACATAGGAAGACCCCATCTTTATTAAAAAAAAATTAGCCAGATGGTACATGCCTATAGTCCTAGCCACTTGGGAGACTGAGATAGGATCATTTGAGCCCAGGAATTGAAGACTTCAGTGAGCTATGATAATATCACTGCACTTAAGCTGGGGTAACAGGGCAAGACCTTATCTCAAAAATGAATGAATAAATGTGAAGCTTACTTAATAAGTTATTTGGTATCCTGGGAAACTGAAGAAATTTGATTCCTTTTAGGAGTTTGCTAAACAGTATTCTGCCTTCAAAATTATATTAATAGGAAAAGATTTCCTTTCTGGAAAAAAAATAGTTTAAATTTTATTTATTTTCCTTTAGAATAATATTGCAGTAGTAGTGATAAATACACCCAAATAAATTAATGCTTTGTTGAGGAATTTTGGGTGTCAGGCTTTTTGTTTTTTGGGGGGGTGGATTGTTTTTTGGTGTTCTTTTAAGAGATAAGGTCTCCCTCTCTCACCCATGCTGGAGGGCAGTGGCTTGATCATAGCTTGCTGTAACCTCATACTCCTGGGTTCAAACAATTCTCCTGTCTCAACCTTCCAAGTTGCTGGAACTATAGTTATGTGCCACCATGCCTGGCTATTTTAAAAAACAAAAATTCGGCTGGGTGTGGTGGCTCACACCTGTAATCCCAGCACTCTAGGAGGCCGAGACAGGTAGATTGCTTGAGCTCACAAGTTTGAGACCAGCCTGAGCAAGAGCGAGACTATGTCTCTAAAAACTAGCCTGGCATTGTGGCAGGCACCTGTAGTCCCAGCTATTCAGGGGGCTGAAGCAAGAGGATAGCTTGAGCCCAAGAGTTTGATGTTGCTATGAGCTATGATGCCATGACATTCTGTCTCAAAATGAATGAATGAATGAATGATGAATAAATAAATAAATAAATAAATAAATCTATCTGCCTGTCTATCTTTTGTGGAGATGGCATCTCATTATGTTGCCCAGGCTGGTTTTGAACTCCTTGTCTAGGATTACAAGCATACGCCATGGCAGCTGGCCAGGAATTTTATAATTTCTCAAATCATGAAGTATCACCACAGATCTTTTTGGTAATAAAAGAAAAGTAGCATTCTGAGAAATTCCATTCTCTGTGCCAAACACAATGGATTTATTTGAGTAACACATAGAATTTAAACTGAAGAAAACCAGTTCTTTAAGAGCTCAAGACCAACCCTCTCCATTGCCATCTCTTTCCCTCCACTGTATCACTATCAACTGTGTTAGACTCTATTAGAATAAAACAACACCTTTCATTTTTCCTGTTCTCACTATTCATTACTTTTTTTCTTTTTTTCCTTATTCCTATTTTTTATACCTTATCATCATAGTGGTTATCACTCAGTGATGTGGACAGATTCACATTTATCAGCAGCTTTCTCTTTATTCCCTGGTTATGATTAAAATACCTTTCTTTCATATAACAAATTTTTCTACCACTTTCTCTAGAAAGATGTTAACTATATTCTACTTCCTAGTTGTTTTAGAGGTGAAATTAATTTTTGTCCCTGATCTCCCTTACCCTTCATTTTATTTCTATGCTATTTTACATCTTCCTTTCTAAATTATAATCACCTTTGGTATGCCTAGCCAAATTTCTTCAAGGTTTGAATGCCTAGTTTGCCTGCCTTCTTTAAAACTAGTTTCCACATGAGTGTCCAGTGGAAAGAGTATGGGCTTTGGAGTCAGAAACATCTGGGTTTGAATCCTGGTTCCACAGTTACTTTCTCTGTATGACTTTGAGTAAGTTACTTAACCTCATCAAGATTCATTTACTTTATCTATAAAAATATATGTGGAGATAGATTATATATAAAATTGCCTCAGGAGATTCTTTTTTCTTTTTTTGGTTGGTGGGGTTTCTTTTCTTCTGCTTTTTCCTTTCTTTTCTTTTTTCTTTTTTTTTTTTTTGAGCATTCTGTAATTTTTCTAATGTTTGGCACAAATTAGATGCTTAGAAATGTTCTCATCTCTTCTCTCCTACATAGTCACAACTGTAAATGTACTCTTTATCTCATTTTTGCAGTATATAATCTTTCAAAATCTTCTTTTGAAGACAGCTTTAGCAAATTTCTGAAATAGCTACTGTATGTATTGACTCTTATAAACTTGAACAATTTTGTACTCGTTGTTTTTGGAATTTCTTTTGAATTACAGCTTTTATATCATCTTTGTTCTTTTTTTTTCCTTTATAATCCAAAATAATCTGACCTATCTTCTGAAATTCTTGTTGTTGGTTGTAGGATGGTTCTAGATTACATAGAATTTTAATAGCCTATTTGAACTACTATTAACATGGCCAGAAATGTGAATGGAAGTGAATTAATTTAACTTTCTTAATACTGTTTACTTAAAAAATGATGGTGTGATGGGATGTGACTGAGAAATAATCTGTTTGTTGAGTATTTAAAGGGGTCTTTGTCCACCACTGTTTTTTCGAACATTGTTACAAGGCAGTTGACTCATACACCTGGCAATTTTAATCTCAGAATGGATATGATTGATGAGGAAACTCTGTACAGTGGCTTTTGCTAGCCCATGGCTTAACTGTGCATGTCCCCAGTTTATCTGTGCAGAGAGAGCCAATGAGTAAGGCTTGGATTTTAAAGAATTTTAGTATGGTTTGTCATATGCCAGACTTTTCAGACCATTATAGTACGTGGACTCATATCTTTTGTGGTATTTCCTGCTGTCCTTCCTTCTTTCTCTCCTTTTCATAATTGTCTGTTAGGAGCAAGGCCAGTTTTTCACAGCTCTATCTTCCAAGAGCTGTTAAATCAGAAATAGAATATCTCTTAGTCGATTTCAATCAGTTTTTGTAAATAGAGATATCAGTGACATAGGGGAAAAAGGAAACAAAAAGAGACAGTGGAAGAGCCACTCTGGATTCAGACTTGAGAGTCTGGGTATAAGGGTACAAGTGAATCTTTATAAAAGTAGAATATTAACGTCTTAACACAATAACTAAGAAAATGACATGAAGGCTACGTTAACCAGTTTGATGAAAATATTTCAAATGGTATATGAAAACACCACACTGTACCCCAGGATTGCATTAATGTACACAGCTATCATTAAAAAAAAGAGAGAGAGATGGAATCAAACGTGCATGAGGGCTCAGCGCCTGTGGCTCAAGTGGCTAAGGTGCCAGCCACATACACCTAAGTTGGCGGGTTCGAATCCAGCCCGGCCCGCCAAACAACAGTGATGGCTGCAACCAAAAAAATAGCCAGGCATTGTGGCGGACGCCTGTGGTCCCAGCTACTTGGGAGGCGGAGACAGGAGAGTCGCTTGAGCCCAGGAGTTGGAGGTTGCTGTGAGTTGTGATGCCACAGCACTCTCCCCAGGGGGACAGCTTGAGACTCTGTCTCAAAAAAAAACAAAAAACCGTGCATGAGACCTTTGGATCCTCATTTTAACACATAAGCTATTGGCATTTAATTACGAATGACGTATTGGGTGGTAAATTAACTTTGATTCTTTGCTAGTTGTGATAATGAGATTCTGATTATGTCAGTAAGTGTTCACAGATTTTAGAGAGGTGTACTAAAACATATAGGGGTGAAATGATGTTTGATTTTTGCTTTAACAAAAAGCAGGGGGAAAACAGATAGGTAAAGAAAGGTAGCAAAGTCTTGATAAATGTTGGATCTTGGTGCTGGGTATATGAATTTCATGGTCCTATTTTACTTGTTTTTATTTTCCACAACAAAATTATTTTTAAAGCATTGGACTCTGTTTCTCTTAACTGAAGAAGAAAGGACATCACCAAGTCTTACTGAGCGATCACATAATTATCTCTACTTGATTACTTATTTTGGTTTGTATAAATAAATGACTGTATAAACCAAAACAGTCATTATTCCTACACAGAGTCAGAATGACTTTCGATTCTTTTTCCAAAGGTTGACTCCTGCTTTCCTTTTGTCTAGCCAAACCTTCCTTTCCACCAGTGTGCTAATTGCAAACAGAACTTTTAAGAAGTGTTCCATATAGTAGGCTCATTAACATCTGGAATTCTTTCCTTTTACTCATCTGACAGCTTGATCTTCGTGCTCCCACTACTCTCTTCTCATTTTTTTTTTGTGTGTTTCATGTTCTATATGTGATCTTAAGTTTTCAAGTTACACATGCAAGATTTTTCTCAGCTATCTGATGACTGTGTACTGGTATAATAAGTGATTATGAGGGGTTATATACTTTCTAATTTTTATATTATTGATGTAGTACAATTTATAGCAAAAAGGAAAAACTGGTCATTTGGGGAGTAAGGATTATGTATTTGCATTATTTTAATTTTAAATAATTTTAAATGTTAGACAATGTTTATAAAGGTTTTCTTTAAGTCCAGCAAACTAAAAAGTACATTGACATTTATCCGTAATCGTCTGACACTTCTCTAAGATGTGAACTGTATAAGATGTGTTATGTTGTGCATGGCCAGGGAAGGCAAATCAGAACTCACAGTTGGCCTCCATTACATAAGTAATCTGCTTATGTATAACAACTTTTTGATTCTTTTTAGAATCAAGATTTGTTTGCTCCATCACAAAATAAGGAATTTGATCCCCTTGGTCCTTTGCCACATGGATGGGGTAAGTAATTGAATTCTTTTCTGTCATTTTTTTAGTCTATGTTTTAAAAATTTATTTATTTTTCAGTTATTTAAAAAATCAAATATTTATGGACAATACCCTGCCTGTATTTGATTATCTGGGATGTTTTTTGGCTATGTCAGTTTAATTCAGAGTACTTAATAGGCATTACATTCTACAAACATTCTATATCAACTCTTTTACTACAAAACACTTTTATTATAAGTTAGAATTATTTTTAAAATATTGATCATTCAGCAATAAAAAGGAAATATAGTAATCTGGGTAAACCTCAAGGGATTATGCTTAGTGATGAAAATCCATCTCAAAAGATTACATACTATATGATTCAGTTTATATAACATTCTCAGAAGGATAAAACCATAGATGCAGAACAGATTAGTAATTGTCAGGAGACAGTGTTTGTGGGAGGTGAGTACAAATGTAAGAAGTAACACAGGTTCTTACATGATGATGGAATGGTTCTATGTCTTGCTTGTAGTGTGATCACATCAATCTGTACATGGCATAGATATGCATAGAAGCTTATATTCACATAAATTAATTCAGTTTTGTAAAGTAATGAAAATTAAACAAGGTTTGTAGTTAACATTAATGGACCAGTGTCATTTCATGGTTTCAGTAGTGTACTATACAGTGTAACACATAACTATAGAAGATGTTATCTTGGAGTAAACTGGTTGAAGAGTACATAAGACTCTGTGTAGTTATAGTTAACATTAATGGATCAGTATCATTTCATGGTTTCAGTACTGTACAGTACATTACTGTACAATGTAACACATAACTATAGAAGATGTTATCTTTGGAGTAAACTGGTTGAAGAGTACATAAGACTCTGTATAGTTTTTGTAATGTCCTGTCAGTAATAATCATTTAAAAATAAATAGATTAAGAAATTGTGATCACATTGGTTCTTCTAGACCATAGTTCAGAGTTTAGGTAAATTGGCATTATCTGATAGAACCGCTAAAGGAAAACTTGTGAGAGATACCCTATATCATGAAGCACGTTATTGAGTATATTTGGTACTTTAGTTACTAAAGTTTTATTACTAAACTTTGAAATGGACCTACACTACCAGGTTCTGTTGTGTAGTTTTATGTAATAGTCACAGTTCTATATCCAGTTTCCAGAATAGAGATGGCAATATAGAAACAGTTTTGCATGGAAGCAAAGGAGAATATAGAGTATGGAAAACAGCAAAATAAAGCCAATTATGGGACCAGATAGAGTTTTATCTCAAAGAACTGAAGACATTTCCTGATACTGTAGTAAATTCAGAAAGTGATATAGTCTTGTCAGGAAACATTTGTACCAAGATAGATTCTGCTAACACTACTGAGTAACGTTGAAAGCAATTGACTATAGATAGGCTGGAGAACCAAGAATGCCTTTGGTTCAACAAAGTAGTTTAATGGGGCTTTGTATAGCTGGTTTACCCATCAAGTATATTTTCTTGTTTTCATAGTTAGTATGAAAGAATACATAGAACAACAAGAAGCTTCTGGTTTTTACTGTTGTATTGATCAAGTCAAAGTATTCTGATATGCATTCAGGTTTGATGTTCAATAATTTAAGTATTGTTTATCATGTGATTTTTCAATGAAGTGCTTCTTATCATTAAGTAGATGAGCCTTCAGTTTATGTGTCCACCTTTGAAACTTTCTATTTTACACCACCTTGTCCAAGAAATACTGATATCAGCAGTATATACATAGAACATAAATGGGAAACAAATTTGCTATTAACTTTGTCTTGCCTTAGGTTAGCTCCTGAAAGAAAAAGCTCTGGCCCTGAAAATTAAACTTACATGGCAGATAAAAGGTAGACATATGCTCAGCTGTGCACTTAGGATATTAATTTCAGGTTATAAGAATTATCTTTAAAAATGATTTGAATAAAAAAGACAATTCTAGATTCTATAGATAAGTTAAAATTTTTATTTTATTTATCATTTATTTATTTATTTGAGATACAATCTTACTGTTACTCTGAGTAGAGTGCAGTGGCATCATAGGTCACAGCAGCTTCAAACTCTTGGACTCAAGAGTTGCTCTTGCCTCAACCTCCTGAGTAGTTCTGGGACTACAGGCACTCTCTAAGGCTAGTAGAGATAGGATCTTTCTTTTGCTCAGGCTGGAATTAAAAATTTTTAATTTAATGCAACTACCAAGGCATGAATTGACCTTGCTGGTATATAACAAGTGCAAGCCATAGCACTATGGCTGGTTATTTGCATTTTAGATACAGCCTTAAAATTGGTGACATATTCCTGCACTCAACCATGCCTTGACCAGAAAAGCCTATGTTAATATTCAGCTTGTGTCATGAGATATAGTCTTGTTTTTCTGTATATTAATGCATACTTGGAGTATTTTTTCCATTTTAGGCTCAGCTGATGTAGAAAGTAGCTGAGATGTTGGGATTGGGTTTGTATTGTAATACTAGTATATCCATTATAACCCATACCATCACTGCTTCTTGAAATCTTGGAATCAAAGTCAGAAATATAACTGTTACCAGATTCTAACTGGAGAAGGCTGTCATTTGGCCTAAGACTCATCCTTTAATATCTTGCTAAGTAAAGATTCAAAGAATCTAAGTAAGTGTTATTTAAAAAATAGGTATAAAATAGAAGTAAAAATTAACTTTGTCAGCATGGCTTCAATTTTAACTTTGATTGAAAATTACTGATTCTTAGAAACTATGCTTTTAAATCGTTTAAACCTGTTCTATGATACATCAGTTACTCATTTTGAGACATGTTGACCAAATGAAAAAATTCAGATACAGAGTCTTATCTTTTGAAAAATTAATTAGTAATGGAGTAAAAATGTCAGTAGTTCAAAGATAGCAGAACTAAATACAAAAATGTCAAAGCAGTTTGATTTGGTTATTAAAAGAGAAAATGATAGCCATATCTTTTAAACCTTAATGGAGAAAACTCAGGAAAGTGGGAAATATCATAGAGTGGGCATGAGAAAACAAGGAGAATCCTAAAGCAAAGAGCAGGTGAGAAATAAATAATAGCTTTAGATGCTTTAATTAGAGAACTTAGCCCTGCTGCCCCGCCCTTGTATTAGAAAGTTGCAATAGGCTGGGCACCTGTAGCTCAAGTGGATAGAGCGCCAGCCACATATACCAGAGCTGGCGGGTTTGAATCCAGCTTGGACCCAAACAATAATGACAGCTATAATCAAACAACAGTGACAACTACAACCAAAAAAAATAGCTGAGCGTTGTGGCGGGCACCTGTAGTCCCAGCTACTTGGGAGTCTGAAACAAGAGAATCGCTTAAGTCCAAGAGTTGGAGGTTGCTGTGAGCTGTGATGCCATAGCACTCTACCAAGGGCAACAAAATGAGACTCTGTCTCCAAAAAAAAAAAAGGTACAATAGATACTTAGGATTTTGGAATTGTGTATATTAAGGAACAGGGTATATTTTAAAAGAAATGATGTCTTTCCTAGTTGGACAATGCCTGCTATATACTAAAGAAGCAATTAAGTTATGTTCCTTAATTATACTTTAAAAAATAAGTTTAGCTGAACATGGTGGCTCATAACTATAATCTCAGCACTCTGGGAGACCAAGGGAGGTGGCTTGCTTGAGCTCAGGAGTTTGAGACCAGCCTGAGCAAGAGCAAGACCCTGTCTCTACTAAAAATAGAAAAACTAACTGGTCACTGTAGCAGGTACCAGTAGTCCCTGCTACTTGGGAGGCTGAAGCAAGAGTTTGAGGTTGCTGTGAATTATGATGCCATAGCACTCTACCCAGGGCAACAGAATGAGACTCTGTTTCCAAAACAAAAACAAAAAAGAAAGAAAAAGAAATGAGTTGATGTGATATGGGAAAAATTCCTGAATAGAGATTCAAGTTTCCGTCTCAGCTACTTAATTCTGATGTTTCAGATAGATCCTGTAACCTAAGTTTTCTTATCTTCAGGATAAAAATAAAATTGCCTACCCCTGGGGCTATTAAGAATTAAATAAAGTCATGTGTAAAAAGCTAAAGAACTGTTAGTTATCCTTGCTGCTTTTGGTTGGATTGAGCAAAAAGATCTCATGGGCAGGCCATTACAGATAAAGTCTATTCAGCTTTTATGACATAATGATACTTCTATAACTTGTGTAGGTATGTGCCTTTAATAGTCAAAGAATAGGCCAGGCACGGTGGCTTACACCTGTGATCCTAGAACTTTGGGCTGCTGAGGCAGGAGGATTGCTTGAGGCTAGGAATTCAAGACCAACCTCGGCAACACAGTGAGACCACTGTCTCTACTATATATACTTTTTTTTTTTTTTTGCAGTTTTTGACCAGGGCCAGGTTTGAACCTGCCACCTCCAGTATATGGGGCTGGTGCTCTACTCCTTCAAGCCATAGTTTTGGTTTTTTTTGTTTTTTTTTTTTAATGAGCCTGGTGGCGTGGTTGCATGTATCTGTAGCCCAAGCTTCTCAAAATGGTAAGGTGGGAGGATTGTTTGAGCCTCGGAACTCAAGCTGCAGTGAGCTATGATCACACCACTGCACTCTAGCTGGAAGACAGAGTGAGACCCCATCTCTTTAAAGAAAAAGAAGTCAAAGAAGAAATTAAACCTTTTAAAGCAATGATTTAAAAAGTATAAAATCAACAGCACGGTGAGAAAAAGATTAACTCAGATCATTTTATTTTATGTTGGGGAATAAGACTATGCTAATACTTTTTTTTTTCTTTTTTTTAAAGAGAAGAGGACGGATAGCAATGGAAGAGTATATTTTGTCAACCACAACACTCGAATTACACAGTGGGAAGACCCCAGAAGTCAGGGGTAAGACCGTTTAGTTACTAGTGTATATATAATCTTTCAAAAATTGTACTTTATTTCTGACTCTATTGCAAAGATCAAAGTTATATGTTCTGGCTCGGCGCCTGTGGCTCAAGTGGCTAAGGCGCCAGCCACATACACCTAAGGTGGTGGCTTCAAATCCAGCCTGGGCCCACCAAACAACAATGATGGCTGCAACCGAAAAAAAAATGGCCAGGTGTTGTGGCAGGCACCTGTGGTCCCAG
This sequence comes from Otolemur garnettii, assembly GCF_000181295.1. Lineage (NCBI taxonomy): Eukaryota > Metazoa > Chordata > Mammalia > Primates > Galagidae > Otolemur > Otolemur garnettii. The sequence goes on from NW_003852420.1 coordinate 16,390,244, forward strand.
CTACTTGGGAGACTGAGGCAGGAGACTCGCTTGAGCCAGGAGTTGGAGGTTTCTGTGAGCTATGATGCCACAGCACTCTACCCAGGGGACAGCTTGAGGCTCTGTCTCAAAACAAAAAAAAAACAAAAAGAAACCAAAGTTATATGTTCTTTTGCCAAAGGCATTAAACATTAATCACCTACATACTTTAGAAAGAGAAAAAAATTTATATTACTTTTATATAATGGAAAACTTGAAAGTTTCTTGAATATAAGGAAAAAACCTCACTGGAAAATGAGAATACACTTAATTATTCCAAATATTCAGGGGCAGCGCCTGTGGCTCAAATGGTACGGCGCTGGCCCCATATGCCAGAGGTGGTGGGTTCAAATCCAGCCCAGGCCTGCTAAACAACAACAAAAAAATAGCCGGGCATTTGGAAGAGGACACAGTTCAATTCATAACAGTCTGTAATACTATGCTTTTATTGGACTGCGGGAGCATTCTTTTCTGCAAGGATTTGACAGGCTGTACAGTCAGAGGCGTGTAGTCCTCCGTAAGATTGTCCTTACTTCAAACATCAGCCACCACTCATTTCAGACCAACTGCCTATAATTTGGAGGATCCTTACAACCACTTTCGGGTATGATAATTCACTAGAAATATCAGAACTTACTGAAACCCATTACACAATTGTATTTATTATAGTGAAAGGATACAAATTAGAACCAACAGAAGGAACAGATGTATAGGGCAGAGTCTGGGAGGATTTCAAATACCCAGCATTGTTATGGGACGCTAAACATCGATGTTGAGTAATGGTCAACCAGGGAAGTCTCTGGTATTCATAGTTTTCGTGGTATTTAATCACTACATACTACCTTCTTGGCTACCTTTTATCTCAAGCCCTTTCTGGTTGGTTGTTGGCTGACCTTTAGTGTCTAGTTTCTCCAGAAGTTGGAACTTCTATGGCATGTCCTGAAGCCTCCGTCATAAATCACACCATTGACTGTCTAGTAATCAAAACCCCTGGGCAAACTCCTAATAGGCAGGACATTCTAGGGACTTAAATATACTACCTAGTAGCTAAAGTGCAAAAGCCAGCCCTCTCTTAGGATCCTTAATTCTTCACTACACATCTTCCATGGCTCAAACATTGTAGTAAATTCTGTTATTAATCAGAAGGTACTCTTTAAGGTTTCATATATCTATTTCTTGCTGCCAACAAATGACAGTATTTTTTATGAAATTATTGTATTTAACTTAAGTTTATTCAATATCCAAAAAGAAAGAATTTCAGGGCAGTACCTGTGTCTCATTGAGTAGGGAGCCAGCCCCATATACTGAGGGTGGCAGGTTCAAACCCTGACCTGGCCAAACTGCAACAAAAAATAGCCGGGCATTGTGGTGGATGCGTGTAGTCCCAGCTACTCGGGAGGCTGAGGCAAGAGAATCACCTTAGCCCAAGAGCAGGAGGTTTCTAAGAGCTGTGATGCCACAGCACTCTACCGAGGGCAACAAAGTAAGACTCTGTCTCTAAAAAAAGAAAGAAAGAAAGAATTTCAAAGGTGGCATTTAAAATTCTTCTTTAAAATTCCATGGCTCTGTGCCCGTAGCGCAGTGGTTACTGGTGCCAGCCACATACACCAAGAGTGGGAAGTTCGAACCCTCCCAGGCCAGCTAAACAACTGCAACAAAAAAAATAACCGGGTATTGTGGCAGGCGCCTAGAGTCCCACTTACTTAGGAGGCTGAGGCAAGAGAATTGCTTAAGCCCAAGAGTTTGAGGTTGCTGTGAGCTGTAATGCAACAGCACTCTACCATTTTGTGTTTTTTTGTGTTTTTTTTTTTTTTTTTGGAGACAGTCTCACTATGTTGCCCTCTGTGCTGAGGGCACTGCTGATGCTAAATATTTTTAACCTTTTGACATAATTTAGAAAATATGATTCTAGGCAATGATTCTCAGCCCTTTGTTCTTAAGAACACTTCAGGAAAGTGACATGTCATTGGTAACAGTGGTTCTCTATAGCAGTGAGCCTAAATGCCTCCTTTCCCTCCCATTCTTTCTCTCTGATGTAAATTTGAACATTTGCATTGTTTTCTTTCATATCAAACCCCTCAGATGAAAAGACTGAAGCTGTAAAATAGAAAAAATTAATTGGCACATCGTTGTACCTAACCATCTAAAATGACTGTCTGCCATTATATCAAAATACACAAATAAAGACAACAAAGGGAGGATTCAGTAGTTCTCTGTTCATACATTTACTTTTTTCCAATTATTTATTTATTTATTTATTGAGACATAGTCTCACTATGTCACCCTCACTAGGTGCTATGGCGTCACAGCTCACAGCAACCTCCAACTCTTGGGCTCAAGCAATTCTCTTGCCTCAGCCTCCCAAGTAGCTGGGACTATAGGCACCCACCATAATGCCCAGTTATTTTTTCGTTGTAGTTGTCATTGTTGTTTAGCAGCCCTGGGCTGAGTTCAAACCCGCCAGCCCCAGTGTATGTGGCCAGCGCCCTGTCCACTGAGCTACGGGCACTGAGCTTATTTCCTTTTTTTGAAATAGAGCCTTACTCTTTTGCCCAGCTTAGAATAGCATAGTGTCAGCCTAGCTCATACCAACCTCAAACTCCTAGAGTCATGCATTCCTCTTGCCTCAGCCTCCTGAGAAGCAGAAACTACAGGTACCTACTATACTACCTTGCAACTTTTCTGTCTTTTTTGTCAGTGTGATTTGATGCAAGTGAAACACCTACTCAGTCAATTTGCATTGAACTGAGGGACCCCGGGGGCCAACACCAGCAAACACTCCACAAGAGGAAACAAAGGTGTGGCCTCTCCCAACATTCTTCACTGGCTTTTATTCCAGTCTCAGGCATAAGAAAATACAGTACAGTGGCAAGCTTCAAAGAGAGAATAAAGGTTACAAAGCAAGTAGTTTTTCTTTAGCTGCATGCTTGAACTCCTAATATAGCCCATTTACTGCACTTCTGTCTTGCTTAATCTTATCACTGCTAATATATAACTTAGGGCTGAGACAGTTTGCTGTATCTAGTATTGTTTTCAGCACTCATGGTTAGCAGTGATTCTTGGCTTTTTCCCAGATTACTCTGTCCTTAGTGCCTAGCGCTTTTAACCCTATGCTTATCCTACAGTTTTTTGATTTTTATTAGAGATGAGGTCTTGCTCTTGCTCATGCTAGTTTTGAACTTCTGAGCTCAAGCAATCTTCCATCCTTGGCCTCACAGAGTGCTAGGGTAACACACATGTGCTATTGCTTTGGCTCATTCTTTTATAATATAATGAAACTGTAAAATTTTCTAGACTCACTTATAAGTAGTTTTGTATATTTATGCTAATGCCTGAATTATTTTAATATGTGAAAAATTATAATTAAGTCATCTGTATGTCACTATTGCTTTATAATCTAGTTCCTTTTCTAAACCTCATGTAATATTTGCAAGGTGGTAAGTTGCTACCAAATATGCAAACTAAAATACGTTATAAACAATGTGCTAGCAGTATATAGGAAATACTTGAAGAGACACGAGGAGAGTGATCAATTTGTAGTAGCAATAGGAGTAATAATAGCTATAATTTGGGATTTTTTTTTGGAAGCTCATTCACTTTGTTTTAGTTAATTTTATTTCAGATTAATATGAGGGTACAAACAATTAGGTTACATTGTTTGCATTTAGTAGGCAAAGTTCAAGTTGTAGTTGAGGCCTTGACCCAGGGGATAATGCTGTATATACTTCCATTGTGCCCAGTTAGGTAACTCTCTTTTCTCACTCCTTTCCCTCCTCTCCTCTCCCCCTCACTTGAATTTAATCATGTTTCTTCTGTGGATGTATAGTTATTTGTATGTTGATCTCAGTATTGAGTACTCTGGATACTTGCTTTTTCATGCTTGTGATATTTTACTAAAAATAATGTACTGTGTACTTTTTACTTGTCACATATAGTCCTAATCTTATTACATAGACATTATTATCGTCCCTTTTATCAATAAAGAAACTTTAGATAATTTAACTAGCTTGCCTAGGACCATGGAGTTTTCAAGATATAAAACTAGGTTTTAAGGATTAGATAAGAATCCTTCATAAAGAACATTTTGTCAGGTTTTTTGTACTAAATGTCAGGTTTGTGTTCCCTGGTTCTTGGTCCCTAGTACTGAAGGATGGTTACTGGTACTGAGTCAGTGGAGCAAATAAACAGACCAAGCAGGCAAAGTGCCAATATTTATTAAGCAAACAGGACGTTCCAAAGAGAAAGAACATATCTGTGAGTGGAAAAGACCCTGAGTTTAAAGACAGAGTATAGAAAGTGTAATACACTCTTAAAGACAGTAGAGAGTGGATTGCTCCAACAAGGAATAGCAGCCCCCCTGGGGTTATGGTCTATCCTTTTATGTTAATCCCTAATAATTTGCTAAGCTGGGGGTGAAATATTTATAAATTTTCTTAGAATGGAAACCCCCCACCCCTTTCCTGACCTTAGCGTCCCACAGTTGCCATGGCATTTGTGAACTGTCAATAGTGTAAGGGGGCTGTGATTTTTACCATGCTAATGAGGGCAGGTCACTTGAGTATCACTTTGTACACATGCTCCAAAGACCCCTTTTTGTGATCTTGGCCATATCTCCACTTTGTGGACTCACCACCTCTTTCTGGTTGGTCAGTCCTTGGAGACTCCCTATCATAAACTGAACATCTGTTCGGTCCTTGAAGACCCCCTGGTTAAGGCATCTGTTCCCCTTGGAAGTCCCCTCTGGTCAATTTGTTTCTTATAGTAGACAAAGCATTTCTTAATGCCATCTGTTCTTCTTCTCCTTATCCCTACTTAACAATTTGATTATCCTTAGCAGAAGAAAATAGGTAGTTTGGACAAGAGGAAAGGATTCACTTGGAGTTGTGTCACATGATGTCTTCTTTAGGGAAATGTTGAGTAGTTATATACTACAAAATCATGGGATTCATGGAAGAGAGTTGGAGGTTTGAGTGTAAAGATAAATCTGAAATGGAACATTGAGGGAAGAATATGTAGGCTGAGTGGATGCCATATGGAGGACTTTAGATGTTAATCATTAGTAGTGATAGAATAATGGTAGCCTTTTTTTTTTTTTGAGATGGAGCCTCAAGCTATCCCCCTGGGTAGAGTGCCATGGCATCAC
>NW_003852420.1:16395424-16398294 GCF_000181295.1 Otolemur garnettii
GAGTCTCCTGCCTCAGCCTCCCAAGCAGCTGGGACCACAGGTGCCCGCCACAACGCCCAGCCATTTTTTGGTTGCAGCCATCATTGTTGTTTGGCAGGCCTGGGCTGGGGATTCGAACCCGCCACCTTAGGTATATGTGGCTGGCGCCTTAGCCGCTTGAGCCACAGGCGCCGAGCCATGATAGCCTTTTAAAGAGAGAATAATTTGATGAGATCTCTATTTTAGGAAAACACTTGGTTACCAATATCAGTATATGTATAAGAGTAGGGCCAGAGTGTGACTACAGGCAGAAAAACTAGGTAGGAGATTGTGGAAAAAGTGGAGAAGAAAGAGTAATAAAGCCAGAGAAGGAATGGTCTTGGGGATTAAAAATAGGAATGAATATGAAGACTTTTAAAGCAGAATGGGCAGAGCTTGGTTACCATGACATGTTTAAGGTGGGTTATTAGGCAAATGGAGAGCATAGGCCAACTAGACAGAAGACTGAGTGGTGATTGATGGACGTCTTGAGTTTTATGTGTTTGTGGGATGGTGGATATCTAACAGCTTGAAAAGATTGGATTAAATGGTTTGCTAAAAGATTTCTGCTACCTTTATGGATATTTTAATTTCTATACTTGGCAAATAAGCAACTCTTTAATAATTTTTGTTAATATTTTTTTCTATGTTTTGTAGTCAATTAAATGAAAAACCTTTACCTGAAGGCTGGGAAATGAGATTCACAGTGGATGGAATTCCATATTTTGTGGACCACAATAGAAGAACCACCACCTATATAGATCCCCGCACAGGAAAATCTGCCCTGTAAGTTTTCTAAACATTGTAGATTAAAAGTAAAATCAGTTTCTCAGATTTTGATATAAAGACCTGAATTTGCAAGAAGTGGAAGCCTTACTATTTCTTGATTTGGCTTGCCAATAAGCCTGTTCACTAAATATTTTATATTTCTGTCTCCCTCTTGGATATTTTATCCTAGAGACTTTTCATATTCGTTATCATCTATTCATAGCACTAATGAAACTATTTAGAAATTATTAGTGTAGTTCTGCTTATGAACTAATACTTCACTTCTAATTTCTATTTTCTTTTATTTCCATTACTTTTTAACTTTAAAAGGTCTCATTGCTTCTCTTCCCTCATTTTTGAAAAGTAACTTTTTATTGTTTAATGTTTTGGTTTTGTTGTCTGTTTTTTGTCTTCATCTTCTTTTATTTTTTTTTTTGCAAGCATGAAACAGTTTATTGAGAAGAGAAAGATAGGCTTATAGAGTAAGAAAGCTTGCAAAGCAGGATACTTTTCACCATAGACAGCAAACGGGCCTCCATTGCCAGGGCAAGTAGGCAGAGTGGCCTTATTTGGATTTTTAATTGTGGTAAAATATATATAGCATAAAATTTCCTATGTTAATCATTTTTGACATTAAATACATTTACATTGTTGTACAACCATTACCACCATCCATCTCTAGGACATTTTTATCATCCCAAACTGAAGCTTTATACCCCTTGAACAGTAACTTCTTATTCCATCTACCTCTAGCCAGACCTGGTAACCACTGTCTGCTTTCTATCTCTATGGATTTGTCTCATTTAAGTGCCTCATATTAGTGGAATCATACAATGTTTATCCTTTTGTGTCTGATTTCACTAAGCATCATGTCTACAAGGTTTATTCATGTAGCATGTATCAGAGTTTCGTTCCTTTTTTAAACTGAGTAACATTTCCATTATGTGTGTATGTATGTGTGTATATATATACACACACGTTTTATTTATCCATAGGTATTTGTATTGTTTCCACTTTTGACTGCTTTCACTTTTGCTTATATACTGAGAAGTGGAATTGCTGGATTAAATGGTAATTCCATATTTAATTTTTTGAAGAATCACCATACTATTTTCTACAGTGGCACCACCATTTTATATTTCTACCAGCAGTGTAAAAGGATTCCAATTTCTCCACATCCTAAAGTCTTCATCTATCATTTTGGGAGTTTTTTTGTTTGTTATATAATAGTCATCCTAATAGGTATGAAGTGCCATCTCATTGTAGTTTTTATTTGTATTTTTCTAATGATTTGTAACATTGAGTGTCTTTTACCATGTGTTTCTTGTCCATTTGTATAGCTTCTTTTTAGAAATGTCTTTTCAAGTCCTTTGCCCATTTGTTGTTGTTGTTGTTTTCTAGTTGAATTTTAGTTTTCTGTGTATTGTGGATATTAATATTTTCTCCGATTATATGAGTTTTCATTTTACTCTGAGTAGTATCCATATACAAAGTTTTAAATTGTGAAGTCCAATTTGTTTGGTTGTTTGGTTTTTTGTTACCTGTGCTTTTCGTGTCATATCTAAGAAATGGATTAGCTCTTACATTTAGGTCTTTAAACCACTTTGAGTTAATTTTTGCATGCAGTGTTGTGTAAGGGTACAATTTCTTTCTGTAACATTAGGTACCAAATTTCCCTTACACCATTTGTTGAAAAGACTATCCTTTCCCCATTGCTTGGTCTTGGCACCCTTGTCAAAAATCCTTTAACCGTATGAGCAAGGGTTTATTTCTGAGGGCTCTATTCTATTCTGTAGGTCTTTATGTCTTGTCTGTTTTTGTGTGAGTACTAGACTGTTAATTATTGTAGCTTTGTAGCAAGTCTTCAAATCAGGAAATATGTGTCTTCCAACTTTGTTGTTCTTTTTCTTTTTTTTTTTTTTTTTTTTTTTTTTTGGACGGGGCTGGGTTTGAACCTGCCACATCCGGTACATGGGGCTGGTGCCCTACTCTTAGCCTCCCAAAGCACTAGAATTACACGTGTGAGCCATTGGGTCTTCTGGTAATATCCAAAAATGTTGTTTTTCCAAATTTTTTTTTTTTTT
>NW_003852420.1:16398380-16402173 GCF_000181295.1 Otolemur garnettii
GGCGCCGAGCCTGTTGTTCTTTTTCAAGATTGTTTTGGCTAAAGTTCCTTGAGATGCCATATGAATTTTAGGATGGATTTTTCTTCTGCACAAAATGTCCTTGATACTTTATTGCATTGAATCTCTGGATCGCTTTGGGTATGACATATGGTCATCTTACTAATAAGTCTTCCAATCCATGAACACGGATATTTTTCTATTTATTTATGTCTTTTAAAATTCATCAGTGCTTTTGCAGTTTTCAGTGTAGAAATCTTTTTACTTCCTTGGTTAAGTTAATTTCAAAGTATTTTTTTCTTTTTGATGTTATTGTAAACGGAAATGTTTCCTTATTTTTCTGTTTATTGTTGGCATGTAGAAATGGAACTGATCCTTTTTTTCTTTTTTAAGATGTCTCACTAAGTCTCACTCTACTCTTGGTAGGGTGCTATGGCGTCACAGCTCACAGCAACTTCAAACTCTTGGGCTTAAGTGATTCTCTTGTCTCCGCCTTCCAAGTAGCTGGGACTATAGGTGCCCACCACAATGCCCGACTATTTTTTTGTTGCAGTTGTCATTGTTTAGCTGGCCCAGGCCAGGTTTGAACCTGCCAGCCTCCATGTATGTGGCTGGTGCCATAACCACTGCCACAGGCGCCGAGCCAATAGAACTGATTTTTGTGTGTTGACTTTGTTTACTGCTACTTTGCTGAATTTGTTTATTGGTTTTTTATTGTTTTTGGTATGGAATGTTTTGTATTTTCTACACATAAGATCAAATAATTTTCTAATTATTTCTTCCTTTCTAATTGGGATGACTTTTTCATATGTTTTAGATTTCTTTTCTTGCCTAATTGCTCTGGCTAGAATTTCTAATACTGTGTTTGCTAAAAATGGTGAAAGTAGGCATTCTTATATTTTTCTGATGTCAGAGGAAAAGCTGTTAACCACTGAATGTGGTTTTCATATATGCCCTTTATTATGTTAAGGTAGTTCTACCATTTGTAGTTTGTTGCTTTTTTTTTTGTCATGAAGGAGCGTTGAATTTTGTCGAATTTTCTACACTAAAATTCTGTTAATATTGTGTGTATTATGTTAGTTTTTCATATATTGAACCATCCTTAAATTCTAAGAATAAATCATACTTAGTCAAAGGGACTAATACATTAATCTTCTCAATGTGCTACTGAGGTTTGTTTGCTAATACTTTGTTAAGGATTTCTGCGTCAATGTTCATAAAGATATGTTGGTCTGCAGTTTTCTTCAGAGTCACACGGCAGGCAGGAATATGGAGGAAGGGCAAATAGTAATGAAGGGAAAAAGAAAATTTCCAGCTATCTCAGCTCTCTTTTAAAAAGAGCCTTTCTGAGGCTCTGCCTGTAGCTCAGCAGCTAGGGCACCAGCCACATACACCAGAGCTGGCAGGTTTGAACCATGCCCGGACCTGCCAAACAACAATAACAACTACAACAAAAATAGCCAGGCATTGTGGTGTGCACCTGTAGTCCCAGCTACTTGGGAGGCTGAGGCAAGAGAATAGTTTAAGCCTAAGAGTTGGAGGTTACTGTGAGCTATGATGCCATGGCACTCTACCCAGGGCAACAGCTTGAAACTCTGGCTCAAAAAAAAGAGCCTTTCTGAAAGTCTCACACACCACTTTCACTTTGAGTTTATTAGCCAGGCTTAAGCCACAAGGCCACACTGAGAAATGTAGGTAGCATACTGCACAGTTAAATGTCAAGGGTCTCATTTAGGAATAAATGAGGGAGTGGATGTTGAGACAGATAGCATTCTCAGATAGAATCTCCTTTACCTCTCCCTATTACATTTGGCTGCATATAAAAGGAAACCCCACAAAAGTGGCTTCAACAAGATCAAAGTTTATTTTTATTTATTTACTTTTTTTGAGATAGTCTTACTATGTTGCCCTTGGTAGAGTGCCATGGTGTCACAGCTCACAGCAACCTCAAACTCGTGAGCTTAAACAGTTCTCTTGCCTCAGCCTCCCAAGTAGCTAGAACTACAAGCGCCTGCCACAGTACTTGGCTATTTTTGTTGTTGTTGTTGTAGTTGTGGTTGTTTAGCAGGGCTTGGGGTGGGTTTGAACCCACCAGCCTTGGTGTATGTGGCTGGCACCCTAACCTCTAAGCTACAGGTGCCAAGCTTATTACTACTATTATTATTATTATTTGCCCTTTTACTTAAAAAAGTAATAAAGAAGTATTTCAAAGAAAGAAAAGTTGTATTGGGAATATGCTGTACTTGATATTTTTGTGTTTGCCAAATACTGAGCGGGGTATGGCATTTTGCTTTCTTTCCTTCAGCATTATCTTATACAAGTAGCCATATATATGTCATATTAACCTATGTCCTTCCTCAGAGACAATGGACCCCAGATAGCCTATGTTCGGGACTTCAAGGCAAAGGTTCAGTATTTCCGATTCTGGTGTCAGGTTAGTATTGGGAATGTCTCTGTCCTTCCTTTCTTTTCTTTGTTATGATGCTTATGTTATACAGTGATTGTGAAAATAGTTAACTATACAAATAAAGGAATATCTTTCCTTTATTTTTAAAGCAAAGAAAGATTTATCAATTAGATAATTTTATGGACAACAGAAGCTAAATTAAGCTTAAAACCACTGGAATAAGAAAACATTATCACTTTTCTCTCAGTACCCATTACTTTCCAATAGCAGAAATCTTCCAATATAAGCCAGAACATTTTCTGATTTATAAATTCTAACCAGCTGTTTTTATATCAAGCGTTTAATATAATTGAACTTTGCTAGATAATACATGTTTTTACATATATGAATATGTGCATGTTATATTTAGAGCAGTTTTTTGGGTGTGATCAGCTATTCTGATGTACAAATATTATACTTGATTGAATTATGATTTTTAATGGATTCCAAAGAAAATGAATGCACTAGTCAAAGTGTTACTATCATGAATATTTTTAAACTTCAAACTCCTATAATTAACTGGACTTATGGAAGCAAGAAGAATTTGAATTAACTTTTTGATGATAAAATTAAGAAAAGATTTATTTGACTCATTAAATAAGCACTGTGTTTATACCTTGTTTTCCTCTGTTTTTAATATATTGAATAATCTAATTAGCACAAATGTTCACAAATGCCTGGTTAAACATTATTGAATATGAATTCCTATTTATACTCTACTTGTTTCTGAAGGCAAAAATAAAAGTAAAAAAACTTTCTTCTTTTAATTTCTTGATAGGCCATTTTAATGGTGAGAGTTGACTTACGTCATTCTTATATTTCAGCAACTGGCCATGCCACAGCACATAAAGATTACAGTGACAAGGAAAACATTATTTGAAGATTCCTTTCAACAGGTAATATTTTATTCACTCAAAAAAATTTTCTTCCTAGCTGCCACCCCAGGACCATCTTTGGATGTTGGCAGTTTAATCTGAACAGTTTGGAACTTCTTTTTTTTTTAGAGACAGTCTCACTGTATTGCCCTCAGTAGAGTGCCTAGCATCACAGCTCACAGCAAACTCTTAACTCCTGGGTTTAGGCACAGCAACATCTGACTCCTGGGTTCAAGCAATTTTTTTGCCTTAGCCTCCTGAGCAGCTGGGACTACAGGCTGCCACAACAATGCCCAGCTATTCTTTTGCTGCAGTTTGGCTGGGTCCAAGTTTAAACCCACCACCCTTGGTATACAAGACTGGCGCCCTACCCACTGAGTCAGAGTTCTTTTTTTTTTGAGACAGAGCCTCAAGCTGTCCCCCTGTGCTGTGGCATCATAGCTCACAGCAACCTCCAACTCCTGGGCTCAAGTGA
>NW_003852420.1:16403801-16411068 GCF_000181295.1 Otolemur garnettii
GTTGTTTGGCGGGTCCGGGCTGGGGATTCGAACCCACCACCTTAGGTGTACGTGGCTGGCGCCTTAGCCGGTTGAGCCATAGGCGCCGAGCCGATAACCACCCTTTTGTTGCTGAGTACCATTTGTGTTGAGCCAGTTTCTTGAAACATAACTTAATTGTATAATAGAGTGCTAAAAAAAGTGCAAAACATGATTAAGCTGTCTTGTTATCTTTTGACTTTTGAAACTTAAACAGAAAAACAACCCAGATAGTACTGAAACAGGGGTTTAAAACTGTCACCCTAGATTTAACATCCATCAAATAAATGGGTAATAAAAACTTAAGAAATTGACAACTTAGCAAGACCCTATCTCTTAAAAAAAAAAATAGAAAAAATTACTCAGGCCTGGTAGTGCATGCCTGTAGACTCAGCTACTTGGAAGGTGAGTCAGGAGGGATGCTTAAGCTATGATCATGCCACTGCACTTCAGTCTGGCGAACAAAAGAAGACTTTGTCTCTGAAAAAAAGTATAATAATAAAGAACAACTTGATTGCTTTAAGGGATAACAAATCTGATAGCAACATTAGCATCAGGTTTTCTTCTCTTAGCTATTGGATAAAGTTGCTCCAGATAATCTTTCTTCTATTAACATAACACAAACTGCTTATGGGGGAAATTATAGGAAAAAAAAGTTTTTCTTTCACATTAGCATTTGTTAAAAGGAATTAAAGATATTTTCAATGTTGTGACATCTCATTTGCATGGCTGTATACCTAGCCCATAGTACTTATAGAATATTTGTCATAAGCATGAACATATGTCATAAGCATTGAATTTGTTCATTATATCTGGGATTTTCTTGTTTGAGTAGAATGCAAATTCATGAAAATGATGTGTCTCTTTTGTTGGGAACTGAGAGAATCTTGATGTAAACGGGTTATTTATTGATCCTATCTGGATATTTAAATGTAAGATCTTATCACTTGATTAGGTATATGCATCATATCAACTTCTTTCTCCAGGCCCTTACTTTTTTTTCCTAGGAGTAATATATACAATGCTGAAATGACTCAGTTTTGGTCAAATAATTAAATAGTTTTACAGAAGGGGAATCCAAATGATCTGTCCATTGTAGCTCAAAAGTGTTACTGTTGGCTTGGCGCCCATAGCACAGTGGTTATGGCGCCAGCCCCATACACTGAGGGTGGCAAGTTCAGACCCGACCCAGGCCATCTAAAAATGTTACTGTCCTTCAGATATGAAGATGATCCTATTAACCACTTAAAGTTGAACACAAAATTTGAGTAGCTTTTCTACTGAGAATGAGTTTACATATTTAACTGTATTCTCTCTGCAGCCACTGGGTTTCATTTCTAGATTAGCCAATTAGCTATTACATATACCTTTGGCTATGAACCAAACTTAACCAAACCAAAAAACAAACAAAGAAACAAAATCTTTCCTTTGACAATGCCCATAGTTACTGTGCTTCAAGCAATTTATATAAGTAACCCTATAAGTCAGTAGTAACATCATTAGAATTAAAATTTTATCTGTAAAAAGTGTCTAAGAATATAGATATGCGTAATACATAAATTACTATGAAACATTACTATAATGTATTTTTTGCATATATGCTTTTGATTAGATCATAAATATCATTCCGTGTCCTAGGAGTGAAGAAGATGTCAAACCTGGAAGTGATAAATGGTATTTGAAGAACTGCTCTAACCAATTCTTTCACTTTATTGTTTTATAGATAATGAGCTTCAGTCCCCAAGATCTGCGAAGACGTTTGTGGGTGATTTTTCCAGGAGAAGAAGGTTTAGATTATGGAGGTGTAGCAAGGTAGTGATAATATGAATACTCAGAACTTAGTTCCTTTCTTCCAAAGGTACCATTGCACTTTGCTTGCAAGTATTATTTTCTCAATCTTATATTTTAGGAAAATGAAATGTAGCAAATTATGATATTTTTATTATGCTATAGCTATAGAACTTCAATGAATATTAATTCAGTGCTTTCTCCCTAATGTACTGACTGCTACATTGATTTCACCCACATCACTCATTTAATTCTCAGGATAGCCTTGTGAGATAAAATTTTATAGATGTTGAAGAGGTTTAGAGACTCACCTAAGGCACATAATAAGTTTTCTTTTTTCTTTCTTTCTTTTTTTTTTTTTTTTTGAGATAAGAGTTTTACTTTATCGCCCTTGGTAGAGTGCCATGGCGTCATAGCAACCTCCGACGGCTGGGCTTAGACCATTCTTTTGCCTCAGCCTCCCAAGTAGCTAGAACTACAGGTGCCCACCAGAAAACCTGGCTATTTTTTATTTGCAGTTTGGCCGTGGCCAGGTTCAAACCTGCCACCCTCAGTATATGGGGCCAGCGCCCTACCTACTGAGCCACAGGTGCCACCCAGGCACATAATAAGTTATAGAGCCTGGGTGCAAGTTTTGTATTATCTAACCACTAACCACAGTATTGTCCATGGAACATACAAGGGCCTATCATAATCATTTCATTTTATATATCACAGATTAATTGTACAGATAATAATCACTCAATTCCCAACTGAAATTAATAACATCATAGGAACATAGAAGGCTTTATAGGATTGGAATATGTTGCTTTAAAAAAATTAAAATGGGGCGTGGTGCCTGTAGCTCAAGTGGCTAAGGTGCCAGCCACATACAGGAGAGCTGGTGGGTTCAAATCCAGCCTGGGCTTGCTAAACAACAATAACAACTACAACCAAAAAATAGCCAGATGTTGTGGTGGGCGCCTGTAGTCCCAGCTACTTGGGAGGCTGTGGCAAGAGAATCACTTAAGCCCAAGAGTTGGGGGTTGCTGTGAGCTGTGATGCCACAGCACTCTACTCAGGGCGACAGCTTGAGGCTCTGTCTAAAAAAAAAAAAAGAAATTAAAATGGCAACATATAAAAATGGTAGTTGAAAGTCTTAATTCTACTTTCCTTCTTCATATTGGAACTTTCACTAAAACCCTAGAAGATAATCTTCAGTAAAGAACTGCTCTGCTTGTTCTATAAAAATATTTCATACCTAGTTATAAATTTGTAAAGTAGTAGAGGTATGGAAAGGCAGGGGTCAAGACTGGGTTGGAATCTTTTTTCTGCTCTCAATAATGTGACCTTGGGTAAATACTTGATCTATAAAATGAAAATAGTGATATCTACCTTTCTAGGATTATTGTGAAGAATAAAAATATTGTTTGTTAATGACCTGGTCCAGAGCCTGATTCTTTGTGCACTCAGTAACTGGTGGCTACATTTTAGTAGGTCTTATATTGTGTTTCCAAGTTCAAATAAAACTATTTCAAAATGTATGAAATAATCACAGATATCTGATAAATTAGAATAATAAATTAGAGTAGAAACATTTAATTTTGTTCATGTTAAGAGATAATTCAGGAGGAAGATAAAGATTCATTCATTTTCAGGAAATCAGCTAGCAGTATTAAAGTGTAAGCAGCATTAGGCCACAAACTAACAAGAAAAGAGATCTAGGATATGAGCTTTGATACCACATGTGTGGCCTCAGATCTACTCTATAAGACCAACCTAGGTTACATAGTTTTAGTAGCCATAATCATAATGTTAATATGGATTCATATTTTCCTGATGCTCTTGAATAGGAGCATCTCAGAGCATTTTTCTGATATATGAGTGGTGAGAATTAAATGCTTTACGTCTCTGTGAAATTCGTTTTTCATATTGATTTGAGGTATAGGGAGTAGCTATTGATGGGGATTGTTATGAGACATAATAGTAGATGGAATAGTAGACTGATTTCAGCCACTGTAATCACATTGGTCAATAGTGAATCTTAAAAAATTGCCTGTATATAATATTTTACCTATTCTAAGACTAACATTTTCACATTTTAATGTCTCTAAAATTGAGATGTGTATCGTAAGAGTAGGTGGAAAAAATTTTAGTGAGTCATCAAATAAAAATGAACGATGCCTTAGATGCTTTGAAATATTGTAATGAGCAATGCATAACTCTCTCTGTAAAATTGATGGGAGTTTAAACAGAAGCAATAAAAAACCAACATGAGATTAGAAAACTATCTAAGGATTGTAGATTTCTGAGAACTTTGTAGCACTGCCTTTTTATTTGTTGGTATGGTTACTTACAAAATTCTTCATCCTAAATTATCTTTTGATTTCAGAGAATGGTTCTTTCTTTTGTCACATGAAGTGTTGAACCCAATGTATTGCCTATTTGAATATGCAGGAAAGGATAACTACTGTTTGCAGATAAACCCTGCTTCTTACATCAATCCGGATCACCTGAAATATTTTCGTTTTATTGGCAGGTTTATTGCTATGGTAAGTGCAGGTAGAAAACTGCATTTATTTTGCAAATTCAGCAATCCTGAGTTTTCTCCTATATGCCATAACAGGTCTTACCATAGGGAAGCTTTTTTTTTATTTAAAACAAAAAATTCATCTAGGAACAGTGGCTCATGCCTGTAATCCTAGCCCTCTGGGAGGCCAAGGTGGGAGGATCCCCTGAGCTCAGGAGTTTGAGAACAGTCTGAGCAAAAGTGTGACTCTGTCTCTACTAAAAATAGGATAAATTAGCCAAGCACTGAAGGGTGGAGGGCTATAGTCCCAGCTACTCAGGAGGCTTGAGGCAGGAAGATCACTTGAACCCATTAGTTTGAGGTTGCTGTGAGTTAGGCTGATGGCCATGGTACTCTAGCCTGGGTAACAGAGTGAGACTCTGTCTCAAAAAAAAAAAAAAAAGGAGAGGGGGACCTGGTGTGGTAGCTCACACCTGTAATCCTAGCCCTCTGGGAGGCCAAGGCGGGTGGATTGCCTGAGCTTAGAAGTTTAAAACCAGCCTGAACAAGAGCAAGACCCAATCTCTAAAAATAGACAGGTATTGTGGCAGGCGCTTGTAGTACCAGCTACTTGGTAGGCTGAGACAAGAGGATCAGTTGAGCCCAAGAGTTTGAGGTTGCTGTGAGCTGTGACGCTATGGCACTCTACTGAGGGTAACAAAGTGAGACTCTGTCTCAAAAATGAATAAATAGGCGGTGCCCATAGCTCAGTGGGTAGGGTGCCAGCCACATACACTAAGGCTGGCAGTTTGAACCCAACCAGGGCCAGCTAAACAACAATGACAACAGCAACAAAAAAATAGTTGGGCATTGTGGTGGGTGCCTGTAGTCCCAGCTACATGGGAGGCTGAGGCAAGAGAATTGCTTAAGCCCAAGAGTTTGAGGTTGCTGTGAGTTGTGACGCCACAGCATTCTATACAGGGCAACAGCTTGAGATTCTGTCTCAGAAAAATAAATAAGTAATAAATAATCTTCTAACATTTTGAAATAAAATATGCAATTATTCTAAATGGTATTGTTTCCCTTTTTCCTAGGCTCTGTTCCATGGGAAATTCATAGATACAGGTTTTTCTTTACCATTCTATAAGCGTATCTTAAACAAACCTGTTGGACTCAAGGATTTAGAATCTATAGATCCAGAATTCTACAATTCTCTCATCTGGGTTAAGTGAGTTTCTATTTCCATTTAATTTATGAAAATATAGCTTATCTGCTTTCATCATGGTGTTGGTAACTTATTCAAACTATAAGTGTGTAATTGGTTTATTCAGTTTAAATGATCTATACCTCAAACCTGTCTTACTATGTAATATGATACATTTCACAGAAATATACCCAAGATATGAGTCAATAATATGACCTTAGAGCATGGTCTTCCAATTTCTTCTTACTATGATGTCGTAGGTTAATATTAATTTAAGTTTAGTTAAAGCTTTCAAATTATGGTTGCATTGGTGACTATAACAAATGTTGCTAATTTTATTTGAACAGAGAAAATAATATTGAGGAATGTGGTTTGGAAATGTACTTCTCCGTTGATAAAGAAATTCTAGGTGAAATTAAGAGTCATGATCTGAAACACAATGGCAGCAATATTCTTGTAACAGAAGAAAATAAAGAGGAATACATCAGGTAAGAGAGTGCTCCTTAGTACATACTTTAGCCTTTCTATAAGACTATATAGCATGTTGATAATTGCCTGCTTGTGCTAATGGACAATATCTCAAAAAATATTTATCTTTGTGCTAATGATTATCCTATGGCAATTATTTCTCATTTCTAAAGAGGTTTTTTTTTTTTTTTTTTTAAGTGCGGGGTTTTTTTCCTCTTTTTAAGAGCCAGGATCTTGCTCTCTTACCCAAACTGAAGTACACTGGTGCAATCAGACATTCATTGTAACCTTGAATTCCTGGCCTTAAACAATCCTCCCACCTCAGTATCTCAAAATGTTGAGATTGCAGGCATTGCCTGGCCTAAAAAGTGTTTTTGAAAGAGTTTTAAGGGTAGAAGTCATGACACTGGATCACTCTTTTGAATACCAGTTCTATAACCACTACACCATATAACATGTCATTAAGAAGAATCTCAGGTGGCACCTTGGGCTCAGTGAATAGGGCACTGGCCCTGTATACGGAGAGTGGCAGGTTCAAACCATGCCCCGGCCAAACTGCAACAAAAAAATAGCTGGGCATTGTAGTGGATGCCTGTAGTCCCAGCTACTTGGGAGCCTGAGGAAGAGAATCGGCTAAGCCCAAGAGCTGGGGGTTGCTGTGAGCTGTGACAGCAAGGCACTCTACCAAGAGTGACAAAGTGAGACTGTGTCTCTTAAAAAAAAAAAAAAAAAGAATCTCAGATTTATATACAGATGTTTTTATGGGGACTATTACGAGATCAGGTAAAGTTTATAAGTAAAATTCTTTGTACAGTTTCACACCTCTAGTCTCAAGAGTTATTAGTTCATTCATACCTTCTTATTATCAATTCTGTCCAATCAAGGTTAAATTTAGCATATCTGTTAAGCTACTATTTCTGAGTTTTTTTGTGTGAGTTTCCCTACAAAATTAAAATTGCACTATGTGACACAGTAGACAATCACTATTTGTTGGTAAATTATCCTTCTAAAAATTAATTTAAAA
Source organism: Otolemur garnettii (assembly GCF_000181295.1). Lineage (NCBI taxonomy): Eukaryota > Metazoa > Chordata > Mammalia > Primates > Galagidae > Otolemur > Otolemur garnettii. The sequence continues at coordinate 16,410,792 of NW_003852420.1, forward strand.
TATCCTTTTAAAATTTAATTTTTTAAATTATTTCTATAACTTTTTTATTATACGTCTACATTTTGTTATATCTAGAATACTGGAGAAGGAATGATTCAGATTCCAAGTAGAGAAGAGACGTATTACATTCTTCAATAGTTTTGTGGCTTGGCGCCTGGGGCTCAAGTGGCTAAGGCCCCAGCCACATACACCTAAGGTGGCGGGTTCGAATCCAGCCCGGGCCCGCCAAACAACAATGATGGCTGCAACCATAAAATAGCCAGGCGTTGTGGCGGGC
>NW_003852420.1:16411703-16413263 GCF_000181295.1 Otolemur garnettii
CAACAAAAAAATAGCCGGGCATTGTGGCAGGCACCTGTAGTCCCAGCTACTCAGGAGGCTGAGGCAAGAGAATTGCCTAAGCTCAAGAGCTGGAGGTTGCTGTGAGCTGTGAACCCACAGCACTCTACCAAGGGTGACAAAGTGGGACTTGGTCTCTAAAAAAAAAAAAAAAAAAAATACAGATTTTAAGTTACAGTTTGAATTTTGACAGATGTGTTTATCAGCCTAAATGTGAGCATTTTAAGGGCAGAATAGTGCTAGATCACTCTTCTAAATACCAATTCTGTAAACACTGTTCTGTGTAACATCATGTTCATGTAAATATGACTGAAATCAAATTATGGAACATTTCTTTTTCCTTCTTGCTCCCCTAGAAGGGAGCATACACATCTCCCTTTCTTTGGCCCTGAGGCAGCCAGTTCCGTTTAGTTCTAATTCTATAACTATGGTTCATCTTGAACTTCCTAAAAGAAATTGTATAGTATGTACTCTTGTATCTGGCTTTCTGTGTTTTTTTCTTATACTCAGTATTTGTAAAATTCAGCCATGTATTGCATATCAGTATTTTGTTCTTTTTTGTTGCCGAGAATTCTGTGTATATACCAAAATTTTTTATCCATTCTCTTGTTGATAGGCATTTGGGTTGTTTTCCAATTTGGTGGTATGATGAGTAAAGCTGCTATGCACACTCTTGAGTCTTTTTGTGGACATATTTCTCTTGGGTAAATACCCATACCAGTGGGTCTTAGCCTAGGTGTTTAACTTTATTAGAAACTGTCCAACAGTTTCCCAAAGTGATTGTGCCATTTTACAGTCCTTTTAGCAATATTAGAGAATTGCTTCACATTTCTGTCGACTTAGTATTGTCAGTAGTATCTCACTATGGTTTTAATTCCCATTTCTCCTTTGACCAATGATGTTGAATACCTTTTTGTGTGCATATTAATTACTTGTAGCTCTTCTTTTAGGAGGTGTCTATTCAGATCTTTTGTACATTTTATAATTGGGTTGTCTTTTTTTGTTGTTTGCAGAAGATGTTTTGGTTTGGTTTGGGGTTTGTCCCTAAAAGAGTTAAGGTCGTGGGCAGCCCCATATACCAGGGGCAGTGGGTTCAACCCCTGCCCCAGTCAAAACTGCAAAGAAAAAAAAGAAAAAAAGCATTAAGGTCTTGCTGTGTTGCTCAGGCTGGCCTTGAACTCCTAGCATCATGCCATCCTTCTGAGTAGCTGGGACGATAGGTGCAACCACCATACATGGCTTGACTGTAGGAGTTCTTTGTATGTTCTGGATCATTGGTTTTAGTCTTCTGCTTGTCTAAAATAGGCATTTGAAAATACAAATGTCGGCTCGGCGCCTGTGGCTCAAGCGGCTAAGGCGCCAGCCACATACATCTAAGGTGGTGGGTTCGAATCTCCAGCCCGGGCCTGCCAAACAACAATGATGGCTACAACCAAAAAAAAATGGCCAGGCGTTGTGGCAGGCGCCTGTAGTCCCAGCTACTTGGGAGGCTGAGGCAGGAGACTCGCTTGAGCCCAGGAGTTGGAGGTTGCTGTGAGCGTG
>NW_003852420.1:16414130-16421221 GCF_000181295.1 Otolemur garnettii
AATGCCACGGCACTCTGCCCAGGGGGACAGCTTGAGGCTCTGTCTCAAAAAAAAAAAAAAATATATATATATATATAAATGTACTCAACACTCCAATTATAATGTACGGATTATCAGACTTAGATAAAAATAATAAAACCTAAGAATATATTGCTTACGGGAAACACTTATAATGAAAGAGAAAGAAAGTAAAAGAACAAAGGAAGATATGCCATGCAGATGCTAATAATAAGAAAGTTGTAGTAGACCTGTAGTATTTAAAATTAGATTTTAGGCTATAATCCTAGCAGTCTGAGAGGCTGAGGTGAGTAGACTGCAGCTAAGACTACAGGCACGTACCACCACAATCACACTTATTTTAAAAGTATTTTGTACAGCTGGCTATAGTGGTTCATGCCTGTAATCCTAGCACTCTGGGAGGCTGAAGCAGGAGGACTTGAGCTCAGGAGTTCCAGACAGGCCTGAGCAAGAGCAAGACCTGATCTCTAATAAAAAAAGAAAAATTAGCCAGGTGTGGCAGGCACCTATAGTTTTAGCTGCTCCAGAGGCTGAGGCAAGAGGCTGGCTTGAGCCCAAGAGTTTGAGGTTGCTGTGAGCTAGGATGCCTTCTTTGAATTAATAGTCCAATTTTTACTTTAAAAAAAAAAAACCTATTATGTAGGTTTCTCCAGCTATATCACTTTAACTGTTTTAGTAGTGACTCTAGTCTTTTTAATAATACACGTCCTTGTCTACCTAAAATTAATATTATACTACTTATTTTACAATGTAAGAAGGTTGGAATGGTATAATTTCATTTAGCTCCAGTCATTTGTTGTCATATTGTGCTGTGTTTTTATTGTCATATTTTATTTCTTCATGTTATAAATCTCATAGTGCTATACTGTTGTTCTTGCTTTAAGTAATCAATCGATTTTTAGGAAATTATGAATAAATTCTTTTATATTTTCACATTACCATTTCTAACTCACTTCATTTCTTCCCCAAAGATCCATATTTCTTTGTCTCAAAAAGAAAAAAAAAAGAGTCTCTGTTATCCTGGGTAGAGTGCCATGGCCTCATAGCTCACAGCAACTCAAACTCTTAGGCTTCAGCAATCCTTTTGCCTCTGCCTCCCAAGTACCTGGGATTATAGGCATGCACCACCAGACCTGGCTAGTTTTTCTATTTTAATAGAGACTGGGTCTCACTCTTGCTCTGGTTGGTCTGGAGCTCCTGAGCTCAAGTAATCCACTGGCCTTGGCCACCCAGAGTGCTAGAATTACAAGGGTGAGCTACCACCATGTCTTACCGCTTACAGATCCATTTTTCTAGAATGATTTTCCTTTGGCTTTAAACACTTTCTCTACCATTTCTCATAGTTTGGCTCTGCTAGCAATAAGTTTTCTCAGCTTTTCTGTGAAAATGTCTTTATTTCACACTTTTTTTTTTTTTTTAAGACAGAGTCTCAAGCTATTGCCCTGGGTAGAGTGCTGTGGTGTCACTGCTCACAGCAACCTCAAACTCTTGGGCTTAAGCGATCCTCTTGCCTCAGCCTCCCAAGTAGCTGGGACTACAGGCGCCTGCCACAATACCCGGCTATTATTTGGTTATAGTTTGTCATTGTTGTTTGGGAGGCCTGGGCTGGATTCGAACTGCCAGCCTCTGTGTATGTGGCTGGCACCTTAGCTGCTTGAGCTAAAGGCGCCAAGCCATCACACTCATTTTTAAAGGATACTTTCACTATAATTTAGAATTTTAGGTTTATAGAATAATGGCATGGTTATGTTTTTCAAAAGAATCTTCATTTCTTACAGACATATACTGAAATATTTGTTTAAAACCAGGTACAGTAGCTCACACCTATAACCCGAGCACTCTGGGAGGCTGAGGCAGCAAAATTGAGCTCAGCAGTTGGAAACCAGCCTGAGCAAGAGCAAGACCCCATCTTTAAAAATAGCCAGGTGTTGGGGCAGGTGCCTGTAGTCCCAGCTACACGGAAGCCTGAGGCAAGAGAATCTCTTGAGCCCAGGAGTTTGAGGTTGCTATGAGCTATGACACCGCCATACTCTACTAAGGGTGACAAAGTGAGACCCTTCTCAAAAAAGAAAAAGAAAGGCTCAGCGCCCATAACTCAGTGGTTAGAGTGCTGGCCACATACACTGAGGCTAGGGGTTCGAACCCAGCCCGGGCCTGCTAAACCACAATGACAACTGCAACAAAAAAACAGCCAGGCATTGTGGCAGTCTCCTGTAGTCCTAGCTACTCCGGAGACTGAGGCAAGAGAATCGCCTAAGCCCAAGAGCTGGATGTTGCTGTGAGCTATGACGCCACAGCACTCTACCAAGGGTGACATAGCAAGACTCTGTCTCAAAAAAATAAAAATAAAAAAAGAAAGAAAAGCCATCTTAAAAAAAAAATGGTAAAATCAAAGTATAGGCCAGGCTCAGTGGCTTGTGCCTGTAATCCTAGCACTGTGGGAGGCCATGGTAGGAGGATTCCTTGAGGCCAGGAGTTTGAGACTAACCTGAACAGAGTGAGACACTGACTCTACAAAATATAGAAAGATTAGCCAGGTGTGATGGCATTTACCTGTAGTCTCAGCAACTTGCGAGGAGGATTGCTCAAGCCCAGGCGTTTGAGGTTGCTGTGACCTATTATGAGTCTACTACACTCTAGCTCAGGTGACAAAACAAGGTCATGTCTCAAAAATAAATATATAAATGATAAATAATATGATATCTGCCATATCAGGAGAGACATAGATGAAATAAAATTGGAATATGATAAACTTTCAATATGTGTACAAGGGATTCATTATACTTTTTTAATAAGTTTTTAAATTTTATTTTTATTCTTAGAATTTAAAGTTAAAATCTAAAGTTCCTGATAGCCTTTTTATATTTATTTGCCAGAATGGTAGCTGAATGGAGGTTATCTCGAGGTGTTGAAGAACAGACACAAGCTTTCTTTGAGGGCTTTAACGAAATTCTTCCCCAGCAGTATTTACAATACTTTGATGCAAAGGAATTAGAGGTAATAATATTTTCTTCATTCTCCTGCAGCATGACAGTAAATAATGCCTTCAGATGCCTGCTTTCAACTTGTTTTGCTTTCTTGCCAGTTGTGGTAGTATATTTTTGCTAGCAAGATGTTTTGAAGCATCCCCAGAGATTATAGAAAACCACTGTTCATCCGAAAATAAGAATATTACTCTTCCCAGAATACTTAGGGCTTCTCTACAATTGAGTGACTAATTTCTCTAAATATGTATACAATGTAACACCATATGTGGAACTTTACCTTCATGAGTAATTCTTTTTTTTACTGATTCTTTTTTTTAATATATATTTATAAAATCATAGCAGTGTACATTAATACTATTATGGGGTACAGTGTACTGTTTCTATATACAATTTGAAGTACTTTCATCCAACTGGCTAACATAGCCTTCATGTCTTGTTCTTAGTTATTGTGTTAAGACATTTATATTTTACATTTAGAGAGATTCACATGTACCCTTATAGGATGAACCATAGGTGTGATCCCGCCAATCACCCTCCCTTCACCCACCCTCCCCCCATGAGTAATTCTTAATATACAATTTACAAACCAATGCCTACTGATTAATTTTTTTAAATAAAACTGTTTAATATTCATCTTGTCTATATAGTTAGGTAACTAAAGGAACAATTTGTCTTTTTCATCCCTAAAGGTCCTTTTATGTGGAATGCAAGAAATTGATTTGAACGACTGGCAAAGACATGCCATCTACCGTCACTATACAAGGACAAGCAAACAAATCATGTGGTTTTGGCAGGTTTGTGTCTAAATTTATTTCTATTGGTATTTTTTAGAATTTGCTTAGCACATACAGAAATAAGTCACAGAACAAAATGTTTTCAGGCCCTTCAGTTCATCCTATGTGTTATAACAAAATGAATACAGATTATAACAGCATTCTTTTAAGACTGTTGCCAGGTAAGGCACACATACCTTGTACCTTTGCCCACAGAGACTAAAATAATTTCCAGTGATAAGACTTAAATGCCTTTGATTTAAATGCTTTTGGAATTTTTTTGGACGATCTAAAGAATTGTTTTTTATCATGCATACCTCATTTTAAGAATTAGATAATGTGAGAAGGTTAAATTTAAGAGACTTGGTTTATAATCATAATGGCATCTCCCAAACAATGTCTGCTGTACGTATAGGAAAAGATCCTCACATGCTCAACATCATTAGTCATTAGGGAAATACAAATCAAAATCATAGTGAAATACCACTCTGTGCCCATTAGTATTTTTTTTAAAAGGAAAATAACAGTTGTTGACAAGTTGTGGAGAAATTGGACTCTTGATGCATTGCTGGTGATAGTATTAAATTATATACCACTGTGGAAAATAGTATGGCAGGTCCTCAAAAATTTAGATGTAGAATTAATGTAAGATCCAAGAGTTCCACTCATAGGTATAGTACCCAAAAGAACTGAAAGCATAGACTCAAACAGATATTTGTATACCAGTATTCATAGTGGTGTTATTTAAGATCACCAAAAGATGAAAACAACCCAAATGCCTATCAGTGGATGAATGGATAAAGAAAATATGGTACATATGTTCCTTAACTTATGATGGGGTTATGTATGGATGGACCCAGAATTAAGTCAAAAATGTCACGAGTCAAAAATGCATTTAAGGCTTGGTGCCTATAGCTCAGTGGCTAGGGCGCCAGCCACATACACTGGAGCTGGCGGGTTGAAACCCAGCCTGGGCCTGCCAAACAACAATGACAACTATAACAAAGAAAACAGCAGGGTATGTGGTGGGCGCTTGTAGTTCCAGCTACTTAGGAGACTGAGACAAGAGAATCGCTTAAGCCCAAGAACTGGAGGTTGCTGTGAGCTGTGACACCACGGTACTCTACCCAGGGCAACAGCTTGAGACACTGTCTCAAAAAAAAAAAAAATTTAAATACCCTGATTGTAAAGTTGAAAAATCTGAATTTGAACCAGCATAAGTCCAGGTGTTCTTTAATTTACATTGAATTTACATCCCAGTAAACTCATTGTAAAGCAAGCAAACAAAAAAATCTCAAGTTGGAGTCTATCTGTAATGCAGTGTTTTTTGGTCAAAAAAAAGAATGCATTAGTAACCCTTAAAAACATGATGAATTTTCATAAGTGATAGCCAGGCACTAAGGGACAAATATTGTATTATTCCACTTACGTGAGGTTGCTAGAAGGTAAATTCATAGAGGCAGAAACTAGAATAGAGGTTTTTAAGGGCTATAGGGAGGAAGTCATGTTTAATGTGTAGCTGTGTACTTTTTGTTTGGGATGATGAAGAAGTTCTGGAATAGGAGGGCATTGTGGCAGGTGCCTATAAACTCAGCTACTCAGGAGGCTAAGGCAAGAGAATCATTTAAGCCCAAGAGTTTGAGGTTGCTGTGAGCTGTGACGTCATGGCACTTTACCAAGGGCGATATAGTGAGACTCTGTCTCAAAAGAAATAAAAAGAAAAAGTTCTGGAAATAGTGGTGATGGTTACACAGCAGTGCAGATGTACTTAATTCCATTGAATTATTCACTGAAAATGGTTAAAGTGCTAAATTTTATGTTGTACATATTTCCCCTGATCAAAAAATTTTAAAAGTCTGCTACACATGTAAAGAAGTTAATATGAGAAACTCAAAGATGAACTGAGCTTCTGTAACAAATAGCATTAGCATTTTTAAGATAATTGGCAGTGATACAGTAGGATAAATGTTATTTCTTAAAAAAAAAATTGGCCGAGCCAAGATAATTAATGCTATACGCTTGAAACATTCATTGGAAACTTAATGTTTTGAGTCAATTGTAGAAAACAAAAGCCACATAATTCTGGCTACACTGAAACCTATACACATAGAATATTGAGATGTTGTGATATAGCTGGATCAGAATTCTGTGAGCTTGATTTCAGTTGTTTATAAAACCTCCAAGTCTATACTGACTCACATTCTTGTCATTTGTATGCACATGAATGTCCTATAGGACAAGCAGATCCCGGGAGGGAAAGGGGGTACTGCCCTAGAATAGCTTGAAACTGCATGAATAGGAAACTCTCAGGCCCAGACCATCCTCCTTTATCTATCTCCCTTTAAAGATGTAGTCCTGAGAATTACGGGAAGGTTGATGGGGCTTTGACAAACCTGGAAATGCCTTCTTCATCCATATTGTTGGAGAGAGTCATTATCTAGTGCATAGATACTGTGGGTTCCTTTATGATTTGAAATAATCATTTTTCTTTCTTGTTTAATTTGGTGAAGGTAATATGTGACCTACATATCTCTTTAAATATGCTTTTGACAGTTTGTTAAAGAAATAGATAACGAGAAGAGAATGAGACTTCTGCAGTTTGTAACTGGAACCTGCCGATTGCCAGTAGGGGGATTTGCTGATCTCATGGGTATGTATACAGGGTCACTTTTCCTATACAGAAAATTGTGTACTACACTACTTTTAATAAATATGTGTACAACTTATCACAAAGACAAAGATAGCCATTTTCTTAATTTGTCCCAGTTATTTTGCATTTGTATAACCTTTTAAATCATTTTATAGCCCTTATCTCTGTAGAAATTTTGGGGGGGGGGGCTTTTTTTTTTTTATTGTTTTTATTTTATTTAACCGGGTTTTTTTTTTTTTAATTTCAGGTTAATGTGAAGATATAAACAACTAGGTTACAATGTTTGCATTTAGCAGGTAGAGTCCCTCTTTAACTGCATCCTGTACCCAAGAGTTGTGCCATATACCCTTACATTGTGCCCATTAAGAAGGAGCATACCAATCCGCCTTCTCTCTTCTGTAGAAATTTTTTTTTTTGAGACAGAGCCTCAAGCTGTCCCCCCTGGTTAGAGTGCTGTGCCATCACAGCTCACAGCAACCTCCAACTCCTGGGCTCAAGTGAGTCTCCTGCCTCCATCTCCCAAGTAGCTGGGACTACAGGCGTCTGCCACAAGGCTGGCTTTTTTTTTGGTTGCAACTGTCGTTGTTTGGTGGGCCCGGGCTGGATTCGAACCTGCCACCTTAGGTGTATGTGGCTGGCACCTTAGCCACTTGAGCCATAGGC
>NW_003852420.1:16421561-16424226 GCF_000181295.1 Otolemur garnettii
TTTTTTTTTTTTCCATTTGTTTAGCTGGCCCAGGCCAGGCTTGAACCTGCCACCCTCAGTGCATATGGGAGCACCATAACCCCTGTGCTATAGGTGCCAAGCCTAGACTGGGAGCTCTTTTGAGATACAGCTCCATATGTTCATCTTTTTATTTCTGACAACTGGCAGAGTTCTATTACATACTACATGTAATAATTGCTAATTAAAGTATGTGTTGTATTGACATGAATGACCATGAGAATATTTGTGACTAAATAATAAATTTATTTCTTTAATGACAACATTATGCCAAGTACCATAGCAAAATACACAGAGCAGGTGTGATCTCTAAGCCTACTTTAGGTGAAGCAGAGAGGAAAACTAAGCAGGGGGGTTTATTTTTTGTTGTTTTTTGTTTTGTTGTGTTGTGTTGTGTTTTGTTTTGAGACAGAATCATACTCTTATTGCCCTGGGTAGAGTACCATGGCATCATAGCTCACAGCTACCTCAAACTCCTAGGTTCAAGCCATCCTCTTGCCTCAACCTCCTAAGTAGCTGGGATTATAGCTGCCTGCCATAACACCATGCTAGTTTTTCTATTTGTAGTAGAGACAGGGTCTTGCTCTTGCTCAGGCAGGCTTCGAACTCCTGAGCTCAAGCAGTCCACCCATCTTAATCTCCCAGAGTGCTAGTAGTATAGGCATGACCTACTGGGCTCAGCCGTAAGCAGTTAATTTTGGATACAGTGTGTGAAACAAATTTAACAAAGATTTTAAAAGGCAGACCAAAAGAATTTTGGTATTACCTAGAAAGTATTAGAAGCTGTGGAAATTTTGTGAAGAGAGGAAAACTTGCTGGCACGATATTTTAGGATGATTTAAGAAGAAGATATAGTGTGGATTAAAAGCTGGAGCGTACCTATAGATAGGAAGAAATCACTGCAATGATGAGAACCTGATCTTAGGAGATAGAAATGGAAATAGGAAAGAATGAAGAGATGCTAGAGAAGTTCCAAAGGTATACACAGTAGAGAGCTTGATTGAATGAAGTTTTTAAAAGGTGTGGCATAGATAACTACCATGTTATAGAACATGGAGAAATGGAGAAGTTTCAAAGTGTAAAGAGCATGGTTAGCGATGTCAGGGGGAAAGTGATGAATGGCTTAGAACTTGCTGAGTTTTAGTTCACTGCCAGAGAACCAAGTAGAAAACCCCAAAGGAGCAGTTGTGGAATAGTAATAATATATGTCAGAGGTTAGAGTAAAGAGGGAAAGTTAAGTCATCAGAGCTCATCATATTTGGAGCTGTGAGAATTAATCTTAGGCAGAAATAGAATACAGAGAAGAGTAAAAGGCTGGGCTCGGCGCCTATAGCTCAACAGGCTAAGGCGCCAGCCACATACACCTAAGGTGGCGGGTTCGAATCCCCAGCCCGGGCCCGCCAAAACAACAATGACGGCTGCAACCAAAAAATAGCCGGGTGTTGTGGCGGGCGCCTGTGGTCCCAGCTACTTGGGAGGCGGAGGCAGGAGACTCGCTTGAGCCCAGGAGTTGGAGGTTGCTGTGAGCTGTAATGCCACGGCACTCCGCCCAGGGGGACAGCTTGAGGCTCTGTCTCAAAAAAAAAAAAAAAAAGAGTAAAAGGCTGATGCTTAGAAGCATCTGTGCATATGGATCGGACAAGTAGCTTGGAGGCCATCTTAAAGGAGATACTAGAGAGTAAAAAGGAGAAATAATCCCTCAAAAGCAACATAGTAGTTTTTTTTCTTGTGCTACACACAGAAGTCTCAGGTGATTCCTGAGTAAATTTTTAGAGAGGCACCTTTGAGAATGCATTCTAGTTTGAAGACGAGAAAGCGTGTTAGTTTGGGAGGAAAAGAGCAGTGGTCAGAATGAGAAGAGAAATTGGTACAGCTTCTCAGTATACACTGAAAATCTGATGAATAGATAAGAAGTAGGATAGGCTGATGCAGTGGCTCATGCCTATAATTCTCGCACTTTGAGAGGCCAAGCTGAGGGGATTACTTGAATTCAGGAGTTAAGACCAATCTGAGCAACACTACAAGACCCCTCCTCTATGAAAAATTATCTGGTAATGATGGTGTGCACCTATGGTCCTAGATACTCAGAGGTTTGAGGTAGAAGGATTCTTGAGCCCAGGAGTTTGAGGTTGTAGTGAGGCTATGATCACTCCACTGTATTCATGCTTCAGCAACAAAGTGAGACTTTATCTCACAAAAAAGAAGTAGGACTACTCTTAGAAATAATACTGGTGAGTAAGGCTGTCTAAACACGAAAGGGGCCAGGCTCAGGCTTATAATCCTAGCACTCCTGGAAGTGCAAGGGAGATTCCTTAAGGCCAGGAGTTTGAGACCAGCCTGAATAATGTAGTCAGGCTGCAGTCTCTACAAAAATTAACTGGAGAAACAGTGAGATTATGAGATCATAGAATTTTAGAGGCCAATTAGTTTGTTGTTTGTCTTCTTTTTGCTTTCTATTTTTGTTTTTGTTATATTTTTATTTTTACTTTTTGACTCAGTTTATTTAGAGATGAGCATGGCTAGTCTGGTCAAAGTTATGAGCCAGAACTGTGTCAGCAGCAAAGGGCAATAATACTTTTAAAAATGTCAATAATGGCTCGGCATCTGTGGCTCAAGCGGCTAAGGCGCCAGCCACATACACCTAAGG
>NW_003852420.1:16424694-16439475 GCF_000181295.1 Otolemur garnettii
CCAGGAGTTGGAGGTTGCTGTGAGCTTGATGCCATGGCACTCTACCCAGGGGGATAGCTTGAGGCTCCGTCTCAAAAAAAAAAAAAGAAAGAAAGAAAAATAAACAAATAGATGAAAAAGATAAGAAATAATCAACTTAAATATATATGATGAGAAAAAGAAGGAAATAACCTAAATAAAGTAGGGATAGTACATCTCCCAAAATAAATTACAGATTTGTTGAAGTGGAGACAAATGAAGTACATCTTAAAAGTATAGTATCAAAATACATCTCCTGAAATCCCACAATAGGCCAACTCTCTTAATATGTAAAAAAGCCTCAGAGACCACATTTGAAAAGTAGGTGAAAATAGGAACATAAGTGCAAGAGTCTACATAGCAGTTGTATGGTTTAAGGATGTTGTTAAGATTGAAAACAGACAAACTAAACATAATTTTAGTATGTATTTCTTCAAACTCTAACGTCTTACAGTATATACTCAGTTGTATGAGGTCTCAAACTATTTCCTGTGTTCTTAGATTTTTTACTTGTGAAAACAATTCAGTGTTGATGAAGTAACAAAGTGTTACCAATATATATTTATACTAGTTTTAGGCAGGTGGGACATGAGAAAATTCTCAGTGCCTGACAGTCTCACGTGTTGCAGAACATTTAGAGTACCTGGTCCCTTCTAATTAAAAAATCCAGCAGCACTACCAATTATTATAATGCAGATAAATGCTTACTAGGGAGCAGTAATGACCTTTTAGAAAACCATTGCTTTCGGCAGCACCCATAGCTCAGTGGGTAGGACACCAGCCACGTACACCGAGGCTGCTGGGTCTAAACCCAGCCTGGGCCAGCTAAACAATGACAGCTGCAACAAAAAAATAGCCAGGCGTCGTGGCAGGCACATGTAGTCCCAGCTACTTGGGAGGCTGAGGCAAGAGTATCGCTTAAACCCAAGATTTTGAGGTTGCTGTGAGCTGTGACACCACGGCACTCAACCCAGGGCAATAGCTTGAGACTCTGCCTCAAAAAAAAAGAAAGAAAACCATTGCTTTTTATAATCACTATTCACAGCTATCTTCAGCAGAAGGTAAATAAGAGATGAACTGGGATATGGGTGTGTGTATAATGGTATGCCCTATAGGACCTATAAGATAAAGCGTTATTATTGAATTCACTATGATGTTTATTTCATAAAGATAGTGGATTGTAGTTTCCTTATTAAACTTAAAACTACTAAAATTAAGCTTTTTGTGTGTTCTTATGTAAGCTATTATTAATCATAAGCGTGTGTTATTCTTCATTTTCTCCTCTTGGGCATACATCAACCAAATGGTTCTCAAACTTTGGCAATTGGGTGGCACCTGTGGCTCAGTAGGGCATCAGCCCCATGTACCAAGGATGGGGGTTCAAACCCAGCTGCGGCCAAACTGCAACAACAAAAATAGCTGGGCTTGTGGCGGGTGCCTGTAGTCCCAGCTACTCAGGAGGCTGAGGCAAGAGAATCCCCTAAGCCCAAGAGCTGGAGGTTGCTGTAAGCTGTGACGCCACAGCACTCTACCAAGGGCAACAAAGTGAAACTGTCTCAAAAAAAAAAAAAAAAACACTTTGGCAATCATCAGAATCACCTGGAAGCTTGTTAAAACATACATTGCTGAGCCCCACCTGTAGAGTTTCTGATTCAGTAGGTTGAGATGTATATAGGCCCCATGGATTTGGGATCCCTGGTGATACTGATGCTGCTGGATTGGGGAGCACATTTTGAGAAACATTACACTGACTGGCTATTTATGATTTCATTATGTTTTAGGGAGCAATGGACCACAGAAATTCTGCATTGAAAAAGTTGGGAAAGAAAACTGGTTACCCAGAAGCCATACCTGGTAAGTAAAATCAGAAAGAATAAAGAGAATAGAATAGACTTTTTCTAGTTATCTTGTAGCTATTTAAAGCCTGTTAGAAATGAGAACGGAAATATTTTCTTCATGGTATTGAATTTTTATTTTAACAGAGTTAGGGGGTACAAGTAGAATTCTGTTAACATGTATATACTATATAGTAATGGAGTTACCCCAATGGCAATTTTTTGTCCCTCACCCTGTCTCTACTCTTCTTCTTTGTGAGTCATTATTGTCCATTGTACTATTCTTTGTGCCCTTGTGTAGCTATAGATTAGCTCCCGTTTATAAGCAAGAACATGTGGTGTTTATTTTTCTATTCCTGATTTAGTTCACTTAGAATAATTGCCTCCACAAATTGTTTTCAGCCATGTTTTTGAGGTATTATGTATCATAAAATTTACCCATTTTAATTTAATGATATTTAGTAGATTTACAGAGCAGTACAACCATCATCATAATCCTGTTTTAGAACACTTCCTTCCCCTTAAATTATCCTTTATGGCCATTTGCAATCAATCCTTTTGCTCGCCTATTAATTTTTTAAAACTGAGATTTAGAATTCTTTTAACTTTTCTGAGAAGGCAGGGAAAGAAATCAAAGTTAGGAGACCTACTTTCTAATGTAGTGACCATTATTATTTTTTTTAATTAAATCACAAACACATAGATCATGTATACATTAATGCATTTATGGGGTACAATGTGCTGATTTCATATAGAATTAGGAATGCTTACATCACACTGGTTGATACATACCTCATCTTGTTTACTTTTTTTTTTTGAGATAGTGTCTCCCTATGTTGCCCTCAGTAGAGTGCTGTGGTGTCAACAGCTCACAGCAACCTCAAACTCCTTGGGCTTAAGCAATTCTCTTACCTCATCTTCCCAGGTAGCTGGGACTAAAGGCACCTACCACAATCCCCGGCTATTTTTTTGTTGCAGTTGTCATTGTTGTTTAGCTGGCCCAGGCTAGGTTTGAACCTACCAGCCTCAGTGCATGTGGCCAGCGCCATAACTACACTGTGCTGTGGGTGCCAAGCCTATTTTCTCATTTTTAATGTAGTTTAATCACATTTCCACAAAATGTACAAAACTAAAAACCAACCATAATACTATCTTAAATACAGTAATATGTTGGAATTCAACTTAATGCATCAATATTTGAACTTTATTTTGTGGGATATTCAGTGGTCATATATTCTTATGACCCCATTCAGCCTTTTTATTTTTTGTCTATTCCTTTATGGGTTTTTTTGTTTTTGTTTTTGTAGTTTTTGGCTGGGGCCAGGTTTGAACCTGCCACCTCTGGTATATGGGGCCAGCGCCCTAATCTTTTTCCACTTACCTTGGCAGGTTCAGCCCTCTCGTACCTCCCAGAAAATATTCCCAAAGCGTACTCTTTTGAGATAGGATCTCTGTCACCCAGGCCAGAGTACAGTGGTATCCTCATCCATGTTGTAGCATGTGTCAGCATTTCCTTCCTTTTTAAGACTGAATAATTCTCAATTGTATGGATCTATCACATTTTGTTTATCCATCTGCTCATGGACACTTGGATTATTTCTCCCTTTTGGCTATTTTGAATAATGCTGCCATAAGCAGGTGTCCAAGTATTTATTTATGTCCCTGCTTTTGGTTCATTTGGGTATATACCCAGAAGTGGATTTGCTGGATCCTGTGGTACTTCTACTTTTAACTTTTGGGGAAATTGCCATGCTATTTTCCATAATGACTATAGCAGTTTACCTTCCTCCCACCAGCAGTACAAAAGGGCTCCAGTTTCTCCACATCCTTGTCAACTCTTCTTTTCTTTTTTTTTTTTTTTTTAATAGTAGCCATCCTAATCAATGTAAAGTGGTATCTCATTGTAGGTTTTATTTGAATTTGTCCAGTGACTAATGATGTTGAACATCTTTTCATGTGCTTATTGGCCATTTGTGTATCTTCCTTGGAGAAATGTAAATCCTTTGCTCATTTTTAATTGTTGACTTGTAAGAGTTCTTTACATATTCTGGATACCTGTCATTTATCAGATTCACAAACACTTTTTCCCAGTTTGTGGGTGTCTTTTCACTTTCTTAATGGTATCCTTTAAAGCACAGAAGCTGAATTTTGATGAAGTGTGTGTTTTTTGTTGCTTATGGATTTGTTATCATTTCTAGGAAATCATTGCTTAACTAGAGGTCACAAGGATTTACTCTTAGGTTTTATTATAAAAGTTTTATAGTATCAGCTCTTAATATTTAGGTCTGTGATCCATTATGAGTCTGTTTTTGTGCATGGTGTGACATAGAGTCTGACTTCCTTTTCTTTACATCCAGATATCCAATTGCCTCAGCATCATTTGTTGAATTCTTTTCTCCGTTGAATGGTCTTGGCACCATTGTTGAAAATCAGTTCACCTTAAATATATGGATTTTTTTCCAGATTCTTGACTCTGTCCTGTTGATCTATATGTCTGTCCTTAATGATAGTACCACATTGCCTTGATTACTGTAACTTTGTAGTAGGTGTTGAAATTAGGCAGCATGTATCCAACAACTTTTCAGGGTTGTTACTAGCTATTATAGGCCCCTTGGATTTCTATATGAATTTTAGGATCAGCTTGTCCATTTCCACACAAAGTTCAGCTGGGATTTTGATAATGGACTTCTTTGAATCAGTAGATGAATTTTGGGAGTATTTCCATCCTAATAGTATATTCTGATCCATGAACATAGGATGTCTTCCCATTTATTTAGGTTGTTTTCATTTTAACAATGTTTTGTACTTTTCATTGTATAAGTCTTAACACTTCTTTTGTTAAATTTATTTTGTATTTTACCCTTTTTATTTTTTTTGCAGTTTTTGGCCAGGGCTGGGTTTGAACCTGCCACTTCCAGCATATGGGGCTAGTGCCCTCCTCTGAGCCACAGGCACTGCCCCTGTATTTTATCCTCTTTGATACTATTGTAAATGGAATTATTTTCTTAATCTCATTTCAGATTGCTCATTGTTACTGTATAGAAATATTGATCTTCAGTGCTTTTGTTTTTTAAAGACAGAGTCTCACTATGTTGCCCTTGGTAGAGTGCTGTGGTATCACAGCTTACAGCAACCTCAAATTCTTGGGCTTAAGCGATTCTTTTGCCTCAGCCTCCCAAGTAGCTGGGACTATAGGTACCTGCCACAACACCTAGCTATTTTGTTGTTGTTGTTGTCATCATTGTTTAAGCTGGCTGGGGCCGGGTTTGAACCTACCAGCCTCAGTGTATGTGGCCAGCACCCTACCCACTTAGCTATGGGTGCCGCCTAAGGTTCTGTTTTAATTTGCCATTACTAACAAAGTCATAATTATAGGTTCACAATTATGTTACAGTTGGTTATAGTCAGTTGCAGAACTGATACTTGAACCACGCTGTGTGGCTTTAAAACCAGTTCTGCTATACTACACTGCCCATTTTATTCTTTGTAAATTTCTTTTTCACGAACTAACAATTTTTACTTTTAGCTTTAACCGCCTAGACTTGCCACCATACAAGAGCTACGAGCAACTGAAGGAAAAGCTTTTGTTTGCCATTGAAGAAACAGAAGGATTTGGACAAGAGTAACTTCTGAGAATTTGCATCATGAAAGGACGAAAAGTTATTTGCAGTGTTTGTCCTTTTCCTTCTCTGCCTGTTGCACATCTAGTTGTAAAATTGGACTATGACTGTTTAGAGAGTTATCTGAGTGTAAGTAAATTAATGTTATCATTGAGATTTATCTTCCATTGATTCTGGATTTCTACTCTGCATTTCCAGAAATCAGATCTGCACATGACTAGTCAAAACCTTAATCAAGATTTAACACAGCAATGAAATCTGCCTTGTCTTATTCCACTAGACTAGATTATTTCCTTAACGATTTCATATATATGTCAAAAGCCTCACCTTGGGAGTAGGTTTTTTTTTTTTAGAAATTCTGCAGATATGCAGGGAAGTCCCTTGGTAACTGCAATATACAAGATCTTCCTATTAAGCCTCTTCGTGGTAAGAGGTATTTAAGTGCAAGTTCATCCCAGCTTCTGGGGTTATAAGCAGATTTCTGGCTTGTGCTCTCCCTCTCATTTCAGCCTGGCTTGACTGTTGTTTTTCCTTTGTGGAGCATGAATCTATGCATTTCCTGGAAGTGATGCAAGACTCTTGCATCTTTCTACAAGGTAGTTTTGTCAATTTGAATACAGAGAAAAGTTGGTCCCAGTTTGCAAATGACTTTATACCTCTTTTCATTTGGAAATGAAACTTTACAAACAATATTTTACACTGTGGTTCCTTCACTGTTGTTTTTAAAAGGTAACCTAGAATTGGAGTTAATTTAACTGAATTCATCTAAGGCTATTATTAATGACTTTTGGATGTTCTTTTTCTACATAATTGGAACTTCATAATTTTATCATAATCCAACACCTTCAGCTATATTTAATTATTGCTAAGAGTTCAGGTTTGTAACTAGAGTGCTTTCTAGATCAAGTAGAAATCAATGAAACAGTTTCTGAAATCACATTTTCATTTGGGAAGGAGAGCTATAATACTGGCTAAAAAGAAAGAAGGGAAGATAACTATTAACCACAGAAATTTATCCCCTGTGTAATTAAAAGTCTTCAGATTTACCATTTCTCTAATACATATTGTAGTAGTCATTTCCATTCTTTACATTGTCTTGAATTGGATTGATATTCCTCATCTGCCATATTTGCACCCCTAAAAATTTTAGTAAGTTTTCCATTTTCTCATGACTATTTTAGACTGCTCCAGTAGTAACCAATTAATGCACTTTGAATTTTCTCTGTAGTTAATTCTTTTCACTTGGTCTAGCTTAGACTGTCAAAATGGCTGTTGTTATACATTTGACTTTATGGGCAGTGGGATGAAGCCTAAGCTAGCTCAGTCCCTATTACAGGTGAACCTGAGGATAGTCTCAAAACTTAACAGGGACTTTGCCATGTTTCCACAGCATAGCATGAACAAGTAGCATTAAGCCAAGAATAAGCAAAAAGTAGCAGACCCCTGTTTCCTTAAGAAAAAAAAAGTTTTTTTTCCTAAATGCTCTTCCTATTTACATCCTGGCACAATAAAAACATTTTTTTTTAAATTTGTGTATCTGTACTCTAAGACACTGCCATCAAAGCAGAAACTTACATAAATGATAGGACTGCCTCATCAAGAAATTGTCTGTGTAAAAGGGGAGATGAGGCTCTCCCCAGCCCTATATTTGTTTTTTATCTCATACCCCAGGAAACATGTGATCTGTAAATGCCCTAGTTGTTTCCAAAGTAGGGACTCTGCCCTTTTGCTGGTAGGGAAAAAAACTGCTATTGCTTTGTCTTACAGAGCGAATGTTTGCCAACTATCCATTCATTATATGTAAGTCTGAATTTTGGTAATATAGGCTATGAAAATTAAGCCTTCTATTAAAGACTTCCTATTGAGGTGAACTCTTAATACTGAAGCATAGTTACATACAATATTTACTAGAGACATACATAAGAGATTAAATTAAGAGATAATGTTAAGAAAATAGACTTTTTTGGTTCTACATAATGCTTCATGATTCATTTAGGGACCTAGAAATATTGTGTGAAAATGTATAAATATCACCCAAAAGGCTTTCTGCCCTATATTTTTAAAATACAGAATAGTTATATTTGAAGTAGCCCTGGCCCTAGTTCTATAGGGCTTGGCTATTTAATATTTTTATGGAAGAAATGTTTAGTTCTGGAAAAGGTAAATGCTTGTATATATTTTTGCAGCCTGGGATCTCCCTACTCCATTTCTTCCTTTAATTTAAGTGGCCACATGTATATGTCTTCCCTATTGTGTTAGAAAAATGGGGGCTGGTTATCCTAAGAATCAGAGGTTATAGAAAAATACTGCAAATAGACAGCAGACATAAATATCTACCAGATGTTATCTTAAATTTTGGTCCAAATTGAATATTTGGAAATAGATTTATTAAGTGTTTAATTAGAGCTTTTTAAAACTAAATTGCTTTTAGAATCCTTTTTCCTTGTAAGCATTGTAAATGCTAATCCTGTTAATTTTTTTTTTTTTTTTTTACTGCATGTTATGTTGAAATAAAAAGAAAATGAGCAATTGACTTATTCTTCTGCTCTTTTGGGGTTAGGGGTTGGGGAAAGCAGCATTCCACAGCTTGGTCAGGAGAGAAGAGAAGGCCCTCAGTTGTTTCATCAAAAAGTTCCTAATAATGCATTCCCACTCATTATCGTTCATTGTATGTCAGATTACTAAAGAATCTCATTTCAGGCTCAGCACCTGTAGCACAGTGGTTAACGGTGCCAGCCACATACAGGTTTGAACCCAGCCTGGGCCAGCTAAGCAACAATGACAACTGCAACAACAACAACAAAAAAAATAGCTGGGCGTTGTGGCAGGTGCATGTAGTCCCAGCTACTTGGGAGGCTGAGGCAAGAGAATTGCTTAAGCCCAAGAGTTTGAGGTTGCTGTGAGCTGTGACACTACAGCACCCACTGAGGGCAACATAGTGAGACTCTGTCTCAAGAAAAAAAGAAAACTTATGTCATAAGACTTATAATAACTATTTTAAAAATTCAGGCACTGTACTCAAGAGGCTGAGGCAGGGAGATCTCTTGAGCCCCGGAGTTCAAGTCTAGCTTGGGCAACATAGCAAGATCCTGTCTCTTGGTGAAAAATCATACCCAAATTATTATTTTCCCCAAGAGATTTTTTTTATCATCAAGAGATTGATATACCATTGTTAGTCCATCAGAAATTGTACAACATGCTCAACTACCCACAGAGGTCTCATAATATAGAAAGTATTTCAGTCAACCTCACCCTGCCACTTTTTACTTTTCTGGTTAAAAATCTGAAATGTTATTAAAGGTGACTCATGGAATTAAACTTACCCTCTATTTTTATATCCCTCCTTGTTTGGGATATAACTCCATCTTTCTAAATTCATTTAGAATTAACTCCTTCTATTTAGTATTATTGGTATCTCCAGCCCCCTCATTTTATCACTTTTCTTTTAGCGTTATTGACAAAATTGCGTATGCTTTCATTAACTAAAAACAGGGAATGGCAGCACTGCGTTGTAGATTACTATATTGGAGTACCTTTGTTTTCTTGGAGTATAATTTCTAATGCCCAAGTTAACTACAAATATCTTAGGGAATCAAGTGCTTTTATAAAGTTCCCTCTAGGGTTGTCTCACTTTTACATTTCCTTAAATGATATAAGACTGTTTATAATTAAACATTTTGGGTCCCTCATTTGCATATTTTTCTGCTGGTCTTTGGTAAGAAGGTGGTGTTGTCTCCCAAAAACCCCACACAGAAAAGACTTCTACGTGACTGAGTCATATAGACTTCTGCCTCTCTACTTTTATAAGTGGCAAGGTACAGCCTGTCCTGTGGCATGGATAGAAATAAACTAGAATGGCTCAGTGCCTGTGGCTCAAGTGGCTAAGGCACCAGCCACATACACCAGACCTGGTGGGTTTGTATCCAGCCTGGGCCTGCCAAACAAAAGAAAGAAACCAGAATGATCTCTACTCAGATTAAATTCAGTGCCTATGTTGAAGATGAAGACATCTATAAGGGCCACTGACAATAGGGCCTCCAACTGAATTGCTTTTCTGAGACAATTAAAAGTACTCTAAGACAGGACCCGAGCCATGACTGTGAGTAGGTAACCACTAGCTACCTCGACTGTTCTCTACAAGCTGGTCTGCTCACCTGCTGCAAAGTTTCTGTAGACCTTTTTCTTAGGAAACCCAGATGATCACGCTCTCATTTAAAACAGAACCAATGGAGAAAGGCTAAGGGAAATAGAATTTAATATGCTGATCTAACAGTGACTGGAGAACAGACTCTGCGGGCCTCTCCCAGGTCATGAGTTGTATGTAGACCCTGTCCTATTTAATCCCCCATAAGCAGCAGTTAGAAAACTCTACCTTAATTGTGGCTAAGAAAAAGGGTAAAGATACACCACCACTGCCCCAAACATGAAGAAATCTATCGGGAATAAGTAAGTCATCTTTTTTTCTTTTCTTTCTTTTTTTTTTTTTTTTTGAGACAAGAGTCTCACTCTGTTGCCCCAGTTAGGGTGCGGTGGTGTCAAATTAGCTCACAGCAACCTCAGACTCCTGGGTTCAAGTTATCCTCCTGCCTCAGACTCCCAAGTAGCTGGGACTACAGGCACCTGCCACAATGGCTGGCTACTTTTTCTATTTTTAGTAGAGGTGGGGTCTGGCTTTTGCTCAGGTTAATGTCAAAGTCCTGCGCTCAAGGGATCCTCCCACCTCGGCCTCCCAGAGTGCTAGGATTGCAGGCATCAGCTACTATGCCTAGCTAAGTAATTGTTCTTACTGACCATTGGTTCTCCACCCCAAAACTTAGCATCAAACGTGGGCTCAGCTGTGGCTGACTGGCTGCTGTTCTCTAGACTTTTAAGAACGCCTCACATTATGTAAACTCCATAGCAGAAGCTGCTGTCACTCCCAGGCCATATTCTCTTGTCAATGCCAATGTGTTTTGTAGTTCTCTTTTGTGAACAAGACATTTGCAGTGTGGAACCAGGGGAATCTCCTGGTTGGCAAGGAGAGGAGGACACCCACAAAGATGATGTTGGTCCCTTAAGGAACAGGGTCCTATTGAGTAAAGAATAGCTATGGACAATAAGATTTCCTCAAAGCACCCCACAGGGAAGGACCTTGAGAATTTGCAGTCATACTTGCAGATGACTAAAAATAGCCATACTGTTATTTTACCTAATTCCTAATTCAGATCTGTTCTTTTATTCATCTTCCCTATCACAGCAACCAATACCATGCCCATATGCATTTAGCATCAAAACAACCGTCAGCATTTACAACTAAGTGCCAGAGATGGATGGGTATTAAACATGCACTGTCATTAAGTCTTCTAGCTACTGAGAGGAATGATTATGCATTTTACAGTTAAGGAAAACAGAGGCTCAAAGTGATTGAATAAGGTGCTGCTATTAAGTGGCAAGAGTACAAATTGGAATTCAGAACTGTTTGAATACCAAGCTTGTTTGCTTAAACAATCTGCTGTACTGCTACTCACAGACTACAACCCTAGAAGTCTTTCATAACTAATTTACCATGTTATCAAAACTAATCAATTAACATTGGTTAAAAGAAAAAATTCTAAACTGCAGCACTTATTCCGATTTTTCCACCTGTTTTTCCAGAGGGTTTTTTTTTTCTTTAATCTCTACAATATGTGACAGTTTATCATTTATTCCTTGTCTTTTGTGACCTTGAGATTTTTGAAGGGTACTGTACCTTGTAGAATATCCACAAATTGGCTCCGCACCTGTAGCTCAAGCGGCTAGGGCGCCAGCCACATACACCAGAGCTGGCAGGTTCGAATCCAGCCTGGGCCTGCCAAACAACGATGACAACTACAATAAAAAATAGCCGGGCGTTGTGGCGGGTCCCTGTAGTCCCAGCTACTTGGGAGGCTGAGGCAAGAGAATCACTTAAGCACAAGAGTTTGAGGTTGCTGTGAGCTGTGAAGCCATGGCACACTACCCAGGGTGACAGCTTGAGTCTCTTGTCTCAAAAAAAAAATCCTCAAATTCAGTTTTCTATGGTGAAGACTAGGTTTTTGTGAAAAATACCACGGAGGTGATGTACCTTTGGCACATCTTACTAGGAGGCACACGACGTCAACATATCTCATTACTAGTAACATCAACCTTGATCTCGTTAAGGTAGTATCTGCTAGGTTCCTTAGCTGCAAAGTCATTATCCAGTCTTAACGTGTAGCACCCTGGAAAGAGCACCAAATCTTTCTCCCACTAAAAAGCGGCTACCGTGAAATTAAAATTTGGAGTCAGAGCATCACCACTGAATTCAGCAAGTTTTAGTGACTCAAAAGACAGGATTTGTAAAGCATCTGGGATACCGATACTCACTATGCTACTGGAAATAACATTTTGTAAGAGTTCAGCACGGTTACGTGGCACGAAGTTCACCAAATGGCCGCATGTTTTGGCAGAACTTACTGCTAGAGGATCCACAAATTTTGCAACCTTTGAAAACGAGACAATGTAGGGCTCGGGAAAGAAGTGAACCCCTTGTAAAGGTGAGAGAATAAGAGCACGGAGACGTGCAGAGGCTTCTCCACGGTGACGCTAAGCGCGGATTCCGACGTCCCTAGACGCCCAGGCCAGCCCCGACCAATTCATCTCAGAACTTGCATGGAATGTTCTTGAGGGGGGTCGCTTTGGACATTCCAGAGGTACCCAAATACAGCCCCAACAGCCTTCCCTAGGTCTTTAGCGAATGTCGCCTCTGGGCATCTCTCTCTGCCTCAATCCGCGCGCAACCTGGGTCTCACAACAGCCCCTTCGCTTTCATGCTCTCCCTCCAGCCAGGTGTCCAGAGCCAGCTCAGACCCGATCGAGAGTTGAATGCCTCTTGCGACCCCAAGAACCAGCATCTTTTCGGCACATATGGACTTTGGAACTTTCCACAGCAAAAAGCTTCGCTTTAGGATTACTGATTCAAGAGCAGCTAATCTGCCCGCCCACGCCTCACGCCCCACGCCAGCTCTGGATAGGCTGCTGGAACTGTCCGTTTTGACAGGAACCGCGCAGGCGCAGAAAGTCAGGGACTGCACTGCGCGTAGGCGACGGCGGAGCTCCAGGATCGGTCAAAAATGGTGAGTGTCCTCTTAGGGGTTGTGGCTAGCAGCCTCCCACCACCTGCACTGAGTCTGATATCCTCTGTAGATGGAGGAGACTCAGAGCGCCGGACAAGGAATCCATGGGGCTGGACGTAGCCGCAAAACCAGGCCGGGCCGTCTGAAGGGTGGAACCCGGGCGGCGCGGGCCTCCAGACCCGGACCGAGGCGGGGCCTCCGGATCCCGCTGGGTCTTGACCGGAAGCGAGAGCCCAAGCGTCGGCGTGGAGGCAGAGGGGATGGTTACTGTCTACAAGCCCCGAGAACGTTTCCTGGAAGCTCAGTTAGTGGCAGGCTCTGCTAAATGGCTTTATACATATATCTTGTCTTTATTCCTCCTCACGGTTTAGTGAGGTAGACGCGACCATTAACCCCATTTTGCGAAGGGTGAAACTGGGTGCTTTGTCCCAGGAGATGGTGGAGGTGAAGTTTGAATCCTAGAAGCTTGGCTGCAGCTGCTCTGTCAGTATGGCTCTTTCAAGCCGTTTGGACTGGGCGCGTGAGGCAGGAACGAATGGGGTCTGCTCTTGGGAATCCCAAAGCCGTCTACTTTGCTGGCTGCATCTGTGTGTGTTCAGTACCTTCCTGGGGTTTTGTGTTTCTTGTGTTTTTTGATCTTAACAGTTTGTACGGCTCGGCGCTTGTGGCTCAAGTGGCTAAGGTGCCTTTCACATATACCTAAGGCGGCGGGTTCGAATCCAGCCGGGGCCCACCAAACAACAATGATGGCTGCAACCAAAAAAAATAGCCAGGCATTGTGACGGGCGCCTGTCGTCCCAGCTACTTGGGAGGCGGAGGCAGGAGACTCGCTTGAGCCCAGGAGTTGGAGGTTGCTGTGAGTTGTGATGCCACGGCACTCCACCCAGGGGGACAGCTTGAGACTCTATCTCAAAAAAAAAAAAATTTGTACAAAGTTTGAAAAGACCTTTTGAATGTTAAATTATGTGAGTACATTACCTTCTCAAAAATCTTACTTAGAAATCTAAGGCATAGGCTCAGTGCTTGTGGCTCAAGTGGCTAAGGCGCCATCCATATACACCTAAGGTTATGGGTTCGAATCCAGCCCGGACCCGCCAAACAACAATGACGGCTGCAACCAAAAAATGGCCGGACGTTGTGCGGGGAACCTGTGGTCCCAGCTACTTGGGAGGCTGAGGCGAGAGACTCACTTAAGCCCAGGAGTTGGAGGTTGCTGTGAGCTGTGATGCCATAGCACTCTACCCAAGGGGACAGAGCTTGAGGCTCTGTCTCAAAAAAAAAAAAAGAAAAAGAAAAATCTAAGGCATATAAGAAAAACTGTAAAGCAAAAAGAAGCAGTGCCATCACTTAGAGGCAACACCACTTACTGTTTTTTTCTTCCTGGTGTGTAGTTTAGCTCATATTGAAACTACGTTCATTTCTGGGTTCTTTCTTAACTATTACACCATAAAAAATGTCTCTATATCATTAAAAATATGAAATAGTGCTTCAGATCCTAAAATTTAAAATACAAACTGGGGTTTAAAGTTAAAACTGTAAGAAACGGGGTTTGTTTTTATTTTTTGAGACAGCATCTTGCTTTGTCACCCTGGCTAGAGTGCAGTGACATGATATTTCACTGCAGCCTCAAACTCTTGGATTCAAGCAGTCCTCCTGGCTCAGCCTCCAGAGTTCCTAGGACTGCAGGCATGCACAACCACACTTAGCAAATTTTTTAAATTTTCTGTAGGGACAAGGGCATGCTGTATTGCCCAGCTGATCTTGAATTCATGGGTTTACAGAGTCCAACTGCCTAGGCCTCCCAAAGTGTTGGGATTATAGGCGTGAGCCACTGAGCCTGGCCACATATTTGTAGGGTACATTTACTATTTTGACACATTTGGCATGTCTTTGTGTCAAGAACACTTAAGAACTTCTAACTACTTTGAAATATAATTTACTGTTAACAGTCATCATCCTACTGTGCTATCAAACACTAGCAATTATTTCTTTTATCTCAGCTATATTTTTGTACCCATTGACCAACCTCTTCATCTATCACTCATTCACAGCCTCTGGTAACCATAGTTACACTCTGTACTTTTAAGAAATCAACTTTTTTGGCTCGACGCCTATAGCTCAACCGGCTAAGGCGCCAGCCACGTACACCTAAGGTGGTGGGTTCGAATCCCCAGCCCGGACCCGCCAAACAACAAT
>NW_003852420.1:16440163-16459077 GCF_000181295.1 Otolemur garnettii
AAAAAAAAAAAAAAATCTCTCAAATGTAAGAGTTTGATTTTTTTTGTTTTGCCAATTTATATATATATGTGTGTTAGTCCCAGTGACTTGGGAGGCTGAGGTGGGAGGATCACTTGAGCCCAGGAGTTCAGAGACCAGCCTAGGCAACCTAACAAGATCCATTATGTTAAAAGGAAAAAAAGAGAAAAAAAATCAGTGTTGCCTATGAATGTGTGGATTTATTTCTGGGTTCTCTATCCTGTTCCACTGGTCTGTATGTCTGTTTTTATATCACTACCATGCTGTTTATATGCACTACTACTATATGTAGCTTTATAACAGAAAATGCAGGCTGGGTGAGGTGGCTCATTCCTGTAATCCAAGCACTGTGGGAGGCCGAGACAGGTAGACTGCTTGAACTCAGAAGTTTGAAACCACCCTGAACAAGAGTAAGACCCTGTCTCTACTAAAAATAGAAAAACTAGTCAGGAATTGTGGCGGGGGTGTCTATAGTCCCAGTTACTAAGGAGGCTGAGGCAAGGGGATCCCTTGAGCCCAGGAATTTGAGTTTGCTCTAAGTTGTGACACCAGGTATTCTAGCCTGGGCAGCAAAGTGAGACTCTGTCTCAAAAAAAAAAAAAGCATGTGGTCCCCATGTTACTACCCCATAGTAGCTACTACTGGCAGTTGAGTATGTCTCCTTCCAGATTTGTTTGATGCATAAGCACATTTATATGTAAGCTGCTTATCATATGAAACTGGAACATATTTATAATATATATTCTGCAATTTGCTCTATTCACTTAAAAAAATACATTTTTCTGTGTCATTATACATAATTCTACTTCATTCTTTTTAAGGACCATAGAGTATCCTATTCCCCTATACATATTGAGGTAGTTTATAGATTTTTACTCCAGACAATGCTGCAGTAACTGTATTGGGGGCCGGGGGGGGGGGTTGTGGGGTTTTATTGTTGTTGTTGCCCTTGGTGGAATGCCTTGGCGTCAGCCTAGCTCACAGCAACCTCAAACTCAGTCTAGCTCACAACAGCCTCAAACTCCTAGGCTCAAGCAATCCTCCTGCCTCGCCCTCCTAAATAGCTGGGACTACAGTTACCACCACCACACCTGGCTAATTTTTTTTGTTTTTTAGCAAGCTCTGGCCAGGCTGGGCTTGAACCCACCAGCCCCAGACCATGTGGCCAGCACCATAACCACTGAGCTACGGGTGCCCAGCCATGGCTAATATTATTAGAGATCAGTTCTCACTCTTCCTCAGGCTGGTCTTAAACTTCTAAGTTCAAGGGATCCTCCTGCCTTAGCCTCCCAGAGTGCTAGGATCACAAGCATGAGCCACCATGCCCAGCCTGCAGTAACTGTTCTTATCTTTTTTATAGTTATACTAGTAGTTATATAGGACGGATTTCTAGAAATGGTACTTCTGGCATGCATATTTTACATTTTTCTGTCAACTGCCCTTTAGAACAATGATATAAAATAAAAATCACCCACAATTCTCATCCACTTTTACTCTCTCACACAACTATTTTCATCTTTGTATGTTCCCCTTCCGCTCTGTTCACATATGCATATTTTTCAAGATAGGCATGCTAGGGGTTTTTCTTTCTTCTTTGTTTTAATGTCCAAAAACATTTAACCTTATTGCTACATTTTCTTTGTGATGAACTACTGAGTCACTACATAATAGTCAGTGAAATAGTTATACTATAATTTTGTGAACATTTGGGTTGCTTCCAGTTTTTAATTGATAAAATAATGCTGTAATGATGCTTCTCTGTGTTTGTGTGTAGTTTGTTTTGGGTTTTAATTTAATTAGATTAATTTCTTCAAATTTCTGGGGCAAAGGGACTAGTACTTTGTTGGTCTTTATATATTGATTGCAATATATTGATTGTCCTTAGCTTTCCCAAAAGGTTGTTGTTTCACCCTTGTACTATTTGCCATAACATTGCCAACATTTAAAAAGAAAACTAGGCTCGGTGCCTGTGGCTCAAGTGGCTAAGGCACCATCCACATACACCTAAGGTGGCGGGTTCGAATCCAGCCTGGGCCCGCCAAAACAACAATGATGGCTGCAACAAAAAAAGTAGCCGGGCCTTGTGGTGGGTGCTTGTGGTCTCAGCAACTTGGGAGGCTAAGGCAGGAGACTTGCTTAAGCCCAGGAGTTGGAGGTTGCTGTGAGTTGTGATGCCACAGCACTCTACCCAGGGTGACAGCTTGAGGCTCTGTCTCCAAAAAAGAAAAGAAGGCTCAGCGCCTATAGCTCAACCGGCTAAGGCGCCAGCCACGTACACCTAAGGTGGCAGGTTCGAATCCCCAGCCCGGACCTGCCAAACAACAATGACGGCTGCAACCAAAAAATAGCCAGGCGTTGTGGCGGGCGCCTGTGGTCCCAGCTACTTGGGAGGCAGAGGCAGGAGACTCGCTTGAGCCCAGGAGTTGGAGGTTGCTGTGAGCTGTAATGCCATAGCACTCTACCCAGGGGGACAGCTTGAGGCTCTGTCTCAAAAAAAAAAAAGAAAAGAAAAGAAAACTGAGCATTAGTGTAATTTTTCATTTGTTTCCTTTTTGTTTTTATTTTGAGACAGTCTCACTTTGTCACCCTCAGTAGAGTGCTATGTCATCATTGCTCACAGCAACCTAAAACTCTTAGGCTCAGCGATTCTCTTGCCTCAGCCTCCCAAGTAGCTGGGACTGCAGGCGCCTGCCTCAGTGCCGGACTATTTTTAGAGACAGGATCTCACTGTGGATCAGGCTGGTCTTGAACATGTGAACTCAGGCAGTCCATCCTCCTTGGCCTCCCAAATGTAGGATTATAGGTGTGAGCCACCTGGCCTGGCCCTCATTTCTTTATTTACAAGGAATGATGGTGAATTTTTTTGTTGCGTTCATAATTTCTCTTAGGTATTTTTTTTACTGGTATCCTTTTTGCCCACCACCTATTAGAGACTTGCTATTTTTCTTAAACATTTTATGTGATGATTTGGAATTACTTTTGTCTGTTGTATTTGATGTAAGTATTTTTCTGTTCTGTTTAATTAATTATTGTTTCACAAAAGTTAAGCTTTATGCTTAGTAGTCAAATTGGTCACAGTGCCTTCCTGAATTATTTGCTTCAGATGACTGTCACTCCTATGCTGAGCAAATAACCTGGGAGCTGTATTGCTGCTTGTCTTTTCTTTTTTAAAATTTGTTTCTTAAATTTTTTGTACACAGTGCTCCTTATTCTTCCATCTGCCAGCATACATGTGCTCCTGGTAACTTTACCCCATTACCTGGAGTGCATTTATCTCTTTCTCGTCATTTAGTTCTTGGCTTAAAGATTACATTCTTAGGTATTCCAGACCACACTAACCAAAGTAGCATCCTTACCCTCAAACTCAATCCCTGTATCCTGCAAGAATATTGCTCACTTTGTTTTTGTAAGTCTCTCCCACCAGAGTGAGCTCCCTGAAGGCAGGGACCTACCTCATCAGTATGGTCCTTGGTATATTCAGCTCTTCTTTTGACCTGTTTTATTATGTGTTCTTAAGCAAAACACTTTTCCTTTCTGAGCCTGTGTCTAAAAGCAACATACATAATAAGCCATAATAGGTAGACAAATGTATAATAGTGTGTCCTCCTGTGCCTGATAAGTGTATGTTTACTTTCTTAAACAGCCAGCTCTCAGTGACTGATTCTCATTAAATTTAGGATCACCTAAACTTTACCTTTTTTTGTCCCTGGGTATTCTTAAGGCCACACCCCCATCCTTTACTTAAAAAGGTTGGGTTTTATGAAACATAGTTGCAGAAATGCTTTTCATTTGTTCCTTCAGTATTTATTGAGCCTGTTCTTTGCCAAGTACTGACTGGGGCTGTAAAGCTAGGTCCCTGCTCTCAGGGTGCCTGAGGTCTGGAGGAGGAGATGTATATGAAATAGTTACACTCCATTGCAGTAAGTCTGTGAAGGCTGGGTGCCACAGGGACCCAGAAGAGGGGCAGATGTCAAACAAGATATCTCACAGGAGGCTTAGAAGCTGAATCCAAAGGGTTGGGAGTTAGTTACATCAAGTGGTGTATGAGGGAGGAAGGGGAGAAGCTTGTTCCTGCAGAAGGAGGAAGCAGGGCCAGGGCTGGAGGCCAGGACTCTGAGCAGGCTGTGTTTGCCCCCTGCTGTCCGTTCTCTGCACAGCAGCCAGAGCCTTACTTTTGAAACATCAGATCTTAACTACTCTCCACCTCAAAACTTCTGGCTCCTGGAATCATACCCAGTTAGAGAACTAGTCCTTGGTCTGCCAGGTGTGCTGTGATTTTTCCTGGTTGCAAACCCCATTCTTTCCCTTACTCACTGCTCTTCAGCCACACTGTCTCCTTTGCTTTTCATTGAAAGTGTCAGACACTTACCCACCCCAGGGCTTTTGTGCTTGCCCTTTGTGCTGTCTAGAGTACTTTCCAGAAATCTTCATGGCTAGCTCCTTCATTTCCTTCAGATTTCCACTGAGCTGTCACCTTCATGAAGCCTTCTTTCATAATCTTATTTAATATTCCCATCAGCCCCATCAGAAGCTTATTTAATATTCCCATGATCTAGATTCCCTCCTTCCTACTGTGTCTGACATTTGGTTTTTTACTTTTTGTTGTTGAATAACTGACCCATCCTCCAGCATTCCCACAAATGTCAGCTTCAAGGCAGTCCCTTCAAAGGCAAGGATTTTTGTTATATTTTGTTCATTCCAGCATCCTCAGGCCTAAAACAATGTCTGGCACATAGAACATACTCATATAGTTAATTGAATGAATAGCAGTCTTAGGAAATTTTGTCTTTTTCATTTCTAGATATCTGGGGAATATTTTGGACCTGGATTCTGACATCTTTCATTTTAATATTCTTAAAATTAAAATTATTCTTTATTTTTTGAGACAGAGCCTCAAGCTGACCCCCTGGGTAGAGTGCCGTGGCTCACAGCTCACAGCAACCTCCAACTCCTGGGCTCAAGCAAGTCTCCTACCTCCACCTCCCAAGTTGCTGGGACCACAGGTGCCCGCCACAACGCCTGGCTATTTTTTTTTCAGTTGCAGCCATCGTTGTTTGGCAGGCCTGGGCTGGTTTCGAACCCTCCACCTTAGGTGTATATGGCTGGCGCCTTAGCCACTTGAGCCACAGGCACCAAGGCAATTAAAATTATTCTTACATATTCTTATTCTTATAATGTTGAACATGTCAGAGCTGTAAAGGCCCCATATCATAGATGTCTGTCTTGGTTATGCAGCAGGGTAGTGGTTACATGTTTAAATAGACATAGCAGTACAGAATAAAAAGGACTGTTTCAGAGGGGAAATAAAACCTTATCTATAATTCACTGCTTTTAATGTAGCTTTTGTGGCCAGGAGAGTTGGCTCACACCTGTAATCCTAGCACTCTGGGAGGCGGAGGTGGGTTTATTGCCTGAGCTCACAGATTCAAGACCAGCCTGAGCAAGAGCAAGACCCGGTCTCTAAAAATAGCTGAGCATTGGGACAGGTGCCTATAGTCCCAGCTATGTGGGAGGCTGAGACAAGAGAATCTTTGAGCCCAAGAGTTTTGAGGTTGCTGTGAGCTGTGAAGCCAGGGCATTTTACGGAAGGTGACAAATAAAATTCTGCCTCAAAAAAAAAAAAAGTAGCTTTTTAATTTTTTCATAATCTCCTCTAACCCTCTTGTTTTCACATGGTTATAGTCACTACACACTTTATTTTTGCATTTTGCTGTTTTCACTTAACATTATTACACAAACTTTTATGGTGGTATAACATGGTCTCATCACCATTGTTTACATATTTTTTATTCCTGTATGTGGATATTCCCTGTAATTTACTTGACCTTTCCCCAACTGTTGGGCATTTTTAGTTCTTTCTCCGTTTTGCTATTGTAGATGTCACTGCAGCATACATCTTGTTATGTTGTTCTTTTGAATTATTTCCTTAGGATGAAGTCCCAGGAGAGTCATCATGTCAGACTGAGTACTGTAGAGTATTGACCACTATAGTTAATCACCACGTCCAGAAGAGCACCTGGCACACAGTAGGAGCTTAGTAAAAGCCTGTTGAATTATTGAAGATCTTATAGGTGCTTGGCTTACTGTATTGTATATAGAACCCTGTCATTTTACCCAAGCTCCAGATTTTAGAGGCATCAGCCTATTTCCCATATTATTAGAAGACTTGTTTGCATTTGAGAGTATTCTTACATCACAGGGGAGTGGGTGGCAGTGATTGTCGGCCTTGTGCCTTCCAGAAAAACAAGTATTCATTGTGCTGTCTCCACCCCTTGTTTAGGATCCCACCACCGCCACCAAATCATTAGCCACTGGGGGTGGGGAGCCATTTTCTTCTGGTAAATGAGCCTCTGTTTCTAACAGCTCTCCGTCTTTTAGGAGCTTCTGATTGGATTCTAGACCAGTCTGGACAAGGCCTCCTGAGAACAAGCACACTTCAAGGCCATTTTCTATCTACAGGAATATTTAGGCCTAGTTCAGTTAAGCAGCTGTTTATCATGCTCCCCCTCTGCAAGCCATTGTAGAGTCTCTGAGTAATTAAACATAGTACCTGATACGTGTACCTGATAAAGAGGCACAGAAAAGGCTTTGGAAGTCAGAAGTAGGCAAAGACTCCATTGAGCTGGGGGATCAATAAAAACTTTTGGGAAGAGGTGATGTCCAAGGTGGTCTAGAAGACTGTGTTGGATTTTAGCAGAGAAGAGGCCTTGTAGGATAAATGGATGGGGAAACAGGGAGGTATGAACACGTACATGAGATTGGAGGGAAAAGTAAAAAAAGATGAGAATGATAACGTGGAAGGCCTTGCATGGCAGAGTGAGGACCCAGACATGTGATTGTTTCTACTGTTTACAAATTTCATGTGCTAGAGTCTCCCTCCTGGAGTAGTTTCTAGATAATCAGGACTGATGAGCCCTTTCCTAAGGCACACTTCTTGTGGCTATTTGCCATTTGTCACACTGTTCTAGATGCCAGCTTATTAAGTCACTGAGTTATTCTCATGGAGTCATTTTTCTTTGAAATGTTTTCCAAAAAAAAAAAAAAGGCTCGGCACCTGTGGCTCAAGTGGCTAAGACGCCAGCTACATACACACCTAAGGTGGCGGGTTCAACTCCAGCCCGGGCCCGCCAAACAACAATGACGGCTGCAACCAAAAAATAGCTGGCGTTGTGGCAGGCACCTGTGGTCCCAGCTACTTGGGAGGCTGAGGCAGGAGACTCTCTTGAGCCCAGGAGTTGGAGGTTGCTGTGAGCTGTGATGCCACAGCACTCTACCCAGGAGGACAGCTTGAGGCTCTGTCTCAAAAAAAAAAAGGTTTTTAGTTTTCAGTTGTGCTGTTTGGGCCACAAATGATAATCAAGTGTCTTCTTCCTATTAGACACCACTGTTTAGGTTTTTTCAAATCATTGGAGTCCTGTCCCCTGCTATGCCAAATATATGAGTTATAGATGTGTATATACTCCTGGAAATGGTATTTATAGTCTGCTCCCAAATAGCTGAGAGGAGAAGGATGAAAGTGCATGATGGACAAAGGGCCAGGAGCAGCCCCTCCCTGTGGGAGGTGTACGCAGATGCTGTAGGTGCTGGTGGTGGTAGAGTGAGGACCTGAGGAGCTTTGGAGGAGGTGCCAAGTGCCCAGGTATTACTTGTTTGTGGTGGGAGACAAATGTGTGATTCATCTGCTTGGGCTATGAGGAAGTTAATCCAACCTGCTGGTCCCTCCTAACCTTGGTCTTATTTTCTGACAGGCAGAGGTGGAGGAGACACTGAAGCGACTTCAGAGCCAGAAAGGAGTGCAGGGAATCATCGTAGTGAACACAGAAGGTACACCCACTCCCGCCATGGTCTGCATCCAGGAAGGCTCCCACTATCAACCCAAATATAGCATCACCTTGCTGTTTACTAAGCTCCTTTGTATACCTGATCTAATTTTAAGCTTTTTTTTAGGCTTGGCACCCGTAGCTTAGTGGTTAGGGCAGCAGCCACATACACTGGGGCTGGTGGGTTCAAACCTGGCCCGGGCCAACTAAAACAATGATAACTGCAACAACAGCAACAACAACAACAACAACAAAAGCCAAGCGTTGTGGTAGGCACTTGTAGTCCCAGCCACTTGGAAGACTGAGGCAAGAGAATCGCTTAAGCCCAAGAGTTTGAGGTTGCTGTGAGCTGTAACACCACAGCATTCTACTGAGGGTGACATAGACTCTATGTCAAAAAAAAAAAAAAAAATTTTTTTTTTTTTTTTTTTTTTTTTTTATGGCGGTGCCTGTGGCTCAAAAGGATAGGGCGCCAGTCCCATATAGGCCCGGCCAAAAACTTAAAAAAAAAAAAAAAATTATTTATTTATTTTTAAAAACATCTTCAGTGTTCTAACAAAGGAAAAATCCACTCAGTCCCACTGCCCTAACAGGTCATACCCTTCAGTATTCCATGCTTTTTCAGCCTTGTCCAGGCAGCACAATTTTTTTTTTTGAGACAGAGTCTCACTATGTGTCCCTCAGTAGAGTGCTGTTACATCACAGCTCACAGCAACCTCCAACTCTTGGGCTTAAGCGATTCTCTTGCTTCAGCCTCCCGAGTAGTTGGGACTACAGGCTCCTGCCACAATGTCCCACTATTTTTTTTGTTGCAGTTGTCTTTGTTGTTTTAGCTAATCCAGGCAGGGTTTGAACCTGCCACCTGGGTGTAATGTGGCAGGCACTGTAACCACTGTGCTGTGAGTACCGAGCCCAGGCAGCACAATTTCTGATGATCATAATCATAGTTGTGATTATGTATTTCTTTTGTATATGTTTACACATGAGTTTTTTGTAATGTTGCTTCATGGTTTACAGTACATAAGCCTTCTGAATCCCTGGGACTATAGGAGCCTACCACCGTACCCAGCTAGTTTTTCTTTTTTAGTAGAGATAGGGTCTCTCTCTTGCTCAGGCTAGTCTCGAACTCCTGAGCTCAAGCAATCCACCCACCTCAGCCTCTCAGAGTACTATGATTATAGGTATGAGCCTCCATGCCCAGCCTGATTCTGGTTTTGCTAAATAATTTTCCTGTTGACTTACTTGTGCCTACAGCTCCCCCTACCCCCCCCCCAGTCTTCTGGGAGGTAATTTGAACAACTAGAATGGTATAGACACTCAATTTCCAAATCACACTAGATGTGATGAAGAAGGGAACTAACATTTTATCACACGCTTGCTCTGTGCCTAGCCTCCAACTGCTGCTTTATAAACATATTATTTCATTTATTCCTTAAAGTACCCCTATTATTTCCATTTTGCAGTGGAGAAAACTGAGTCTAGAAATTTAATTGATTCGCCTGCCATCCCAGAGCCAGGATTTAAATCCAAGTCTATGTGAGTGCACATGTTATGAAGAACTGGAGAGGCTGCTAATCTAAGGCTCAGGCCCTGATGATACAGGCAGCAATAAGGACAGGGGCTGCGGAATCCAGCAGTTGTGAGTTTTATAACCTTGGGCAAGTCACTTAATCTGTAAATGTGGATAATAGTTATATCTACTTGAAGGAATTACCTGAAAATGAACAATGTAAAGCATTTAGCACAGTATTATCATCACTTTGGGGCTGTGAGGCATTTGTTTATACAAATCCAGTTACCTGATCAGCTTCCCAAATTGCAGTGTATTTCAACCTTTTTTATCTCATGGCACAGTTGAACCTATAAAGTTCCACAGGACACTGAAGTTTTGTTGCTCAAAAAAAGAGAGAGAATGGCTCTGCGCCTGTGGCTCAAGTGGCTAAGGCGCCAGCCACATACACCTAAGGTGGCAGGTTCGAATCGCTGGGCCCGCCAAAACAACAATGACGGCTGCAACAAAAAATAGCCAGCTGTTGTGGCGGGTGCCTATGGTCCTAGCTACTTGGGAGGCTGAGGCAGAAGAATCGCTTGAGCCCAGGAGTTGGAGGTTGCTGTGAGCTGTGATGCCACAACACTCTACCCAGGGGGATAGCTTGATGGCTCAAGGGGCTAAGGCGTTAGCCACATATACCTGAACTGGCGGGTTCGAATTCAGCCTGGGCCAGCCAAACAACAATGATGGCTGCAACAAAAAAATAGCTGGACATTGTGGAGGGCACCTGTAGTCCCAGCTACTTGGGAGGTGGAGACAGGAGAATCGCTTGAGCCCAGGATTTGGAGGTTGCTGTGAGCTGTGATGTCAACGGCACTCTACCCAGGGGGACAGCTTGAGGCGCTATCTCCAAAAAAAAAAGTAAAAAAGTACTTTAAAAAAAAAGTAGAGTTTTTATGCTTTGAACTTTTTTTGGAAATAATTTAATGATCTGTAAAAAATTTTTTCAGCACATTGGTTGACCATAGTGGTTCCCAAATTTATCCATTCATTAGACTTACCCTGGAACTCTAGTTAAATGTATAGTTTCTATGCTACAAAGTTTGATTTATTTAGGACTAAGGCGAGACCTTGGAAATCTGTGTATTTACCAGGTACCCCAGAAGATTCTTATGACCAGACAAGTTTAGAAAATTCTATCTTAGGGAATAGATTCTAACCAGAAGAGGCTGCATTGGGAGCCACAGGCCTAATACTCAGCAGATCTATATCTGTTTGAAGGCTTTCCCTTGGAGAGATTTCAAGGATGTGTTTTCAGGGCTTTGTTCCTTAAGACTTAGGGTTCTTTGCTATCCCTGTAGTAGAGTTGGAGGCCCATGTCCCTGTTTTTCACTTTAGTCAGAGCAGCCCCACTCAGATCCATTAGCCTGTGTCCCTGCATTGGTTTTAATTTGGGGAAAGGGTTTGACCAATTAAAACTACCCTACTAGTATATA
The DNA here is from genome assembly GCF_000181295.1 of Otolemur garnettii. NCBI lineage: Eukaryota > Metazoa > Chordata > Mammalia > Primates > Galagidae > Otolemur > Otolemur garnettii. The sequence continues at coordinate 16,450,990 of NW_003852420.1, forward strand.
CGAAAATAACATAAACCAGTGTGAGGCTGGGAGAGGACAGGTATGCTGGGACACTGCTGCTGATAACAGCACCTTGGCTAGTAAAGGCAAGGCCAGGACCATATCCCACTCACCTTCATTCCAAGTGTCCATCCAGCACATGTGCTAGATTCGGATCAGTGAATGTTTATTAAATGAACAAACCACAATCAGTGATGCCACCAGTCCCTTTGATTTATGGTAATTCTACTTTGAGGAACCTGTTCAAAGGAAAAAAACAAATGTTTGCAAGCACATTAGATGCTGTAATCATTAGAATAATTGTAATAATGACTATAATAGTTAAGATGATTGAAAATAATAATACCTTTTTCCAGATACCATTATACATACTTCTCATACTTTAGTTCATTTAATCCTTAAGATAATCCTATGAGGATGGAACTATTAATAGCTCTATTTTTTTTTTTTTTTGAGACAGAGTCTCAAGCTATAGCCTTGGGTAGAGTGCCATGGCGTCACAGCTCACAGCAACCTCAAACTCTTGGGCTTAAGTGATCCTCTTGCCTCAGCCTTCCAGGTAGCTGGGACTACAGATGGCTGCCACAATGCCCGGCTATTTTTTGGGTGTAGTTGTCATTGCTGTTCAGCTGGCCCGGGCTGGATTTGAACCCGCCAGCTCTGGTGTATGTGGCTGCGCCCTAGCCACTTGAACTACAGGCGCCAAACCTAATAGCTCTATTTTATAAATGGGGAAACTGAGGCTTAGAAAGAGGTTGGATAACCTATCCAAGATAGGAAATGCTAGAAAAAGAGTTCCAACACCATGTTTTTGGCCACTGTCCAGGCTGTCCCCAGTGCCTGGGGCAAGGAATGACTGACAGAGTAGAACATTAGCTCCAGGGATGCTCAGCAGCTGAGAGTACAACCTTGGCAGGTATGAGTATCTTGTCAACATGCAGAGATGGACAAGCCATTAGATAAGGATGGGGAGGCCACATCAATGCACACTTCTTGGGAGCCAATCTTCTCCCAGAGGAGTCATTCCTACTGTCTTTCCTGGGGGTCTCTGCAGGCCATAGTCTTTGTGTTCTCTTGAGAATTATTTTATTTCATCTACCAGTCTGAAGGCTTGGCAAGATCTGGGCTATTAGACTCTTTGACCTTCTCTTTTTATACACCACAAGGCCACCTTCTTGTAGATCCTTTGCTCTGTGGTAGCAAGGCCCTTGAGCCTTAAGGAATAGTCATATCCCCTCAGGTTGTTGGGAATGGGATTTACTATGTGTGTGGTGTTGATAACAAATTAACATTTACTCAGTGTTAAACATTTTTACTAAGCATTCTTAAATGAGTTAAGCCCTATGCGGTCCTCACAGCAGCACTTTGAAGCACAGGCATTATTTTACAGATGAGCCAATAGAGGCTAAAGAGGTTAAACTACTTTCACTGAGGCCACATATCTGTGAAGGGGCAGAGCCAAGGTGTAAGCCTCAGTCATATTTTGGGCCCAGGACCGTGCTGATCAAACCCACAAATGGCCATGTTCCTGGTGCTCAAAGAAGACAAGATTGGGGCTGAGCACCTGTAGCACAGTGGTTATGGTGCTAGCCACATACACTGGGGCTGACGGTTCGAACCCAGCCCAGGCCAGCTAAACAACAATGACAACTGCAGCAACAACAAAAAATAGCCAGGCATTGTGGCGGGGACCTTTAGTCCCAACTACTTGGGAGGCTGAGCCAGGAGAATTACTTAAGCCCAACAGTTTGAAGTTGCTGTGAGCTGTGACACCACAGCACTCTACCACTCTACCAAGGGCAACCAAGTGAGACTGTCTCAGAAAAAAAAAGAAGAAGAAGACAAGTTTGGGCCCGTTTCTTCCTACCCAGTGGACAGACCTAAGGATGACCAACTTTGGCTGATCACTAGGCTGGCCAGTTAGGGGCCAGGTTAGCAGGGCCTGTGCCCAACTTATGTGAAGAGCCACATTCTTCACAAGTGGACCTCAACTGGTGGAACTCATGGATGGAGCCTTCTGCTGATATGTCTTGGCCAAGTCACAGGCACCTGATGACCCAGTTGTGGCCTGGGTGGCTCAAGTTAAGCCTCATTCCTCAGCTTCATGATGCTAGGCACCATCCAGTAAGCCGGTCCATTTAATAGTTCATCTCAAGGAAGCCGTCCTCAAAACCAAAGGTGCATTATGATGTTCCTTGTGCAATTTTTTTTTTTTGAGACAGAGTCTCATTATGTCATCCTCGGTAAAGTGCTGTGGTATCACAGCTCACAGCAGCCTCAAACTCTTGGGCTTAAAAAGTTCTCTTGCCCCAGCCTCCCAAGTAGCTGGGACTACAGGTGCCCACCACAACACCCAGCTATTTTTTGTTGCAGTTGTCATTGTCGTTTAGCTAGCCCGGACTGGGTTCAAACCTGCCAGCCTCTGTGTATATGGCCAGCGCCCTAACCACTTCGCTACAGGCGCCGAGCCCTTGTGCAGTTAATTTTACTGTAAAAAAGCCAGCCTTGGTACCCAACTGCAGAGAAATGGTGAAGTCTGTGAACTGTCCACATGTGGCCTCTTTGAAAGAGGTAGCAGTGCTATTTACAAAGGTTAAGCGTACACATAGAAACATGCTTTGAGGCACAATTATGTGTGTAGATAGTGTATTTACATTTGAGCCATAAGCCTTCCCTGAGTGGAACTGGTGATGGTTATGTCTTAGCACAAGTTGACCTTTTTTTTCCTTCCTACTTTTCAGTATTTAGAAATTTGTAAGAGCTGTCCTCCTGGTTCAGGTTCTGAGCATTACAAATTGATAGTCTCTCCTCTCATTGCTAGGAGCCAGTCTAGGCAGCACAAGCCCTGGGGAGGGAGCCCTATAGTAAAGCCAGCAGGCCACATGTGAACCTTGGCCCCGTTGCTTATCTGCCACATGACCACAGACAGGTCACCTCACTGCTCAGAGCTCCAGTGGCCTAATTGACATGTGAAGGGATACCACCCACAGAGTAGTTCTGGGGCCTGGTGCTGAAATACATCAAGTACTTAGCACTGTGCCTGTCACATAGTAAGTACTCTGTAAATAGTAGCATTGATTTGTTTTTGTTTGAGACAGAGTTTTACTTTGTCGCCCTTAGTAGAGTGTGCTGACATCATAGCTCACAGCAACCTCAAACTCTTGGCTCAAGTGATCATCTTGCCTTAGCCTCCCAAGTAGCTGGGTCTACAGGCACCCACCACAACACCTAGCAGCTAGTTTTAGAGATGGGTCTCACTCTGGCTCAGGCTGATGTTGAACTCCTGAACTTAAGCAGTCCACCTACCTCAGCCTCCCAGAGTGCTAGGATTATAGGCATGAGCCATTTGCACCTGGCCTAGTAGCATTGATTGTTAACTGCAAGTCCAATGTTCTAGGATTGGATTGCACCTCTGTATGGGGTGGGAGCTTGGCAGAAAGGAGTTCTAACGTCCTGCTCAGTCTCCTATTTTCCCCTCAGGTATTCCCATCAAGAGCACCATGGACAATCCCACCACCACACAGTACGCCAACCTCATGCACAACTTCATCTTGAAAGCACGGAGCACCGTGCGTGAAATTGACCCCCAGAATGACCTCACCTTTCTTCGAATTCGCTCCAAGAAAAATGAAATTATGGTTGCACCAGGTAAGGGGTTTTCCACTTTCCCACTTAAGAATAGATCTTCACAGCGCATTCTCCATGGCTTATGAGGAAGCCTCAGCACATTGGTGTCTCCAGAAGGTCCAAGAAGGGCCTCAGGAGTTGAAGGAATTGAGTTGATGTCTCGCTGCCCAGCCAGCCTCCAGCTGAAACCCCACAACAAATCCTTACAGTGACTCTAGGCCATAGGTACGGGTGGGAGATTCTGGTCTCATGGGGCTGATAAATATATAAGCATAATCCACTATCTCCTCTGCCTTGACATGGGGAAATTCACAGGGGCATTTGAGACACCGATGAGGTTCTAATCAAGTCTGCCTGGGTCCATTGGTAGAGGCTTCCCAGAAGAGGGCACCCTGGGGAGCTGAATCTTAAGGGCATAGGAAAGGCTGTGAGCAAGGGCAAAAGGACAGAAAAGCCAGGTTTGGAGGAAATATAATTCAGTGATTCTGAACCAAAATCTAAAGCATTTGATCCCTGAAAAAAATATTCTTTGCCCACCTATGGAGGATAGTCCTATCTCCCTCGCCCCCATATACCGGCTTTTCCTTCAGCACTGGAACAGACTGCTGTGTTTGGCTTACACACTGTTTGTCTTGCAGCAGGAGTTATATGATACAACCAAAGCCTGTCTTTAGGCCTTAGCACCATTCCCAGGATGATAAGATGCTCATCCTGAGAAGAGCCCACAGGCCTGGGCACACAAGAAGGAACAGAAGGGCCGCAGGGCCACCTCTCCTTCTCTGCCTTAGGGCCTGGAATGGTAGGCAGATCCTCCAGGATGGTGTCTGTCATTACTTCTTTCTCACCTGTGCTCTTCTTAGGCTGAGCCATGGAGTTAAGCATTCAAGAGTCAACAGGAGCATGTGATGGTACACATAGGTCACACAACACAGCTTTTCTGGGGCATCAGAGTATGTGTGGGAAGGAGTGGGAGGTGAGACTTTGGTCCAATTTAGAAGGGCTCACACACCAAGTTCAGCTACATGGACTTGATCCTATGAGCAGCGGTTTTAAGGGAGAAGGTGATACGGTGATATAGCCTGGATGAAGGAAGACAGTGGGGTGTCTGGGAACACTTAGTGCCCCTAGGCCTGGCAACACAGATGGTGAGGAGGCTGACTGCAAATTCTGAGGTAATTTGATAGGGAGTCAGCCACTCCCAGTAGTGCACCAGCATTAGTTCTGTTCCCAGGCCTGCACCAGCCCAGCCCAGCCCAGCTTCCTAGAGGACTGGGAAGGAAAAAAAACATAGAACCAGTCCCAGAACCATAGAGCTAGTTGCCAGAGTCGACAGACTCCCTGGGACACTCCCTAGAGGGGTTAGAACAGAACATATCAGTCACGGAGAACATAAGGATAACTCTAGCCATTTATTTCAAAAACATACTGTACACTATTTAATGCATCCCATGCCAAGTGACGCCTGATTTGTCAGGGGAAAAAGACTGCGAGAGGGCATAGAATCTGTTTTCCTGGCTTATCTCTTAAGTATGACCTTGGGCAAGTCATGGAACACTTTCCTATTGACATCTGTAAAATGTCAGGTAGGGGTCACAGTGCTCTGATCTCCTGAGACCCCCCTGTCTGGTTGTGTTGGCCTAGATTAAGGCAGAAAACCTTGGAATCAAATTTGAACGGAAATCCCTCCCAGTACTTCATACTGTGTGACTATGGAGGACAAAGCTTCACTTCCATAAAATCAGGCCAGAAACAGTCCCTCTACTCACTTTGTGCATCAGAGCAGACCTGTTTCCCAATGGCCTACCTGGAAACTCAGAGTGTGAGGCAAGGGCAGATGATGTGGCCTCCAAATGGGCAAACTCTCCAGCAGACATCCTGAGAATGTCTCCTCTGGAAGGGCTGAGTCATCTGAAAGCACCTGGCTGTCCACATCTCAGCTTGGCAGCAAAGGCATTTCCACTTGGCCTTGAGGACCAAGTGGAAATTCACAGCCCATGAGTGTGGTTAGTGCTTGAGTTCAAGATGGGCAGCCCCCAATTAGGGGTTCTCCTGGGGGTGGGTCACAGGCCCAGAGGCCCCACAGCCTCGTCAGTGGAGGCGAGGATCAAGTGGACAGACCTTTGCCTGGACGATACAGGGACCTGCAGTGAGATGCTCCCTTGCTCTTCCTCTGTCTAATTACACACCTACATCTTGTCCTGCTGGAGGCTGTGTGACATGTTGAGGTTGTCTTCAATACAGTGTGTGTTTCTTCAGGGCAGCCTCACAGCTGCCTCTCAGAACTACAAACCCCTCTCCTTGGGGCCCTCCAAAATGTCATCCTGCTGCCCAGAACACTCCATCCTTGTCGCTTGGTTAACCAGATGCTTATCTTTCCTAAGTCTATCTCCTCCACTAGACAGTAAGTTCCAGGAGGGCAGAGACTTGTAAGCACAGTGTAAGCATTTAACAAATAGCTATTGAATAAATGAATGAAGGAATGACTTCCTAAACCACCTCCCTTGCTGATAACCCTACTGCTGTGGGTTAGGGGTGGGTCAGCAGTGGGGATGGGACCAGGGCTGTCCAGGGCATGGAATTTAGGATGAAAACCAGTGATTTGACACTTGGACACATCCACTGGCCACTGTGGTGTGGCCAAGAAAAAATACAAAGTTTTGATGCCAGAACTCCCTTGGTCAGGACCACTGACCAGAGTCTTCGGGAAATTAAGGATGGACTGCTTTAGGACTGCCGTAGACCATGGGCCCCCGGGGCAGCCCTCAGCATTAAACAGGCCTAGCTGCTGCGTGTGAGGTGGCCCCATGGGACTGTAATTAGCACCCTCCACTTGGTGAGTAGTCAGAGCAGCCCAGCCCAGCCCAGGAAGGAGATCCATGGCCCTTCCTACCCACCTAATCTGACTCATTGACCCAACTGAGAAGCTGCTTCCCTGGCCACAAATTAGCAGCAGGTGGTTTCAGACAGTTTAACTTAAGATATATGTATCAAATTTCACCCCATCCTAACCTAGAACAGCCTGTATAAAGAGACACTTTAAGACAGACTTTTGGTTTTCATTTATTATTAATAAAGCTGAAGAAACTCTAACACACTAATTCTTACAGAACATTTGAAGTGTTGTTATTGGGTTTAGAGCTTAATACTTTGGAATAAAAGACACTGATATTTTTGTGTCTGTTCATACCAGTGGCTTGTTAATTATTACTATTATTATTATTTTGAGACAAGGTCTCTCTGTCACCCCTAGTGGGGTATGTGACATGGTCATAGCTCAATGCAATCTCAAGCTCCTGGGCTCAAGCCTCAGCCTCCTGAGATGCTGGGGCTATAGGCAAGCACCACCACACTCAGCTAATTTTTTTTTTTTTTTTTTTTGAGACAGAATCTCACTATGTCGCCCTCGGTAGAGTGCTGTGGTATCCAACTCTTGGGCTTAAGCAATTCTCTTGCCTCAGCCTTCCAAGTAGCTGGAACTATAGACACCCTCCTGCCCTGGGACTAATAACCCACCAGGCTATTTTTTTGTTGTAGTTGTCATTGTTGTTTAGCTGACCTGGGCTGGGTTCAAACCCTCCAGTTTCCCTCAGTGTATGTGGCTGCCGCCTGCTACGGGCACCCAGCCAGCTGATGTTATTTTAATGTAAATTAAAAGTGAACAACTTAGAAACTGCCTCATCTTTTTCTTTAAAAATCCGTTTCATTCTTCGTGGGTCAATGCATAAATACATGTATATGTGATATATATGTATATATAGAAGAAAAATCCACTTTAAAATTTAACTGCTGCTAATTGGAGTGTATATTCAAAGCAACGCGAATCTATACCCCGGGTTACAGTTCTCAAGCTTGCCCCAAATAAACTCTATATTAATTTTGCCTTAGTGTCTTCCTTTTAGATAGACTAATGCTACTGTGAATTCTAATAACAGGTTACTTTGGCTGTTTTGAACTTTAAAACAGAAACAAAATTATGTATATTCTTTTGGCATCTGATTTCTTTAGTCCAATATTATTTTGTGAGATTTCCCTCATGTAGTGTGTGGTTCTAGTTGATTCAGGATCACTGCTTAACAGTGCTGGTGTGAATATTCTGGTTCATGGCTTCAGATGATATTTATGTATTTCTTTTAGATACATTCTGTTGAAATGTGTGGGTCATGCTATATGCACATGTTCAACTTTAGCAGATAGTACCAGTTCTCTGAAGTGGTCGCAGTCTTCCTCTGGCATGTATAAGAGTTCTGGCTGCTCTGTCTTCTCACCTTCTCACCATACTTGGTATTTATTGTCTTGATGATTGATTGATTGACTTTTTATTACTATTTATTTATTTTGAGACACAGTCTCAAGCTGTCACCCTGGGTAAAGAGCCATGATATTGCAGCTCATAGTAGCCTCAAACTCTTGGGCTTAAGCCATTCTCTTGCCTCAGCCTCCCAAGTAGCTGGGACTACAGGC
>NW_003852420.1:16459097-16474207 GCF_000181295.1 Otolemur garnettii
GATGCTGGGGCTATAGGCAAGCACCACCACACTCTTTTTTTTTTTTTTTTTTTTTTTTTTGAGACAGAATCTCACTATGTCGCCCTCGGTAGAGTACTGTGGCATCATAGCTCATAGCGACCTCAAACTCTTGGACTCAAGAGATTCTCTTGCCTCAGCCTCCCAAGTAGCTAGGACTATTACTACTATACTGTGGCTCAGGCTGGTCTCGAACCTGTGAGCTCAGGCAATCCACCTGCCTTAGCCTCCCTGAGTGCTAGGATTATAGGCTTGACCCACCACACCTGGCTTTTATTAGTGATTGTTTTTATTTATGCAGATTGCTTAGCCTTGAAACTGTCAGCTACTTAATTCTGTTTCTTACTCATTTGCAACAACTCATCATGGGAGTAACCACACTTTAGGCTTGAATCTGGCAACAAAGCAGACATGGCTGAGGTCTCTCATGTTCAGCAGACAGAGGAGTTCAGAGTCTGGAGTCAAAGTTAGCTCCCCCGTTCTCCCCAACCCACCCCCTCCCATATATTTATTTGCCTTGGCTTATACAAGTCATTTAGCTCTCTAAACATCAGTGTTCTCCAGATGACTTGAGAATTCATTGAGATTCCACAGGAAAGTCACATATCAGGACTAGAGCCTTGGTGAATTTGTGGTTTGATTATTAAGTGGACAAAGTTGAAACGCCCTGCTTCTCCAGTTTCCTCTTCTATAAAATGAGAGGCAGTCATACCCTTTGAGAACTTGTGCTTCCTATGATTTCATGGTGGACATTTCTTTTTACTGGGCTGGATCTCTGGAGCTGGAATCCAGGCAGCTTTGTCCCTTTTTGACCTAGTGTCTTTGAAATTTTCCCCAGAAGCATCTGGAAAGCCAACAACTGAGCTTTAGACAGAAACTGACATTAACCCACGACCTGTGAGGTTATGGTTAGAATCCTATCTTTGGGCTCAGTGCCTGTGGCTAAGGCGCCAGCCACATTCACCTAAGGTGGCGGGTTCGAATCCAGCCTGGGCCCACCAAAACAACAATGACAGCTGCAACCAAAAAATAGCCAGGCATTGTGGCCGGAGCCTGTGGTCCCAGCTACTTGGGAGACAGAAACAGGAGACTCGCTTGAGCCCAGGAATTGGAGATTGCTGTAAGTTGTGATGTCATAGCACTCTACCCAAGGGGACAGCTTGAGGCTCTGTCTCAAAAAAAAAAAAAAAAAAAAGAATCCTATCTTTGACACTAACTGGATAACCTCAAGCTAATAGTTCTTCAGGAACCTGCAGTACCAGCGTCACTTGGGAACTTGTTAGAACTGAAAATTCTTGGGTTCCTTCTGAATCAGTGGGTCTGGGGGTGGAGCCACAGATGACTGGGATGCCCTCTAGGCTGAGAACCACAGACCAGAGTCCCCTCTTGGAGAACAGGAATAAGACTGCTGCCTATCTGCTGCTACTTACTCTCATGGGGGAGGATCAGAACAGAGGATGCATTCAGTGCCCGCTGCCTGGTGAAGGAGGAGACTCTACTTGCAGGAGCCCCCACAGGAAACTTACAAATTTATCTTCCATTTTCCCAGCAATTGGAATTAGCCTAAGCACTGATGCTTTTTATTGCTTTTCTCCCCTTCCCCCATTTTATGGTTAGTGATTCAATTATGTGATGGTTATATTTTTCTCTCATTTGACAGTTAGTGATTTGTTTACCTTTTTTCTTTTGCAGATAAAGACTATTTCCTGATTGTGATTCAGAATCCAACTGAATAAGCCACTCTTTTGGTTCCCTGTGTCATTCCTTAATTTAATGCCCCCTAAGAATAATAATATTCATCATGTTAGTAGACTGGCACGTGGACATCGCTTCAGAGCCCACTCAGACCAATCCAGTGGCCATTGGAGGGCTGGCAGCTCTGCTCACTCTGCCAAAGGAATCCTCCCTGCTGTACCAGTCTCTCCCAGAGCTCCCAGGAGGGCCGTCTTTCCTCTTTTCCAGGTTTTGGAGCAAGAGCTTATGAGAAACCCACACCCAGCTTCCTTCTGACCTTCAGTTCACTTTGTTACCCTTGGAAAAGGCTGTTTTTCTTTAACTAAAAATAACTGAAATGCTTGCCCTTTTGTTGTGTCTTTAAACACTAGGTTGAGCAGGCTCTCCCTTCCTGTGTAACCACACAGTCTGAAGCCTGAGCCAGGTGCCTCCCCAGCCCTGGGGCAGACTGCTCCTGGCCTCTGAGAGGCCTGCTTCTTGCTGCGCCTGTGGCCATACCCAGTGTAGCTGGATATATAATTGGTTCCCCACTTTCTGGGCCTCCTGTCCTCAGACATACTCTTTATCACTTCCCACTCTCACCAGTGTTCTAAAAGATGTTTTCTACTACACTGCACTGGGGAAAGGAGTGAGTGATGTTTATTGAGGACCCAGAATGCTCTGACTTCCTATACAGTAGCTGGCATCACCTCACAATACCCTACAGACAGGGCTCTAGAGAATGGCTTACCTAAAGCCCCACAGCCAAGAGCACAGTCCCCAACTGCTCTTTCTACACTGCCCAACCTGGAAACCTGGGAGGTCTTATTCACCAGGCTGAGCTCAGCCTGGGTAAACATCTGCCTCCCACAGACTGGTGTGCAGGGTCACGGAGAGGTTCTCAGAACTTGCCTATGTTCAAGGCTACCCATCATCCAGAAGCACCCTTGTTTTTTACCCCCAGAAGCCACATGTTTTTACTTTGTAATCGGTTTTTGTCTTTTTTCTTTCCCTTGTTAATGCTGGAAAAAGACCCAAAACTATAATGTGAGCCTAGAAATCCCCCTTCCTTGTCCTCCCTGCTCAGAAGTAACTGCTATCTACAATGGGAGCTCTTCATTTAGCACACAGACTTTTCCAGATTTCCACAGATACCTGAAGGGTATCAGTCATGGTAGTAAAACGCATACCCTTAGGAGTTTAGGGATGTAGTTTATAAGGCCTAACAAAATGTCTTCAAAATCTTGTATTTTAATGAAAGGGCTCATCCTTACCCTCTACTGACCTTAACTCTAACCCCTAACCCTGATCCAAACCCCCACAAAGAGAAAAAGATACAGGTGGCACCTGTGGCTCAGTAAGTAGGGTGCTGACCCCATATACCAAGGGTGACAGGTTCAAACCCGGCCCCAGCCAAACTGCAATAACAAAAAAAAAAGCCAGGCGTGGTGGGCGCCTGTAGTCCCAGCTAACTCGGGAGGCTGAGGTAAGAGAATCACCTAAGCCCAAGAGCTGGAGGTTGCTGTGAGCTGTGATGCAACGGCACTCTACCAAAGGCAACAAAGTGAGACTCTGTCTCTAAAAAAAGAAAAAAGATACTAAGAATTTTCTACTCTATAATATATCCATAGTTGTCTTAATAGATAAATAATCCTTCTTAAATAGTTTTCCCTAAATCTGTAAGTAAAATTGGTTCTCTGGGAAACCACTGTTGTTCACTGTGTCCTTATGGGCCCAGGAGGAACCCCTAAGAGAGGGTGATTGGAAACTCCACGTGTAATTATCTCTTAGATTTGTTTTGAAAGAAAGTGGAGTTATGGCCACCAGGATCTTCCTTTTCTCAGAAGCTGCTGGAGACCAGGATCTAAGTCTGAGGCTCCCCTGACGTAGCTTAAGCTTCTGCAAAAAGGGTAATGGGAAAGAAGGTGGGCGGAGGGGGTCAAGTTTCTAGGGAGTGATAGAATAGAGCTTGGGGGTCTGTCCCTCTACCACTCCCTTTTGTTTTCTTTATCTGAAAACAGCCACCAAGGTCCTAGAGAAAGTTGAGGCTCAGTCTTTGGGGAAAACCTGATGACTTGTGAAAATATATAAGTGATAAAGAGCTCCAGGTCCCTTGAGCACTGAGATTTCACACATCAGAAGCCCACCTTGGGTCCATTCAAGTTTGTAACCCAGAAAGTATAACTCCCTGAACTCAATATGTTAAAATTCAATTTCAAATGTCTAAATATTAACACATGTAAAAATCCTAGTGTTTCTTTAGGAAGCATACAGTATCTGTCAAGGTTAGAGACTGACCTTTGTCCCAGGCCTGGAGGGAAAGGCATGGGTTCTGGTTTCAAGAAGTACATTTGCCAAAATTGCAAAGATGTGTCTATGCCTAGCATTCAATTATGACCATTTTTGAACATACAGAGAAATTGAAATAATTGTATACATTCCATCTGAATTCTACAGTTAACCATTTTGTTATATTTCTGTATTCCATAACTCTCCAGTCCTCCATCCATCCTACTGTTTGGTGCATTTTGAAGTAAATTGCAGACAGTACACACCCCTAAATTCTCCCATGTACGTATCATTAGTTTCCTTTTTTGGAAGATGAGTAAGATGTACAGACAATGAAACACACAAATCTTTTTTTTTTTTTTTTTTTTTTTTTTTTGAGACGGAGCCTCAAGCTATCCCCCCATGGTAGAGTGCCATGGCATCACGCTCACAGCAACTTCCAACTCCTGGGCTCAAGCGAGTCTCCTGCCTCAGCCTCCCAAGTAGCTGGGACTACAGGTGCCCACCACAACGCCCGGCCATTTTTTGGTTGCAGCCATTATTGTTGTTTGGCGGGCCCAGGCTGGGGATTCGAACCCGCCACCTTAGGTGTATGTGGCTGGCGCCTTAGCCGCTTGAGCCACAGGCGCTGAGCCGAAACACACAAATCTTAAGTGACAATGCTGACCCCTGTGGATCCTTACTACCCTTTCAAGAAAGGTCTAATCACCCCAGAAAGTTCAGTCCTGCTGCTTCCCAATCACTCTAGCCCATATGGTTTTGCCCTCCAAGATACAGCTTTTGCTTGGGGTCCCTGGGCAGGGTCCTGCAATTTGGGAAAATGGCTGCCTCTCAGGAAATGCTGCAGCTGTCATCTCTGTTTATTGTTAGTTGCTCTGCCTCAGCCCTGGCCATGGCTCCTGGGAATTTTGATCTGGTGTTAACTATTTCTCCAAAAATTAAGAATGCATTATAAGAGGCTTTCTCCTCACTCATAGGTTTGGTTTGGAAACTAACTGCACTTTTGTACATGGTTTCATTGAGAATCCTCATCTTTCCACACCAAATTCTGGTTTGTCTCTATTCACCAAATTATCAGAAAAGGACAAAATGAGAAATGGAGGTCTCATAAATTCCATCAGCATAGCCGGTGGGAATTGCTAAGTTCACAAACACATCAAATTAGTAAAAGCCTTCTACTGTGTAAGCTGATCGATCATACATTCAAGTGAGAAGGAAAATAACACAATTACAGAACATTTTCAAAATGCCAGTTAGATCAAAGGCAACTTTATTTTGGTCTCCCACTGTCTTATCCCCCAGGGCTCCCACTTCCCCTGCCCCTCAGCAAACTATCAAACTATTGGGCAAGCCCTGCTGAGGGAGGGTGGTGTGCCCATTCAAATACTAGAACAGGGACCTGCGTTTGGAGATAGAGGCCACCCCTTCCCCAATGTGGGCTGACTGGGAGCCCAGCTATTCTGGACAGCAGCCAAGTGCTTGACCCTGGCCTTAATTTATTTGCCCACCTTGTGTTGTCATCTATTTCGCTCCTGTTGCTAAGAGAGGGGTGAGATGGGAGAGTAAAGTTCATAGCTTACTGACACTTGTGAACTGGCTTCCAGCTCTGGGCCTGGTTCGTGTTTAAAGCTGCACCTTGCAATTCTGGTTTGTTTTCCACCACCCCTTCTCTCAGGCAGCCTCACCTGCAGTTCTCTTCCTGTGGACAATGTGCTCTTTCTGGCTGACCCCTTCTTTCCTTTTGGCACTTAAAGTCCCCCTCTGCACACTGCAAGGGTCAGATAAAGGGGACATTCCAGTTGAAGTGCTGGGCAGTAAACCCAGAGAGCAAATGCTGAGTAGGCTAGAAGGGATGTCACCAAGAAGAAAATAAAACCAATAGATTATCTGATGCATTTGAATATACTCAGAGACTTTCAGTTCTGCCAGAGATTTAAGGATCATTTAGAAAACAAAAGAGAAAATTTTAAGCCAAAACTGCAATAAAATTGAAAACTTGTACCATAAAAAGCAAACCAGAGCATATTATGCGGCTCAGCTGTGGATAACTATGTAGGTGGGCTACAGCACTCCTGAAGGTGCTATAAACCGCAAGGGAGTTGAGGGGAGGTCGAGTCAATCACCTTCCATGCTAAGAACTAAAGAAATAGCAGAAAACCATGGTGCATAAAGATGTGAAGGCAAACATCAGAATAAACTATGGTAAGTATTTAAAGTGCAATTTTTCTTTTATACTGCAAGTATTTGGGTAAAATTTAAATTTAAAATGTTTGTAATAACCTAACAATATGCTTATAATTTGAACGAGTGCTTCCCAGTCCTTTCAAGTGAAATATCTTAAGAATGAGGATAATAATCTAGAACTCCAGGGGGAGGGGTGGCGCCTGTGGCTCAAAAGGGTAAGGCGTTGGTCCCATATGTTGGAGGTGGTGGGTTCAAACCCAGCCCCAGCTAAAAAAAAAACCCCAGGGGGAGTCTGTAGGAGACCAGAGGGAACCCATCACAATCATAACACTCTTTAAAAATGTGGACACATTTTGCACCCTGGTGGCTCTGTGGAGGGTGTGGGGCTGAGTGGATTGGGGAGCCAGTCAGCAAGGTGAGGACTGATGGTGGCATGGACCCTAGGGCTTACATGTGGTCAGAAGGGGGTTCCAAAAGGAAGGTGCCAAGACCCACTGGTGGGCCTTGACTGTGGGAAGGGAGGGAATGAGACAATCCAGAAAGACTCCTGGGTACTTGCTTGGGCAAGCAGGTGCTGGCTTACTGAGATAGGGATGATTGTGGAGCTTTGGAGGTTAAGAGGGGATCAACAGTTCTGAAATGGCCTGCTTAATTTGAGCCTAGTAGGTATCAATGCATAGAAGATACATTGAATAGATTACCAGTTCGTGCTGAATATATAGCTTTGGAGCTGTCTGTGATTGGTATTTAAAGCCAGGGAGCTTCCAATGAATTCACCAGAGTGTGAGAGGGAAGAGAATGGGGAGGAGAGAACAGGTCTGAAGGCATCACTTGGGACACTCCTTCCTTGGAGGTCTGCTGGGGGAGCAGCAGCCCGCAGAAACTGAGGAGGAAGTCCAGGAGAGCCAGGGTGTCAAAGAAGCTGGTTCAATTAGTATTCAGGTCAGCTGCAGAAAACCCAAAGTAACAGCAATTTAAACAAAATAAAGATCTGGTTAGCAGTCCAGGGCTGGATTGGTGACCACATAGTCATCAGGGACCCAGGTGCCTTCAACTTTCACTTCCACCACCCTAGGGTGCAGCCTTTGTTCTCATGATTCAAAATAGTTGCTGGAGCCCCAGCAATCACATTTAAGTTTCAGGCAGCTGATAGAGGATGCAGGTAAAGGATGTACCCATTCCCTTTAAGGAAATTTCCCAGAAGTCCCACCCAGTCCTTTCCACTTACACTTTATTAACTGAAGTTTTGTCGTCTTGTTGCTCCCACCTGCGTGGATGTGGGGAAACCAAGTCCTTTAGCCGGGTGCATGGCTGCACCAAAAACCTTCAGGGCTCCCTTTGCAGGGGGAATGGGACAATAGTTGCTAGAGTCCCAGCCACACTCTCTGCCATAGAAGCTGAGAGGAAACAGAATTCCCGGAAGGAGGAAGTGGTCATCAGAGACCATTAAAACGAGGACAGAGGAGTGATGGCAGGATTCAGCCATGGGGGGAATCTGCCGATCAGGACAGGGCATTGGGTGCTAGAAGACCAACTTGGAGGGTTTCAGGAGAAAGTCCAGGGAGGAGATGAAGGAGCAGCTGAAGACAAGTGCTGAAGCTGGGAAGGAAGCCGAGAAGTAGCCAGGGAGGAAGGGACATGTTTGTTTGCTGGAGGGTAGGGAAGATACTGAGGGCCTCAGAGGAATGAAGGTCAGAGAGTGTAAAGAAGGCAGCATGAGGCAAAGGGGAAGGACTGGCCTTAGAACAGGGACAGCGATCCCACTGTACATGAGAGGCAGCAGGGTGAGAGTTCACATTGCAGAGACAAGGGGAGGGGGCACACAGTTACCAAGATTAGCATGGGGAGGGCAGGTGGGCAACTGAGCTGAACTTTGTTGTAGAATCAGCACTTTTGCATCATCCTTTTTAGCCAAGGGTGCAACTGTGAATTCACAGCTGGACAAGGACAGGGACAGAGACTTTGATGGGTTAACCCAGCTGAAGAGGACGTTAAGGCTTTTGGAAGTGATTATCATGATGAGCTATGGAATTTGTGCTGGGAAAGGAAGGAAGTGGAGAGGCGGGAGTGACTGCTGGAGTCCTGACAGGCCGATGTGAGGAAGGGTGGTGGTCATTGTGCCCCTGGCCTTTCTTCCACAGGAGATGCACAGTAGGAGGTGAGGTCTAGGGCTAGAGTGGGGAAGAGACAGATGGTTTGGGGAGTGCTCAGAGAGGACTGGATTGGTGGGCTGAGGGAGTCCAGCTGGGCCCAGTCAGTGTGGGGAGATGGGATGGAGGGCAGGTGGGATTCACTGGACCCACAGGTTTGGGGAAGGACGGTCATTTCCCTGGGATGTTTTGAGTTTGAGGAGCCTAAACCTTGGAGACAAGCTTTACTCAAGAAGCAGAACTTTGGCTGGGAGCAGTGGCTCATGCCTGTAATCTTAGCACTCTGGGATGCCAAGTGGAGTGGATTACCAGAGCTCAGGAGTTCAAGACCAGCCTGGGCAAAGAGTGAGACCCCATCTCTACTAAAAATAGAAAAATTAGCCAGTCATCGTGGCACACACCTGTAGTCCTAGCTGCTTGGGAGCCTGCGGTAAGAGGATCCCCTGAGCCCAAAGTTTGAGGTTGCTGGCGAGCTATAACGTCATGACATTCTACCCAGAGTGAGAGTGAAACTCTGTCTCAGTAAATAAATAAATAAATAAATAAGCTCTGTGCCTATAGCTCAGCAGCTAGGGCACCAGCCACATACACTGGAGCTGGCAGATTTAAACCCAGCCCTGGCCTGCCTAACAACAATGACAACAACAAAAAAAATAGCCAGCTAGGTGTTGTGGTGGGCACCTGTAGTCCCAGCTACTTGGGAGGCTGAGTCAAGAGAATCCCTTGAGCCCAAGAGTTTGAGGTTGTTGTAAGCTGTGATGCCATGGACCAGGACGACAGCTTGAGACTCTATCTCAAAAAAAGAAAAAGAAAAAAAGCAGAACCTCATGCATGAATAGGTCAGAGGGCAGAAAAAGAATGAATAAAAAAAAAAGAGGCAGGGCCTTAACCTGGCACCTGGAGGAGGCAGAGTCTGGAAGTGGGGCCTGGGGAGTCATTGTCATGATGGAGGCACTGGTAGGTGTGAACAGTGGAGGATGCCCAAGACCCTATGAGTGGCTGAGGTGCAGCTAGAGTCTGGAAGGGCCAAGAAGAGGCCACTGCAGGTGACTGGCCAGCTCTGAGGGCTTTAGGACACAGGAGGTGGGGAGGATGATGGCCCTATCATCCAGGGAGGAGGGGACAACTGCAGAGGCCTGAGCACTGCCCTGGCCTGAGGGAGAAGACAACAGTGAGAATGAAGCCAAGAGGAAGGGAAAGGCCAGGGAAGCCCCAGTGCACAGTAGGGTTGGTGGTCTTGGCCTTCACTTTCCCAGCAAGTTCCAGAGGAGTGAGGTGGGGCAGTCTGGCCCCCCTTGGTGGGTTTCAGTCCGTGTGATCTTTGGAAAATTCCACTTTGAGTATGTAAACAGGAACCACCAATCCTTACTCAGAGATAATGATGCTGATTCAGACTTAATTCTTCTGGGTCCTCCCAACTGGAGACTTGTTTTACAAGCCAGTTCATCGCTTTAAACAAGGCTCCACAGCACGGTGGTCCAGCTAATTCTACTCCCTATCTCCCCCAGGGCTCCATCACCTCCTGAGTCACTCACTGACCCTCCACCTCAGAGGCAGGCTCTGATACTATCTCAGTTTTGCAGATGAAGGAACTTGAGGCTCCAGTAGGTAAGAGAGTCCTCAAAGTTATTCAATGAATGGTAAATCTACTTAGGACCAGGTCTGTCTCTGGCCTGCCTGCCATCATGTAATGGAACAAACAGACTCAGAGAGGGTATAATCTGCCCCCCATCACACAGTAATTAGTGGCTGTCCAGGCCAAGGGTTGCCCCATGCTCATGTGACAGGTCAACCAGGGCTCCCTTTGTGCCTTTTTTTAGGCCCATGAGTCCAAGTCAGAAGCCACAGCACAACAGGAGTGAGAGGATGGGAGCAAAGCAGTGCAGGCTGTGCTTGACCCTGGGGGAGACACGTCCCCAAGCTGAACCTTTGATATCACTTCTTTTTTCTTTTTCTTTTTTTTAGAGACAGAGTCTCACTTTATTGTCCTCTGTAGAGTGCTGAGGCATCACACAGCTCACAGCAACCTCCAACTCCTGGGCTTAGGCGATTCTCTTGCCTCAGCCTCCCATCCCAAGTAGTTGGGATAACAGGCGCCCATCACAATGCCCAGCTATTTTTTTGTTACAGTTTGGCCAGGGCTGGGTTTGAACCCGCCGCCCTTGGTATATGGGGCCTGTGCCCTACCAGCTGAGCCACAGGCGCCACCCCTGATATCACATCTTTTAAAAAATAAAAAACAGGTGGGGCATGGTGGTTCACACCTATAATCCTAGGACTCTGGGAGGCTAAGGTGAGCAGATTGCTTGAACTTAGAAGTTCAAGATCATCCTGAAGAAGAGCAAGACCCCCATCTCCACTAAAAATAGAACTAATCAAGCATTGTGGAGGGCACCTGTAGTCCCAGCTACTTGGGAGGCTGAGGCAAGAGGATCACATGAGCCCAAGAGTTTGAGTTTGCTGTGGACTATGATGCCATAACACTCTACCAAGGTGACAAAGTCAGACTTTGTCTAAAAAAAAAGAATGAATAAATGAAATAAAAATAAATAATAAAAACTCTTCCCTTAAGGGGCTTGCATTTTGTTTTTTTATTTTTGAGACAGAGTCTTACTTTGTCACCCTCGGTAGAGTGCTTGGCATCACAGCTCACAGCAACCTCTAACTGTTGGGCTCAAGCAATTAATTCTCTTGCCTCAGCCTCCCAAGTAGCTGGGATTACAGGTGCCCACCACAATGCCTGGTTATTTTTAGAGATGAGGTCTTGCTCTGGTTCAGGCCGGTCTCCAACCCATGAGCTCAGGTACTAAATCCACTTCAGCCTCCCAGAGTGCTGGGAGTACAGGTGTGAGCCACTGCACTCTGCCTAGGGGCTTGCATTTTAGTGGGAAGGAGAAAAAAAAGAAAATTTGATAATAAATGAAATAAATCCACAATGAGATACCACTGCACACCCACCAAGATGGCTAAAATTAAAAGAATGACAATGCCAAATGTTGGCAAGGACACAGAGCAACTGGACCTCACATATTTATTGATAGGATCTAAAATGGAACAATGCTTTGGAAAAAGGTCTGGCAATTTCTCCTAAAAGAAAACACACTCCGGGTGGTGCCTGTGGCTCAAAGGAGTAGGACACCAACCCCATATACTGGAGGTGGTGGGTTCAAACCCGGCCCCAGCCAAAAACTGCAAAAAAAAAAAAAAAAAGAAAGAAAGAAAGAAAACACACTTCTACCCACAACCTAACAATTCCACTCCCAGGTATTTGTCCAAATGAAACAAAAGAGCATGTCCATACGAACTGTTATGGGAATGTGCACAGCAGCTTTATTCACAACAGCCACCACCTGGAAATAGCCCAAGTTTCTATCAGTAGAAGAATGAGTAAACCAACTGGCACATCCATACATTGGAACTACTCAGCAATATGAAGAAATGCTGATGTCAGCAACAACACAGTGACCCTCAAAAACATTGAAGAAAAAAGCCAGACACAAAGGAATACATAGCTGGGAGGCTGAGGCAGGAGGGTCACTTGAACCCAGGAATTTGAGGCTGCTGTGAGCTAGTCTGAGGCCACAGCACTGTAACCTGAGGAAACAGAGTGAGGCTTTGTCTTAAAACAAAACAAAACAAAAAACAAAACAAAACACAGACCTGTAATCCTAGCACTGTGGGAAGGCCAAGGCAAGTGGATGGCCTGTGCTCAGGAGTTTGAGACCAGCCTGAGCAAGAACAAGACCCCTCCAACCCCAAATCTAAAAAATAGAAGAATCAGCTGGGCATTGTGTTGGGTACATATAGCCCCAGCTATTTGGGAGGCTGGGCAAGATCACTTGAACTCAGGAGTCTGAGGTTGCTATGAGGTAGACTGAGGCCATGGCACTCTAGCCCAAGCAACAGAGCAAGACTCTGTCTCAAAAAAAAAGAATTCTTGGAGGCCACTTGTTGGTCAATTTCCCTTTCCCGATAAAAGCCTTTAGTTGCGTGTTGGGGCCTTGGCTGTGCTGATGGCCAGAAACCAAGAGCCTTCTCCACAGCCCCTTTGGAAAAAAAAAAAAAAAAGAAGTTGTCATAATGGTACATGCCTTAGTAAGGAGATGGCTGGGGAGAGACCAGAGGGAAGGCTCGGGGATGGTCATGTTCTAGTTCTTGACGGGTTTGAGTTACACAGGTGTGTGTACTTAACAGACTCACCAAACAGTACATTTAACATCTATGCATGTCATTGTAAATTTTGCCCCCCAAAAGAAAAAAGAACCCTAAAGAAATACTGTTATGCATGTGAAATGTTGAGGGAGAAAGTGAACTGATGTCTGAGATTTACTCTGAAATGCAACAAAAAACAGATCAATAGAGAAGTGATAAAGCAGAAGGTGGGAAATGTTCATAGTAAAATGAACCAAACAGTTTTGGGGTCCTTGGGGTCACCAAACAATTATTTCAAGGGTTGTGTGTAAACAACCTTTATTTATTTATGAAAATCATAAATAAAATGCTTTGATATAGCATATTAGGTGCTGACTGCTATGGCAAAAAGTTAAGCAAGTAATTGGGAGGGAGGATCAAGAGTGGGGGGGGAGGCTGCCATAATAAGGTCATCCAAGGAGTTCTCCCCAAGGAGGTACTTGAAGCAAGACTTAAGGTAAGAGCATGAACCACTTAGAGATCTTGGGGGAGAATGTTCCAGGCACAGGCCCTGGCATGAGCATGTGGAGGATTCCTGGAGTAGGCAGGAGGCCAGGGTGGCTGAAGCCACGGAGCAGCTAGGAGTCAGGTCTTGCAGGCCTCAGGCCCTTGTCAGCCTTTGGCTTTTACTCTGGCTGGTGGGATGCAGGGACAGTGAGACTCCTATGTGCACAGGATAGTTGTTGTCACTGTCCAGAGCAAGAGACAATCAAGCACATAGATAATGGCGGCAGTCCAGCAGGAGCCGGTCGGTGGTGGTGGGGAGATGAAGTCATATCCTGAAGGTGGAACCAATAAGATTCGAGCATGGCTTGACTGGGGGGGTGGGAGGGGAGGCTGGGGGAGGGGAGTTGGAAAGAAAAGAGTTAAAGAGGACTCCAAGGGTTTGGGCCTGAACAATGGAGATGTGGAAGATTACACCTGGTGTATGTTTTAGGGGAAGATCATGGGTTTATTTTGGGTAGGTCAGGTTTGAGGTGCCTGCTGGACATTTTAGTAGAGAGACATGGGTGCAGGAGTGATGGGGCAGAGGAGGGAACTGTAG
This sequence comes from Otolemur garnettii, assembly GCF_000181295.1. NCBI lineage: Eukaryota > Metazoa > Chordata > Mammalia > Primates > Galagidae > Otolemur > Otolemur garnettii. The sequence goes on from NW_003852420.1 coordinate 16,472,688, forward strand.
GCAGTGAATTAAAGGACTGAAGGAGAGAAAGCCAGTCCCGCTACCTGTAGGTGAGGAAGAGTACAGACCTTCGGGTTTGGGAGATGGGTCCTACTCCCCAGCTATAGCCTCAGTTCAGGGCTGAGTCTGACAAAAGACGGGTGTAACCAGTTCCCAAGGCCATGGCTGACCCAGTTCTTTCTGTTGCTGTTAATGCCTCTGGTCACAGTCAATCTCCTGTGACATGTTTGTGAGGTTTGTCCACTTTAACACACACAGAGGTTTGGATCAAGAGTCAGCAAACTAAGGCCCTTAGGCCAACTCTGTCTTACCAAATAAAGTTTTATTAGGATGTAGCCACAAGAATTCAGGTTGTCTAAGGCTGCTTTCCCACTCCAAGGGCAAAGCTGAGTGGTGGCCAGAGACCATGCGATTTGTGAAGTCTAAAGCAGTGGTTCTCAACTTTCCTGATGCCGTGATCATTTAATACAGCTCCTCATGTTGTGGTGACCCCAACCATAAAATTATTTTCATTGCTACTTCATAACTGTAATTTTGCTACTGTTATGAATCATATGAATCGACCCCTGTGAAAGGGTCGTTTGACCCCCCCAAAGGGGTTGCGAACTGCTGGTCTAAAGTATTTACCATCTGGCCCTTTAAAAAGTGTGCTAACCTCCATTCCCCATCTTTCCTTAAACAGTGTAGTTTTACACAGGAACACACAGCAAGTTAGCCATTTATTTATTTTATTTATTTATTAGATAGGGTCTCATTCAGACCCCCAGGCTGGAGTGCATTGTGACAATTATAGCTCATGATAACCTCGAACTCCTGGGCTGAAATGATTCTCCCAGTTCAGCCTCCTACAGTGCCGGGATTATAGTCATGAGCCACTGTAACCCCAGTAAACTAATAAGACAAGTAGGTGGTTCCCTACTTACTATGAAAGTACACATTCTTAATCACATTGCCTCAGGCTCCTATGCACACCTACAAGCCGAATTTCTAGTTTGTAGGAAGGACATGGGCATCTTCAGTTAGGGTAGATTTCGCCAAAATGTTCCCCAGTGTGGCTGAAATCATTTACACTCCCAGCAGCAGGTTAGAGTTCCACATTCCTCTAAAATTTACTATCAGATGTTGTCAGACTTTATTAGTTACAGATCTCTGTTTATATTCCCTCAGATTTTCTGGATGTGAACAACAGGTTTGCTCCGTTTGTCCTGGGGCTCAGCAGCACCATACAATACTGAATTGTGTTCTAGGAAATAATGCCTCATGTTTCATCATGTAAACCAGTAAGTATGTTTACTGCAGCTTGTAGTTTTGTATTTTGGTAGAACTTGCCTACAAAACCACTTAGATTATTTGGGCTTTTGATGACTAACTTTTCAATTTTGTTTTGTTCAATCACCTTAATAAGGCTACTCAGTTTGTCCATTTCTTTCTAAATTAATTTTGGCAAATTTTTTCTTTTCTTTTCTTTTTTTTTTTTTTGAGACAGAGCCTCAAGCTGTCCCCCTGGGTAGAGTGCCGTG
>NW_003852420.1:16474815-16483964 GCF_000181295.1 Otolemur garnettii
CTCACAGCAACCTCCAACTCCTGGGCTTAAGCAATTCTCTTGCCTCAGCCTCCCAAGTAGCTGGGACTATAGGCGCCCACCACAATGTCTGACTATTTTGTTGTTGTTGCAGTTGTCATTGCTGTTTAGCTGGCCTGGGCTGGGTTCGAACCCACCAGCCTTGGTGTATGTGGCCAGCACCTACCCACTGAGCTATAGGCGCCACCTGGTTTTTCTATTTTTAGTAGAGACGGAGTCTTGCTCTTGCTCAGGCTGTTTTCAAACTCCTGAGCTGAAGCAATCCACCCTCCTCAGCCTCTCAGAGTGCTGGGATTACAGGTGGGGGCCACTGCATCCACCCTAGTGTTTTTCTTTTCTGTTTCATCAACTTCTGGTCTTCATTATTAAGTTCTTTACACATTCTTTGGGTTTAGACTGTTATTACTTTTTAAATTTGACACTCAGCTCACTGATTTTTCTGTATTTCTTCATAGCTAATAAAGGATATAAATCTTCTAAATGTTGCTTTAGCTGCCCCTCTCCCAAATTTTATATATATATACACACATGCATATATATGTATATACTCATATTTAATTTGATCTAAATATTTTTCATCATATAATTTCATCTTTGAATAGTTATTTATACATTTCCTAACATTTGGAGCTTATTTTGGTCTATGGTCAGAGAACATGGGCTGTATGAAATTGACATTTAATGTCTGGCCAACTGTCTTGTGCCCTAACAATTGAGTTGTTTGTTGTAAATGTTCCTATGTGCTTGAAAGTAATGTGCTGGGTTCAGGATTCTACTGGGGTTTATTGATCAGGATTATTGATTTTATTAAAATCTTCTATATCCTTTTTTCTGGATGTTTGGTCTATAAGTTACTAAAATAGGTATTAAATCTCCCTCTATGATGAAGAATGGATGACTTGACAATTTCTCCTTGTATATTGTCATTTTTGCTTTAGATATTTTCACCTTCCCTAATAAGGTCTTCTGTCCTTTTTTAAAAATCTGATTTTGTTTAGAGATGAGGTCTTTCTCTGTCACCCACGCTGGAGTACAGCGCCCCAGTCATACTCACCTAACCACAAACTCATAGGTTCAAGTGATGATTCCCACCCACCTCCCAACGTGCTTGAGGTTACAGGTGTGAGCCACTGCACCTGACTGGCTTTTTGCCTGAAAACCTATTTTGTCTGATTTTTCCCTAGGTACATTTTCCGGTTCAGTTTTCTCTAGTATACTTTTCCCATGTTTTTACTTTGGGTGCCCTTAGGTTTTCAATGTCGTCTTGTAAACAGTACAGAGCTGCATTTTATTTTTCTTGGCCTGATAATCTGTTTTAATGGGTGAATGTAAAACACATTTTCTACCTTCGGTTTTGTGCTATTTACCATCCTTCTCACTTTGCTTTCTTTTTCTCCTTTTCTGCTTTCTACATGTGTATTATATTTTTAATACCCTTCAACTTCCATTTCACTTCTCTGCATTGACAGTTATATTTCCATTTCTTTTTTTTTTTTTAGACAGTCTCACTATGTCACCCTCAGTAGAGTGCCGTTGCATCACCACTCACAGCAACTTCAAGCTCTTGGGCTTATACCTCTCTTGACTCAACCTCCCAAGTAGCTGGGACTACAGGTGCCCGCCACAACGCCCAGATATTTTTTGTTGCAGTTGTCGTTGTTTAGCTGGCTTGGGCAGGGTTTGAACCCGCCAACCTTGGTGTGTGTGGCTGGTGCCATAACCACTGTGCTATGGGCGCTGAGCCTCCATTTCTATTCTTTTGGTGATGCTTCTTAAACATCTGAGATATGTATCTGATTTATAAAACTGGGCAATGATCAGTATCTCTGTCCTCCTTTCAAACAAACTGAACTTCTTGGGTGGCGCCTGTGGCTCAAAGGAGTAGGGCGCCAGCCCCATATGCCGGAGGTGGCGGGTTTAAACCCAGCCCCAGCCAAAAACTGCTTAAAAAAATAAACTGAACTTCCTAGAACACTTAAATTCTGATTGCCCTCTCCAGTCTTACATGTTCTTGTGCTGAATTCATCTTGTTGTTATACCCCAACTTAATCATTACTATTCATATTAAGTGTCTGTTTAGATTTACTTATACATTCACCAGTTTGCTCATCATTTTTCCATCTAATTTCTTCCTTTTGGATCACAAGTCCTTATTACTAAAGTACATCCTTTAAACATTATTTTGCCAGTAGTTTTTTTTGTGTAATTCTTCATTGTAACAGAGCTTCATTACCCTTTAACTCTTAAAACGTCATTAACAATTGGTTGGCAGTGTTTTTCTTTCAGGAGTTTAAAGGTTACATTTTTTTTCTGGTGTCTATATTTGCTGCTGAGAAAGCTGCTTTTGGTCGAAGTATTTTTTTTTTTTTTTTTTTTTGAGACAGAGCCTCAAGCTGTCCCCCTGGGTAGAGTGCCGTGGCATTACAGCTCACAGCAACCTCCAACTCCTGGGCTCAAGCGAGTCTCCTGCCTCCGCCTCCCAAGTAGCTGGGACCACAGGCGCCCACCACAACGCCCGGCTATTTTTTGGTTGCAGCCGTCATTGTTGTTTGGCGGGTCCGGGCTGGGGATTCGAACCCGCCACCTTAGGTGTACGTGGCTGGCGCCTTAGCCGGTTGAGCTATAGGCGCCGAGCCGGTCGAAGTATTTTTAGTTACTCCATCCTCCTTTGGTAGTTTTTAAGATCTTTCATTCTTTGGAGTTCTGCAAATTCACTACCAAATGTCTAATGTTGATTTTATTTTTATTTATCCTGCCGTGGATTTTAAGTGAGGCTCCTGGTCTTTAATTTAGGAAGCTCTCCTTCAGTAACTGCCCCTCCATGTTCTTTCTCTCCTCTTGGAACTCTGGGCCTGTGAGTTCTTTCTCATGTTATCACTGTCATTTCCTCTTATATTCTTCATCACCTTGATTCTCTGGGTAATTGCTGCTGATCTATCCTCCAGTTCTGTGATTTTCTCTTCTGCTGTGTCTTAATCTGCCTTCTGACCTCCTCCTTTGAGGCCTGAATTTCAATATTCTATTTTTCTATTCTAGAATTCCTTTTAAAGCCTGGAAATTCCTTTCTAGGGCCCAGCTTTCGGTCCTCCAGCCTAAGCGCGGGGACCCCGGGCTCACTGCCCTTCCCACCGCGCCCAGCGCTGGGTCAGGCCGGGAACGGACTAGGCGCGCGCGTAGGGCGACCGGGTGAGACGGGGAGCCCCGCGCCATCTGCTCCTGGTACAGCCCAGCGGTCTTCCCGGTCTCTCCTCAGTCCCGGCCTGGGGAAGGGGTGCTTATGCAGGCCATGACGTCACAGGACTGTGACACGCCTGCGGCCCCGCCCCTTCGCGTCTAGGGCCGAGAATCCAGGCTCTCTGCGCCGTGACGTCACGAGTCCGGGCGGGCGGGTTTTGCGTCGGCCCAATGGGAGCTGCGCGCCGGCCTCCCCTTTAAGGAATGTTGTGACCTGACGTCACCGGGCGAGTTACCTCCCGCAGCCGCCGCCGCCGGGCTCAGCGCGAGCCCCGGAGCCCTTGAGCGCGAGGCGCGGAGCCCCCGGAGCCCCCGGAGCCCCCGAACCGCAGCCACATCCTCGCGTCGCGCGCCCCGGAGTCCCGGCCTGCGCGCCCTGCCGGGCCCGCGCGATGCCCTCGGACCGGCCTTTCAAGCAGCGGCGGAGCTTCGGTGAGGCCCGGTGGGCGATCCGCGAGCGCGGGACAGGGGGCTCGGGGAGGCCGACTGACCCCTACTGCCGCAGGTGACGTCAGCCCCGTGACGTCAGGCTCCGGCCGGACCCCCGGGCTGGGAGGCTGGCTCCGGCCTGGGCGGGGGCTGCCCGCCTCCCCACCACATTAGGTGCCAGGGGCTGTGGGGCCTGACGGCCCCGGGGGCGGGGGCTGGGGCGGAGCCGCCCCTCGGGGACAAGCGGGGCGGAGTCGGGGAGGATCTGGGCCTGGCCCGGCCTCACGGCCCGACCGCGGTCGTCCGCAGCCGACCGCTGTAAGGAGGTGCAGCAGATCCGCGACCAGCACCCCAGCAAGATCCCGGTGAGTTCCGCCCCCGGCCCCGCCCTGCCCAGGCCCCGCCCCGAGTTCCTGCGTCCCCGACCCGACCCCCTGCCACCCCACTCCCAGGTGATCATCGAGCGCTACAAGGGTGAGAAGCAGCTGCCAGTCCTGGACAAGACCAAGTTCCTCGTCCCAGACCATGTCAACATGAGCGAGTTGGTCAAGATCATTCGGTGTGTGGGCAGCCTCCGCCACAGGGGGACTTGGGTCAAGCTGCAGTAGGGCAGGGGGCCGGGTCTGGGGGCCGGGCTCAGTGGGTCAGTGGTGAGAGCCTCTAGAAAGGGTTGGGGATGGGTGTGAAGGGGGCTCAGAATCACTCTGGGGAGGGGTTCAGGGCTACGCCTCTCCAGCAGCCTAGCCCCTCACTGCCAGGTACCCTTCTGTCCCCGCCCCCAGGCGCCGCCTGCAGCTGAACCCCACGCAGGCCTTTTTCCTGCTGGTGAACCAGCACAGCATGGTGAGCGTGTCCACGCCCATTGCCGATATCTATGAGCAGGAGAAGGATGAGGACGGCTTCCTCTACATGGTCTACGCCTCCCAAGAAACCTTCGGCTTCTGAGCCAGCAGTAGGGGGGGGGTTGGTCTGGGAGTGGGGGGCCCTGTCAGGTTCTGCCCAGGGAGCTCCTGAGCTGAGCTATCCCTGGTGGGCTGGGCAGGGATGTGCCCCCTAGCTAGGGGGCACCAGCCAGCCTACCATGCCCTTGGGTGGATCCCAAGCCAGTCATGTTAGGACTGCCCCTCTGGGTGCTGCCTGGGATGGGAGAGGGTAGACAGCAGCCCCCAGCACCCCTGCTCTGTGTGGTTTGTCTTTTTTTAGGCCCCTGCCTGTCTTCCCATCTGCCCCTCACCCACCTGAAGCTCTGCCCCCCTGCCTGGACCTGCCCACACCTGACAGACTGGTCCCTGGCTCCCGCGGTCTCCACATGGTGTATGGATCTGTGGTCATTGTCCCTCTGCAGAATAAAGATTGCTCAGGCCTGCCTGGCCCTTTGCCTCCAGCTGCTTGCTTGGGCATGGGGAGGGCTGCAGGATTGGTCCATACCACTCTCAGCCCACCAGTTCACAGACTTGTGGTCTGTGGACCTAGGGCTCCTTCTAGAAACCTAGAACTATGTAGAGTACCCCAGGGCAGTGTAAGAGGAGTGTGGAGTGGATGTGGTCCCAGGGTAGACTTCTTCATAACAAAACACATTTATTAAGTAGCCACAACCTAATAAGCCCTGCTCACCTGCTTCTTCCCCCTTCCTGCCTGGTAGGGGGCTCCCTGGTATGCAGAGCCACAAAGTAGGGGGTGCTCTCAGCTACTCCCACAGGCCTTGCTGTCAGCCATGAGTCCCCTTTGGTACCAGAGATCCGTGACTTTGGACTAGAACTTCTGCCCAAGAACTTGCCTGCTGGCAACTCTGGATAGAGGGCCTGGCCCAGCTGCTGGCCCTTCCCCTCCTGAGGTCCGTGCGGCCCTGTGCCCAGCCAGGCCTACTTGAGCACAAGCATGGCCTCTGTGCCGTCCTTGGCGGTCAAGTAGAGACCATGTGTGAGGTAGTACTCCCGCCGCAGGAAGGCATAGAAGTAATCAGAGATGAGCAGGATCTGGGGAAGAAAGAGGGTACGGTATGAGGAGCTGTGGGGTACCTCCCAGTGAACCCAGGGTCCCTGAGGGTCTAGGCAGACACTGGGTGGCCACAAAGCCCCTGCCTGGCATCTCCCACCAAGGTTCCAACCTGTCCCTGGATCAACCACTAGCTCTTCCGCAGGGCCCATACTTGCAGGATCTCACTGGCCCCTCAGTAGCCACCAGATTCCCACCCTTCTCATGGTCCACACGTCCACCCCAAGCTCTGCCTCTGAACACTGACCGGTGCCTGTGCAGTCAGAGGCCTTCTTGGGTGTCCACAGGCTCTTCAATCCCAGCCAGGCCCACACCAAATGCCTCACCTTCCCTTGTCCAACCTGCTTCTCCCATGGGCACCCACACCTCTACCATCCAGATGCCCAGGCCAAAGACCACCTCCCACATATCAAGCCGCAAAGTCTGTCAATTCTACCTTCTAAACTCAAATCCACCCTTTTTTTTTTTTTTTTTTTTTTTTTTTGAGACAGAGCCTCAAGCTGTCCCCCTGGGTAGAGTGCCGTGGCATTACAGCTCACAGCAACCTCCAACTCCCGGGCTCAAGCGAGTCTCTTGCCTCCGCCTCCCAAGTAGCTGGGACCACAGGCGCCCGCCACAACGCCCGGCTATTTTTTGGTTGCAGCCATCATTGTTGTTTGGCGGGTCCGGGCTGGGGATTCGAACCCGCCACCTTAGGTGTATGTGGCTGGCGCCTTCAAATCCACCCTTTTAATACATCCCCATAGCCCCCACCCTGAACAAGCCACTGTCATTTAAATAATAGCAAAACCTTGACACTGGGCTCCCTGGTCTCAAACCTGCCCCTATCCCATTCTCCCTGCCAGCCAGAGGAAGCTTTTCAAAAACACAAATCTGATCATGTTGCTTCCCTGCTTAAAATCCTCCAAAGGCCTGCCATGCTCTTTGGGTGCAGCTCAAATCCCCAGTGGCTTCGAGGCCTTGCACCTGGTCCCTGCCCACTTGTGCAGCATCCTCTCCTTGCTCCATCTCACTCAACTGTAAGATCTTTGCTGTTTCTTCTATCTGGAATGTTCTCTCCCCTTTCACCTAGTCAATAGTTACTTGCCCTTCAGGTCTCAGAAAGGATCACTTACCCCCCCATATTAGGTCTTGGCCCCATAACCACTATTTTCTAACGCAGACTCATCCAAACTGCAATTTTACATTCAGCTGTGTGCCTGCTTGACGGCTCTGTCTTCTCTCCTGCACCAGGAGCTCCACCAGGGCAAGTTCCCTTAGTGGTTCTGTCACTAAGGTGCCTCTGTGCCCAGCTCAGTCTGTCTTTCCCTTTCTGGGCCACAGAATGAAAAGGGGCCTGCAGTTCCAGCCATTTGGGAGGCTGATCCAGGAGGATCACTAGAGCCCAGGACTTGGAAGCTGCAGTGAGCTGTAATTGTGCCACTGCACTCCAACCTGGGACAGAGACCCTGCCTCTTAAAAAACGGGGTGGAGGGGGAAGGGAGCTTAGAAATTCAGCTGACTGGCCCCCTCACAGAGGCCCAGAGAGAAACAAGGATTTGCCAAGGTCCCCACACACTAGAAGATCCTTAGCCTTATAATTTGGTCCAAATTCCTGGAACTGAGGGGAGGGATAGGGGCTCACCATTGCAGATACCACAGTTCTGAGGTACTTAGCCTCTCAAAATAGCAGTACCAACAACCTCTTGGAACAGATGAGGAGACTAAGGCCCAGAGCTGGGGAAGTACTTGGCTGGGTCTTGGGGCAAGACAGGTTGAGATGAGCCAGACCCCAAACCTTGTCCTGGGCAGTTTCTCACTCACCTGAAGGTAATGCAACAACAGCGAAGGACAGATCAGAGGGGCCTGGAATGGTGTATAGGGAGGTGCTCAACCCCAACAGCACTGATGATGGTCTTAGGACAAGTACCCATGGTTCTATCACTGAAGAAGCCTGTCTGGTTTCTTTAATAATCCCCATCTTACAGGGGAAATTGAGGCTCAGAGGGTTCAATAGTTTCCCTGTAGCTACACCTGGAGAGCTGGACTAGTGACCACAGACCCTGCAAGGTGATATGCCTGGGGCCCAGTCCACTAATGAGCACAAGACTTTTCCAAGGATGTTGGCAAAGCGACAGAGCTCAGGCAGCCCAAGGCCTAGCTCACCAGCTGGCAGCTCCAGGCTGGCCTGGTGTGGGGGACAGTGATCACAGAAAAGCTGACCTCACACCCTGCGGCCCTCTTTCTAACCCAGGCTCCAAGATGCCATCTGGGCAAGAGGAGCCTGCAGCAGTGGCTGAGCTCAGAGGCTAATCCCTGAGCCAGGTCAGATGAGGGACAAATACAAAGTCACAATTCACAACTAAACAAAATGAGGCAACTCAGTTGAACCATATGAAATCGTCGTTTTTGCAGGTTAAAAAATGGGTGAATATTGGCAGTTTCGTATGACCCAATCTAAGATAAAATAGGGGATAAAAATGAAATACAAATAGTAGAGTAAGCATGTTACAGATTCTGGCCATACCAGAAGTAGTAACTATAAGACTATAGGCAGCTATTCTACTCATAAGCCTTAACTTTGTAAACTAGGTACATGTGTTCTCTGGATAAAAATAAAAATTCAATCAAAAACAATCAGCCAATAAATAGAGAACAGGCAAATCTTCCTTATAGAAGTCCAAACAATATCTGAATATATGCAGCTATGCCCCCCTCAGGAGGAGGAGCTTAATCCTTGCCCACACCCTGTCTCCCTCCCCCAGGATGGTCCAAAACTTGGTGACTCACTTCCTGGTTGGAGCAGGGAATGGAAAAATAGTACCTCACAGTGGAGAGACCTGGGAAACAGCGTCCAAACCAAGCGCGCAATCATGAGGCTAGCACATACCCCATTGGATGTGATAGGGTGCCTCACCTGGTGTATTCCTTCCAAAAACCCAGAACCCCAGGATAATCATAAGAAAAGCATCAGACAAACCTAAACATCCTACAAGATACCTGGCCAGTGCTGGCCAGTGCTACTCAAGCAGGGTCGGGGCCAGTGTGGTGGCTCACGCCTATAATTCTAATACTCTGGGAGACCGAGGCAGGTGGATTGCCTGAGCTCATGAGTTTGAGACCAGCCTGAGCAAAAGCCAGACCCTGTCTCTAAGAAAAAGAGTTGTGGCAGGTGCCTATAATCCCAGCTATTCGGAAGGTTGAGGCAACAGGATCACTTGAGCCCAAGAGTTTGAGGTTGCTGTGAGCTATGATGCTACAGCACTCTACCAAGGGTGACAAAGTGAGTCTCAAAAACAAAACAAAACAAACAAACAACAACAACAAAAAAAAAATTGTCAGGGTCATGAAAAATAAGAAAAGACTAAGAAGCAGAGCAAGGACCAATGCAATGCAGTTCCCTGGTCAGGGCCTGGCAGAGAAGGGGATGACTGGAAAATTGCTGAGACCCAAATCAAGTCTGGTATGGTGCACTAACAGTACTTTATCAGAGT
>NW_003852420.1:16486250-16492119 GCF_000181295.1 Otolemur garnettii
AAAAAAAAAAAAGAAAACAAAACCACTAAAAAACCAAGACGGACTGAGGGAGGGATACTGTGATGGACCATGTATAGGAGAACATCAACTGTGGCCTCTAGGTGGTGGGTTCAACATTAAATCTCTTGTGTTTGTGTGAAAATGTGCACCATAAAGGGAGTGGGAGAAGAGCCCTGTGTGGCCACTTGGCCACACAGTCCTGGGTATCATCAACCTGAGGGGGTGCCCTGCCCCCAGGAAGAGGACACCAGGTCAGTCTAGAGTCTTGGCTCTTTCCAAGGAAAGCCCAAAGCTGGTCACAGTCTGGCTGAGATGACCTTTTCTGACCGAGGTTTTCCATTCTGACTATAAGGAGAAGGGATTTTCCAGATTCCTTAGGATTCAGCCAGAACAGCGATGCAGATCCAGAGCCCCTTTGGGTCTGAGGAGCGGACATCTTGGGAGGGGCTAGTTAGGCAAGGGCAGTAGAAATAGCATGGGCATGTTAGTGGTGTGTGACCCTGGGAAGTCTCTTTCGGTGCCCTAAGATGCATTTTCCTCATCTGTAAAATGAGAGTAATAAGCTCAGTTTATTACTCACCTAGACTTAGGGGGCCTAGAACACGTGTCCCTCTCTGTGCCTCCAGAGACCTGAAGGTCTGTTTTTGAAGCTGCCCTACCCGAGGCAGCTGAGCCCACTGCCTTTCTCCTACATCAGCCACGTGCCCTATCCACCCTCCTTAGACTTCCACTCAGCTGCCTTCCTCCCTGAGGGATCTTCACAGACACGCACACAACCACAGAGCCCTCCCAGTGCCTCCCTGCAAGCTCCCTTGCTCCCCTCTGCCCCCACCACGCTTGCCCACCCCAGCGGCTGTGTTTTTGCCAAGGATCCGGGAACTACTGAGACGCCTCTTCCTGAACCTGGAGGCTTCTCTGACTACACACTCAATGATATGCACCCCCCCCCCAAGTTCAATCTCCTAACCAAATGGGGTGGCATCCCTCCAGCTCTGTGGCCCACACGCCACAGGGCTGTGCTTTGAGAGTCATTTTCTCGTCTCCACCTTCTCAACATGTCCCCTGGGATGGCTGTCACATTCCTCTCATAGCCAGCTGGGAGGGCTGCCTCCCCTCTGGGCAGGAAGAAGAGTTAAGGGGGTAGCTGACAAAGGATGGCTAGGGACAGAGAGGTAAGTCAGCCGTGTTCCATGAGGAGAGAGAGAAATGAACATCTTCTGAGTATCTGCCCTGCTCCATGGAGGCCCTTTAACAGAAAAACCATAGTGACCCTTTACGATTCCCCAGGGAGGGGCCTGCCAAGGGCCCCACTGGCAGAGAAGCAGCTCAGGCTGCAATGCCAGTCCTGCCTGTTGAGCCCGCCCAAGTTCTCTCCCTGTACCCCACAGCCCATCAGGACCCACACCCACATGTGCTGTGCCCACCTCCGTGGCTGAAGGCTGACACCACGTGTATCTTAACATCCTGTGGAGGCTGCCCTCCCCAGCTCACAGCTTTGTCATTCAGCCGATCAAGACAGAAGTTTTTTTGGAAAAAGCAAAGTAAGTGTGTGAGACTTCCAAGCCAGTAAAGGTCATTAATCCGATGTCTTGAAACCACTGGGCTCAGGGCAGCAACCTTGGCCACCATGTGCTCCTGGGGTGCAGCTTCCTAAAGAAGTAGGTGCTGCCAACCCAGGCGTGTCCCGGTTTCCTGGGCCTCTTGCTCCCTGTTAGAGACACTGATATTCAACAGCCAACCTCACTGGGGGAGCATGTGGCCATCACAGTAACGTGCAGCCTCCTCTGCCCGCCTGCCCAGGATCTAGGAAGCCGGGAGTAGGGGAGGCAGGTGGGCTATGGTGGAGCTGCATGGGGCTTTGGCATAACCCATCAGTAATAAAACACATTCACTCATACAAATAAAGCTCTTTCACTATGAGCATAAGTCTATGTAAACACACAGGAAAAGCTCCAGAAGGCGACAGGAGCACATGATCCAGACAATTAGAGGGATCCCAGGGGGCCAGTCCCTAGTAAGCTCTCCAGAAACATAAGCCACTATGAATTATAATTGTAGGGAGAGATTTCCTTATGTCCCTGTTTTGTTTGTTTTGTTTTGTTTTGGAGACAGAGTCTTACTATGTCACCCTCAGTAGAGGGTAGAGTGCTATGGCATCAGAGCTCACAGCAACCTCAGACTCTTGGGCTTAAGCAATTCTCTTGTCTCAGCCTCCGGAGCAGTTGGGACTACAGGTGCCTGCCACAACACCGGGCTACTTTTTTTTGGTTGCAGTTGTCGTCGTTTAGCAGGCCTGGTCTGGGCTCGAACCTGCCAACCTCAGTGTATGTGACTACCACTCTACTCACTGAGCTATTGGGGCCATGTCCCCTGTTTTGAAACTGAATTAGGTAAGTGGGACATTTGACCCTACTTTTTCAAAAGCTAAATTTAAGCAAGTTTCTTTTCCTTTATATGTAATCTTTTTTTTTTGGTTGCAGTCATCACTGGTTGTTTGGCGGGCCCGGGCTGGATTCGAACCCTCCAGCTCAGGTGTATGTGGCTGGCGCCTTAGCCGCTTGAGCCACAGCGCCAAGCCTATCTGTAATCTTTGATCAATATTTGTCTTCTGCTGGTCACTGACTCACAAAAGAAAAGGATTAAAATAAAAATAAGAAGATTATTCTCCTTCCCTTGATTTATGAGACTGAATGTGTCTCCAGGAATCTGCTCTGGGCACTTGAAGAGCACGTTGCTGTTGCTGTTTCCCAGGTCAACATGTGAATAACACCAACAGAACTCACACAGGATGCCCAACACCCTGGGACACAGGTTTCATCGTCCTGTTGTTTCATTTTGTTTTTTTGAGACAGAGTCTCTGTTGCCCTGGGTTGAGTGCCATGGCATCATCACAGCTCATTGCAACCTCACATTCTTGGGCTGAAGTGATTCTCTTGCCTCAGCCTCCCAAGTAGCTGGGACTATAGGGGCCCACCACAACACTCAGCTATTTTTTGGTTGTAGTTTTCATTGTTTGGCAGGCCCGGGCTGGATTCAAGCCCACCAGCTCTGGTGTATGTGGCTGGTGCCTTAGCCACTTGAGCTATAGGCACTGAGCCAGTTTTTCTATTTTTAGTAGAGATGGGGGGTCTCACTCTTACTCAGGCTGGTCTTGAACTCCTGAGCTCAGGCAATCCACCTGCCTCTGCCTCCCAGAGTGTTAGGATTATAGTCCTAAACTGCCAGACCTAGCCTATCACCCTAGTTTTTGAGATGGAAACTGCAACCCTGAGAAGTTAAATCACTTGCTGAGGGGCACACAGTGGGAAGAGTGGGCACCTCAGGCAATCACTCTATCAGTCTCAATCCCGCCTCCTCTCTCTCACCTGCACACACTCCCCATGGACGGTTTACTGTTGTCAGTTCCTGTTACTGACTCTGAGGCACAATCATAATTAGCAAATGATCCATGCCACATGTTGAAAAATACTTAATGCCCCCAGGGGAAAGGATAGGACTTCAGTCACTGGTTTAGCTGCTGGTGTAACTAATAATCTACACATAATTTGTTCAACTTGATCAACTCAAACAAAGCAGGACTTAAAACAATCTGTAAACTAAAATGTTCCCTATACCCAGCTCCTGATTTCAGCAGTGACAGTCCAGGCTCTGTATGCTTGTTTGAACCTGTACTCCTCTGGTTCCCAGGACAGTTCTGATCTGCCTTAAATATGGTGGGGAAAATGAGGGCCAGGTGAATTATCAGGCACCATCCAGGAAGAAGGTCCCAGAAGGACTGGGCATGGTAGCTCACACTTGTAATCTTACCACTTTGGGAGGCTGAGGCAGGTAGATTACTTGAGCTCAGGAGTTTAAGACCAACCTGAGCAGAGCGAGACCCCGTCTTTACTAAAACAGAAAAAATTAGCAGGCATGGTAACACATGCCTGTAGTCCCAGTTACTTGGGAGGCTGAGGCAAGAGGATCACTTTAGCCCAAGAGTTTCAGGTTGCTGTGAGCTGTGATGCCAAAGTACTCTACCCAGAGTGACAGAGTGAGACTATGTTGGAGGTGTGGGGTGGGGAGAAGGGCCCAGAAGAGCAGGCTGAGGGACTGAGAACCCATTCCACATGTTGGGGGTGGAAGTGCTGACATAGGTCAGGGACAGAGCTTGGGCTGTGCAGGACCCACAAGTACAGAGCATCGGCCACAGACAGGAAGTTCCAACAGAGGCTAGAGAAGGGTGGGAGATGGAGCTGTTACCATTGACCTCAGACAGCAGGGGTGGTTTAGCCCCTTCTCCCCTTCCTTCTTTACTCCCCATGTCCGAGAGGCCCAGCTCCTACTAGTTCCTCAGGGCTTTCCCTGACTTCTCACAGCAGGAGAGAGAATCCTTTCCCTCTGGATTTCTCCAGCATTACTCTCTGCATATCTGGCCAGTGGTCACATATTGGTCTCCCTGGCTAGCTTGGTTCATTCATTCATTCAACAAATATTTGCAAAGCAAGTTCTCTGTGCCAAGTGCTGATCTAGTAGCTGGGCACCTGGTAACTGGAGGACAGGTAGAGTTCTGCCTTCACAAAACGCACAGGCTAGTAGTAGAGGCAGGGAGGGGAGAAAATAAATAATATAAAGTTACAAATTGGGTAAAGGCTATGAAGGACAAAAACAGGTGGCTGAGAAAAAGACAGGGGTGCAGGGGGACCATGTGAAAGACCTCTCTGCAGAGATGACACTGAACTTTAAGTAAAATTCCGAATGTCTCATTTTGTACTTAGTGGCTCCCGACAGGCCCGAGGACAGGGGCAGTACACACTTCATGATGAGAGGGCTCTTCCATCTCATGTAAACCTAAAGGATCCCTATACCCAGCTCCTGATTTCAGCAGTAACAGTCCAGGCTCTGTATGCTTATTTGACACCTGTACTTAGTGGACAATGATATAACTTCAGTGACTGCCTTGGTGAGCAAGTGGCACCATGTGACAAATCCCTTTAGTAATCTGGCAGCAGCAGCAGCAATAAAGGCCAATAAAGGCCAAAGCCATCAGCCTCAGGAAGCATCTGACCAGCAGAGCTGATTCAAAGAGGCTGGTGACACAGGTGTGCCGGATGCCTGAAGTCTGCTGGCTCAAGGTAGGGGTGGGACAGTAGCTAGACCCCTGCTGGGAGGTCTTGTAGGTTGGTACTGCCTGTCTAAAGGGCAACTTCAGATCTTTTGCCAAGCGTATAAACTGTGTATGTCCTCTGACCCAGCAAGTTCCACCACTTGGATTCCAATCTAACAAATACTGGTGCCGGGAGCAGTGCCTCACTCCTATAACCCTACCACTTGGGAGGCTGAGGCCGGTGGACTGCCTGAGCTCACAGGTTCGAAACCAGCCCAAGCCAGAGCGAGACTTCGTCTCTAAAAATAGCCCAGTGTTGTGGTAGGCACCTGTAGTCCCAGCTACTTGAGAGGTTGAGGCAAGTGAATTGCTTGAGTCCAAGAGTTTGAGACTGCTGTGAGCTGTGATGGCACGACACTCTACCCAGGGGGACCAGTCTCCCCCCACCCCCCAAAAAAATCACTGGTATGTGTGCACAAGAATATGTGGAGAAAAAAATAATAAAAAATCAAAAGTAATGGCAGCACCCATAGCTCAGTAGGTAGGGCACCGGCCACATGTACCGGGGCTGGTGAGTTCACTCCCAGCCCAGGCCTGCTAAAACAAAAAGCCAGGCATTGTGGCGGGTGCCTGTAGTCCTAGCTACTCGTGAGGCTGAGGCAAGAGAATCGCTTGAGCCCAAGAGTTGGAGGTTGCTGTGAGCTATGACAGCACAGAACTTTACCAAGGGCAACACGGCAAGACTCTGTCTCAATTTAAAAAATAAAATAATTTTAAAAAAGA